>NC_066620.1:106257339-106857339 GCF_025201925.1 Gopherus flavomarginatus
TATGTATATGTGTATATATATATATATATATATATAATATATCTCCTTACTATATGTTCCGTTCTGTGCATCAGAAGAAGTGGGCTGTAGCCCAAGAAAGCTTATGCTCAAATAAATTTGTTAGTCTCTAAGGTACCACAAGTACTCCTGTTCTCTCTGCCCTATTACTTCCTAACTTTGGCTATAGCTGCAATCTGAGAATATATCTGAGCTCCTTCCAGTCGTGCATTAAGCAACATGACTAACATCTATCGTGTGGTTCATTCTCTCTCTCACCCTCTTTCCAGGGGGAAAACTCTATCTGTGTGTAGTGTGGTGTTATTTTTGGTAAGGTTTTGATTAGGGGGATTTTATTAAAATGTACACATTGTTGTATGTTTGATAGAGAAGGAAGGTTGAAGAAGTATGCCTTGCACTTGACTGGTCCTGACAACGTTCTGTCTTCTGCACAGACAAGCTTTATCCTTATAGTAAAAAATTCTATTGTGCTTGAGGAGCAGAATTGTTGACCCTGGTCCTTATCCCAGGTGATGATATAGATATGCTTGGCCTAAGCCATTGAGCGCCTTCAAGATAAGTACCCAGACTTTAAACTTGCCTTGATATTCTATGGGAAGCCAGAGGAGAGGGCAGAGGACAGGTCTGATAGGCTTGTGGTAGCCCATGTTGCTGAGGAGCCCTCTGAATATGAGTTCATGTTCCCTAGAAAGGGGTATTTTAATTTAACCTTCAAGCTTTTAAATTTTAAAACGAAATCTGCAAACACTGATTTGTATCCTTAAAGAAACTAGCTTTAATTGTCTTGTGCCCCTTTTATGTTCTCGTTTTAAGCTCATATTCTCAAACATTTGCAAAGAGCAAATTTCAAATAGTAAAATTAATCAATAAAGCAAATGGTGAATTTCAAAGTTTGTACTCCAAATTTGTGATTGAATGTTTTCACTGATGTTGGTTAGTTGCTTGAAATGGATAAAAAATTTTCACTGATGAAAATTGGCCTTTTGAAGTAACAAACTTTAATGAGAATTTACATTTTTGTCAAAATTTTGTGGGTTTTCATCAAAAACTGAATGATTTTTTTTGGTATTGTTGACAACTGAAAATCAAAAAAAGTTTGGGTTTCAGGTCTGGGGGTTTTGTTGTTGATACCCCCCAAAACTCCACAGACAATGTGGACAAAAATAATTTTTGTTCAAAATATTTTTGCAGCAAATAAAATACATTTTTGATCAGTTCTGTTAGTTACACAAGGCTAAATAGTGTTTACTAGACACAGTCCGTTGCAATGGGAGGCATTCTGTGTCAGAGAGCTGGCTGCCTGAGGAGCCCCTTGGCTGTGCTTGGGTTGGCGGGAATAAGAAACTAAGGAGTGTAGCATACTGCACCCTACATGGTGAGCCAGTTCCACAGGATGGAGCCATGGTTCTGCCTAGTCCCTCCCGCTTCTTGGCAAGTTACTCCAGGGGCTGTGGGGACTGGAGAAGCAATTCAAAAGCAGTCCCTTCTCTATTTCTCCTCCAAGGGCATGGGTTTTTGATTCTGAGGGTGCATCTATACTACCCTCCGGATTGGTGGGTAGTGTTCAATGTATCAGGCATCGATCCCCAAATTGACGCCTGTACTCGAACTCAGCAGGAGGAGTAAGCAGAGTTAACAGGGGAGCCGCAGCGGTCGACTCGCCGCCATGAGGATGGCCAGGTAAGTCAAACGAAGATATTTCGACTTCAGCTATGCTATTCTCGTAGCTGAAGTTGCGTATCTTAGTTTGAACGCTCTTTCACTCCCCCCTCCCCCCCCCCCAGCCTCGCTAGTGTAGCCCAGGCCTTGTACTGGCTGTGCTACTGAGAGAATGTCCTTACTTCCTGCCCACAATTGCATGGCTATGGAAAAGATAGTCAAATGTGTCTTCTACTCCTCCACTTGGGAAGAGAAACAATACTTATGGTTTATGTAATTAGCCAACACAGCATACATCTTAACCCTTAGCAATGAGCTGCTTGCACATGATTTGAAGACCAAGAATTATATGCTAAGGAAATTTCCAAATAATTTCAAACAATAAATAAAATCAGAGAATTTTTCCCATTTGTTTGTGGAAAATTTGCAAATAGAATCAGGAGAAATTGATCAAATACATTTATCCTTTATTATTTGACCAACATACATATTTGAAAAAATGTGTACTTGTTTAAAAATGTATGTTGCTGTGCAGATCTTTTCTTCTTTTCCCCATATACATTAGGGTTAGAAAAGATTTATAAGCTCACAGGTTCTCAGCCTTGGGACCCTGGACTTCTGCTAGGGGATTCCAAATAGGTTTCCAGGGGTCATGACCATACTTCTTTTAAGAATATGGGACTGGAGGGCCTTTTAGGTCATCAGGTCTAAACCCCTGGTATTTCAGGCATATAATCCCATTCATAAACATATTAAACTCCAGCCATCTTAAAACTAGTTAAATGGTTTACCTCAATATTCCTAGTGTGAGGTTGTTCCAGAGTCTCACTCTGATGCTTAGAACCCTTTTTTCAATCTCCAGATTCAATTTATTCATGGTCAGTTTATACCCATTTGTTCTTTTCCCTATGGTTAGATGTAAGGGGGTCCTGAAATATATGAGAAGATCCTGAGCTTTTTTTTTTCTTTTATGGCATGGACCAAAACTTGGGAAAGGTTGAAAAACATTCTTACATCATCTTCCATTATTAGTGCAGAATTCTTCCTTACACTATGTTCACCAGTGGTTTATTCAATTTTAAATAGTACAGTTCTCCCCTGAAAGAACATTCATAGACTTCTGAAGCCAGAAGGGACCATATTATGACCTCCTGCATCATACAGGTTATAAAATTTCACCCAGTGATTGCATAGTCTAACACTCTGTCAGAGTGCATAAATCTTGGGTAGAGTTTATTTCTTTATTGACTGGTAAATCTCTTCTGCTCTAACATGGACGTTTCAAAGGGCTCTCACTCTGACCTGCCATTTAAATCAATTTTGATAAAAATTAGCTCAGTCTGTCTGAAAAATTACTCCTTTTCATTTTGAAGGATGACAGCCTGCTTTCAAAAGCAGTGCCAATACCAGCCCTGTGCTTATTGGATTCCTTCATACAGTTTGGATTCTGAAATTAGAGGAGACTACAGCCTCTTGAATTAGTTGCCTAGACCCCATCCTTCAAAATGTACAAAGCTGGCAAATGAGCCAAAGGTCAGCCTCTGTTAAGCAAATGAGAGGGTGTTGCAGTTCCCTTCACATGCACTGGGTATATAGCAATAGTCAGAACAAAACTACTCTCTACCCAGTCCTTGCTGCTGAGCAATAAATGTATAGAGTATCAAGATGGTCATGGATTTTTTACTATAAGAGATTCAAACCTTTGTCCCCCTTCTCCACTAAATTTAGACTCCTGCTTATATTCTGCCACGATAGGGGCTGCTACTACCTTTTGAACAATATGAGAGGAAAGGTGGCTGATGACATCACATACAAATGATTTCTTCTGGCCATAGGAATGTTCAATATGAGTTCTCTACAGGTAGCATCCCGGTTTTTGTGGTTCCTGTCTCTTGGTGCTTGCAGCCACAAAAGAATGTCCTTGTTACATAGAATGCATCCCCTGTGCCCTCAATCCCTGTCATATGACTCCTTTTGGAGATCACAGAGCAGCACTTAGCAATCATATTGTGCTTTCCCTGGATCTGTATGGTATTCACTCCTCTACTGTATTTCAAGCAAGTGACTGGTTCCTGATGTGATATGAAAGTAACCACTTATTTCTTTTCTGCAACATTTCTTCTGCACCCAGCCTGAGCTTGCATAATATGAGTGGAGGGAAAGTTTGTCCATACGCATCTGAGTAGCATTTGCACTTCTCATGTCATAGGTTTCCTGGGTTTGTGGGTTCTTCCTTTACCCAGTGGTCACCACCTGGGTGTGGCATGGCTTCCTGCTGAGTACCTGAGGTCCCCACACAGGATGGAAGTGATGGAATATTTGGTAACAAGTGTTCTGAGTGGTGGCTGGGTAGCATAGCCTCAGGTGACAGCTGATTTAGAAAATTCTGTCTCATGAGTGTGCAGCTAGAGCCAGAGTCCCATATTTCCAAAACTCCAGCACTACCCATTTTTTTTTTGAAATTTCACTGGTGTCCAGAGCTACCAAAATAGAGCATGCAAATTCCCTGCAGTGCACACAGATGATCCCCTTTGAAAATTCCCCTGTACATTTTCCACTCACTTTTTGAAATTACATAGGTATCACACGATCTGTTAAGTACGTTCATTAAGCAGCATTTCCGATTTAAATTTAAAACACACATTATTACAACAGTATGTGAATATGTAACAGAACTTCCTCTAACACTGGCCCTTATGATTTCAAGGGTGATGGAGAACTTCAAATATATCCTCTTAGAGAGAGAGAAACTTTCACTTAATTCCTTTCTTCATGCATAAAAAAGAGTTTAGGATAGCTTCTAAATCTCCTGATGACTGCATCATATAAAATAGCATTTTAAAATAAAATAACTAAATCACTTATTCCATATTTTCTCTTAACAGGCTAATATTTTAGCCAACCACAGAAAAAGGCATTTTAGTGGCATGCTTATGTTTTGACAAATTGTTTCTTAATCTGAAAATATATTTTCCATGAAGCCTTGAAACTATTTCTGGTTGCTGCATCAGGGCTTCAGGCCTGCAATCACCAGTGATATGCATAACATTATTATTAATAAAATACATATTTTATGAACCTCATTCTCCTAATGCATTCAGGCAATACAAAACAAAACTCCACAATTTCCCTGCTTAAGAAAAATACAGATATCAAGCCATTGTGAAACGTTTCAAAAATAACTAGGGTTGAGGAGCAAATTAGACCCTCCAAATAAAAATCCAACAGAGAGACTGGAAATGCATTAGCAAGGAAGGCTCTGGATGCTTGTGGTTAAGACACTAGCTGGGGACTCAGGAGGTCCAGTTTCTAGCTCTATGCTAGAGCTCCTGTGTAACCATGGGCAAGTCACATAATCTCTGCAATTCACAAATCTATAGGCTCTAATGGGTCTAATCATACTTAATTTTTCTCACGCTTTGTCTTGTCTATCTAAACTGTAAGATTTTTGTGGCAGGTACCATCTCTTAGTCTGTACAGTGCTTATAGCAATGGGGTGCTGATCTCAGTTGGGGTCTGTAGTGGGGTGCTCACCTCGCTCCGGCCCTGAAGGGGTTAAAGCAGCCTGGAAAGGTCTGCAGCTGAGAAAAGGTAGACTGATGGGGAAAGCAGCCACAGCTGTGGCCAGCTTAATCAGGGCCCAGCTGGCCCTTATAAGAGGTTAGTAGGCCAGAAGCTAACACACACTCTTTCTCTAGCCTCTTGAGAGAGAGGGACCTGGCTGCTGAGAAGGGTACCTGAGGTGGGGCAGTGCTGGGGAAGGACAGAGGGAGCTGGGGAGCTCCAGCCAGGAAAAACCTCAGGCTGCAGGCCTTGCTAAAAGGGCCAAATAGGTACCGAGGCTGCAGAGGGGCAGCCCAGAGATAGGCAAAGGCAGCAGGTCCTAAACCCCTTGCTGATAAGTAGTTTACAGGCTGCAGTTGGTCCCAGGGAGCAGGGGCTAGATGATGACTGGCAGTAGCCACTGAGGCAAGGTGAGTATAGAGGGTTGGGGGTTCCCCTGGGTGAGGAGACCCAGACAGAGGGGGTACTGTGGTGGGCAGAACCTCTGGGCAAAGGGCACCAGGATCGGGGAGGGACACAGGGCCAGTGGTAGGCAAGACACTGGCCTACAGAGGGTGCTCTGGGCTGGAAGTGCTAATTCCCGAGAGAACGCACTGGCATAGCACCTCTTGCTGGCTGCTGCCCTGCCACAGGGTCCCTAGCTGTTACTGTAGTACAAATAATAAATGCTATTTACAACAAACTTTTCTTTTCCAGGGTGGGGTGTATGTAACATGCAGGGAATGTGGCCTCAGAAGGCTATGATAAGTATAGGGGAAGTCTGGAGCAAGCCTCAAAGAGTTATGAACTGTATCTCAGACCTATCTCAACCCCAAATGCAAACCAACTCTTGTTGCTGAATTTTGGGCAATACATATTATTGGGTGCACTGGTAGCAGCGCTCTTATTCTTGGAAGTCTATGGTTTTAAAGAAGGTTTTGGACAGAATGCTGTTACATTGTGAGGAAGAAGGGAACTTAACCCAATTAGTTTCTGTTTCTGTCATTGCTGTAGGGCTGCACATGAAACTTTGTCCTAATATATGGATTTTAAAAATCCAATACATGACTAGAAAACAAAAGTGAGTGATGTTTCACTTGAGCTATTCACTCCCTCCCTGTGATGGAGCATATAGACTTTACATGGAGGGAACTCCCAGGATAAGCTGGACAGACTAAGCCTTATTCAGAAGCCCAGCCAGGGAGTCTTTTTGAAACCCACTATGTGTGGCAGCACTGTGGACTTTCCCCCCCTTTGATTCCTTTCAAATTGAATTCTTTGTTTGTATGGGGATCACTATTGTGTGATGTGGCCTTGATCCTTTCTTTATAACTTCCATTTGAGAGGTAAGTCAAGAAAAATAAAATTAGGAGAATATAAGGCTCTCTTTCTTTCTCTCTGTTTGTATCTTTTTCCTCCTGCAAAATATATTGCCTGTCATCATCATGTACATCAGCTGAGCATTCATACTCTATGTACAGGTGTATTCACTGCTTCACAGTTTAAATGGCAGTCTGTTCATTTGCTTGGTGAGCAAGGATATTTAGGGTGTGTCTACACTACAGATTTACATTGAACAATGCTAGGTCAACTTACAGCCAGTACAGTAATTAGTGGGGTGGTTGATGTCCACACTGCCCTCCTTCTGTTGATGATGCACATCCACAACAACAGTACCTACATCAACAGAAGGAGGGCAGTGTGGAGGGCTGAGAGTCAGGGTTCTCAGCTCTATACATCTCCCAGTTGGGAGCCCACTACCCTCCAGGCTCTCAGCTCCCCATTCCCGGATGGAGCATGAAATTGACAAGACAGTCAAAAGCCAACATAAGTAATGCAGTGTCTACACAGATACTAGGTCACTTAAACTACACTGACCTAAGCCCTATGCCTCTCGTGGAGATGGAGTTATGTCAGTGTTGTAGGGCACATACATCAGCGGGAGCAGAGTGTACATTGACCTAACTGTGTAGTGTAGACCAGGCTTTAGAGGATTCAGGGAAAGGATCTTTTCCTCTTTACTGTGTATTCCACCAAAACCCCCTCTCACATTTTATCAGGATTTAGCCATAAAAATGGGCTCTTTCAGGAACAAATGTACAATTCCCAGAGGGAGAGAGATTGTAAAAACTAGTGTGACGGGCTAATTAGACTTTGGGACCCTATCTGTGTCTGAACAATGGCCCTGATTCTGATCTGATCACTTTTACACCGCTATGACTTCAGTGGAGTTGTTCATGTTTTACGGCAGTGTGAGATCAGAATCAAGCTTCACACTTTCAGAATGACATCATTCTATTGAATTTCATATCTTCTTAAAGATACAAATTTTGAATATGACACATTAGTTCACATCCTATTTTGAAGCTCCTTTTGCATATACTGTTTGTAACTCTGTAGGTAGTCTTGTTGTTAAAGCAATGGCCTGAGAGTCCTAAAATCTGACTTCAATTCCTGGCTCTGCTACTTACTTCCTATGTGACTTTTAGCAAGACCGTCAGTGAAATAAAGATAATATCTTGTCTATTTAGATTATAAGCTCTTCAGGGCAGGGATTGTCTTTTACTTTAGGTACGTACAGTACCTAGCACAATGGGACCCGCATCTTGGTGGATGCCTGTAGAAGTTACTGTGATTCAAATGACAGAGATAAAAATAAGCTCTTGTGTTCCTATTTTAAGAGACTGGTACATTGACATGGTGGAAATTGCTTCATAACTTTCTTATTTATTGTATAAGATTAATGACACTGGAGAATTTCATGTAATATAAGAGGAGTTTGTCTCATAAAGGAAAACACAGATGTTCAAGGAAGAGGTACATGAGGCTGATAGATGCTGTGGGAAGAGAAAGAAAAGGAAGGCAGACATCGTGTGTCTAATCCTGCAAAGACTTACGTGCTTGCTTAACTTGAAGTCACTTCATTGGGTCTTCTCATAATACATAAACTTAAGCATGGCCATGAGTCTGTTCAGGTTTGAGGCCTATTTTTGAGAGTTTTGTTTACGTGTAGTTTAAAATCAATAGAAACCCAATAAAATGGAAAATAACGGAAGATAGGATATCACTAAGCTATGGAAGGAATATCTCATGCTAATTGGCATGAAGTCTCTTCACTTTTGTTTTTGAGGGCAAAATGATTACATAGTTTTAGGGTGACTGCCTGCCATATTAGTTGGGCATGCATCAGAAAATACTTCTGATTATTTTTGACCTCATCACACCACAACATGGCTGAATTGGAGTTCCTCATTTGCACATGTTAGTATGCATTAACAGCCCAAGGAAACCATCTCTAAACATCAAACTCAGAATTTTCTAATATGCTGCATAAGCAAATCACTGCTACAATTAAAAATTTTGCATTTAAATCAGCTATACACTGCCTCCTCTCAGTGAAAAGCTTCTATAACTCCACCTGAATGCATTCAGTAAACTTTTGTATACACACTTACAATATGTTGTGCTGAATATATTTATGAAGTTTCTTTTTATGGAAAAAGTAATTACATTAATTCTCCAAGCTATCACAATATCATTATGACCTGGATTCCCAAGGGGCGTCTTTTGGAATTAAAAGAGATTTGCCAAAGATTACATGTGGCATAATCTTCCCGACTAAAACTGAGTGTGTAAATATATCTGGGGAATCATAGCCTAACTAATAGCTTCATCTTCCTTTTGAAGCACTATCCCTGGAAGTGTCAGTGCAGAACCTAAAACGGTTTGCCTGCTAACTGATGATTCACTAGCATTTCCTTTTGGTCACACCATGCAAAACTTAGCCAGGCCCTCAACTGATGTAAATCAACACTGATGTCGTGGGAGATATGCTGACTTATAACGGCTAAAGGCCTGACCTCTTCTATGCATTTGTTTCTCTGCCAAACCCTCTTCCAACAATATCGTGTGCTAGTTGCTTCTTCAAGGAAGAAGCATACCGAGAATGATGAAGTAGCCATATGTAGTATATTTAATAGCAGACTCTTGGGTGACTGCTACTTCATAAGTAATTGAACATTTTCTGAAGTATGTTTTGTATAATCATTCATGTTATATTTACCTTTTCGTATCTTACACTTTTGACTTCTATAGCATGTTCCAGTTCAGGATTTTGAAGTGGTTTACAAACATTAGTAAATGAAACCTCACAATGCTCCAGTGAGGTAAGTAAATTATATTGCCTCAAATTTACAAAACATAAGTGACTTGCCTATGACAAATGGCAGTGATTGCAATAAAGTTCAAGCCCTCATTTCCATTCCTCTGTTTGAATGTCAGGGCTATCATTTTCCCCTGATCAATATGTATAGTCCCGTGTGTGTATACACACCCAGTTAATACATTGTTTTTATTTATATTATAGTAGCATCCAGAAGGCTCAATCAGGATCAAGCCCCATTGTGCTAGGTGCTGTATAAACACATAAAAGATAATCTCTTTGGGGGCAAGGAGTGTATTTGATTCTTTTGCAAGCAAATGTGTATACTCTAACATTTGCAAATGTTTTAAGATTACAAATAGAATTGCTAGTAGATTCTCACATTTAGGAGCACATGAATGTGTGATAAATAATTATATTCAGCATATTTGCATATTCATTCCCTCTTCGTGTGACCTCTGTTATTCTTTTTCATGGTGCATTCTTTTGGGGTGCAATTTAATTGAAACCTTATGATTAGTTTCACTCAGCATGAGAGCCCACATTTTAGTGAATATTTCTGTCATCATGGGTAAGGGGTTATCCATCAGTAGTTAAAATAGAGTAGAGCACAATGGGACATTATCACCTTCTTCACAAGAAGCAGAGGTAGCCTTCTATGCTTCTACAAGGAGTGCAGTTCCATTTCCTATCCAGTGACATGGCAGCACACCCCACTTCTCTCAGTTCTGCCTTTTCATATTGTGCCATATCAGAAAGCATCATGTGACACCATCACACAGTGAAACACAACTGATCCAAGCATCCAACTGGAGCTGTGGAGCTAGTTAGAGAGCACTGGATGAAGGTTTCCTGTTAAAGAGGAGTGGGACCATACAACGTACCCCAGTGAAGGCGAGGGAGACGTGTAGCTTTCCAGAGGCACTTGAATTATTATCAGTATGGAGTTCTCAGGAACATGAAGTGGCCCAAGCTTCACGCTGTGTAAGGACACAAATATTAAACGTCTCACTAGCATTGGTGGAGCATGGCACCCTGAACTGGTGCTGAATCTGACAGCCTACAGCCATCAAAGTCTATGGGTACGTCTACCATGCACACGAACCCCATGCTGTGACTCAGGTTTGAGCCCAAGTCCCACTTCCATCCATACACAAATCAGTCTGACTCAGACCAGCAAGAACTCAGGACCTGGGTCCTAAGACCCTAGTGGATGAGGGCACGGGATCCTTCTCTGACTTGGGCCCAAGCCCTGTCATTTTGCAGTGGAGATGCAGGTCAAGTTGCAGACCCAAGTCAGAAGATTTGCATAGTGCAGTATTGATGCGTTAGCACAGCTGTGTGACCCAGCTCCAGCAACAGTAAACCTAGGTTTGCAATGCTGTGCGGGTGCTCAGGTGTGGGCTTGTAAACACCAAGTCCACAAGCCTGGGTCCCACAGATCTGGGTTTGCAATGCAGTTACTTTATGAGACTCCCACTCCTTATAAGCCCGGATTCAAAGTCATTGCAATGGAAGCTACTCTGGTGTCTGTCTGAGACAGACCAAACCTTGTTTAGAAAGGAACTAGTGTGACGCTCTTAAGTTTACAGAGCCAGAGTCTACCATCAGATATCTGGCTTTCATTGATTTCAGTAGGAGCACATCTGAGGGCAGAAACTGACTCATATAATTAGCCATTGGACTGTTTATACTGAGGGTTTTCATTAACTGACACTCCGGGATGGAACAAGCCTAATTATCTTGTAACATTAACAACAGTGGAAAAACTGCTGCTAGGAAACTTTGTAGTATTTCTCCACACAAACACACCTTCAAGTCCCTCTTGTGTTAAATTTTCTTCTCCCATGGCATTTTGCTTGGCTGGTATTTATCCTGAGAAATTATTTTCTTCTGAAGTGCTTTCCAAATACTTTTTCTACCTCACTTCACTCTTTTCCCAATCCTTCCAGTAATCAGAAAATGTCAAGCCTGAAAGTAAAAATGTCAGACATATAAGGAGAAATCCCTCTAAATGACATTGAAGCTCTACAAAGTGAATTCAAAGAGTTTAAAAATAGCTTTTAAATGTATAAATATTCTGCATTCTATCTCTTCTCTGTTATTCTTAAGAAATTAAATCAGTTTCCATGTTTTATTTGCTATAGTAGGTCTAATACTTTTTTGGTGGTTTGTCTCTATGACCTGGAGCTTTTAGAAAGTCTTTAGGTTACTTGTATCAGAGGGGTAGCCGTGTAAGTCTGGATCTGTAAAAGCAGCAAAGAATCCTGTGGCACCTTACAGACGTATTGGAGCATGAGCTTTCGTGGGTGAATACCCACTTCATCAGATGCATGAATCACCCACGAAAGCTCATGCTCCAAAACGTCTGTTAGGCTATAAGGTGCCACAGGATTCTTTGCTGCTTTTACAGATCCAGACTAACACGGCTACCCCTCTGATACTTGACACCATGAAAGGCACTCCATTTAGCCGTATGGAGTGGAAATCCATCTCATGCATCTGATGAAGTGGGTATTCACCCATGAAAGCTCATGCTCCAAAACGTTTGTTAGTCTATAAGGTGCTACAGGATTCTTTGCTGTTTTTAGGTTACTTTTTTGCCCAGAATACAATTATCTATGGAAGGCTATAAATGCTTGTGTGATTTCTACCACCCCATAACATCTTATCACAGTTCTGTCTACCAGCTTTCTCCCCCTGCCTCCCCCCACTGGCATCCTCACCTTGGACTTGATGTTACTGTATTCTTAATGTTTGTTTCATCATTCTCAGTTGCTTGTTTCTCTGTTGAGCTACTAGATAACTGATTCATTTCTTTTCAAGGAATCTAATTTTCTCTGTCTTGCTTTACCACTCACCTTTCTAACGTTGCTTTTTGTAACTCCAGTTCTTTATTTTCTGTATATTGCTCCTTTTGGGCTCTATTACAGGTGCTATTCTCCTCCTCCTCCTGAAAACTATCTTAATCATTTCCCACAGCAGGGTCGATGGGATTCCTTTCTCCCTCTTCTCAATCTATGTAGGTTGAAAATACTTCTATATTCCCAGGCTCCTGGATTTTTGCAATATTTATCTGTTAACATTTGAAGACCAGGTTTGTCTGTTGCTGAATGAGGTTTTCTGATGCAGGGTCATAAGATTTCACCTGTTTATGAACTGGGGAGAAAGAAGGGGGAATAATTCCTGGAACAGGAAATGAGGATGTGTCTATATCTCTTCCCATCCCTCCCTTGAGCAAGCTATTCTCTACTGTTATACTTCTGGCTCTAAACTTCCATTGAATGGTCACCCCAAAATCTGTTTAAATATCTTCAAACTTCCTCTGTCATTATTAGACATGCTTGTGCTTTTGTCAATGAATCAGTGTATAGTGCAATCACAGTCCCACCATCTCTTCCAAGCCCTACACCCCTGGTTTCTCTAGGAATGTATTTGTAACTTTCTCAAAGAAAATATTTTTAGAACATATCTGTCCCAAGAGGATTTCAGAGTTAGTTTTTGCTCAGAGAGGGTGAAATTCAATCCTGGGTAGAAAGCCACTGCAAGGTCTAAGTGACACTTAGGCCCTATTTTGAATGCTTAAGTGGTATATAGAACTTGTGGTTGTGAATTATTATTGAACATGTTTATTATGGTAGAACCTAAGGACCAACCAGAATAGGGATCCCATTGTGTTATGCGCTGAACAAACAGTGGTAGATGGTCTACGTGCCCCAAAAGAGCTTGCAATCCAAATAGACAACACAGACAGGGAAGGGGTATAACACAGAGAAAGAACAATGTGATGGCAGCTAACTGCATATTAATGCCCCATTTTTGAAGGGGAAGGGGCCTAGTTAGGTGATAAGCTAAAAGGAGAGAAGTGAAAGGAGTGGGGACAGTAATGGGCAGGGGAGAAGAGCATAAGAGGTACAGGTGTGGAGTGAAGCTGAGGTGAAGACAGAGAGAGAAAGGGTTGGTGCAAACAGTCAATCAGCACAAGGCAGAGAAAATCCAGTCCAGACTGTAAAAAGTTCCCTGAATGTCAAAGGTCCCTGCTTTGGCTGCTTCTGCAGCTGCTCCTATTAGCTGGAGTCTCTCACTGTTTTTCTCTAATGCCACATTAGTCCTGGAGCTGTTGGCGCTGTCACGCATACACAGTTCTGGATATCAGGGTGGGGGTCCTGGCTATAGGGGTGGACCCAACTGGCTGGGCCTCAATTTATCCTCTCCTCCTGAGTGGAAAAGTCCCTACTGCACTGGGTGCTTCACCCAGAGCAATTTTCAGCAATATTCTTCTCTCTGTGACCAATTGCCTTAGTAAGAATCTGGGTCCAGCAGCACCGCTTTGTGAATTTCAATAGCCACCACTCGCTTCCCTCATCCTCTATTCTCCTGTTTAGTTTTTCAATAAAAGGGGGGAAATCACACAGTTTTAGTCTGAATTGCTTTTATTTTAGATAGAGAGAGAGAACAACAAACCAACAAAGAACAGTGCATCACTTCTGATACAGGCTCTGTCAGCTGCCGCACAAGGACAACTGTCTCTGCTGACAGCAAGGTCATAGAAATTTAAAGGTGCAGTACTCAAAACATAAGCGCCATGACTAGTTGACACACCACACTTCCCTAGCCCTTCTATGTGTGGAAGCAAAGATCTTGCTGACCCAACCTCTTTACACGTTTCTTGGAGTGAAGTGATACTAGACTAATCAGTGCCTAGCCGATCGACTTCAATTGTAAGCCCAATTGTTGGAAAATGGGGGCAAGTTCATAAAATGTTACAATAACCTGTAACAATGAATGCTGATAGAAAAGATATGAAAAGGAAACAGGCTGAATTAGCCCAAATAAAAAGGGATACTGATGCTACCCAAACACTGACTGATAAAGCAGAAGAGAACAGGATCAGCAATCAGTGGGCCAAAATTGGTTTGTTTGGAAGTTAAGCCTAATCAGTGAACAAAATAAATGTGGGAATGGCCTATGCCAGTGGCTTCCAAAGCTGGTCACCTGCTTGTTCAGGGAAAGCCCCTGGTGGGCTGGGCCGGTTTGTTTACCTGCCACGTCTGCAGGTTCGGCCGATCGCGGCTCCCACTGGTCACAGTTCGCCTCTCCAGGCCAATGGGGGCTGTGGGAAGAGTGGCCAGCACATTGCTCGGCCGGCGCTGCTTCCCGCAGCCCCCATTGGCCTGGAGCGGCGAACCGTGGCCAGTGGGAGCCACAGTCAGCCAAACCTGCAGACGCGGCAGGTAAACAAACTGGCCTGGCCCTTCAGGAGCTGTCCCTGAACCAGTGGCAGACTTGCTTTGAGAACCATTGGCCTATGCCACTCATCATTCCCCCTTGAAGTTTGAAAGAGAGAAACTTCATTCATTCCAGAACTTCTGCCATTCACTGGTGAGCCTCAATTATTGGGGTATCCTGACCCGCACTGGTGAGGATGCCTGAAAAAATCACTAAATAACCAGTGAGTACGCCAGTCTGATACATGTGAGATCCTGTTGTGTCTTCCATTTCTTCACGTGTTCCTTTCTGTCCTCCGCTAGTTTTCTCCTGTGTTCTTGTTATCTCTCTCTCTCAGCTTTTCATCTTATCCTAAGACCAACTGCACCACACAGCACCAACAAACTGGAATGAGGCTGCTCATTCAGCTCTGCCCTGTCTGAGAAGGACCAGTGAAAGCAAGGGACCTGACCAGATCAGTCGAGCGGCATCCCACAGCAAGTAATTAAGCCAGGATCCAGAACAACTGTTATCACCAAATTTCCAGCTCACAGTATCCATCCATGATTGACCAGGGACCTTGTATCCTGAGATCATCAACAAAAGCCATATTCCCCACGCCCCCGTAGCGTCCTCTCTCTTTTCCCTCTTGTGTCTGTCTGTTTTGTCAAAAGGCAGAAAAAGTAAACACTGTTCTCACTGATCAATTCAAAATCCAACAGCGTTAATCCTTTCTTCCCCACTCAGAAGGATTGCATGACAGAACGGGAGGTCTAACTCCTCTCTCTCAAAAAGGGACTTGATCAGTTTTGATTGTTTGCTTTGTAGGACAATTTAAATTTCAGAATGCTTTGTTTTATTGTTGATTCTTTTCCACTTGTGTATCCCAGTCAATATATGTTCAAATTTTGGCATGAATTTTTCTGTTTGTGCCTTGGAACTAACCAGACCAAGATCTCGGTGCTCAAAACCTTGAACCTTGATTAATTATTGAGTGTTGCATGGCGACAGGGTCATGTTTATACCTTTGAACCTCTGGGCTCATTTACCCATCCAAGTTAACACAACTTTGTCTCCCCTGTCCCTCTTACTGTGATCTTTTCTCTCCTGGTTCTATTGGTGTCCATTTTTAAGGCCTTAAGTTGGCCTCCTGCTCCTGGATGAATTTCACCAATTGTGAACAGCTGCTCAACGTGCTGTTCTGATGCTCATCAAGTGCCTCCTCATGTTGTTACTGGGCCTTCCCCAGTTCCCATTCAGGATACCTGCACCTAGTTTCTGCAGCCTCTCTCTTTTGACGTTATTGTGCTCTATTATAACCTTTCCTAGACATACTTTGATGCCTAGAAGCAGATTACTACAATTGTAAGGTCTTTGAGGCAGGGACTGTCTTTTTGTTCTGCATTTATTTAAGATCTGGAACACATTGCCTAGGGAAGTTGTGGAATCTCCATCACTGGAGGTTTTTAAGACAAAAACCTGTCAGAAATGGTCTAGTTATTACATAGTCCTGCCTTGAGTGCAGGGGACTGGACTACATGACCTACTGAGCTTCTTTTCATTCCTACACTTCTATGATTTGTACACCTAGCACAATGGGTCCCTAGGGCATCTGGGCACTCCTGTGATACGTATAATAATATGCTACATTAGGCTCAGCTTCTGAATTACCACCTTGATTCCTAATGTCTCCAAAAGCCTATGCTCTAAACCCTTTAAAACTTATAGTCAGGAAAAGGAGGAAGATAAAACCAAGAAGATTCCATCCGAGTGGATTTTGACAATTAAATGGAAATTAACTCAGACTAGATGGCTCTGGGAATTGAGAATGGGGTCATCAGCATTTCACTTTGAGATCACTGGTTCAAATTCAGTCCAATTTGTCACTGAATGGAATTCTTTACTATCTAATGACAGCTCAGTGGTTCATGGGAAATGTCATTTAGCTCAATCTAGTGCCTCCTAGCTCAATCTAGTGCCTCCTAGTGGACAGGAGTCTGTATCGCAAAAAACTATATCACAACTGCTACTACCTGACATCCTGATCAGCAGCCTCAGAGGCCCTAAGGACAAAATGGCTATTAACATAGAGATACCCACTCACCCCTAGAGGTGCTCCAAGAAGTCTAAGTTTATGGTGTATTGGTAAGACAAAGTGAGGAAGCTTAAGAGTGGTTGCCTTGGTTATATCTGTGCTGTGAGTAGAGAACATCAGCCTCCACTGGTCTCCATCTGGCACCTTTTACCAGAACTAAATGCACACTGAGAAAGCAAACTAAAAGCATCCCATTAGGTTAAAACTGGCTTATTGTATAACTCTAGGAAGTCCTAGTCTTTTTTGCTTGTGTGCATACACATATTCAACCAGCAACAGAGAGTCCTGTGGCATCTTGGAGACTAACAGATGTATTGGAGCATAAGCTTTCATGAGTGAATACCCACTGCATCAGACAACTGGGTAGAAACAGAGCAATTCACATCAAGGGACATAACTGGGACTGAGATAAGAGGCATTTCTGGTTGAGAACGTGTTCACAGGCCATTGAATTAAATGGAAAGACTCTCCTTAGACCTCAATGGACTTTGGATAAGACCTAAATGGAGGGTGGATAAATGAGATTGTATTACAATAATGGCCTACCTTTTCTAATATTAATGCGTGCTCTTCCTTACTACTCTCCTTGGGATATTATTCATGATGTGTCTGTGTAAGCCAGTTCCAATGCATTCTTTCCATTCCACTTACTGCCTCCCTCTTTAGGTAAACAATCAGGTTGCTCTGTATGTGGGATTGTAATAGAACTATCATGGGAGGTTCTTGTGCAACACAAAATTTGGGGAGGGAAAACCACTGTATAATTTTCATCAGTGTGTAAATTAGTAATTTTCCTCATTTATTTTAAAAGAAAATATTCCCAAAAGTAAACAGGAAAAGAAGTTCAATCTTTGATCTATTTACTCTGGCAATATTTTTTTTTTATGCAAGAAGCATCAGTGATTTTGTGTTGCATACAAGACTGATGTAGAACCACTAATGAAACTCATTAGAACTTTTGTCACAGCTAGGGGGCTTATACAGTATTTGAGTTAATTAGTGTAGAACTGCTTATATTTTTTCCAAATCAAAAGATTTAAGAACAGAGAAACAAGGTGCCTAGTGTTATTTCAGGCAATGTGAATGAAGTATAAAATAAGTGTCAGGAATGTTTCACTTATTGAAAATTTCTGGTCCATCAAAATAATTTGGATATTTTAATAATATGGAACCTAAAACATAATGCCAGTTTTATTTACATTTTAAGATGAGGCTAGGGGTTTGTGAATTGATCCCTAAGAGATATTTGATTTCTCTATTCATGTTGAGAGAACATGATGCACAATTACTTTTTCAGTAGTAGGGCAATCTTTTTCTCCAACCAAATCTCTACTTCTAGGCCATGTCTACACAAGGGAATCTTTCTGAAGATTCACATACTGGCCCACCTCCACCAGCATTACCAACGTGGGGAGTCTTAGTGTAGATGGGCTTCCAGATGCCATTGGCATTGTTAACAACTGTGTCATGTGACCTTGTTCAGAGTAGAGCTGAGTGATATGTTTTGTTTTGTTTGTTTCAGTAAGAAGCTGAAAAAAATCAGTTTGGGTTCAAAATGCACCTTTTTTGGGTTCTGCAAACTGAAAAATCAATCTCTAGTTCCAAGTACTTAGGCCACCAGTGTTTTTATATTCTAATGCTATCTACATTATGGCTCCCAATCTTGCTAATTCTGGTGGAGCAGAGCAGGTGTTAGCAGCAATGGGAAATTTTTAGAAAATGTCTGTAGTGCAGACATCACTATAGTTGTGGGAGAATAGCTCCATCCACTGACTTCTATATGTCTTCACTATCATTTTCAGCTGTCCCTACCTACTGACTCAGCTCATGTTAAATATTGTCCTGGTGGCATGGGTAGGGTCTACCAAGTTCCACATACACTTTAACAATTGTGGACAACCTCTCAATCTAACATGGATAGGGAACCCATCTTTTAGATCTCTTGTCTAACTCCTGCTATACACAAGGCCTCTATTGACAAGCTGCTGATAGTGGTGATGGGTTTTTTGCAATGTGGACGGTAATTCAATATAGTAACCATATGGTAATGACTTTGTCACTGCCAACCTGCCTGCATTTGAACTGGTGAAGTAGAAATGAAAGGTTCTTTATCCCATTACATATTTTTAAAGAACATCAATATCTGCACCAGAAAAATGAAAATGGACTAGCTCTCTACACATTAGTGTCACAGAATTTAAGGTCTGATGGGACTGGCTCATAATTTAGTCTGACCTCCTATATATCACGGGTCAGCCAACAACTCAAATTAGACCAAGGTATTACAGCCCACAGGAGACTCACCTATTATGTGCCATGGGTAGAGAATAGACAGAGTTGAGATGTACCAGTGCCTAAGGCCCTTGTAATGGCAGAGTATTAATTAAAGAACATATATACAGATGATCCTGGCAAGCAGCCTGCACCCCATGTTGCATAGGAAGGCAAAAAATCTCCAAGATGACTGCCAACATGATCTGGGGGAAAATTCCCCACATTTGGTGACCAGTTAGACCCTGAGCATGTGAGCAACAACCAGCTAACCAAGCACCCACGAGAGAATGCTCAGTGCCCCCTCAGAGCCCAGACCCACCCCCGTCCAGTGTCCCATCTCCATTCATAACCATCTCTGATGGTTCAGGGGAAGAAGACTAACCTCTTCCCCACCCAAGATACATGGGGGATAAAGGTGGAATCCCTTCCTGACCCTTCAGGTGACTGACTGAAAACCTGAAGCACGAGCTTTTAAGAACATAAGACATAAACCAGAAGTGAGCCCCGGGCCTGCTGAGCCTTGGCCCCTACTATCACAAGCAACCTTGTCATACAATCACACTCATGAATTTATCCAGCTCTCTCTTAAAATTAATTGTTTGCCCCCACGACGTCCACTGGGAGACTGTTCCAGAAGCTCACCCACTGATGGTTAGAAACCATCTTCTAATTTCCAGCCTGAATTTGTTCATTCTTATACCCATTTGTGCTAGGGACAACATTAAATAGCTCCTCATTCTCCCTAGTATTTGCCTCTGTGGTGTATTTACAGAGCACAATCATATCCCCTCTCAGCCTTCTTTTTGCTAGACTAATCAAACTAAGCTCTTCCAGGCTCCTTTCATAAGACAGACCCTCCATTTCCTTGATCATCCTAGTAGCTCTTCTCTGCACCCATTCCAGTTGAAATTCATCTTTCTTAAACAGAATTGAACACTGTTCCAAATGAGATCTAAGCAGTGCCTTGTACAATGGTATTAACACACTTCTCTATCTTTACTGGAAATGCCATGCCTGATGCATCTTAGGTTTGCATTTGCTTTTTCAACAGCTGCATCACATTGATGGCTCAGTCATCTTATTGACAAACAGCCTGATCTTGCTCCTCCTCTGTTGCTTCCAACTAATGTGACCCGAGCTTGTAGCAGAAATTCTTATAATTAGACCCCAAGTAGATGACCTTGTACTTTGTACTACTGAATTTCATCCCACTTCTGTCACACCAGGCTTGAAAGTCATCCAGATCTTCCCCTAGAATATTTCAATCCTTCTTTGTATTGGCAATGCCTCTCAACTTTGTATCATCAGCAAACTTCATTAGCACATTTCTACTCTGTGTGTCCAGGTGTGACAGGGTTGGGGAAAACACTGTCCAGTGTGGGGTGAATGCGCCCCGTCACACTCCTAAGCCTAGTCTATATACTCACCCTTCTTATCAGGGGAGTGTGACCCAGTGGCCAGAGTCAATAAATTGGCCCCAGTCAGCAGGGCAGTAAGACCCAGCAGCTACAATCAATAAGTTCATTCTAATGAGATAGGGCAATGCGGCCCGATGGCCAGCAACAATAGACTCACCCCTCTTAGGTCCAGTAGCCCTAATCACTAGATTCACCCCAGGAAGACAGGGCAGTAAGGCTTAGTGGCCAGAGTCCATAGATTCGCCCTTCTTGGCAGGGCAGGGAGGCCTAGTGGCCAAAGTCAGGAAAGGGGCCACCACACACAAGTGGGGGAGTGGCAGCCCTAATAGCGGGGTCCAGGCCCTTCCTCTCCACTGGACCCCAACCCAGGGCCCTGGTAGTGGCAGGAGCATGTGCCACTGAGTCAGCCGGGGGGTTCCGACCGAAACACGCTGACTCAAAATTCTGGTTCACTAACCAGGCCACTATCTAATTCCCCTGGGCTGCTTCTTACTGTAGTTCCCATTGCTGTGGTCTGGGCATCTCTGCTGTCTCTGGGTTCCCCAGTCTGCGCTGTCCCCAGTGTCTCCTGATGCAGCAGGGTCTCAGTAATGTCTGCCTGGATTGCAGTGTCTCTGACCTCCACAGCCTCAGGTTTTGGCTGATCCTCAACTAGAACCAGTGGAGCACTTCCTTCCTCCCCAGCAGTCAGTCCCAACTGAGCTGAGCTGCTCCCTTTTATATCAGTGTACTTGGAGCATGCCCAGTAGAGTAAAGGGGGCATGGCTTCCTCAACCCACAATGTAGGGTTAACCCTTCCCCATCCAGTGTGGGGTGAGTGTGCCCCATCACCCCAGGTCATTAATAAAAATACTAAATAAAATCAGGCTTGTGACTGATCCTTGAGGAATTACACTCGTAACCTCCCTCCAATCCAATAGTTCAGTAGTTTCAAATAGCAAAACAAGGACAAACATCCCAAGGCTGACAAGTAATCAAACAAGTATGTTTGTTCTATCATTAAAGAACAGGGAAGTCACACAACTGTTGATGAGAGAAAAAAGCCCCCCTCCTAATAGTAACTAGTTTTATGCCCCAAATATCAAACATATATAAGGAATATGAAATTAAATCTAGAGCACAGTGAATATTAAATCATTTTTTACTGTATTTCTCTCTATAAGACTCAGTCTATAGGTTGATGATTTACAAATCTAGAATTAAAATAAAAAGGACATGGCATTCACTCCTTGAGATATGGAGATGAGGTCATTGTACTCCCCTGCTCGTTAGTGGGAGAACAGACATGTTTTTTGATTACTACTCAGTCTTGGGGTTTCTAGTCCTTTCTCATTGATTAAAATGTATAGAGAACCAGCCAGTTTGGTGATGTTTTCCCGGTATGGCAAGCAATATAATATTGCTAAATCCATGTTTAGCTAAAATATATTACCCTAAAATAAAAGCGTCTGTGAGCTCCTCATCAGAGATTGGAACTTCAGTGAACAGTTTCTTCTATCTTTTTATAACCCCTCCTTTCTAAAAACTTCTTGAGATAGAGCAGAAAAGAGACTTACAAAGTTCTGAAATTCACTTCAGTGGTTCCTAGTATGCTTGTGATCTAATCTGTAGTTGGTGCAACATAGCTCATCGCTCTTCTTGTGCTGTATTGGAGTTTTATTAATTAATTTTAGTCTTTCTCCTTCCTCTGTCTTGGGACACTGTTTTCACTACGCAGGATAGAATAACTCTCACTGAAGTCAATGAGATTTTTATATATTCCACTGGGGGTATAATTAGGTACCCAGAAGAGGATGTTGAAAAGTCCAACCCCATCCCAATGCAGGATTCTTCGCTATAATACATTCCATAGTGCTCTATCCACTAGAGTACATCTACACTACCCGCCAGATCGGCAGGTAGTGATCGATCTATCGGGGATTGATTTATCACATCTAGCGTAGACGCAATAAATTGATCCCCGATTGCTCTGCCGTCAATTCCTGTACTCCACCGCAGCGATAGGTGGAAGCAGAGTCGATGGAGGAGTCGTGGCAGTTGACCCTGAGCCATGAGGATGTGAGGTAAGTCGACCTAAGATATGTTGACTTCAGCTACATTATTCTCGTAGCTGACGTTGCGTATCTTAGGTCGATTTCCTCCCCCTCTTGTGTAGACCATGCCTAAGTTGAAATGACCCTTGTAATAGTTACCCCCACTTTCCGGAAAGGGCTTTCATGTAACAAATTCATAGTTCTGATTGGTGACTTATTGGTTCTGAACATTAGTGAAGTTAACATCTGTTAGGTTTTTTTTATTTGGGTACTAATATTTAACCATCACTTTCTCTGCCCTAGCTTAACTGGCAATCTCAGTTCTGACCTCACTGGCTGTGCAGAATAATTGATTCCTGTTCTCTTTGTAACATCCCTTTAGATGTTTGTCAACATTGTGTTTACTCTGTCATCTTTTCTCTGGACTGAATGTGTCTAGTTCTCGAAATCTTTTTTGAAAGTTCTCATTGTCCAAACTTTTCATCATTTCTCTTACTCTCCAATGATCTTGTTTCAATTTGTTTGCCTGTGTTTGTTCTGGAGTTGCTGATTAATGTTTGCCATCAGCTAAACAATTCTTTAATGGGAATCTTAAAATGAACTATCAGAGAGGAAAAGGAAGAGCGGAATAAGTGAAGGAGAATGGAGGACCAAAGAAACACATGAAAAGAAGAGATAAAGAAAACAGCCATATTTTAATGGCTTAGCTATTTTGCTAAAGACGTCCTCAAATGCCCCTTTTACAAGTTTCAATTTTTTGTTTTTTTGTTTTCATAGATTCCAAGGCCAGAAAGGACCATTGTGACCATCTAGTCTGACCTATTGTATAACACAAAGCATAGAACTCCCTTCCCATAATTCCCAGAGCAGCTGTTTCTGAAAAACATCCAGTTTTGATTTTAAAATTGCCAGTGATGGAGACTCCACCATGACCCTTCGTAAATTATTCCAATGATTAATTACTCTCACTGTCAAAAATGTACGCCTTATTTCCTGTCTGAATGTGTCTAGTTTCAACTTCTAGCCATTGGATCATGTTATAACTTTCTCTGCTACATTTTGAAAAGTCCACTATTAAATGTTTGTTTCCCATCTAGACACTCATAGACTGTAATCAAGTCACCGTTTAACCTTATCTTTGTTAAGGTAAATTGATTGAGCTCTGACTGTGTCACTATAAGGCATGTTTTCTAATCCTTTAGTAGTTCTCATGGCTCTTCTGTGACCCCTCTCTAATTTTCACCATCCTTCTTGATATGAAAAGCATTTTAGTGGATTTTTTTAAGCTATGGCCATCATCCCAGAATAACTTTGGAGATCAGGGAGGCACAGCAAGCTCTTTTTTGTATGGCACAGTTCATGTTTCGTAACTCTTTTTACCTAGCCTGCTTGTCCGTTTACTAGTTATGATGCTGAGCCTACAAACCCCTAAGCCTCTTTGGGAAAGGGAATAAGAAGGAGCAGAAAAGCAAACAGGGAGATGTAAGCGAGGATAGCAAAGAAGGCCCAGTCTGTAGCTGGGTTTAAATCATGATGCTAGCAGTAGTTCTACGCTATCAGTTTGCCTGCCCAGCAGTGGCACAACTGATTGCTTTGTGTCTCCTTCCTTTCTGTGTGCGGCTGAGAATCTGAGCCAGAAAGAGATTTATCTCACTCTTTCCATCAGTGATAATTTTGGTCTACTGTATTTAGCAATATTTTTCATATTTCCTTATTCGTGTGGAAGGAGAGAGGTTCAGAGGCTTCTTCTTTTCCCAGAGGAATAAGGAAATACGAGAAATATTGTTAAATATAGTAGACCAAAGTTATTACTGATGAAAAACCCAAATACTTGCTTTGTGGACTGCGGTTTCTATTAAAATGGCCAAAATGTATCTAGCACAGTGTTCTCAAGATTGGCCAAGGCAGTTATCAAAGAATTCTTCATTAGGTTTTTTAAAAAATGTTCTATATGTTGGCTAGTACACCTCTACCCCTATATAACGCTGTCCTTGGGAGCCTAAAAATCTTACCGCATTATAAGTGAAACCGCGTTATATCGAACTTGCTTTGATCCACCGGAGCACTGCTTTACCGCGTTATATCCAAATTCATGTTATATCGAGTCGTGTTATATTAGGGTAGACATGTATATAGTCTCCAGTTCCTCTAATTGTTCTTTCCCTTTCAGTTTTGCTCTTTTATTGCTTTCCATGTCGCAGAGTTCTCTTTGGATTCTTAGAGAACTGAAGGCCAATTAAAAGGTGGTCTAATGCTACTTACTTGTTTAACAATATCCCAGCTGTACTGCTGATGTAATTAAAATGTTACAAATTACGAATGCCATTAGAAAATGCTAAATCATCCCTGCCAGATTTCAAGTCCTTCTCCAAAGCATGGGAGCACTAGAGCTTGTCACGAAAAAGGTCACCAGAATTTTTTTTTAATGGGTAAAACCCCATATTTTCCCTAGTCTTGTTCTTGAAAATGGCTGAACTGTTTTGGCTGAAGTTTTCCAAAAAAATCTTCAT
Source organism: Gopherus flavomarginatus (assembly GCF_025201925.1). Lineage (NCBI taxonomy): Eukaryota > Metazoa > Chordata > Testudines > Testudinidae > Gopherus > Gopherus flavomarginatus. Next base: position 106,282,260 of record NC_066620.1, read on the forward strand.
ACTCAGGCAGACACCTGGTATGGAAAATGTTAGCGCAAATGGATAAAGTCTGGTAAAGCTTAAAGGAACTGAAACAGGATCTTCTAATAGGAAATGTCGAATAACCTTATTAATAGATGGTGCTTATACTTTATATATAAATATATACTCTAACACAATAATAGATCATTTGGGCTAAATTTGATGTTAGTATAAAAGTATGCATTAGTCTGCCCCCATTTGCACCACTGCTAAATTTGGTCTAATGTCTGTGCCTTTGTATCAAGAGAAGACCCTTATCATAATTGCTTAAATGAACTAGTAAACAATGCAAACACAGTGTAACAAAACAACACTTTGTTGCAGGCATTAGCATTACTTATAATAATAACATGAGAAACTTGATAAATCAAGCCTATTTGAAATAAGTGAAGAAAGACTAAAACCTCTGGGAAATCTTATCTGAAGTACAAGCTGCAGACAGTTCATAAAGCAGCCAAGTTATGGTGACCATAACAAGGCAGCATTGCCTTGTCTTTAGCTGGTAAATGCTGTCTGTTCATAGAAGCCAGGAGACAACTGGCAGATGTTAGAAAAACTAAGGAAGAAGTTGTATAACGCATTAAACAAAAAGATGCTATTTAAAAACACTTAGATAGGCCCTTTACAGTAGAACCTCAGAGTTACGAACTAACCAGCCAACTACACTCCTCATTTGGAACCAGAAATACACAATCAAGCAGCAGCAGAGACACTCCCACCCACCCCCCAAAAAACCCAACCAAATATAGTACAGTACCGTGTATAAAAAATAAAGAGAGAGCAGCATTTTTCTTCTGCATGGTAAAGTTTCAAGGCTGTATTAAGTCATTGTTCACTTGTAAACTCTTGAAACAACAGCCACAACATTTTGTTCAGACATTTCAGATTTACGAAAAACCTCCATTCTCGAGATGTTCATAACTCTGAGGTTCTACTGTATTTATCTCCTAGCTAAAATGACAGAGTCCCAGGTAAAATATCGTGTACTTGTTAGGAATGTAACTGTACACTGGCCTTGCAAAATCCTTCTCGTTGATTCACTGAGGAGAAATGAAAGGGTGTGTAACGAGGCGGTGTGGCTCCCCTCCTCCTCAGGGAGGGTTGAGCCCCGCCAGATGCCGGAAGAGGCGGAGCCACAGGGCACTGGACCCGCCCCTCAGAGGGTCAGGAGGCGACCCGAAAGTATAAAAGCCGACCGGCAGCGCTCAGTTGAGGTCCAGCCGCAGTCAGGAGCAGACCTGCCAGAGGGTGCTCGTGACTGGGAGGCTGCTGAGGCCCAGGGTCATTGCCCGGACTGGCTGGAGCTTCCCCGTGCCCACTACAAGGAGGGACTGCCGGAGCCGCCCCGTCCCTGCTGTTACCCTGAGGAACCCCCGGAGCAGGCCTGGCCGGACTTCCCAGAGGTACTGCCGGATCTACCACCCAGCCCCAGCCGGGGGGGGCCCATGCTACTGGACTTCCCACGGGCCGACACCACCGAGCAGGTAGGTCCATAGGGGGAGATTGGAGGTGGCCCGGGGACAGCCAACCCCAGTCAGGCTGCGAATGTACCAGAACCCATGTCAGTGTGTTGCGGTCAGGATCCCCACTGACCATCAGCAGTGATAGCCGCTACTAGGGCCCCGGGCTGGGACGCAGTGGAGTGGGAGGGCCTGCGTTCCCCCTGCCACCCTTCCCAGGGTGGCAGACTCCCCCTCCCCCTGGCTTGAGGAGGCCAGTCTGACTGCTGGTTGCTCAGCCCTGAGCCAAGAGGGCCTGAGCCTCTACAACTGTGTGTTTGGTGCCCCGCCCAACCCAAGGCTGGGCCCCCTTTAACTGTGCCACTGCTCGGTCCTGCAGCAAAGGACCTGAGCAGCCTGAACTGCGATTTTTCTCGGCCCTGAGCCTCTATAACTGTGTATTTGGTGCCCCGCCCGACCCAAGGCTGGGCCCCTTTAAACTGTGCCACCGCTCGGTCCTGTATCAAGGGGTCTGAGCGTCCCGAGCCTTGGGCCAGGAGGCCCTCAGCCCCTGGGACTGAGGGCCTGAGACCCCGAGCTGACTTTCTGTTTACTCCACCCTGCAGCAGAAGGCCGGAGTCCCAAGCGACTGTGCAGCGTCGCTTAGCCCTGAAAAAAGGGCAGACCCAGACAGCATGTAGCGAGGCCGGTGTGGCTCCCCTCCTCCTCAAGGAGAGTTGAGCCTCGGCCGGGCACCCTTACAGGGTGCATAGAGTAAATGCTGGTACAGATGTAAGGAGTGAATGCATTGATTAGGTGTGAGCACGACAAAGAGACATTGTGTTTGCAAATGTATGTAAATATACATACATGATGCCATGCATATAAATATATCAAATAGTTTAAAATATAAATTAGTAAAATATTTGTTTTTTTCATTATCAGTTATCAGACTGTAATATCGCGGGGCAAAAAAACCTTTGTTTCCTTACATGTCTGTCAATGCCCAGCACACTCTTGATGCTATGTACATGATGACGACAGTAATCAGTTATCTTGGTAAAGATGAGCTGAGCAGATTTTGTGCCTGAGCTGGTCATTTCACAATGGTTTGGCTGGGCTGCTCCACAGACAGATGCCCTCCTGATGAAATGCCAAAGACGCTCAAACAGTGTTGTCAGTTGGGATAGGTAGTCGATGAGAACCAGGGGTGCTGGAATAATTTGTACATTGGGGGTGCTGAAAGCCATTGAACCAAACTGTAAATCCTATATCTGATGGAAACCTCTTCAAGCCAGGAGGTGCTGCCACACACTCAGCACCCCTAGTTTCAGCACCTATGATGGGAACCACAAATAAATAGCACACAACCTAAAAAAACCACACGACAACCCTCATGACTAAAATATTTACTAACAAAGGGCAAGTGGTCTACACCCACAAGGGCTAGAAGCCTCTGCCCACACATAAAACTATTTCATGTGTCCTTCTCCCCTGCCTTGCCACGATCCCCTTGCAGAAATGAAGATGTAATGTAAACTGTCCTCCTGCCTCACCTAGAAAAGAAGATGTAATAGAGATCTGGTAGGGGGCATTTGTACAAAGTTGGACTTGGTTCTCTTACCACCACAGATATAATACAGAGGTAAGTCCACTGACGTTGATGGAGACACATTGGTGTAACTGTGAGAGGAGACTCTCACCCTAAGTATCTTAAAGTTATCTGTACACTCTAGGTTAACTGAGATTATGTACTATTAGTTAGGAGATAAATCAAGGTAACTAAGCAGATTTCATGAATTTTGGTTCACAGAAATCTCCTGTGTATTTCTTCTTACATTTCTATTTATCTAAAATCCCTAAGTTGGACTTGGCCTCCTGCACTGATATCCTAGCTATTACTATAGAGAAACATAGTGTGTTCCTGAGGAAAAGGGCTCTGTACACATTCTCTTTAGAACTAGATTATCTATTACACCCCCTTTGGTGTTAGGTTTAGGGGCAAGAGAGAGGGTGCATTGAGGGATGGGTGGTTTATACTATGGTTGAAACGGTTATGTACCCAAACAGATGTTATTCCACACTTAAGGTACTTCTCTCTCCCAGAAACTGCTTAGGATAAGGGATAGAGATTACTTTCTATTGGCGTACCCTGCAAAAGAATGTCACTGTGATCTCATTCTCATTACTCTTCTGCAGCTTATTTCACTGTGGTTTCTATTTCATTCTAACCTCAGTTTCCTCATGATCTCAACATTCCCCACGACCCCCCATTTGCCACTTTGAGCCATGGGAGTAAAGTGATGATTCTAAAAAGATAAAACAAAAGTAAATTCTCCCACACAAGTGCCATGGAACTCACTTCCTAAGTGAAGGAAAAAAGCCTGTGGTAGAGTCCCTTTGTCTGTCCTCATTAATACCCACTGACAGATAGTTGCGCAATTACTCTAATTCTTAATTTTCCTCCTACCCTGCAAAGCTCCAGAACATTCTCTGTTCAGACTTGCCACTCATCACATTTTCAGCCCCTCTAACCACAACTTTTGCAGCAATTAAAAATCAATGTACTTCTGAGCTGAAACCTCAAACTGTGATACTTCTTAAGCCCTCATTTACAGAGCCACAGCTGTGGGTTTCAATATGGACAGCTTTACGTTTTCACCTTTTCCTTTTCTAATTAACTCCTGCTTGCACTATAGTGTACATGAGGATTCTCTTTCATCCTCTTGCTGTTAACAATAAGCTTCTCAGTTTTATAAGAAGTGAGATGAGATTGTAGTCAAGAGAAGTTTCAAAATGGAGGCCCACAAAGCAAAAAACACTGCCATCTTCAAGCATTAAACTTTTAGGTCTCCGTAAGATTAGGGGCGGCTCTAGGTATTTTGCCGCCCCAAGCACGGCAGGCAGGTTGCCTTCGGCAGCTTGCCTGCAGAGCCTGCAGGAGGTCTGCCAAAGCCGCAGGACCAACCCTCTGCAGGCATGCCGCTGAAGGCAACCTGCCTGCCACCCTCATGGCGACCGGCAGAGTACCCCTTGTGGCTTGCCACCCCAAGCACGTGCTTGGCGTGCTGGAGCCTGGAGCTGCCCCTGCGTAAGATACAGGTCCTACCAAACCTGTATTGTTCCCCTGGACACTTTTGAAAAAAACTTGTCTTGCTGTCTTTGCTATTTGCTGGGAATTGTACCCTCTGACATAACTGGAAAACAGAGGGTTGTACAACAATCATTTACCTTTATTTGTCTTCAAATTCAATATCCTGCCCAGATGCATTACCACACAGACTTTTTTTAAAATTAATTTCAACTAATTGTTGACAGCAGCCTGTAAAATGAAAGGGTTGTTTCTCTGTTCCTGAGTCAGTGGGCTGCCATTAGAGGCTGCTGATTTTGCAATGCATTTGCACAACTTTCTTTAAAATCACACAGATATTGTAACAGGCCACAAGCAGATTGCAACAGTTTATGCTCATCTGAAACCAACAGAAGTAATGCTTTGCACTTACAATAATAATACTTTAAAATGTACAATGTGTGGTACAAACAAATTACATACTGGATGCAGCATCCTGCCTTTAAACATCTCAAAGCACTTTACAAACATTCACCACTCTATTACAGCAGTTTAACAGAGTGGTGACTCATATCCAATGTTTGTAAAGTGCTTTGAGAATTGACTATTCTTGTAGCGGAAGTTGCGTATCTTAGATTGATTCTGCGCCCTCCCCTCCACCCCCGCTCAGTGTACACCAGGTCTTAGCCTGGCCCTGGGCTTACAGTAGTCATATTATAAACCATGCTTACCCAGAAGGTACAACTGAGTTCAGATACCTGCAGTTCTTCTCTTTGGGAATGTGTGACTAGTGATATCCACTGATTATACAGCCTTCTCACGACAGAGTACTGTTTATTTTGCAATACAAGCAAAGCATTTAGAGAAAAAGGATTTTAAAACAACCAACAGTCTACACACGTCCATCTTCCTAAAAGGCTCGCCATTCCCTGATGGTAACCTAAGTAGGACTAACTTCTTCAGGCCCCCTTATGCCCCACTTCTCAATTGGGGTCTTGTGTCTCAGTCTGGTTCCCCTGAATGACTACCTCTCTTCCTTGAGAGAATGTTCCTTTTTCAACCTGCCACAGTTCTTTTGATTTCCTGGCCTTTTCCTGTCCTGGCTTTGTCTCTTAACAACACTTCATTGTTTACAAAGGAGGCTGATACTGAGCCACTCTTTTTTTTTCCTGTTTGTTTATCTCGACAGCCTCCTATTAAACAAAGCCAATATATTTAAACATTCATTTAAACAGGTCAACAAACACTATTCATCAATTATTACAGAGCAGCTCCAAATTCATCACAGCAGCATCTTGAGTTTCTTTAACATTTTGAACTGATTCTAAATTGAGACTGCACTGTGCAAATAAGATTTTCAGCTGAGAATTACAGCATGACTTCAGATTTATACAGTTTGGGGATAATTTTTATGTAACAGCCACTTCTGCTATTTGGATCAATCTGTTTGTGGGATGGTATTGAACAAAAATTCCAGTATAGGTGCATCTAACGTAGCATGAGAGGTCATCATTACTAAAAGGAATACCACAAATGAGTAACAGGTGGTTAATATTTAAGCTCCTGTTGTATTCTCTTTATAAAAAAAAAGTATAGAAGGATACTATGTAAATTATGTCTCAGTGTCTTCAGAGAAAATGTCCTCACTTTTCTAGTTCAAACAAGTCTGTTCCATCAGTGCTGCAACCTAACTCTGGAATTGAAGAGTCAAGCTATTCCATTTCAGGCTTGTGCACTATCACTGGGAGTAAGGATTTTGCAATAGGAATTTAGTTAAAAATTCTGATGATGATGCACAAACTGGAATAGAATCTGCTTTGTTTTCCTAGAATTGTGATAGCTCTGTGGTGCTCAGGGATGTAAAAGTAGTGAAAACTTCTTTTTGTTGCAAAGTAAATATGGTTAAAAATATAAATAGGGAGCTGATCTGCAATGGTGCCATTTTCACAAACTTTTCTGTCAATGATCTAACTTTAAAATGTAAGGCTTTGATCCTGCAAAGACTTAGGCACATGTGTAACTTTATGCACAGTGAGTAGTCCCATTGACTTCAGCGAACTACTCCATAGTGTGTACATTTTAACCACATTTAAAGTGTCTGCAGGATCTGGCCCAATGTTTGCACTTGAGGAAAAAATCTTCAAGCTGTTATGGCTTCAATACTCCATTAGTGGATTGGATGTAGCAGGAGTTTTCAGTGCACTACTGTTCTACAGAAATCAGGCTTCTCTTGGGAAAATTGTGTGGAAAAAATAAGAACAGTATATTTATTATTCTTTCCTCATTTTCATTTTCTATTTTTTTATCTTTTTAATGTTTCAGTATCTCCTCCCTCCATTTTTCTTCCTTCTCCCCTTTCCCTGTACTATCTTCTTCCCCTTTCTGTGTTGCAACTAGAAAAGGGGTAGAGGATGGAAGAGTAAAAAGGGGGTGGAAGAAAAACTGATTAAATGAAAAATCCAAAACTTAAATATTATTTTAAAAGGCTACATTGTTTTGAATATTTTTTTAAAAGCCCATGAAAAAATATTTTCAAAATGTTCCAATTAAAATAAAACAATCTGGTCAGCCTTAACTGGTTATCTGGTAAAAAGCCAAAGTAGTTTTGTCATGACCAAAATGAGGTATATCATTCACATTTCCCTGTATAAGATGCTGGACTATTAAAAGGAAAGTCCTGGGGATGAGATTGACAATAGCACTTACCAGTTTTCACCACCCTCTATTGGCTATAACAGTACTGGATTTGTGTATTTGTTTTTTCATTCTTTTTATTGATTTTTCTCACTCACATAAATGATTGCTCCGGAAACTTTCACAATCTCATAAAGTGCTTCTGTATTATATTGCCCACTACCCTCTACATATTCTCATACCTCATGTTATATAGGAAAGCTATGAAAAATTTAAAACACAATTGCCATGTTGTTCTTTTCCTTGAGAGGCACTGCTTCTAGTATTTAGGTAAGGAGAGTTGAGTCACACTGTTAAGATCTATTTCCAACTCTGTCAATGACTCAGTCTGTAACTTTTGGCACGATATCTCTGTGTTTCAGGTTTCCCATTTGCAATATGAGGATAAAAATACTTCTCTCTTTGGGAGTATTATGAAGCTTAATTAATTAACACCTGTAGAATGCTGTCAAGTATCAGAGGGTAGCCGTGTTAGTCTGGATCTGTAAAAGCAGCAAAGAATCCTGTGGCACCTTATAGACTAACAGACGTTTTGGAGCATGAGCTTTCGAGGGTGAATACCCACTTCCTCAGATGCATGTAATGGAAATATCCAGGGGCAGGTAAATATATGTGTGCTAGCAAGCAAGCTAGAGATAACGAGGTCAGTTCAATCAGGGAGGATGAGGCCCTCTTCTAGCAGTTGAGGTGTGAAAACCAAGAGAGGAGAAACTGGTTCTGTAATTGGCAAGCCATTCACAGTCTTTGTTCAATCCTGAGCTGATGGTGTCAAATTTGCAGATGAACTGAAGCTCAGCAGTTTCTCTTTGAAGTCTGGTCCTGAAGTTTTTTTTGCTGCAGGATGGCCACCTTAAGGTCTGCTATAGTGTGGCCAGGGAGGTTGAAGTGCTCTCCTACAGGTTTTTGTATATTGCCATTCCTAATGTCTGATTTGTGTCCATTTATCCTTTTCCGTAGAGACTGTCCAGTTTGGCCGATGTACATAGCAGAGGGGCATTGCTGGCATATGATGGCATATATTACATTGGTGGATGTGCAGGTGAATGAACCAGTGATGGTGTGGCTGATCTGGTTAGGTCCTGTGATGGTGTCGCTGGTGTAGATATGTGGGCAGAGTTGGCATCGAGGTTTGTTGCATGGATTGGTTCCTGAGCTAGAGTTATTATGGTGCGGTGTGCAGTTACTGGTGAGAATATGTTTCAGGTTGGCAGGTTGTCTGTGGGCAAGGATTGGCCTGCCACCCAAGGCCTGTGAAAGTGTGGGATCATTGTCCAGGATGGGTTGTAGATCCTTGATGATGCATTGGAGGGGTTTTAGCTGGGGGCTGTATGTGATGGCCAGTGGAGTCCTGTTGGTTTCTCTCTTGGGTTTGTCTTGCAATAGGAGGCTTCTGGGTACACGTCTGGCTCTGTTGATCTGTTTCCTTATTTCCTCGTGTGGGTATTGTAGTTTTGAGAATGCTTGGTGGAGATTTTGTAGGTGTTGGTCTCTGTCTGAGGGGTCAGAGCAGATGCGGTTGTACCTCAGTGCTTGGCTGTAGACAATGGATCGTGTGATGTGCCCGGGATGGAAGCTGGAGGCATGAAGGTAGGCATAGCGGTCGGTGGGTTTTCGATATAGGGTGGTGTTAATGCGACCATCACTTATTTGCACCGTGGTGTCAAGAAAGTGGACCTCCCGTGTAGATTGGTCCAGGCTGAGGTTGATGGTGGGGTGGAAGCTGTTGAAATCATGGTGGAATTTTTCCAGAGTCTCCTTCCCATGGGTCCAGATGATGAAGATGTCATCAATGTAGCGTAGATAGAGAAGGGGTGTGAGTGGACGAGAGCTGAGGAAGCGTTGTTCCAGGTCGGCCATGAAGATATTGGCATATTGTGGGGCCATGTGGGTGCCCATAGCAGTGCCACTGATCTGGAGATATATATTGTCATCAAATTTGAAATAGTTGTGTGTAAGTATAAAGGCACAGAGCTCAGCAGCCAGTTGTGCTGTGGCATCATCAGGGATAGTGTTCCTGACAGCTTGTATTCCATCTGTGCTGTGGCACTCTTGAAGTGCAAAGTGACTGTGTTGTTTTTCACCCAGTGTATGCACATGGTATGTACAGAATCTTCTGTAAGCCTTATCATGGGAGAAGGGGTGGCATAACCTAGGCTATAAATGTGTTTCATGTATTTTCTTTTCTTTTCTAGCAATTGCATGCACAAGAATAGACAACCATCAGAGTCAAATTCGCTCATTCATGCGGTTTCGTAAACAAATGGAGAATCAAGAAGAGAGAGTGGCCTAACATCACCACCCTAGGCCCCACTTGGTTAGGCTTACTTTGTCAAAGCCAGAATATACGGGTTCCCTGCTGAGCCAGCATTGATCCAGTATAATGCTTTGACTTCTCTCCCCTGACTCTGATAGGAGGAACACTGTTAGTGAAAAGAAGCTTCACACCATGATGCTGTTTTTCTGTGTGACACCCAGCAGGGGTCGGGGAAGAGAGAATAAAGGACAAATGAAGGGCAAGGGCAAATAGGATTATAGTTCTTCGGCTGCTGTCAGTGCCTTTCATGTGTCTAATATTTTACTGTATAAATGAAGGACATTACTGGGATCACAGAAGCCTTATATCAAAGAAGAAACAAAAGCTGGCTGAAGGGACCTCCAGTGGGATTCATTAAAAGACGCCTCAAGTAATCAACTGCCTTTTTCTCAGGCCTATTGGAAAATTAGTTGTCTAATAATCTGTAGGTGGTAGCCAAAGACAGCCATCCATCTAGTAGTCTGTCTCTCTCCAGCTAAACCTCCCAATGCACATGCTATCAATTATTGCTAGGTAACAGCCTCCAGCAGAAATTGCATAAGCATGTTGGAAGTGGTCTGCAGTCTGTGCTAGTGTTATCTGCACACGTAATGGCTATGTGTCCTGTCCTTTGAGTTTTACATAATAACTTCATTAGGTACGAAAATGTGTGGTTTTGTACTGATAGATGTATGTACATATATGCGTGTGCGTGTATACATACAAACATAAATAAATGTGTCTGTACATTTATGTGTATTTGTGTAATTTAATCTATGCATTCACTCTATTTAACATAGTAACCTTTGTCAAGGGCAAACATTTAAAGACCTAATTTAGATGATATTCTAAACTAGTACTTTAGCTTCTGTTGCTAAATCTGGGAAATGCTCATAATTCACCACACTTACTGGGAAGCCTGTGATTTACTTACATTTTGCATGGGATTTACAGCAAATACACATTGTTAGTGTAGGGCTTTTATAGCTTGCCCTCATTATGTCATTGTGACAAAATAACCCTACTAAAATATATCCAAATTCTATAAAATATGCATTGATTACACCAAAGGTATTCGGTTTCTGAGAAAAGTTCTTAGTTATGCAATTAGATCATATTTTGCTACAGACAGGTACTTTTCCTAATGTATTGCAAATGCCCAAAACTGACCTGATTAAACTAAATGTTTTAAGCAAGTCTTAATCCACAAACTGCTGCCAGCTACATTTTGCTGCTAGATTTATACATTACACTTCATCAGAGTGCAATTTAGAATACACCTCATCATTTATGTCAGTAACAGTATCCTTTTTTTAAATTTAGGTAAATGATATTATTTGTGAAGATGAAGGCCTGCTAAACTCAGACTAGAGCCAAGACAGGGTTTATTTGCTGAAAATTTTTCCAGAAATCTCTGCCAAGACACACCAGTTTTAGCATGCAGAATTTCTATTCCCCTTTTCACAAACATGCTTCCCAGTGGCATGCCATGACAGTTTTAGTAAGTGAGTAGGTGGTTCAACCTAGGGTGCTCCATGCAATGCAAGGTCACACAGTGCAGAGAATGTCATTTTGCATGAGCGCCAGCCAGAACCATCCTGTTGGCCGGATTTGTGCCATTTGTACAATGCACAGCCAGTCAGGTATGCAGGGCATGCAATGCATGCCTTGCATACATAGACTGCACACCACTGATGCTTCCTCAGGCTCCAATGGTGTCTGCTAGTCTCATTCTGCCTCTGCAGGCCTCATTAAAGTCTCCATTCCAATTATTTGCACCTCCAGACACTATTCCTTTCTACAGCCCTGTAAACTCTGCTCTTGCTTATGTTCTCCTATAACATCCTCCTCTGGACCCAGTATTAGTGTCTCTTCTTTGCCTTCAACACTCCTCCAGACACCCCGCTCTCTTCCACCTTTCTGTAAAATCTACTATTCCCATCACTTGCCTCATCACCTCCTACCCCAAAACATGGCAATTATGACAGATATGGCAACTTCCTGCAATATCCTTGGAAGGCATTGTTGTATTAAATTTATGTATCATTGTGGGCCAGGATTGTACATAACCTCTCTAGAGGGGAGATGTGACAGATATTGCAACCCCATGCAGTATCTTTTGGATTCATTGCTATAAATGAATGGCTTAAATATGATTGTGTTCTACTCCACAGGGGACAACTCCCACAGCTCCTCCAGGAACTAAAAACAGTGGGTGGTGATTAAGGCAAATTAACCTGGTTGCACTCCCCTCCCGGCCCGGTGAGCTGCCACCTTCTGAAGAGGCTCACATATACTCTCTTGAGACCAACAGACAAAGATAGGATTTTGGATAGCTAGCCTGAGTTTAAACTGGCTCAGGGCCTTCTGTCTGATCCAGCAAACAGAAAGGGCCATATGTCCAAGGGGGCTCCCAATTCTTGCAGAAGGGTTAGAAGGACTTGACCTACTAGGGCTCATAAGACAGAAGGGTGACCTCTGGTAAGTGATGAGTATCCATATAAGTTCTTTTATAGTTTTTAAAGTTTTCTCTTGCAACGCTTTCACCTTATGATTTATAAATGAATGTGCCTGAGTATAAGGGACTGTGTGGTAACTGCAGGCAATTGTGCTGTTCATAGCTTCGGGAGAGAAAGCAAAGTGCAGGTGCTGGCTTACTGGGCAAAACACTGTGTAAGACAGGGAACTGTGCAGCCTTGAAAACCCTGGTCAGGAGGGACAGAGAGGTGGGTCTCTGCCCGAAAGAGATGATGGCTGAGAGCTAGAAAGCTACAAGTGGTTGCCCTTGGTGGACCTTGGAGGGGTAATACAGATACAGCTGCCCTGAACAGTGGCAGCGTTCTCTTTCCCATGGGGAAAAAGGAAGAAAACCACAAATCCAGATAGAAAAAGAAAAGTGTACAAAGAGCAGAAATATTTCTTTCAAACACCAATCTTAAATTCCTCTTACATGTATGGACTGTTACTTAAATTGAGGAAATGAAAAGAAAATATGATAGTTTCATTTGAAATAGCCGACCCCTCACGCTGAAGGAATCTGAAATGAGCCAACCTGAGCTTTGCATTCTACTTTCTCTCCTCTTTTTTTTAAAGAAATTGACATTATTTCACGCCTGTCATGTCTCATTCTAAATAATTTAAGAATTTGTTCACAGCTGCCAATTTTGTTTGTCTCGACGAGCAGGCCCCTCAGGACAAGGTGTTTATAGGTTAAAAAAATGTTATAACTAAATAAATAATACTTTCAACTGTTCTGCTGGCATTCTCATAGCCAAGGCTTGTAGCCAGTGAAACATTGGTGAGCTGAGGGGAGGCAGGAAAAAACAGAACTGGAGAATCTGAGTGCTTTCTTTGAAATCTGAAATGCCAGGTAGAAATTCCTTCATTTTAGACGAATTTAAGGCAATTCAGCTTCTCATTCCAGTTAAACTCATCTGAAAAGACTCATGTTCACTGGACCTATTAAACACTCCATCCTCGTACACACACTCATGCATCACCACCTCCAGGCATCATCCATTCTCTCATGCACTCACTTATGCTTGTTCCCCCTCTCTCATTTCTCTATCACACAAACATATGCACTCATCCTCTCTCAAGTGGAGGGGAGGGGGCAGAAAGTGGGGGAGAGTAGAGAGTGGGGTCCCGTGAGGCAGCATGTGTAAGAGGCACAGGGCAGGGAGTGGGGGAGGGATGGGAAAGGGCAGAGGATTGTGCAGGGATGAGGTGCAGAGTGGGGTTCTGGAGGAGGGGATTCTCACACACTTGGTGTGTGAGGGCTGCAGGAGAAAGAAGAGCTGCTGGAAGTGGGGCATGAGGTGGAGTCCAGGTGGCAGGCAGTGGGTAGAGTTCCATAAGAGGAGGAGGAGCTGCTGGTTGCTATAGAGGTGGAGCTCCTGGATATCAAGAACATCCAGTTACAATCATAAAGATCTAAAAACATAAAAATATCAGGAGTTTTGTAAAAGGTATAAAACCTCATGCATCAGGGCATAAACCAATCTATAATGCAAAGGGTGGGGAGTGGTGTTAAGGAGGAGTGCAAGGTAAAAATTTTGCAGACCACTACCATACAATGTAGATTGATTTATGTCCTGATGCATTAGGTTTTATATCCTTTACCAAGTTTTTATGTTTTTTATTTATTTATTTAAATCCTTATGGTTGTAACTGGACATTTTTGTTATTCATACAAAAATTCAATCCTTTTTTAATCCTGATAAGCTCTTGGCCCTCAATGATATCTTGTGGCAATTAATTCCATGACTTAATTATATATTGTGTGGGAAAATACTTCATTTTGGTAGTTTTAATTTGCTGCCTTTCAATTTCATGGAGTGTCTCCTTGTTCTTGTTATTGGCCTGTGTGACCAGAAGCTCTCGATTTCCCCTCTCTGTTCCATTCATTATTTTGTATGCTTTAATCAGATCTTCTCCATAAGGGAAATATCCCAGTTAGAGCTGTTCAAAATACAGAAATAGTTCTGAAGGAAATTTTGAAGCTTTTTCCAATTTGCAGTGTTCAGAATGGACCCATTTTCCTTTTTGGGTACAGTACCCAATTGGGTACTGATATTTTATTGAAATTGTGTTCCAAATCATTACTGAACATTTTCATTTACCGAAAAATTCAGTTAACAAATATTTTCAACAGTGATTTCTGCTGCATCCCTTTTGAGATAAGTTGACAGAAACAATATCTTAGGAGAAGGTGAACCCTCTAATATTTGCAGTATTTTTTGCATCCTTTTCCTTAAACATCCTAACAACTTGTTTGTTTGGGGACGTTCCTGGGCTGCAGGAGGTGGGTACGAAGAAATGCTATGGGGCTGAATGCTCAGAGCAGCATTGTTTGTAAACTCGTAGTGCTGCCATTGAGCTGTTGCCAGCTCAGCCAACGAACAGGGGATGGAGGTTCCATGTAGCAATGGGCCTAACAAGGCCTGTAGCTTAAAGACACATGCAGTGCAAGGAAGCCCTTCAGCCAGCCACTTTTCTACATGTGTTACCTGGGAGTTGAGTATACTACCATCCCTCAGGGGAAAGGCGTATAAATTTCAGTATCACTGACCACTGTGATATTTTTCTGGTATACTGTTTTATCCTAGTGACAGAAATACTTGTGCAAAACAGTTATGTGGTGACCCACTGGGAAAATGCATAGGCTCAAATTTTAAATAAGTCACTTAAAATTGTACTTCTTTTAGTGTGTAGGTGCTACAATAAAGGCTGAACACCTGCTTCCTATCAAAATTAAGCTTAGGCTTCTTGTTGGCATACATCCCTCAATGAAAAACATCTCACCCTTAAATCAACAGACCAACTACTTATAGCCTTGCAATCAAGACACAATACCAGAGTCATATCAATCATGAAGTTCCACCATATGAGCCCATGTGGAGAAAAGGCTCTTGCAGGCAAAGAGTTGACAATGAATTCCCATGTGTTTGTCCAATCTCTAAATCAAATTGCATTTCTGGAAGGGGTGCATGCCAAGAGACCCGAGTTATAAACAATATCTGCAAATTGAGATCCAGCAACATCTTATGAGGTGCAATACTGCAAGCTGTGGTTTTCTGATGTTGTCAGCAGCTTTTCAGTTCAGCGCAGCAGCAATCCAATTTAAATGGCCATCAAAGCAGAGCTGAATGCATTAAATGAGTCTCATTAATGTCATATTTAATTTAGTGGTTCAGTGTTGAAGATGTTCATCACTGTCCTTTGCTAAATTCTGAACTTGTGGCCAACAAGCTTTATAAATTATATTTACATCTTAGGCAAGATAAACATTGGACAGTTTACATTTCCAAACTGCTTTGTGGTCTGTTCTCTTATTTTTTTTAAACCTGCTGCAATTGGATGACCAGCTTTCCCTTGGTTACTTGTCTAGAGTGCCCTAGGAAATCTTGATGGGGAGTAAGCTGCAACAAGGCAAATAACACTTACTTAAGAGGTTTTTGTTCTCTCGCTGTCTTGCTGCACAGGTCAATCCAGTCTTTTCCCACTTTGTAGACCTCCTGAGATGACTGGGACTTCCCACTAGCCATAAAGATCTGGCGAGACTTGAGAGAGATCAAGGAGATTTGTATTAGAAGTCCTGTGAAGGTAATTCTTTCTCTTCTCAGGGACATGTGAAGTACAGATGGAAGTTCTCACCTATGGGCACACAGATACTTCACCCTTTCCAGAACTGGCCTTTGGGCCCTTGATTTGGGAGATGCAGAAATGTAAATGAGGATCTTAGCTTTCATCTTCTTAAAAATAAAAAGAAGTAAAATTGCTAGTCCTGTTCCTTTTGAGGACGGCCTACGTGAACCAATTGCTGCATCTGGACACTTTATTTCTCCAGCAGGAAGTGACAGTGGGTTGCGGCAGGGAGAAACCTAAAGTAAATTATGACAATAATCTTTTACTAAGCTTTGAGCCAATCCACATTCCATATGACTATAATATTAGCCGGCAGGATATGTAATATACCAAACAGGAGTATTAGACCCAAAGGGCAAGTGTACACTTTGTGCACTATTGAACTTTCCAACGTATATCAGAATTGCAAAAAAATGGTGCTAAATAATTTCATATTAAAGCCATTCTGAAAATTCAAAATTTAACAGACTAGAAATATTTGGAAGGCAGCAATGCCAAAAGTGGCCTACAAATGATCGTGGACAGCACAGTAGATAGGATGCAATATGGCAGAAAAAAATTAACATGTGATTTTGAGCTAAATGTGCAAAGGCATCCTCTCCTCATCCTAATACCAAAGAACTGATAACCCTTCTTTATGTGCTGAAGCATAGACGATACCTAAATAAATGAGTTCAATTTGTTAACTCAGTACCGGAAAGATGTCAATAAATTGGAGATAATTCAATTTGGAGAACAGCAACAGAAATAACTGTTATATAACGGTTTGAGATATGAAAAAGATAATAAGAATTGATCAAATCATGGCTAATTGTGCATGTGGGAAGGAATAAGATATCCATTTGCAAGTATTTGAAGAGTGTGAATATTAAGGAACAAGAGGTGTTGTTTAACATCAGCAGCACAGGAAAATTTAGGGTGAATATCAAGAAACATCCTAATCTCAAAATGTATTAGATTGTAGAAAAATCACCCAAAGGGTACCTCATTGCTTGAGTCATTTAAAACTAGACTAGGCAAAACATGCTTTTGAAAAATCCTACCTGGAATGTGTAATTGATCTTAGAATCTTTAAAATTAAGTAAGTTGAACATAAAGGGCCATTTTCATTATTAGTGAATTCTTATGGTTATTCAGGTTTGGAAAATACTAAGCGTCAAATCCTGAAAGATGCTGAGCAGCTGCATTTCTAAGTCTGTATCTTCACTAAGAAAGGTGTGGTTTTGATATGAGGTAAAATCTTTGTGAAGACAAGGCGGTTAGTAATTTTCACACAAGTTAGCAGGTCTAGTGAAAGCCTGCCTAGTCTCAGGGATTTGTCTGTTTGTGTTTATCTTCGATGGCTAATACAAATCTCACCTATCAAGGGGTGTTTCTGCAATTCAGCTTGCAATGGCTGCACAGTTTGAAAGCTTTGGTTCTAGATAACAGGAGGCTCTGGGGAAAACAGAAGAGATGGTGATAACAATTGACAGACGCAATGCTGTTCTGACTGACTAATGACAATAAAGCACAGAAATTCTAATAATAATAACTCAAGAAGACTAAATGCAATATCAAAGAA
The DNA here is from genome assembly GCF_025201925.1 of Gopherus flavomarginatus. Taxonomy (NCBI): domain Eukaryota; kingdom Metazoa; phylum Chordata; order Testudines; family Testudinidae; genus Gopherus; species Gopherus flavomarginatus. The sequence continues at coordinate 106,299,488 of NC_066620.1, forward strand.
TCTCCCATGATTGAATTTTGAGTGGTATTTCCAAAGGTGGAGAGACTGGGTAACACAAAGATTTTTTTTTTTGAATTGCAATGAATTATGAAAATCTTTTTGTTTCAAGTAATTTTAAAATGACCATGCTGTATACTTACTGGAAACAGTCACAGTAGTACATTAATTTAGCTCCTCTTACAATCCCCAACAGATGAAGTCAGAATGATCATCAGTGAAAAAAATAATAATGCTGAGAAATTTATTGTTAGACTTCAAGGATTACCCCTGTTAAGGTGATTGGGACAGTCCACTCCTCTTTTAAAACTGTTTTTCAGGTTGTCTGTTTGCAGATTCAAGAGGACAGCATTGCATTAGTTCACATTCAGATGGTTTTCTTCACAATCAGAAGTGCGTATTTTGTCCATGGGGCTTGAGGATAATCAGCACCTGAGGGGAAGCATTCAGCAACTTACCTGATTTGACTCTTCAACAGTAAGCTCTTTGGGAAAGGCACTATGTCTTTCCATATGCCTAGTAAAGTTCTATGCATATCTATGATGGTGAAGAATATTCAGTGACCAAGTGGAATAACAGCATGCAATTTATTCTCTTGTGCAGAAGTGGCTCCTTTTCAGTGATGGGTAAGTGATATCAATACACTTTTTTGTGCAAGTGGATTGGGATCTTTTGGGTCAAAAAGTGCTCTACAAATGTACAAATGAGAAAGGACTGGTTGTGAACACACACCAGAAAGAGTGCAAGTCGAGCTTATTCACAAATGTAGCATTAGAGTTTAGCTTCTTTGGAACAAGAAAAAAGCAAAGTGGTCGGAATGTATTTTGTATATGTAGCAGAGTGCCTGCAGGGCCCTCCTGGCTGCTGCCCCCACTGGGCTGAGAATGTCACACAGAAACCTTTAGGTGCAGTGCCCACCTGGTGCTTTTATTTATAGGCTGTGCTCCTACCACCTTTCCACCATACAAGTAGTCCCCTTCTTGCAGTTCACTGGCAGGAGAAAGGGGGAAAGCTATCTCTGCTTCCCCTCACTGCCCTTTCTCTACTGCAGCTTTCCTCTTTCCAGCTCCCCTCTGGCTTCCTTCCCCTGGGGCTCTTATTTAGCCCCAGCCTGATGAGGCAGCAGCAGTTCAAGCTTCCCCAATCAGGGCCAGGTGGTCTACCCAGCTCCAATGCACCTCCCTTAATTGGAGCTAGAGTGACAGAGGGTTGTCTAAACAGTTTTCTGCTTAGCACCCTGTCACAGCATATTAGTGTTGTATAATAATATAGACTCATAGACTTTAGGGTCATGTGATCATCTAGTCTGACCTCCTGCACAAAGCAAGCCACAGAACCCTACCCATTCATTTCTATAACAAACCCCTAACCTATGTCCGAGTTATTGAAGTCTTCAAATTGTGGTTTGAAGACCTCAAGCTGCAGAGAAAACACCAGCAAGTGAGCCACGCCCCATGCTGCAGAGGAAGGTGAAAAACCTCCAGGGCCTCTGCCAATCTGCCCTGGAGCAAAATTCCCTCCCGACCCCAAATATGGTGATCAGCTAAACCCTGAGCACGTGGGCAAGACTCACCAGCCAGCACTCAGGAAAGAATTCTCTGCAGTAACTCAGATCCCATCCCATTCAACATCCCATCACCGACCACTGGGCATACTTATCACTGGTAATCAAAGATCAATTGCCAAAATTAAGCTATCCCATCATACCATCCCTTCCATAAACTTATCAAGCTTAGTCTTAAAGCCAGATATGTCTTTTGCCCCCACTACTCTCCTTGGAAGGCTGTTCCAGAACTTCACTCCTCTAATGGTTAGAAACCTTCGTCTTATTTCAAGTCTAAACTTCCTAGTGTCCAGTTTATACCCATTCGTTCTTGTGTCTACATTGGTACTAAGCTTAAATAATTCCTCTCCCTCCCTAATATTAATCCCTCTGATATATTTATAAAGAACAAGCATATCCCCCCTCAGCCTTCTTTTGGCTAGACTAAACAAGCCAAGCTCTTTGATTCTCCTTTCATATGACAAGTTTTCCATTCCTCGGATCATCCTAGTAGCCCGTCTCTGAACCTGTTCCAGTTTGAAGTCATCCTTCTTAAACATCGGAGACCAGAACTGCACACAGTATTCCAGGTGAGGTCTCACCAGCGCCTTATATAACGGTACTAACACCTCCTTATCTTTGCTGGAAATACCTCGCCTGATGCATCCTAAAACCGCATTAGCTTTTTTAACGGCCATATCACATTGGCGGCTCATAGTCATCCTGTGATCAACCAATACTCCAAGGTCCTTCTCCTCCACTGTTTCTTCCAATTGATGTGTCCCCAATGTATATCTAAAATTCTTATTATTAATCCCTAAGTGCATGACCTTGCACTTTTCACTATTAAATGTCATCCTATTACTATTACTCCAGTTTACAAGGTCATCCAGATCTTCCTGTATGATATCCCGGTCCTTCTCCGTGTTAGCAATACCCCCCAGCTTCGTGTCATCCGCAAACTTTATTAGCACATTCCCGCTTTTTGTGCCAAGATCAGTAATAAAAAGGTTAAATAAGATTGGTCCCAAAACCGATCCTTGAGGAACTCCACTAGTAACCTCCTTCCAGCCTGACAGTTCACCCTTCAGTACAACCCGTTGTAGTCTCCCCTTTAACCAGTTCCTTATCCACCTTTCAATTTTCATATTGATCCCCATCTTTTCCAATTTGACTAATAATTCCCCATGTGGAACCGTGTCAAATGCCTTACTGAAATTGAGGTAAATTAGGTCTACTGCATTTCTTTTATCTAAATAATCTGTCACCTTCTCAAAGAAGGAGATCAGGTTGGTTTGGCACGATCTACCTTTAGTAAAACCATGTTATAATTTGTCCCAATTACCATTGACCTCAGTGTCCTTAACTACTTTCTCCTTCAAAATTTTTTCCAAGACCTTACATACTACAGATGTCAAACTAACAGGCCTATAGTTACTCAGATCACATTTTTTCCCTTTCTTAAAGATAGGAACTATGTTAGCAATTCTCCAGTCATACGGTACAACCCCTGAGTTTACCAATTCATTAAAAATTCTCGCTAATGGGCTTGCAATTTCATACGCCAGTTCCTTTAATATTCTTGGATGAAGATTGTCTGGGCCCTACGATTTTGTCCCATTAAGCTGTTCAAGTTTGGCTTCTACCTCAGATGTGGTAATATCCACCTCCATATCCTCATTCCTGTTTGTCATCCTTCCATTATCCCTAAGCTCCTCATTAGCCTTATTAAAGACTGAGGCAAAGTACTTATTTAGATATTGGGCCATGCCTAGGTTATCCTTAACCTCCTTTCCATCCTCAGTGTTTAGCGGTCCCACTTCTTCTTTCTTCGTTTTCTTCTTATTTATATGGCTATAGAACCTTTTACTATTGGTTTTAATTCCCTTTGCAAGGTCCAACTCTACTTGGCTTTTAGCCTTTCTCACTTTATCCCTACATGTTCTGACCTCACTAAGGTAGCTTTCCTTGCTAATCCCATCCTTCTTCCACTCCTTGTAGGCTTTCTGCTTTTTCTTAATCACCTCTCTGAGATGCTTGCTCATCCAGCTTGGTCTACAACTCCTGCCTGTGGTTTTCCCCCCCTTTCTTGGGATGCAGGCTTCCGATAGTTTCTGCAGCTGTGACTTAAAGTAATTCCAGGCCTCCTCCACATTTAGATCCACAAGTTCTTCAGTCCAATCCACTTCTCTAACTAATTTCCTTAATTCTTTAAAGTTAGCCCTCGAGAAGTTATATTTTCTCATCCTTTTTAATTAATCGTGTTATAATGGCATGGGTTGCATTAGTTGGTGCCAGTCTAAGTGCAATGCTTTGATAGAACATGACATGGCATAAGATGGATGTTCAACTCCATAACATACTTTTTCAAAGCTTGTGTTTTTAATTTTTCAAATAATTGGCTGTTCACAATGAGATTTTGGTGTCCTATCAACATATCTTTGGTGTCTTATCAGCCTAGTGAACAGAATGCCATAGCAAACCTCAGTATTTTCAGCAACCTCTGGGTATAATGGCAACCACTGCATGAATTAGGTCCTTGTTACAAGAAATAGCTCATATGATTTTGGTTAAGCTCTCACAGTGTGTTGTGTTAATGGAACTATTCATAATGAGAACAGTCTTCTTGCAGATTTGGGTTAATGCCATTGGGCGTGTTATGGTTCTATAGTACACCATGTTCTTAGTGCATTTTGAACAATTTAAATATTAGATTATGCAAGTAGAACTCATGATTAGTTCTAGTTGGGATAATGTTTTTTTTTGTTGTGGTTTTTTTTTTTTTTTGGTGGAAAATGTGGTTTCTTCAGTCATCAAATTAAACAATATTGCCACAAAATATTTTTGATTTTCTGCTGGGAAAATTGAAACAAAATGGTTAATTTTTGGATTGAGTTGACCTGAATTAAAACCTTTAATTTGGGGTTAATTCACCATCGATCTGCATCTGCCTGACCCATCTTAGTACTTCATGGGAACTGCCTTTGGGGTGCCTTATCCCCTATTTACTCCTTTGGACCAGGCCAGATCTCCATGCTACACCATGGTCTCCCTCTAGCTGACCACTGAGGTGCATCATGGGAACGATAGTCTGGCTGGGAAGCCTGGCCCTTAGGGGAGAAGAGGGGCAAGAGGCATCATGACAGAGCAGGCAGATGCAGTTAAATGTTGAACCAACATGTAGCACAAATTTTGATTTGGGAATATCACATTTTATTTTGATAGAAAAAGCTGAAATAAAACATTTGGTTATTTCCAAATCAAAATTCTCCTGAACTTTTTGTTTTGTGAAAAATTTTGATATTTCAGCTTTTCAGCAGAATGAAAACAATGTCAAAATATCAGAATTTCTCAGAGTACAGAAATTCTGACTTTAGATCAGCTGTATCATGAGCCAGACTTCCAAGCTGTCTCACTGGCTTGGAGAGAGGACTGTGGAAAGGAGAAAGAGACCTATTTCAGGGAAGTGGTGGAGGAATTTGGGAGCTATTCAGAGCTTCTTGTTAAAATTCTGCAGCCAAGTTGAAGGCAAAGGCAGAAAAGATTTTCCTGTTTCTGATTTGAGTCACCTCCTTTCTACACAGAGTTTGATTACCCTTTCTGGATACAACTCTTGTCTCTGAGCTCATAAACTACTTCTGAAGAGCAAACTTTTGCCTTTGGCATACACAAGATTTCATCACATATAAGGTATGCTTCAGAAATTGTTCTTGTAGAGTATAAGCCTAGTCCCCTATGAGGTCTTCAATCTTCCAGCACCAATTACTTCTCAGGGTAAATTATAAACATTTTCAATCAGTGCTGCTTAATATAATTTTGTCTGCCTTTTGTGTAGTGGTGCTGCCTGACTGCCTCCTTGCTTGTTGTCATTATGTTTCAGTGGGAAAAAAGAAATGAATAGATTCCCCTGCCTCTTTCCCTTCCACTATGCAATCTCAGTGAAGTAGAAGAAAGGGAGACATGAATGAGAGGGCTTTGTCCTCTCTAAGAGATTGTTGTTAAATATGTCACCTTTGGGCAAGTTTTTTATCAAATAAATAAATAAGTCTCGTAGTGTTCTCTAAAATTTGTTTGCAGTGGTGTTGTATGAGACAGACCAAGTTAGTAGAAAAGATTTTGAACTACACCGAGTTCTTCTCTTCAGAACAGCTTTAAAGTTTGAGCCTGGGAACTTAAATTCATAACACTGCTGGACACTAATAGTCATGGACTTAACAGGGACATTGGCTTCATGGCTCATTACAATAATCTGTAACATACACCTACCTGCCAAAAGTTAATGGCCCACTTGGATGAAGAATCAGTCTCTACAGTAGCTATTTCCTGATCTGTTGATGGCTTTGAAGTCAGAAGTGAGCAGCAAGTTGAAGGTGTTGTGCACAGAATTGATTTGCTCTTGGTGGCCTGTCCCACAGGGGAGGCATATCACCACAGTCTGCACCAGCTATCATTGCTGTGTTGTTTCCACCTGTCACTCCAAATATAGTGAATTTATAGCAAAGCCATCTGAAATATCGCCAGATCCTTACCCCAAAGGAGGTGAAGGCAACATTTCTCACTGTAACCATCTGGGTACCCAGGGTTAGTGAGGGTCCAGTTGGACCCCAAGACTTCACATCACTTTAATGATCTCTAACCTGATGTTTTCCATCAATGGTGATGTTACTGCAAAGCCAAGTTCCCTCAGAGTATTTCCCACTACATCCTTTGTAGAGTCCTGGATTCCAGGGCCGGAAGGTACCATTCCGATCATCTAGTATGACCTCCTGTATAACAGACCACAGAACTTCCCTCAAAATAATTCCTAGAATATGTCTTTTAAAGAAACATCCAATATTGATTTAAAAATTGTCACAGTGTTAGAGAATCCACCACAACCCTTGGTAAAATTAGTCCAATAATTAATTACCCTGTCAAAAAATTATACATTATTTCCTGTCTGAATTTGTCTAGCTTCAATGTCCAGACATTGGATCATGTCATACTTTTCTCTGCTAAATTGAGGAGTCCATTATTAAATATTTGCTTCCCATGTAGATATGTACACAGACTTTACAAGTCACCCCTTAACCTTCTCTTTGTTAAACTAAGTAGATTGAGTTTCTTGAATCTATTACTATAAGGCAAGTTTTCTAATCCTTTAATCATTCTCATGGCTCTTTTCTGAACCCTCTCCAATTTATCAATATCCTTCTTGAATTGTGGGCACCGCCAGCAGTGTATTACAGCAGCAGTCACATCATCATCAAACACAGGGGTAAAATAACCTCTCTGCACCTACTGGAAATTCCCTTGTTTATGTATCCAAGGATTGGCCACAGTGTCACACTAAGAACTCCACTGTGACTCCCCCTGCCCATTGCAAATTTTTTTTCAGAGTCATTGCTTCCCTGGATAGGGTCCCCCATACTGAAAGTATGGTATACATTTTCTATTCCTATATGTATACATTTACATTTGCCCACATTAAAACGAACATTGTGTGCTTGAGCCCAGCTTACTAAATGATCCACATCGCTCTGTATCAGTGACCCATCCTCGTCATTATTTACCACTCTCCCAATTTTTGTATCATCTGCAAACTTTATCAGTGATGATTTTATGTTTTCTCCAGGTATTTCATAAAAATGTTAAATATCATAGTACCAAGAACCAATCCTTGAGGGCCCTCACTAGAAACACACCAATTTGATGAAGATTCCCCATTTAAAATTACATTTTGTTACCTAACAATTGTCCAGCTTTTAATTCATTTAATGGATGCCATGTTAATTTTATATCTTTCTAGTTTTCTGATCAAAATGTCACATGCTACCAAGTCAAATGCCTTGCAGAAATCTAAGCATATTACATCAACACTGTTACCTGCAATCTCATAAAAAATAAGCTAATTTGATGGGATCCATTTACCATAAACCCATGATGATTAGCATTAATTATGGTACCTTCCTTTAATTCTTTATTAATCAGGTCCCAGTATCATTCATTTGGTGATTTCTTCCTAGCCTGTAATGTATATTTGTTTAAGGCAAAGGTCTTGGAATCAGGAAACTTGAGTTCCATTTTGATGAGTCTGACACACACTTCCAATTTGGCCTTTTGTTATGCTATACAAAGCACACTGGATCTTTATAGAGGAGAAGGCAAAAACACTGCATTTATTTAAAATACAAGTTAGCATATGCTTTTTAGTCACACACACACACATACACACCCACACACAGAGTCCTGCCAGTTGATGTTCATAGTTACCAGTCTGTTGTAGCTTGAGTCAATCTAATGGCCAGTTAGACTGAGCATGAGTGAGGAGCTGGGCTCTCGCTGGTCGCAATCCGATGCTCCTGGAATGTGGCAAGATAAACCCAAAGCCCCATGGCAGAGCACCTTGTTCTTATATTCTTTTTTCTCTGTTGAAGTCTATGGATTTTGCTGTGTCAGTTTGTCACCGGGTTACTTCTTAATTGATGTATCTTGTGATGTTAACATTCCAATACACCTCCGAAAGGGTCATCCTGTCCTGTTTTAGATTTAATCAATTGTCCTTAGGGGTGCCAGCCTTCACCTCAGGGTTGTCAATCTGCCCTCTCTTCATTATGGATGCACATTGATGATGTCAAGTTAAGTCTCTTCACTCCTTCTTCCTTGACTATTTGGCTATAACAATGGCCTTCACACCTTACCTTTTCCTGATGAATGCATTTCTCATTCACACAAACAATCTCTTACAGAAACCTTCAAAGGTATACAGACAGCAGTATTGTATATTTAGCAGAATACATTGTAAATCAAGCCTTGCTAAATCTTATAACTAAAACAATTCACACTGGGGCTTCAGGCCCTCAACATTCCTCTTATCTCCTTAACATAGACACAATACAAGATCATGTCTCTGACTTACTAAAACCTTAAAACAAAGACATGCATATTTAACTAGAGTGCCTAATTTGCAATACATATAGGAAACCATAGTAGACATTATAACTTATCCTAAAACGAAACGGGGACCATAATCAGTCAGAAGGATTGTTCTGGTCTGTCATTCCTTTCTGCTTTCCAAAAAGGGTGGCTGACAGGATAAAATCAAATCATACATTAATTCTCATGAGACATTATAAAATCCTGTTCCTACACTTTAGTAAGTCACTTAACTTCTCTGTGTTTCAGTTTCCTCATCTGTAAAATGGAAATAATACTGCTCACCAATCCTACCTCAGCAAGGAGTTGTGAAGTTAAATACACTGACATTTATAAAGTGTTTAGATATGGTCTGATGGAAGGGGCTGCTAATGTCCAAAGTACTGTATTTTTATTATAAAACTGAAATCACAAGAAAAAGATAAAATATGTTTTAAGTTTTCAAAATTTCATGGCCTGGAAGTGAAGCTGTTCAAACCTTATGAAAATCAGACCATTTTTGCCCTCCCAAATGAAGAAGGCGACTTCTTGTGCACTTAAATAACCCTCTTTCTTCTGAGGAACTCAAAGCACTTTATAAATATTAATAATAAATTAAGCCCCATAGCGGAATAAATCCATGTGGGCACAGTTACAGTAGAGGCCCCTGTGGAGCTCGTACTACAAACCTTGTTCTTTCAACTCCAGCGTATAACATTAGGAGCTATCTGCTAGTAGTACTAGAAGTAATAGGTCATTGTATCCCTTATGTTGGCCAAATGCTTGAGACTGACATTATCTCACACTTCACCAGTACATTACAACATCCCTTAAAGAAAGGCACATATTATAATAATCATTTAACAAATGAGCAAAGTAGGTACGATGGCCCAGAGCTTCAAAGGAGTTTATTTAGACTCTTAACTCCCATCTATTACCTTTGAGGATCTGGGCCATTGCACCTACTTTATCCATTTGTGAAATGGTTGTTATATGTGTCTTGATTTCAATGGGAGTAAATACCTTTGAGGATTTGGGCCAATGTGCTGAAATGATTTTTTTTTTTTTCAAAATTCAACCAGAGTCAGCGGCAGAGCCCAGTATCAAAAAGGCCAGTATCAAAAAGGCCTGACAGATACTTGGTTGTTCTCACCCCTCACTGTCCCTTTCTGTCTCATACACCTTCTTTTGCAGAGCACATTGAAATGAGAGGGGAGAAGATATTGTGGTTAGTCACTTTCTAGCCAAATGGTGATAATAAAAAAATTCCGTACAAGGGCTGGAACTATGTTTAAATTTACTTTATAATTTACATAATTAGTTCCACAGTGCTGAGTCAAGATTTTGTACGGAAGACTATGCTGCTACTCCAGAGATAACCAAACCAATGTATGACACTTCTTTCCCAACCAGACTGGCCATCAGCTGTAGCAATTCAGCAAACCACAAGGCAATGTAATTAAACAATAAGCCACAGAATGACATGCATTAGTAAGCTAGTGGAGCAAGCCTCAGATAGGCTGCAAGGCACAAAGTCTAATAATGCACATCCAGGAATAGCTGATTACTATTGGAACATGTGTGGAAAACATCATTTGTACCTTATTTTTTCTTAATCATACAATAATTTGGAGGAAATTTATATGGATAATCAGACTATCCAGAGTTATAACAGTAAGAATTAAATATTTGATCCTGTAAGGTGCTAAGCACCCTGGCACTGATTCAGCAAAGCACTTAAGTATGACTAGAAGTTAGTGCATGCATGTGACATTATCAAAAAGATCTACCCCACCCCTGTCCAATCTGCTTTGAGTAATCAGTGTGCAAAGCCAGTCTCCCACTTTTAACACGAAAAACCTCTTTAATGGGGTACCTATGCATTATTAAAATAAACCCAACTTCCAGAAAGTTTCTACTTGTTAGTCTCAATGGCCTAAACCTACTCAAAATGGGAATAATTAAGTATAGTGAAATGTAGCTCTTTTAGAGGTAATTATGGTATATCTTATCAATTTATGAATGAGACTATAAATGTCTCCCAAAGAGCTAGTAGTTTTTCAGCCTCTTGAGTTCATGCACTATTGGAAAATGTAATATCTACTCCTCTACATTATAATTAGAATAATTACTAATGATTCCCTCCAATGTAATTATGGAACTATTTTCCAGTATTTTTGAAATAAACATGATTAACTACATCATTTCCCATCTTCCCATATAGTAAAGTAGAGAAATCCAGCATTTTTTTCAAGGAATTCAGAAATTTTTCAAAAAATTTCTTGGTTTAGTGTCCAGCCCATGATTTATGGTATTTTACTCTATAAATGTTTCTGCCTTTTTGAAAAGCAGCCTGCTTGCTCGAAAGTTATTTAATTTTGCAAATTATTTTGGTTCTGTTTAACAATGTTCAATCCTGTATTCTGTAGCACTGAAGTGAAGAACATAAAAATATTTAAAAAAGGAAGAATTACAGCTTTTCTGGAAGCAGAGAAAAAGGCAAAGCCACCTCAGAAACACAGAAAGAAAGAGAATTGCACTGAAGTGTTTGTAGGTTGGGGCAGGAGAACCCAAATAGTGCCATGAGATATTTTTTCACAATTGTAATGAAAATAAGTATTTTTTTGCTGGGCCCAAAGAAACATTGAAGAGAGGTTTACTGAGGTGTCGTGCCATGCCTAAACCCTGAATTAATTATATTCTTGGCCTTTGAGTCTTTCATGGGCTAAATGTTGTGTCTTGAGGCATCATTCAATCTAGTGACAGACCTGGGAAGGGTTTATGCTATACAATATCCAGTAGCTTCCATGTTCTGCCTTCAGCCTTAACTGCAAAACCTGCATAACACAGCTGTAACACATTCTCTAACTTCCCAGTAGAAACTGCCTTTTGCAATGACATAATGTTCAGTTGAAGGCGTGAGATGATTAAGAATTCAGCAAAAACCCATGAATTTTCATGAGCAGTATACATTTTTATTTTCTCATAGCTCTTTATCCACCAGGTGCTCAGGGACATTTCTCAAATGCCTGAGGACAGACTATTTAGTGAAAACAAAAGAAACAGGCAAACAAAATGAATGAGACAACTCTAAAAGTCAGTTCTGCCCAAAGTACTAAATGCATTAAAAATGTCTACTGCTTTCATCATCATCATAAATTCATGGATAAGTGCATCAATGACTATTAGTCAAGGTGGTCAGGGACGCAACCCCCCTGCTCTGGTTATCCCTACACTCTGACTGCCAGATACTAGGACTAGACAACAGGGTATGGATTACTCAATAATTGCCCTGTTCTGTTCATTCCCTCTATCATAAACATACAGCTAATGGTAGCATAAAATCCCTCTTTACCCGGTAAAGGATTAATTCTTCTTTTACCCGTTAAGAAGCTCAGATAACCTGGGTGACACCTGACCCAAAGGACCAATAAGGGGAGAAGATATTTTCAAATTTATGCAGGAGGTCAGACTAGATGACCACAATGGTCTCTGCAGACCTTAAGTCTATAAGTTTATAACTATAGGCTGAGCAAGTGCAAAATGGTGGTAGAATGTGCATTTCGACATTTAAAAGCATGCTGGCGCAGTTTACTGACTCGGTTAGACCTCAGCGAAACCAATATTCCCATCTTTATTACTGCTTGCTGTGTGCGCCACAATATCTGTGAGAGTAAGGGGGAGATGTTTATGGCGGGGTGGGAGGATGTGGCAAATCGCTGGCCACTGATTACGCACAGCCAGACACCAGGGTGGTTAGAAAAGCACAGCAGGGTGCGCTGTGCATCAGAGAAGCTTTGAAAACTAGTTTCATGATTGGCCAGGCTATGGTGTGAAAGTTCTGTTTTATGAAAACCCATCCCTTGGTTCACTCTACTTCCCTGTAATCCAACCACTCTCCCCTCCCCACTTTGCAGAGGCAATAAAGTCATTGTTGTTTCAAATTCATGCATTCTTTATTAATTCTTCACACAAATGGGGGGATAACTGCCAAGGTAGCCCAGGAGGGATGATGGAGGAGGGAAGCACCAGGAGGGGTGGTAGAGAAGGGAAGGAGGGAAGGACAAGGCATCACTACACTTAAAAACGTATTGAATGCCAGCTTTCTGTTGCTTGGGCAATCCTCTGGGGTGGAGTCCTGATAGCACGGATTCCTCTCCCCATACAGCAATCACATCCAATACCTCCCATTCAGTCAATGCTGGAGCTCGTTTGCGATTCTGGGACTCCATGGTCACCTCTGCTGATGAGATCTGCATGGTCACCTCTGAGCTTGCCACGCTGGCCAAACAGGAAATGAAATTCAAAAGTTCGCGAGGCTTTTCCTGTCTACCTGGCCAGTTCATCTGAGTTGAGAGTGCTGGCCAGAGTGGTCACAATGGAGCACTCTGGAATAGCTCCCGGAGGCCAATACTGTCGATTTGCATCCACACTACCCCAAATTCGACCCAGCAAGGTCAATTTCAGAGCTAATCCTCTCGTCAGGGAGGAGTACAGAAATCGATTTTAAGAGCCCTTTAAGTCGACAAAAGTGGCTTTGTCATGTGGATGGGTGCAGGGTTAAATCGATCTAACACTGCTAAATTGGACCTAAACTCGTAGTGCAGACCAGGGCTTACATAGAACTTTAAGATGCATTTCCTATTGGCAAGTTCAGGCAACAGCATTCTAGCACTGTGGCTGTTTAGAGAGCACTACATCAGAGTGTGCTTAAGGAATACATAAGAACAGCCATAATGGGTCAGACAAATGGTCCATCTAGCCTAATGTCTGGTGTTCTGACAGTGGCCAATTCCAGCTGCTTCAAAGGGAATGAACAGCATAGGTCAACTTATGATACTGGAGTCATCTTCTAGTTTTCAGGACAAAGGAAGAGTCTGGGTGGGAGGGTTTGGATGATTTCTTCTTGTATCTGGGATTTATTCTGATTGTGACTGTAATTTCTGGGTTTTTATGTTGAAGTTTTCATTTCAATAAACATCAACAAATAACAATAACAGCAACAGTTCAATAATAAACATGAGTGCAAACAGGAGAATTTCTCAAATAACCTGCTATTAGGAAAGAAAAACAGTAAACAGCCTAGCGAGATGAAGGAACAAAAATTAGGGATAGCTCCTTCATCTCGCTAGGCTGTTTACTGAATTTCTGTAATAACCTGCTATAAGGAAAGAAAAACAGTAGACAGCCTAGTGAGATGAAGGAACAATATTTAGGGATAGCTAGGAAATTATATAATACATTTACTTGAAAACTGAATAAACGTTACCAGTTTTCATGACTAAAATGGCTTAAATTAAAGTAGTTTCATTGAATAAATGCTATTAAACTTTTATGTATTCTGCCTCTGAAAATAATATTTTAAGGTGGGAGGAAAAATATGTTAAATAAGTAATCCTGTGGGAATAGTATTTACATTATTATTGCTTTTAATTACAGCAAAGTTGGAAATTATGCACAGAGAGGTTGAGGGCTGATTTAATACTGAGGGCAGTGAGCATAGAATGTAATTTATGAATTAAGGGTATTTGCAGTGATAACTTACTGAAAGAAAAGAGGCAAAAGTGATAATGGAATAGAGGGAAGGGAACAAAGTTTACAGAGCAATGGCTGGGAAAGGGAAGTTAGGAAGAGGGGAAATGGGGTGGGAAAGAGAGGAAAAAAGCAGCAGAAGGAGGGAAAGTGAAGCAGTGGAAAAGCAAGAAGGGAAGGAATGGGAAATGAAAGGGGGGCAAGGCCCTGAGGCAGCAAGGTGCTTAAGTACATGCCTAACTTTAAACATATGTGGGAGGAAAAGGTGAAGGGGTATTGCCAGGTATGTGAGTGAGAGATGCACAGGATTTCTATGTATGGAGCTGGAAACAGTCTATCAATGGAAGGATATTGTTATTCAGGATTTCTGTCTGTAATGGGTCAGTTATTCCACAAAATAAATCATGTGTTTTGGGAAAGGAAAAGACAGAATTAATCGGGGGGGGGGGTTGGTTATGTGGAAATGTTGAACACATAGGGACATGGTGGTGGGTGGGCAGGGAGAATCCAAAGGTTCACCAGGGATGGAGATACACAGAAGGAGGGGACCCAAAGGGATGGAGGGAAACCCCAAACCTTCCCAACTCTCATGATACAGATGAACAGGAGAGAGCTATGGAGGCTCTCTGAGGGATAGAGTGGGGAAGATGCCCCACGACTCCCACCGTAACCCTCCTGCTGCAGCTTCCCACATCCTGCCTTCCTCTTAGCATTGTTGCAAGAAGGTCTGCTTTTAAAATGGTAGTAATGATGCAAATACCAGTTTTTCAAGGGTGTAACTCATTGGAGTTTTTGCTGATTTACAACAGTGTGTCTGACGGGTGACTGGGCTCAATCTTCCATAAACATGTGATGGGAGATGCAAGATGAAGACACAAGGTCTTATTGTTTTGAAGCAGATTTAGGGCAAATAATGTCCCTGCCTCACTGGCTGTGGAAGATCTTCTGGCAGTGGAAAATGATGCATCATGGTAAGGAAGCACCTGATTTAGGGGAATGCACAGTGGGTATGCATCTACAATGAGATGCAGGGGTTTCCTTTGCAATGGCTCGTACACACCATGAGGGTAGGTTGGGTAAAGCATATGTGGGAGAAGGCAGGGCTGGAAAATATGCTGCTGTGCAGCTCTGCATAGGGGAGATGTTAGAGCCATGGTAGCTACTGCAGCTACGACTGTAGAACAGGTCCCTGCACACTCCATGGCATAGGATCAAAGGATTCCTTTCCTCACTTATCCTCCTAGTCCCAGCTCAAATGCTTGAGTTGGTCACTGTGGAGTGGATTTGCCCCTTATTGATATTTTAACAAAATGTAACTTGCCATGCTGGCAAGTAGAGAATTCCAAATAAACAGCAAGTGGACATTTTTGATGCTGTTGCCATAAATGTTGCATCTTGAAATGTTTTAAAAAGTTCTAAAAGACTACATATTGCACCTGAAATTTCAAACTGTTCCATCTCTAAGGAAGCTGCTGCCTACTCTGTTAGCAAAAACACATAAATGTGCCTATGGGCTTGTGCAGTACTGGATGTGTGCGCACAAGTGCCCGATTGAGTTGCATACACATGTGACTAGATAGCTGTGTAGCTAACCATGTGCCGGGGCAGGCAGAAGATGTGGGTGTACACTTCTAGAACTGTGTGCACCACACACGAGTGCATATACCGTAACGCCTCACTTAACGTTGTAGTTATGTTCCTGAAAAATGTGACTTTAAGCAAAACGATGTTAAGCGAATCCAATTTCCCCATAAGAATTAATGTAAATGAAGGGATTAGGTTTCAGGGAAAAATTTTTCACTAGTCAAAAGAACTATATTGTGTGCGCGTGCGCGCGCGCACACACACACACACACACTATAAGTTTTGAACAATTTAATACTGGTACACAGTGATGATTGTGAAGTTTGGTTGAGGTGGAGGAGTCAGAGGGTGGGATATTCCCTTACTGCTAAATGATGAACTAGCACTTGGCTGAGCCCTCAACAGTTAACTCTCTCACTCTACAAGGCAGCAGGAATGGAGGCAGATATGTGCATTTCCCCTTTAAGTACACTGCCTTGTTAATTAGATCAGCTTGCTGAGACCGCAGCCCTGGTGTGTCCCCCCTGCTCTATAGAATATGGGGTAAGTGGGGTGCAGGAGCTGGGGAACACCCTGACGTTAGCCCCCCTCTTCCTTCCCTCCCCCCAGCACAGCAAGCAGGAGTCTCGGGGAGCAGCACATGGCAGTGCGGGGAGGGACAGCTGCAGTTGCTAGCCTGCTGGTTGGCCACAGCACAGGGAACTTAGGGGAGCAGGGAGCTGATGGGAGGCTGCCGGTCCACCCTGGTTCCAAGCCCCCACCAGCTAGCTGCAATGGGATGCTCTTCCTGCAAGCAGTAGACAAAGCAGGTGGCTGACAAACGACGTTAGAAGGGAGCATTGCGTAACTTTAAACAAGCATGTTCCCTAATTGATCAGCAACGTAACAACTACACAACGTTAACTGGGACGACTTTAAGTGGGGAGTTACTGTACATGCATGGCAATGTGTGCCTACAGATTGACTGAAAAAAGTCCAAAAGACTAAGATAGATGAATAGGCTAAAAGCGATGAGCTCTCTTTATCCACAGATCTGGTGCAGCCTGGGACATGGCAGTGCAAGATTCTTTATACCGAATCCTTGCGCAGAAACTACAACTTGGGTTCTGGGCATGTAAATAATTCATTCTCTGTATTCCTTCAGTCCTTGGCTTCTATGTCAAATAGAACTAATCATGTTGGTGGATTCTGTGAAATGGAGTCCTGTCAAATAGGAAATAGATTGAAATCAACCCATTTTACATATGATATCCAACAACCATCAGATGGTAATGACTTTCTGTTACTACCGAGGGTTAGTGGATTCACACCAGCAACTTAGAGACGAAGAGCTCTATACCCCGTTATCAGGGCAACTCAGTCTACCACTGTTAAATTGTTTTCAAGATGAGTTTTGGCTTTAGAGCAAAATTCAAGTTTTCCCCCACTCTGAGCTGTATTGATTTATGGCACTAGATATTCAATTCTTTACTTGTGACTCAGAAACTGAATTTCCATAAACAAAAAGAGTTAGCAAAATATTGAAATAGATGGCTGTCTGAAAAATGTTTGCAACTCATTTTTCATTATAAAAAACCAAAAGCTCGGCTTGGCTTGCATTTATAGTGGAATGAAGAGAATCTGTAGCCATGTGAAATGGGGTTTCAGGAAAGGTTTTAAGGACCAATTACCTTAAAATAACTCGGCTTTGCTTTAAATGCAGGGATGTCAATAACAGACCGAATGTTTTCTCAATATTGTTGTTCTTGAAGCCAATGATACTGGGGTAATGTAGCTTCAGTGGTGCCTTTCAGCTTTTTGTTCAGCTATAAAAAGCAGCAGGGGCATCAAATATTGAAGAGCACCTCAGGCATCCTTCTGAATTTCTGTATGTTTGCTCAAGATCTGCAACATTGTAAATGCTACTGGGATTTCACTCAGGTAAAAACCTTCAGCACATTCATGTAGGTCAAATTTTAGGGCAGCTTTTTACTAAGTAGTCCTAAGGGATTACGGGTACAGAAACACTAGAAGGGACAAGTCCCGTTCTTTTGAGTTTTTTAATGCAGAGATCTCATCACTTTTCCATACCTCTAGAACATCTCAAAATAAGCATTCTAGGGGGAGTGGGTGGGGATATCATTGAAGCAGAATTTTAGGGGCTTAAGTTTTAGAAAGACTTAAGGACGTTAAACAAACAGTAATGTAGGGAGTCACAGCATCGTCTTCTGAGGACATCTGTAATGCTGAATTGCTTTAAGGTATTATCTCTTCACAGAAGGTTTTGCCATGATATTAATTTAACAGACTTTTCAGGAACTTTACCCCCAAAGTCCTTTCTTGAAATCTTCAAAGCTCTCTACAACTCAAATCAGATTTAAAAAACTAGATAGAGTCTGATTTTAGAGATAAGGGTTCACTGGGGTGAATTTATATATAATCTATGTGCCTTCCATTAGAATGCTAGAAATTTCCAGGTTGCCAACGGAATGAATGCTTTAAAAAGTAGATTTAAACAAGAGGATATGCTGTATAATATATAAGCCCATACAAAGAAATGTATTAAGGTGAAGTTAAGGTTTTGAGCAAATACCAGCATATTGCACAATGAGCAAGTTAAAAACATACAGAAATAAAAAAGTTACAAACCCAAGCAACTCAGGCTTAAGGTGTACTTCCACAGCAAGACACAGACACACTCAAATAACAACTGCACACCTATCTCATTTCCATTATACTGGTAACCTTGTAGTATTCTCAGAAAGAAGCAGAAAGTATTGTACTACTTTATTTTTTATCGTTAGGCTCAGAAAGTGTATTTTCTTTGAAGTTGTAAAAGCATATTCATTTGAATAACTTTAATTGTGAGAATTCAGTCTGCCATCTATTAAAAAAGGATGAATAAGCATCCTTTGAACATCCAACTTTTAAAAACCAACAAAGCATTTGTCTTTTTGAAAATGGTTTCCCCTATGACCGCTATGACAATATAAACCTTGTTTTTGGATTACTGAATGAAAACTGAATTTGTAATGAAATGCATTGAGAAGTTACATTTAACAAAGCCAGTAGCATTGCAAACTCTTTAGCTACCTAAAGAGTATGACTGTTCTGTGTAATGAAACCGGTGCAAATCTGAGACTTTGTTTTTGATGCCTCTGCTGATGTGTGGTCTTTAGTAGATGGTGGTTGTGCATCTCTGGGTGGAAGAGTAGAGGATATGCAGAGATAGACAGCTGAACTGGTTTGTTTCCTTTGCATTAGATCTTGTGGAATGGACAATCAGCTATTTTCAATGGATCTATGATGATTTACACCAGCTGAGGCTCTGACCTGTTTTGTGCAACCTACTTTAGCTGATACACAGTGTACTGTTTTATATGTGCATATACTGAACACATACATCTGTCCTCAATCTACAAATCATTAATGTGAAATTATAGTTAGAAAGGTGACTAAAAAGGATATTGTGAAATTCTATACTTATTCTCGTGCTGACTTCCCTATCAGGTACTGTGTGCTTAGTTTACAATGCCTGCAAAGTCTTATTTTTTGTAGTGCATCAGCCTAACAAATTCAACCAGAGACCTGAAGCTCAAAGGGTTTTCTGTTTCTTACGTCAAAACTTCTGCAATTAAAATTTAACTGAAAGTTTCCTGGATGATTCACAAGATAGTTTAGACTCCAGCTCACATTTGTATACCTTTGTTGGCTCTCCAATACTAAGAGGAGTAAACAGTTAAGGTCAAAATTTTCACACCTGGATGCCTGAAGTTAGGTTGCTAAATGCAAGTGACCTGATGTTCAGAATTGCTGAGCACCCACAAATCCCATTAAAAGAGGCACATGGCTATCTCACACATGTGTTTTAAGGTCATGGTTGTTGCAATCAAGATCTCTTCTGAACAAGGCATACTAATGTTCCTTACTTTTATTCATAAAGCTATGTGTGTGTGTGTGTGTGTATGTACATATATATATATATATATATATATATATATATATATATATATATATATATATATATATATATATATATATATGCATAATGTTTCATAGTTTATTTCTAGTCAAAAAATAACACACTTGTCTCTGAGCAATATCTACATGTCCTGTAAATGTCCCTCTCTCAAAGCCTCCTTTGTTAGCTTTTTTTTTTTTGGTATATGGAAGAGGGCAGAGTCTGCTTTTGAAAGGTTAGTAACATCATTTTATCTTCTGATAAATGTTGTTACATTGATTTTTTGTGCTAGTGAGTGGCAAACAGAAACTTCATTTACTGCTTGTCACATCCGTACTAAGAAATCATTTTGCACCTGTAGTATATGTCATTCTTCACAATGGGGACAAATGATGCTTAGAAATAGAGAAATTAAAAGATTTTTGTATTATTCTTTTGCTTCCTTATGCAACAAGTCCCTAATCTGAATAAGGGTTAAAATCACATTGCAGCAGGGCACCAATACTCTATTTTAAATACCTTTTGGCTATTAATGGACTTGAAGTTTACATTTTCTGTTTCTGTTAGCTTCACAGAATAAAATCGTAAGTAATCATCATTTGCCCTTGAATCAAGCATCTCAAAGCACTTGACAAACATTAATTACGCCTCGGAGCAAGCAGCTGTGGTAGTTAGTATTATTATGTCTAAGTAGCAAACCTGTTGTCTCCAGCTCTGTGTGCAGCCACTGTTGCATTTTTTTACATTTACCATACTGGCATTTCTCCAGCAGTTAATGACCATATCAGTACCAGTGGGAATGCAGGAGTTCATTCTCAATATTTAGCTGAGGATTTAATGAAAAAAAGTCACATTCAGGAAGAATCCTGGGTAATGATTGGCTGAAAACAGCCATGTGATGAGTCTGTAGAAAGTCCATAATCCTAAAGTGTGGAACAACGTTAACCAGTTAAATTTCATATCCAAATAGCTGCAAACAATTGGCTTCAAAGAATTCTGCGAAAACTTAGCACCTAACATTGATCATGGTTTTATGTTGGTGTAGCTCCACTGACTTATTTGGAGCTATTCCTCATTAATCATAGCGCCAAACAAAATCAGGCTGTAAACTTTTTCTGGAGCTCCAGTTTCATCACCGCCTTAGATCATTAGTTTAAAAATAACAGCACTTTCCGGAGGTTTACATATCTAGATGGATGTCTAAGCTAGGTTATTGAATGAATGTAATTATGAGTATATGCAATAACATACATTGTCTCTCAAAGTAAATTAAACCTCAGTCAGACTTTAGCTTAAAAGGTTAAATCACTTATTCCAGCCTACATAGTGAGTGGGAGAAATAGAATAGAACCCAGGATGCGTCAATTCTTGATCTTTTCCTGCTTATTCCAAAAGTATTAAAATGTAGCAGTTATAAATACAATTGAATATGTATTTTACATTAGCAATGTGACCATATCACCTCTGTTATTTCAGTATTGTGCCATTCCCTTGACAGGAGTATTCTGTATAAAGACAAAGACTTAATGAAGATAATCCTCACTCTTCAAAATTTTCATGTGAGTAACAGCTTTTGTTTGACTGGACTCTTCAGTTTGGATTGCCAAATGGCAGAAGACATAAATACTACATTTGCCTGGATCCAAGAGACTGATTTAAAAAACAAAGCTGAAGATTATGCACTGCATGTCCTAGAAAGTAATTTGTCTTTTGCAGGCGCACTTATGGGAAGAAGTGGTTTCTGGAGTAAGGCAGAACATGGAGAAGATTGGTTTAAAATATGCATCCGTTTCTACAGATCCAGATTGTATAACTTGGTAAATATCACACTACAGGCATTGCAGTTATTGTACATTTTGGTTTTTAAACATAGTTTTCTAAGTAAATTTTTAAGGTTGTAAACGAGTGCTTTGTTGTCATATGCTTAACATTTATGTACTTAAGTCTGGTTTTACTCTTGCAAACACTGATGGGATCTGATTCTCCACTCCACCTCTCCAATGTAAGACTCGTCTCAGAGAATAGATCTACATTCCAGTAAAAGAACCTCAGTACCAAGTCTCAGACACAGGGTCAATTGACTCAGATTCAAAGGGCTCAGGCTGCAGAGTTAAAAATGGCAGTGTAGATATTGGGGCTTGGGTTGGAGCCAACATCCGAGACCCTCCACCCTTGCCAGGTTTCAGAGGCCAGGCTCCAGATCACATCCAGATATCTACACTGTTATTTTTAGCTCTGCAGCCCAAGCCCCACAAGCCCAACTTAGTTGACCAGGGCTCTGACACTCAGTGATAGAATGGAGAATTGGGTCCCTGGGGTGGGATTTTTCAAAAGCAAAATTCCCAGTTACATCAATACTAGTCACTGCTGATGTCCACTACTAATTTTCTGTGTTGAATACACGCACTATAAATGAGAAAACAAACTGTTTAACATCCACAAACTTAGAGGAAAGGACAGTGCTATAGAAAGCTCAGACAAAAAGGTTTGAATAACAATTTCCAGTGATTCTAATAGATATTAACTGCATTATAATGCCTGGAGATGCTTTACATATTGTAACCACCTGATGGCAGAATATCAGTGTAAGTGCTGTTGTCAAGGTTCCTTCCCCACTCTGAACTTTAGGGTGCAGATGTGGGAACCTGCATGGACACTTCTAAGCTTAATTACCAGTCTTGCTGCCACCACTCTCAAACTAACTCCCTTTTTTGGATAGTCTGGAGAGACTTCCTTACCAAGTCCCTGGTGAACAACAATCCAACCCTTTGGATCTTAACACAAGGAGAATTTAACCATCCCCCCTTCTTTCGCCCACCAGTTCCTGGTGAGTCCAGATCCAATCCCCTTGGATCTTAAAACAAGGAAAAATCAATCAGGTTCTTAAAAAGAAGGCTTTTAATTAAAGAAAAGAAAGGTAAAAGAAAGAAAAAATATAAACCCTCTCTGGTAAACAGCATTCCTGCGTATCTCACAGACAATAGATTGAAAACACAGGATGTTCCCCTGGGCAGAAATCTTAATATACACAAGAATATCCAATTTGATAATTCCCTTAATGGCACCAAAACAAGTCACAAACGAAAATAAACATAAACCTATTTATTCCTTTCTAAAACTTACTACTCTGATAAGAGGCTGGTTCCTTGATCTTTTTCACTCCCACTGAAACTGACTAAACAAAGGAAATTTCCCTCCTTCCTTTTGAAACATCTTGTTCCCCCATTGGTTCCTCTGGTCAGGTGTCAGCTAGGCTAGGTGAACTTCTTAACCCTTGTGACAGACCCAGACCTGTGGGGTACAGAAGTCTGGTAGAGGGCAAATATACTGGTCACTGGATGAGTAGTTTTCTGTTCCCTGAGTGACCAGAGCAGGGGCTGCAGTAGAGTAATCAGGAACCTGCTAGAACCAATTAAGACAGACAGGCTGATTAGATCACCTGCAGCCAATCAAGGCAGGCTAATCAGGGCACCTGGGTTTAAAAAGATGCTCACTCCAGTCAGGTGAGGAGAAGCCAGAGGAGAGGATGTGTGTGAGAGGAGCTGGGAGCAAGAGGTGCAAGAGCTGAGAGTGAGAGGGTGTGCTGCTGGAGGACTAAGGAGTATAAGCATTATCAGACACCAGGAGGAAGGTTCTGTGGTGAGGATAAAGAAGGTGTTTGCAGGAGGCCATGGGAAGGTAGCCCAGGGAGTCGTAGCTGTCATGCAGCTGTTACAAGAGGCACTATAGACAGCTGCAATCCACAGGGCCCTGGGCTGGAACCTGGAGTAGAGGGTGGGCCCGGGTTCCCCCCAAACCTCCCAACTCCTGATCAGACACAGGAGGAGTTGATCCAGACTGTGGGCAAGATCACTGAGGTGAGCAAATCTGCCAATAAACGCAGGACCCACCAAGGTAGAGGAGGAACTTTGTCACACCCTTTACAGGTAAAAGAGGCATTAACCCTTAATTATCTGTTTATGACAGCTGTGGTATACTAGTCCGCTGTAAGGGTACATCAACATTAGAGCTAGGGGTGTAATTTCCAGCCAGACATATACTAGCTTTGATAAAGACAGCATGCTAAAATAGTAGTGCTAGCCACGGTGGTTCAGGTGGAGGAACAGGCTAGCCACCCCAAGTACAATCCAACCAGTACTCTAGGCATATACTCAAGTTGGTTAGCCTGTCCCACTGCCCATGCTGGTGCTGCACTTCTATGTTTAGCTCGATGAAAGCTAGATTGTGTATGGTCACCTGAGCTGGGAATTATACCCTCAGCTCACATGTAGACATATCCTAGATGTCTGGTGGTATGCTCTGTGTATTAGGAGCTCAAAGGCAAACGCTGTAGGTGCTGCAACCACTAGGGTCTACAGGTTCTAGGCCTCCTATGAATACATACTTTGAGTAAATGAGCACTTCTTTACTACAGCTTCCAGAAACATAAAGTTCAAGCACCATAGGCCCAACTGCTTTTAACAGTTACAACAAAAAGATCAACACAGATCATAACCCATCCCTAAGGACAGCCCAGTACAGGGAGCTAATGACAAACATCTTGCTGTCCTCCTGCCACCAACACACTCCACTGTATCCTCTTGCTGCAGCTACAGAGAGCTATGGGGGTGGGGGATGTCTGCCAAGTTCTTAGACTGCCTAGTCTTTCCTCCACAGCCAGCTTCTCAAGTCTCTGGCTGATGCTCCTCCTCCAATGCAGCCTCTGGCTCTTTTGGGCCTGGTCCCGTCTGACTTCAAGGTGTACTTCCCTTTCCTGTGTGCTGGGGATTATGCAATCCTCCACTGGCTGTTAAATTGGGGCATAGCACAGTGCAGGTTCATTATCATACAAGTGCTTCTTGGATCACAGGATCCCAAAGCACCTGGAGGCCCAGGTCAGGCAGAGTGTGGCTGGGGGGAGCCCAGGACTGGTACTGAACCTCTCACTTTCTGTCTCTGCCAGCACACCCACTCCTGTTCCTGCTGCCACCATCGACACAGCCCCCCCACTCCATCATGCCTCTCTGCAGCAGCCAGAGGAACCCCCAGAAATTTTTCACATGGTACATACATGTAGTACATGAGCCGGGGAGATCCCACAAGTCACCACCAGTCCCTGTGGAGTCATCCCCACAGCAGCCACTGGCCCCAACGCCTCACCCGCCAAGTCCATGCCATGCTCAGCTCCTACTGGGTTGGAGAGCAAGCCCGCCACGCACACACCTCGCAGTGGGAGCTCCTGGAGACAGAGGTGTCAGACTGGGCCAACCTGAGTGACACTGTAACCCCCATGCACCAGGTTCCAATGCCACTTGGTGTAGGAGCCTCTCAAACAGGGGACTTGGGACAAAGGGCCCCTTTTGCTCCCCTCCCCACTCTAAGCATCCCTACTGCCAATGGTACATAATGTGTACACAGCTGCAGCAGCTGCTTCCTGATTCAAATCCAGCAGTGCCTTGAGCATAGCTGGAGGAGAGACAGGTCGCTGTTTGAAGTGAGACTCCACAGTGGCCTCTACTGGCTGTGAGAGAAACTGCAATTTCTGCCCATAGTATTACCCTCAGTCCCAGCTTCAGGGGTGTGTGACTGATATGTCTGCTACATGTGAGAGTGTCACATACATTGCATGACACTTGGCAGTCCTGCCATCAAAGGATCCTTTCAAAAGTTTGTCAACTAGTTAGAGCATGAAGCTTTAGGCTTTCAGGCCCAGATCCTCAGAGTATTCACTAACGTTCATTGGTTTTAAGTACTTCACGTAGCGAAAGAAAAAGGGCCAGGAGGAAGTGCTGTTCAACTAATAATACCACAGGATCAAAGGCATTGTATTACCTGAACATCTTTAATCCAGTCCTGACTGAAGTACTATTGCTATACATAAAGGCCTTTTCAAATGATGTTGGCAGTGCTGTTGTAGCCGTGCTGCTCCCAGGATATTAGCAAGAAAAGATAATATCTTTTACTGGGGCCAGTCTATGGCTCTTGAAAGGAACCCTACAGACAACAATATACAAGAAACCCAGGGATCACCACACTTCCCTTTACAGAGCCAGTAACCACCTCAAACACACCAATAAATTTGTAATCTACAGCCATGCCCTCAGATACTACAGAATATGCTTCGAGGAGAAAGTCTAGTATACGTAACTTAAAACTGCCTTCACCAAATAAGTACACTCCATCAGAGAAATAGATTGCCTCATGGACGGGGCCACCCAAATACCCTCAGAGAAGCTGCTTCAATTGGAGGATTGTCACCTACCATCCCACAATGTATATTCAGTGAGGACCACAGCCTAAAAAAAATCTTTCCCAGACTCCCTCTTCTGGCCTGTAAACAACCCTCCAGCCTTGCCAAGCCAAATATCAGAAGCAAATTACCACAGACCATGATGTACCAACACAAAGCGGCACCAGACCCTGCCAGAATAACAGATGCAACTGCTACGATGATCAATATCCCCACAACACACCTGTCAAGATCCCTGGGTCCTACACATGCCTATCACAACATGTGGTGTATCTCTAGTACACTAAATGCCCCTATAACAACTGTGTGGATGAAACAAGACAATCCCTATGCTCTCAAATGAGCTCAGTTGGGGTGGGGGGAGGAGTCAGCAAAGGGACTCATCATGTGAGTAAGAACTACTCTCATGAGTAAAGATTTGCAAGTGTGAGCCCTCAACTTTGACTCTAATGTTGGAGAGACATAAATTATTAAATCATTTTCCACAGTAACTGTTTTTTATAAATATACCTCTCCAAGGATGACATGCTCATCACTGGGATGGACACCATAATCTCCTCCTACATCTATACACAGAAAGAGGCTCTGGGTAAGCGCTGGGTAGTAATAGGCAAACTGAAAAAAATGGCACTCCATTTACTTCTTATGCATCTTGGTATAAGTAACATAGCAAAGAAAAAACATTAATCCTCAAGATGTGTGCACCAACATCTTCGGCACCCCCAGATTACTTACTTTATCGCTGTTGCTTTTCTCCTTCTCTCCCCCCGGTGTTTGTTCACATCCTTCATGCATCTTGACTTTGTAGGCTTGGTAGATATGTTATGGTAATTACTGAAGCACATTAAATATGAAGCTGTTGTTGGGACAGAGGCCACATCTTTTATTTATCTGTAATGCATAATTTATTGAGCTACAGAAATAATAATAAAATAAATGCTGCAGATGAGTTATGAACTTTATTCGTGTACATGGAATATGCAACTCTAACGTGTGTAACCCTTCTGCCAGATGGTATTAGCAACAAGGGGCTTTATATGCAGGGGTTCCTCTTAACCAGGACCGGCCTTACAGGTGGGCAACCGCCCTGGACGCTGTGGTCAGGAGGCTGCAGAAGGGTTGTGCTCACCTGGAAGGCAAGGGGAGGAGATAAACAGGGCTGCAGTGCGGGAGCCACACACTCACACACGTCCCCACTCCACCCTCCTGGCAGTATGACACCTGCAGCGCCATCGCTGCTCCACTTGCTGCTGTTCTACCTGCTGAGTGGCCTCCCACTGCTCTGGGAGCGGTACTTAAAGGAGGCCAAGGAAAGTTCACCCGGGGTGCCATTTTCCTTAGGGTCAGCCAGGCTCTTAACAGTACAAAACAGAACCAGCTCATGCCCCTACCCAGAAATCTGATAAAACGAAACACCACCCCTGGGTATGTCTACGTGGGGATAAAAACCCATAGCTGTCCCGGGTCAGCAGACTTGAGCTCACAGAGTTTAGGTACCGGGGCTGAAAAATTTCTGTGTAGACATTTGGACTCAGGCACTTATCATTGCAATCTGTCCCAATACCAGTTCTAAACTTCAGCCCCTGGACTAGTGTTTTCAGCTCCAGTAATCACTGAGAAGAAAGGAGAGTTCTTAATTGAGTCTGATCTGCTCTGTCTTTAAACACTGAAAAGAGGAAGGTGACATAGTATATCAGTCTCCTTAAATAACAGCCACACCACCACATAAGTGTACATGTCCCTACCCCCTCTGGCTTTCATTTGGACATGGCATTACTACCCCCACTTAGCGAGTGACGTTGAATTTAGGGTTATCCTGCTCACACAAAGTAAAACTAGTTCCCCATGTTTATTCCCCCCTTACAATTCCTTACATCTCCTTGTCAATTGCTGGAAATGGGCCATTTTCATTACCACCACAAACAGTTCTTTTTCTCCTCTGCTGATAATAGCTCACCTTAACTGATCACTCTCCTTATAGTGTGTATGGTAACACCCATTGTTTCACGTTCTCTGTGTGTATATATATACATATATATATATATATATGTTGTGACAAAGTTCCTCCTTTACCTTGGTGGGTTCTGCGCTTACTGGCGGATTTGCTCACCTCAGTGATCTTCCCCTCTGGTGGAACCCACAGTCTGGGTCAACTCCTCCTGTGTCTGATCAGGAGTTGCAAGGTTTGGGGAGAACCTGGGCCCGCCCTCTACTCCGGGTTCCAGCCCAGGGCCCTGTGGATTGCAGCTGTCTATAGTGCCTCCTGTAACAGCTGCATGACAGCTACAACTCCCTGGGCTACTTCCCCATGGCCTCCTCCAAACACCTTCTTTATCCTCACCACAGGACCTTCCTCCTGGTGTCTGATAATGCTTGATTGTCTGATAATTCCTCAGTCCTCCAGCAGCACACCCTCTCAGTCTCAGCTCTTTGCACCTCTTGCTCCCAGCTCCTCACACACGCTTCCTCTCCTCTGGTTCCTCCTTGCCTGGAGTGAGCTTCTTTTTAAACCCAGGTGCCCTGATTAGCCTGCCTTGATTGGCTTCAGGTGTTCTAATCAATGTAGCTATCTCCACTGCCTTCTAGAAAGATCTTAAGTGGCCCCAGGTGCCTTGATTAACCTGGAGCAACTACCATTTGGTTACCATGGTACTAGGGATTTGTTTAGCCTGGGGCTAACATACCTGTTCCTCAGTACTTTACTGTAGCCATCTGGCCTTGCCCCATCACATATCCCCGCCTCTGCTCAACACCATAGGGTTGGGCAACTTGGGACGCCAGGCATTGTGCTCATGAAAGACCATCAGCATTGCCGTGGTGGCATCCAGCCCTGTGCCGTATGCGGAACTGGAATGGTTGGAGAGATAAGAACCACCGGGTGACCCTTGCATTCTTCTTCTTATTTCTCTGCATCCACTGGAGGGGTGCATGGTCTGTCACAAGAGTAAATCGCCTGCCTAAGAGGTAATAACGCAGTGTCTCCATGGCCCATTTGACGGCAAGGCATTCTCTCTCGACTACTGCATACTTCTGTTCTCTTGGGAGCAGCTTTCTGCTTAGGTAGAGGATCGGGTGTTCTTCTTCTCCAATCATTTGTGACAGAATCGCCCCCAGCACCACCTCAGAAGCATCTATCTGTAAAATAAATTCCGTGGTAAAATCTGGGGCTATGAGTATGGGGTCATTACAGAGGGCTGTCTGAAGGTCTAAAAATGCCCCCTCTGCTGCGTCGGTCCACTTCACCATGTCTGGACCTTGGGCCTTCACCAAGTCCGTTAGAGGACTTGCCCTACTGGCAAAGTGGGGAATAAAACGTCGGTAGTGGCCTACCATGCCTAGGAATGCACGGACCTGCTTCTTTCAGGTCGGCCAGGGCCAGTTGTGAATCGCCTTTAGCTTATTAGTTTGGGGCTTCACTATACCCCTTCCTACAATATATCCCAGGTACCTAGCCTCTGCTAGTCCTATGGCACATTTAGCAGGATTAGTGGTGAGGCCAGCCCGCCTTAAGGTGCGTAGTACAGCCTCAACTTTCTCCAAGTGGGTTCCCCAGTCTGGTGTATGGATGATGACATCATCTAGGTATGCAGCTGCATAACTAGTATGGGGACTCAGCAGCTTATCCATGAGGCGCTGGAATGTGGCTGGGGCCCCATGCAACCCAAAAGGGAGGACAGTGTACTGGAATAGCCCATCTGGGGTGGAGAACGCTGTCTTTTTTTTAACCTTCTTTGGTCAGAATAATCTGCCAATACCCTTTTGTCAGATCCAGTGTAGTCAAGAATCGGGCACTACCCAGTCGGTCAACCAGTTCATCAATGCGTGGTATGGGGTATGCATCAAATTGGAATACTTCATTCAGTCGGCGAAAGTCATTACAGAATTTCGTGGTACCATCAGGTTTGGGCACTAGAACAATTAGACTGCACCACTGGCTGTAGGATTCTTCAATAATGCCTAATGCTAACATTTTCTTTACTTCAGCCTTGATTTCTTCTCTTTTGGCTGCTGGGATTCTGTAGGGTCTCAGTGTTACCTTGGCTCTGGGGATCGTGCAGATATGGTGATAGGTCTCAGTCGTCTGCCCCGGTTTTGTAGAGAACACATCTCAGTTGCGATTAATCATGTCAGCTGCCTCGAGTTTTTGGATTGGTGTCAAGTCGGGTGATATCTTTGCTCCCAGGTTGGGCTACCCAAGGAGATACTGACTGATCAAGGGACATCTTTCGTATCCAAGTTGATGAAAGATCTCTGTTCATTGCTCCATGTACAAGCCCTACGGACTTCTGTATACCACCCACAAACAGACAGTCTTGTAGAAAGGTTTAATAGGACCCTCAAGGCCATGATCAGGAAAGTGGTGAGCAAAGATCTGGCCTTGCCCCATCACAATATATATATCTTCCTAGTGTATTTTCCACTACATGCATCCGATGAAGTGGGCTGTAGCCCAAGAAAACTTACGCTCAAATAAATTTGTTAGTCTCTAAGGTGCCGCAAGTACTCCTGTTTTTTTTGCGGATACAGACTAATATGGCTGCTACTCTGAAACCTGCTTAATTGGGGTATGTTAAGTATAGTTCACCTGCCATTTAGTCAGATGATAAGGATAACAACATTCTATTACCCCTGCAGCCAAGACTAAAGTGAATTTTAACCTCGAACAGTCAGGATCGATTACTTTCACAAAGCAGCTCTGTCCCCTGATCACCTAGGAATTATGTGTGTCTATGCAACTACGGTCAGCTCCTGAGGTCTTTCCCTGCCCCTCTGCCCCAGTTCATCAACAGCTAGCAGGGGAGCGCTTATTCAGACCCTGGCTCACACATGTCAGTTTTAGGTAACTGTCTAACTGTAACAGGGTGACCAGACAGCAAATGTGAAAAACTGGGACGAGGCGGGGGAGTAATAGGCACCTATAGAAGAAAAAACCTCAAATATCAGGACTGTCCCTATAAAATAGGGACATCTGGTCACCCTAAACCATAACCACACTGGAAGAAAGGCACTGGAACTGTCTATAAGGGTAAAAGTGACCATAAATTACATGAGGACAATCTTTAGCTATATTCCTCATAAGCTGTTACCATCCATATGAATGTTTGTAGTGGGGGCAGTTGCCTCACTTTGGCAGACAAAGGGTTAATAGCAGCCCTTGGGGTAGCTGCACAGAACCCAGCCAACCAGAGAAGGTTTAGAAGCAGCCAATCAGGGTCGGCTGGGTCCTATAAGAAGGGCTGCAAGGCAGAGAGGAGTGGAGTCTTTCCCTGACAAGTGAGCAGGGCAGGGCAGGGCAGGGCAGGGCAGGGCAGGGCAGGGCAGGGCAGGGCAGGGCAGGGCAGGGCAGGGGAGGGGAGAGGAGAGGAGAGGAGAGGGAAAGCTCCAGCTCCAGCTCCAGCTGAGACCCCTGAAAGAAAGGGCTGAGATGGTTCAAGGCCAAAGGAACGTGGCCCAGGGAGCGTGAGCAGTAGAGGGGAGAGAGGGAGGACAGGACATGGCTGCTGCCAGAGTGCCACTGGGCCAGGACCCAGAGTAGTGGGTGGGCCTTGGCTTCCCCCTTACACCTCACCTGGCCATGGAGGAGCGTGGCCCAATACAGGCTGTGGCTTGCCCCTGAGGCAAGGGGCTAGACTCTGGGGCTGCAGTTGGCCATGTGGGCAGGTGCAGACTGAGAACTAAGGGTACCCCTGGAAGGGGAGAGAACCGGGTGGGACACAGCAGGAGGGTTGTGTCTAGAAGAGGACACCACAAACCAGGGAGCAATGCGGGCCTCAGACAGCACAGCAGAGCAGGCAACGGGCAGGACAGCAGATAATAATACTTCCTTTGTCTGCTGTGACTACTTAGATTGTAAATTCTTTGGGACCAGGACTGTGTTTTACTAAGTGTATATGCGCAATACCTAGCCAAAGAAGGCTCAAGTTTTGGTGGGGTTCTTTAGGTATTACTCCAATACAAATAATAATGATGTAATAAAATAATAAGCTAAAATATAGAATCCAGAAATGTATTAAACTTTATTCTTTTTAAAAAAGGTAATAAAACTTTCAGACTGCACAAATATTCTGGTTTGATTCATTTTGTTTTTCATGAGTGGGTTCGTTAGATTGAACTGAAGCTAATTTGTTCAATGCTATTTAGAAAATCGCACTAGAGCATGTTTCATTGGGTATCTTTGCTGGTCCTTTCCTGCTAGTATTTAGTAATCTGATTATTGTCAAATACTATATGGCAATCTCCATCCAACTTTCCTGATTTAGGCTCCCCCTCCCCCTTTTTTTGCCCCCAGAAAGTACCTAATCTGCTCCAAAGCCAATAGCTGGATAGATAAGCAAATAAGTGAATCTTTATTTTTTCCCTGATGCATGCCATCTCTAGAGACCTAGTACCAGCTGACAGAGTGATTAGCAGGTTATGCACAGACTTGATTAGCACCAAGAATATTTTAATCGACAAGTCAAAAGCAAACTGGAAATGTTTATTGATAAAAATAATTGGGAAGATAAATTCAAGCATGATTAGGGAGAACATATGAATATCAAAATTATTCTTCATTTAGTCAGTTTTAAATGAGTTCATTCCAAATACACTTCTGAAACTAATCAGGGCTGAGTAATGCCCAAATCAGGTTTACACACATGACCTACAAATCCACAGGCACCTACAATAAGTTTAATCCTCTAGTGAGGGGACTGTCATTTGAAAATGCCTGGAGAATGGGAAGTTGGCTGCCTGAAGTAAAGCCTGGTATATAGCTGACATTAATTTTTTAGTGCTTCACTGCCTTTGTAAATATACTCAAGTGCATGAGAATATAGTTTTGATCTTACTCATTTGCTGTTCATGCTACTGCTAACTGAACACCAGTCTTACACAACACACTCTCAGAAGTTCCCCAGAGGTAACAGAAAGTGGACCATTGTGTGATCCAGAAAACCATACTCTACCCAAGACAGTGAAAATTTACTTCACAACCTCTGCTAAGCTCCATGTTAATACCTTTGTTGGATCAGGTGCTGTTTGTTCCCCATTTATGTATTCTTGCAGAGAACAGAATCCACATTTTCCAGTCTCTCACTCTCAGGATCCACCATTAGCCTCCCTCCTGTCACTAGGAGTGAGCAGGTAGGTTATATGAAAAGTTCCATTTATAGAGCTGCTTTCAGTTGCTGTTGCAAACTGCTTTACAGAAATTAACAAAGCTTCACAACACCCCTGACTTGTAGGTAAATATTATTAAACCCATTCTACAACTGTGAAAACTGAGAAATGACAAGGTTCAGAGACTCGAGGAAGGTCATTCAAACAGCAAATCAGCAGCAGAACTAATCATACAACACAGCGACTAGAGTTTAAAAATAGAAGACTAAAATTAAGGATTTAATTCTGGATTTTGGCACCTAAATAAATGACCTGATTTTCAGAGGTGCTGCTGAGGTGCAACTGTTCCCGTTGATTTAAATGGGAGCTGTTGGGCACTCAGCACTTTTGAAAACTCAGGCAGGTACCTAAATAAGACAGCAACTTTAGCCTCCTGGGCTGGGTTTTGGGGATTTGTGTGCCTCACTCCCTTAGGCTCCTTTGAAAATCCCAACCCTATTTTTAAAAGAATTCTTGCCTCAGAAGTCCTGTCTCCCTGTCCCTTGTTCTAAGCTATAGACACCATTTTTGCTCTCAAAATCCACACATACGTCTCAAACAACACATATCTCTAAAGTTCAGAGATATACTTACACAGAATTGGTTTTCAAACAATTTCCTTTTAATTTTTTTAGAAAAATAAAACAACCAACCAACCACTGGGGAGTTTCATTATTGGGAAGTGCAAGACAAAACAAAGCAAAAATACAAGTCTTATCACATGACATTTTTAGCTTCCCTCTGCCCGCTTCCTTTTTCTGTTTTAAAAAACGGTCTGAAAAGCCAGGAATGGCTGAAAGAATAGTCAAGTAGAGATTTGGAAAAAATATCTTTACTTCAGTGTCAAAATGTGGAAAACTACCCTAACACGGGGTGGCACATGGATGCATTAATGTGAGTGTGATATAGCATAGCTTGTACATAATTTATAAAATTGTTTTGGTTAATAACATTGCTGCCAACTTACCCTTTAAAACAGGTGATATTTAAAAAAATTGGTGCTGATTCTTCTCTCGCTTGCATTGGTGTAAATCAGGACTGACTTCACTGAAGTCAATGGTGTAACACTGGTGAACTTGAAAGGAGAATTATGCCAGTTGTTCACAGGAATATTAGTTAGGGCACCCTGAGGAGAAGCTGGGAGGCATTTCACACTCTAACAAACCCTTCATTAACTACAGATCTGGAGGCTGTTAATACTTCAGTAAAATATTTTCAGCTGTTTATCTCAGCAGTATTGTTTCATTCTGAAAGGAAAAAAGTTATGGCTTTAGGTAAATATATTGTGATCTCCATCTGAATGCGATTACAAAGCGTCTCTAATGGATAAGCTTTCTAGAGGTAAAATAGGAAAGTAAGTAATGACCTATTTAAAACCACTAATCAAAATGAAAAACAATGTGAGTCAAAAGAGAAGAGCACAAGTATTCGTTACATTGTCTGACTTATGAATTGAGTCCATGGATCTATAATTTTTTGCAATATGTCTCATTCAGGCACAGCTCCAGTGGTTCTAAGGACACATCTCTTCCCTCACCACAAGAACAAATATCAATTCAAACATCCATTGCTGAGGTAGTGGCTGACTATGATTTTTGTGTAGGGGTTCCTCATTTCCATTAACCCTCAGAGAGCTGACCGTTGGCAAGTAGCTATCTGGGTTTTCAGATGCCTGCCTGGGGCCACTTGAGCAGTTGAGGAGAGTTTCCTGAAGCAGTGATATTAGACACACTAGATCTCGTGCAGTCCCAAACTGCTTCTCAGCTCTTGGCTGCTAGCACCTCTCCTTGACCTCCATGTTGCACAGAACACCACATATGCCCACCTCTCCACTATTGGTTATCAATGTGACCCACAAACCAGTGACCAGCAGGGCGGAAAAGGGAAGTGCGCACCTGGGGCAAGAGAGACAACTGGCTACAAGTTAGAACAGGTGCCAATGGCAACAGGAAGAGCAGCATGGGTGAGATGGGGAAGTAATGTGAGTGCATACACTGTGGAAAGGGGCAATTATTGTACAGAATTCTATCCTGGGGTGAAGTCTCAAGTGGTCGAAAGGTGCCAGGAAGGTCATTTTAACCAACAAAACCATAAAGCAAAACTCCTGTTGAAAGAAAGCACAGCACCGAACCAACAGAAAGATGCAAACTGAGTTTAGCCTGAAGGATGAGAACTGATTAGGGTACAGTATTGTTTTAGTAACAGACTACAATGTCCCTAGGCTGAGAGAAAGTGTGCAAATATGGGCCATTGGAAATTATTCTTGAGTCATTAAGTTCGACATAGCTTTTCGGGGGAGCACGTGGCAA
This sequence comes from Gopherus flavomarginatus, assembly GCF_025201925.1. Classification (NCBI taxonomy): domain Eukaryota; kingdom Metazoa; phylum Chordata; order Testudines; family Testudinidae; genus Gopherus; species Gopherus flavomarginatus. Next base: position 106,334,656 of record NC_066620.1, read on the forward strand.
CTTCCTCAGAGTGAGGCAGAGAGCTGTGAGCATGGCAGGGCACATTAGTCAACCTCATCTGGAGATCAAGCTGTTGGTTTTGACCTATAAAGCCCCAAGGGTGACATTTTCTAAAGCACCTATGTGACTTAGCAGCCTAAGCCCCATTCTCAAAAGTGACTTAGGCAGTTAGGACTGGGCAACTTAAGACACTTCAGAGCTTTTAAAATGTTTACCTCAAATGTAAATCACAAATGAGGCGAGGCAAAGGAGCATCTGGGTATGTCTACATGGCAAAAAAACACTGTGGCAGGGAGACTAGAGCCTGGGTCTACAGACTTGGGCTCACACTACAGTGCTAAAAATAGCCAAAGAGGGTACATCTACTCAGGGATAAAAGCCCAGTGGCATGACTGCAGCTGGCCTTGGTCAGCTGACTCAGGCTCACAGGGCTAAAAATTGCTGTGTAGATGTTCGGGCTCGGGATGGAGCATGGGCTCTTAGACCCTCCGCCCTTCTAGGTCCCAGAGCTTGGGCTCCAGCCTGAGCCTAAACATCTACACAGCAATTTTTCAGCCCCGCAGCCCAAGCCCTGTGAGCCCAAGTCAGCTGACCCAGGCCAGTCATGGGTTTTTTATCCCCATATATACATATCCATAGACACCCAGACTTGGGCTTTGAAGCCTGAGAAAGGGGGAAGGTTTCAGACCCCAAGCTCGAGTCTAAACACAAATGTCTACACAGCTGCTTTTAGTGTCACAGCACAAACTCCAAAGCCCAGGTCTGTAGATCCAGGCTCTGGGACTCGCTGCCATGTGGTTTTTGTGTGTGTGTGGTTTTTTTTGTTTTGTTTTGTTTTGCCATGTAGCTATACCCTCTTGGGTCAGTTGCTGGAACCCACGGGGGTACAGCATATAGTGGGCATACTCAAAATGTTTACTTTGGTGCTAGAGAGATTATCAGTTGTAGTGTTGTTCTCCGTTTTAACTACAAAGAATATTTCTGAAACCTTTTCAGATCTGGCCCTTAGGCACTTTAGAAAATGTTACCTAGATGACCACTGTATTTATTCTGTCAGTGTGTCCATGAACAGAAAGGTAAAGAGTGATCCACACTATTTAGCATCTGAAGAGACTCATTATGAAGATTCCAAGCTTCCTACAGGAATCATTTAAATTAAAGAGAGAGAGAGTTATTGAAAAGATGTACAGATACGAGTCAGCGCTTATGCAACTGCTTAATAGCAGAGTCAGCAATACAGCTATGGCATAATCTCCTTTGACACATTGTACAGTATATACCATTATCCATGGATAATTAGTAAATCTTTAGTTCCTAAAGAGCTTCTTTTTAATATTTTAATAGTTGTAACTATTTCATAGCTTAGAGAGGAACAATTATTTCTATACAATGAGAATAGAAAATATTACCCATGGGTCTTGAAACAGAAATTTAATTACAATCTAAACAAGTATAAAGTTGCCTTATATCCATGCAGCTTTATCCCTCTTCCCATAAAGGACGAAGTTATACTGGGCTAAGTACCTTTTTACCAATATAACAGTGTATATAACAATATAACAGTGTAACTAGGGAGACTGAAATGTACTCTACTGGTACAGTTAAAAAGATACAACTTACATTGTACACAAGGCCTGAATGACATTGGAAAGCAGAATCAAATGGTCTCTAGTAACAAATCAGGGTTTCACTAGCGCAGCTTTTCTGTATATTTAATACCATTTTTGTCCTTCATGCTGCAGTTATGGGTCTTAGAGGAGTTTTTAAAATATGGATTTTTCTATTCTGCTGAATTTCAAATAACTATTGTTTGCCAAGGGTCAAAAGTGGAAGGAGAAACTGTATGTTGCTCTTGATCCTTGCCATGCAAAAAGTTATATGGCATATTAGTTCTCGTTCGTCCCACAACAGCATGCTATACTGTGTGCTGGGAACTGTGTGAGCCTGTCATCTATTGTGTGTAGCCAGAGTAAGCATGTGGTCATATTTTTCCCTGCCTGGTGCCTAGTTTCTCATCTGCCTGCAATTGTAACACTGGCAATGAAGCAAAAGGGGTTGGAAATGTATGGGGGCAAACATGTATTCCATTACACTCATTTTGTCTGTATGTGACTGAATATAGTTCGAAGGTTTCATTCTTCGCCAGAATTACTTCACTGATTCTCTTCTAAGGGAAGGAAGCACAGAACCTAGGACACTACTTGTCCATTACTTTTTACCTCCAGAAAGGAGGTGAAGAACTGCTAGTGAAGCTCCACAAACTTTTTCTTCATTTCTGGTATAATGAGAAGATTCCAGAAGACTTGAGAAACACTAACCTTGTTACAATCTTTAAGGAAGGAGATAAGTCAGAGTGTGGAAACTATTAAGGCAGTGTCTTGCGATCTGCAGCAGGGAAAATTCTTGCCTGTATCCCCTTAAACCGATTACTTCCCCTCACTGAGGAAATATTGCTGAAATCTCAGTGTGGTTTTAGACTATCCCACGGGACAACCAATATGATCTTCATTGCCCGCCAAATCTAGGAAAAGTCTCAGGAACAAAATCAGGACCTGTATATGGCTTTCATCGATTTGACAAAGGCCTTTGATTCTGTCAGTCGTGAAGCCCTGTGGAAGGTGCTGCCCAGATTTGGCTGCCCTCCAAAATTTATTAAGATCCTAAGTCTTCTCCATGATCAGATGATGGCCAAGGTTCTCTGTAAAGGCCTTGAGACAAAACCTTTCATTATCAAAACTGGGGTTAAGCAAGGATGCATTATTGCCCCAATCCTGTTCTCCATCAATTTAGCAGTCATTTTGGTCCCCATTAAAGATCACCTCCCACGCAGTTGACATTCAATACAGAACGGATGGGCGGCTCTTTAATCTTCGACATCTCCACTCGAAGTCTAAAGTCCTCAGCGCGTCCATTACTGAGCTTCATTATGCTGATGAATTGTGCCATCCTCATGCACACCGAGGATGATCTTCAGTTCACACTGGATTTTTTTGCACAAGCTTACTGAAGCCTAGGACTCTCACTCAATATTGAGAAGACTAAAGTTCTCTATCAACCTGCTTCAGGCCTTGCACATGACCCACCACAAATCACCATTGAGGGTCAGACTTTGGAGACAGTTGAGCACTTTTGCTACCTCGGTGCTAACTTTCTCAAAATGCAAGAATAGATAGTGAGATCCAGCACAGGATCCAGCGTGCAAGTGCTTCCTTTAGGAAATTGTTCCAATGCATTTTCATGCATCGTGACCTATGGCAGGACATCAAGATCCAGGTCTATAAGACAATTGTTGTTCCTACACTCCTCTATGGATGTGAAACCTGGGTGACCTATCAACAGCACTTCAAGAGTCTGGAGAGGTACCACCAACGATGCTTGTGGAAGATCCTTCACATCAAGTGGCAAGATCACTGCACTAACACCAGCATCCTTGCTGGAGCCAATGTCACCAGCACTGAACCAATGATCCTCATGCACCAACTTCGCTAGGCTGGACATTGTGTGCAGATGCCAGACTCTCCCCTCCTCTACTCAACTCACCCATGGTCCGAGATCCTGTGGAGGTCAGAGGAAACACTACAAAGACACACTCAAAGAACATCTTAATAAAACTGATGTGGATATCACAAGCTGGGAGGAGCAAGCCACCAACCAACCTCAATGGCACCACATCCTCCATCAGGCAGTGGCTCGCTTCGAGGAGAAGTGCCTTGCCTTCGAAGCTCAAAAGAGAGAGAAAGAAGGACAAACAAATAACTTTCTCCCAGCAGACCACTGGCCTGCTACAAAATGTCTGTACTACTGCGGGCAGATTTGTGGTTCCAGGATCAGACTCTTAAGTCGTCTCAGGACCCATATGTAAATCTGTGGTAGAGATTATCCTCGAATCAAGGGGTCGCCAATCAATCAATCAATCAATCACTTTTTTTCCCCTGAGGTATATGTGCAGGCATTGTGTTGTATGTGAATGACACAACATTCAACAAATTGCAGTTGAGGGTATTAGTTTTCAACCGGATTTTTAAATGGTGGTATTACGGAGGCAGTGGAATGCAAACATAGTGTAGCTTACACTTTGCCGGCTCAAGCTGTCACAATGTTTGTGCAAAATATTTGCACAAGAATGACTACTGCACTCAGGTGTGTGCACTATCAGCAACACCCCATCAAACCCCTCTTGCCAGGAGTAACTTTTTGTATATATGCCACTTGTGACCTTCCTTTGAAAATTCTCAGTTGGCACACACACCACTTATGCCTGTTACTGTATATACTAAAGCCTGATGATGTGCTCCAAACACTTTGAAAAGGTAGCCTCAGGGGGATGGTTCCATCTTTTAATATCCACTCTTAGATCAAGTCATGGTTTTTTGTATGTGGTTTTGTGGTATGAGGTTTTTTTAAAGGGGAGGGATGTGTGTGCATAGGGATTCCATCGACAATCGGACAGCAAATGTGTGTGCTGGAGGAAAATGTTCATATATAACTAGTTCTCATTTGTACAACCTGTTTGTCCTAAAAATTTATAGAATCTTATTTAAACCCTTCAATATTTACTATCATTGTAGTTAAGTACAACCTAATTCCAGTCTAAGCAAGCGTGCCTCTAGTTTCCAAGCAATAATGTCAGTATGACACAATAGGACAAAAGTGGTGTAAGTCATAGCAGACTGATTTAGTCAGTACTTACAGCATGCACTAGAAGGATAACTAGGTTCAAAAAGGAATTTGGAAGATAGGTTCATTGATAGCTATTTGGTCAGGGACGCAACATGCTCCAGGTATCCCTAAACTTCCACCTGCCAGAAGCTGGGACAGGATGACAGGGGATGGTTCACTCAAAATTGCCCTGCTCTGTACACTCGCTCTGAAGCATCCGGCACTGGCCATTGTCAGAAAGAGGATACTGGGCTAAATAGACCATTGGTCTGACCAGTCTTACGTCCAAAAGGAATATTGAGGGAAAAAGGGCAGGAATAAAATTCTAGAAAGAGAGTATAATAATGCCTGCATCTGTAATTTTCACTCCATGCATCTGAAGAAGTGGGGTTTTTACCTACAAAAGCTTATGCCCAAATAAATCTGGTAGTCTTTAAGAGGCCACCGGACTCCTCATTGTTTTTGTGGATACAGACTAACATAGCTACCCCTCTGATTCTAGAAAGAGAAACTCTTTTTGTCTTCAGAGGATATTTCCTATGAGGGTGAAATGCCTAATTTTGCTAATGCTGGCAGGACTATCAGACCCATCCACTAAAACTGAAACCTGGTGCAAGCAATAGCTCACTCAGACACTGGAGTTTCTGAGGTCTGGTTCTGTGCATCTCACTGACTGAGCTGATGTGATATAACCAGGGCATGTTAGATGAGATTCACGTTATTAGAAGTGATGGTCCCCATCACTGGGTACAGAATTATTATTAGGTACTGACAATGCTATGAAGAACATCTAGATAATGCAAAGCATTCATAAATTCTTTGTCTCCTTCTTCTTTTCTTCTGCTGCGGGATTGAAAGCAGTTTTGTCTGGACCATTTAATTAGCCTGTCAGTATATGTTTGGAGGCCCACTAACTCATCAGCCTATATGACTGATTTACGGTGTGTGATGTCACTACTGCCAGATGGAAGAAGAGAATGAAGAGAAATTTCAAATCAAAATCACATCATAGTAGAACCAAAGGAATGTAAGGCTCGACGGGACCTCTAGTCCTTTACACACACACCCCACGCTGTGGCAAGATTAAGTCTATCTAGATCATCCCTGTCAAAATTAATACTGAGATGTTTCTGTGTATATATATATTTTTTTTACTGTACTGCCATGATAGGGCGGCTTCTTCATTTTGTACAGGAACAAAAAAAAAAAAAGCCAAAAGATTGGAGAAAGAATAGAAACACATGCCACTGCCCTGTGATCATAGTACTACAGGTGTCGCCTGCTCTAATTATAGGTAGAGATCACAGAATTATTGCAGAATTCTGAGTCAATGAATTTTCATAGAGTCAAAGATATTAAGGTCAAAAGAGGCCATTACAATTATCTACCCTGACTTCCTGCATAACTCAGTCCACAGACTTTCAGCCTGTAATTCCTGCAAGAAGAGCTTAGCTTCCGGTTGAGCTAAAGCATCGTTTTTAGAAAAACAACATATATTTTAGTAATCTTTTAATTGGGCCCACACTCTACCTTGCCAAAAAAAAATTGCTATTCAAAAAACCCCATTAGCCAAGTTTTGATTTTTAAAACTAGAAGCTAAAGTTGGGCCCCAAAGAGGGAAAGCTTCAAAACACCTAAGGATTTAGGAACCACAGGTGCCAGCTTCCTTCTTGCCCTGAGGGTGCTCAGCCCATGCTCCACCCAGGCCATGCCCCCATTCCACTCTTTCCCCCAATCCCTCACCCCAGCACCACCTCTTCCCAGCCAATTCTGGGTTAGGAACCCAAGACCCATTGAAAGTCAATGGAACTTGCATGACTCAATTCATTAGACACATCTAAAAATCATCCAACATTCATATTTAGGGGTGGGATCTTAACACGTGTGTGCGTGTGCGCGTGCACACACACACACACACACACACACAGGCTCTTAGCTCACATTAGCTTTCAATGGAAATTGGGTGCCTACCTCCTCTAGGAACTTCTGAAAATCCCACATTAGGCTTCTGAGTGACCTGATTTTCAAAAGTGTTGAGTACCCTAGAGCTCCCATTGAACTCAATAGGTGTTGGAAGTACTGGGTGCTTTGGAAAACCAGACCCCTTATTTATAAGCCCAACTCCAGGCTCCTATGTTTGGTCACTATGTTTTCCCTGTAAATGGCACTTGCAATAAGTACTTTGTACAAGTGTTTTAACCTTTTGCAATGTGGGAAGCCTAGGTGCTGTGGCTTCTTCCTCATCTACCTTTCCAGTTAGCAAGAGAAACTGTGCTAATAACCTCTGGCGGCACTCCACTCCTGCAGCTGTGTTCTACACACAGGGAATGCAGGAGATTATTTTCCTATGGTTACTGTTTGTTGGCTCCCAGACAATATTCTAGTAAACTGAAGTTTTAGTTTGCCTTTGATATTCCCAGCTCCCTGTCAATCTCAGGGCAAGAGAAGAAAAGACTGGGACCCTCCTACCACTTCCAGCTGAGCTCCCAGGTTTTAGGGTCACATTTTCCAAGGGGCAGTGGAAACTCCTTGCCAAAGGATGTTGTGAAGCCCAAGACCATAACAGTGTTCAAAAAAGAACTAGATAAATTCATGGAGGATAGGTCCATCAAGCGCTATTAGCCAGGATGGGCAGGAATGGTGTCCCTAGCCTCTGTTTGCCAGAAGCTGGGAATGGGCAACAGATGATTACCTGTTCTGCTCATTCCCTCTGGGGCACCTGGCACTGGCCACTATCGGAAGACAGGATACTGGGCTAGATGGACCTTTTGTCTGACCCAGTAGGGCCATTCTTATGTAAAGAGGACCAATATTATGTAGAACTCCGCATCAGTATGTCTACATATAGCAGATAGGATGAAAGAATACATAGAACTGAATGTGTCAAAATGCTTTTGGTACTTATTTAACAATAAGTTATTAAGGAATCGAGGGACAGGGGCCTGGAGTTGGGGGCTGATAGCACATCAGCTCTTTTTTTCAGGATTTATTGTACATATTATAAAAATCAGGTGCTGTCTATAATCTTCCCTCAGCTCATTCCTCCTCTCCTGTTTTCAGAAATATTTCCTCACTACTGAGCACCATTGAAAAAACCATGTTCTACTTCCCAAAGAGCAATGGGGCCCAATTATTTTATAGACACACAGAGAGATTCCCCGAAAGGGTAGTTATCTTACCCAGATGATCTGTCAGTCATATGGAAATAAAATGACCTTTTCCAGCTTCCTTTAATTCCACATTATTGAATTGAATGGAATAACTAAAAGTGTTCCTGTATCTGAGTGGCATTCAAAGCTAGGGATGGGTTCTGACACTTACTGAAAGATGGAGTTTGATTTTATCCAAGATCTTTTACAAAATGGTGAAGTGTACCCTAATACAGAGCCCATTGTGCTCTTGTACATTTCTCTAACAGATCTGCTCTAGGAATTATTTTTGGGGTGTTCTATGGCCTGTGTTTACAGGAGGTCAGACAAGACGACCACACTGGTTCCTTCTGGCCTACCTATCCTCTCTTTTACATTGAGTTGGAGGGAGTTCCATTCTTCTCCCTCCCTAGGGTGCTTAATATTTTCCATGCAGCCCCAGTACATCCAGGAAATGTAGGAAATCCAGGAAAGCATCCATAGGGATGCTTCCGGCACATTCTGATGGAAACTGTGGCCCAAGCACTTACAGAATCCAGCAGGGGACTTGAGGGAAAACGAGGCTTCTTCCTTGGGCATAAATACTTGAATATACTATAAAATTTTCTGAAAAATTCATATCAAATAGTAGGGTTGAAAACTGGGAGCCCAGCTTTTAGCATCACATGTGTAGGGCCATTTCACAAGGATTTAACTTCTATTTACAGTGTTTAGGCACAGCAGTTCAGCTCAATTTTATGCCACAGTAACTTTACTCAGTACACGTGTTCAGCTTTTGTTAAAATCCTGAATCAGTCTGTCCATGTAAAAACCCATTCCATAAAATAAATATGCCCCTTTAATGTCTGGTTAGCATTACAGGTACAGTAGCCAAGTAGATGCTGCACTTCAATTATTCAGACCTCCCCCCTCCCCATCTCCCTACATACTGTACAAGTCACTATTTCTCCCCATAAGTTTGCCCAACTCAGAAAGGGACAAGAGGTTGTGAAGACACAGCACAATGCTTCACTGTAAAATATGTCACTGAAACAAAAAGTAATTGAAAAAGTGGACAAGTAAATCAAATGTATCAACTGCAGCAGCCTGAAAATGATTTTATCAGGTCCTCCAGTGCCAATTTTGGAAGTGAGCAGTGCTGAATGTTAGGAATACAGTGTATTGTGACATTACTCTGGGTACAATCTGGACTGTTGAACAGCTATGCCCCTTTAATTATCTAACCTGGGGTGCTGTCATAAACAGATAGTAGGAGTTAATAGAACAGAAGTACTTTATATCTCTTTTGCCTGTAAAGAGTTAACAAAATCAGTGAGCCTGGCTGTCACCTGACCAGAGGATCAATCAGGGGACAGGATACTTTCAAATCTTGAGGGAGGGAAGTATTTCTGTTTGCTGTTAGATTTTGGTTGTTGTTCACTCTGGGGGCTCAGAGGAACCAAACATGCAACCAGGTTTCTCTCCAATCTCTCCGATACAGGCTCTTATAAGTTCAGAATAGTGAATACTAGGTAGATAAAGCGAGTTAGGCTTATGTTTGTTTTCTTTATTTGCAAATGTGTATTTGGTTGGAAGGAGTTCAAATGTGTATTTGGCTGGAAGGAGTTCAAATTTATATTTTGCTGAAAGGATTTTAATTTGTACTTGAATACTTAGGTTGGGAGGGTATTCCCAGTGTCTATAGCTGAAAGACCCTGTACCTATTCCATTTTAAATTTACAAAGATAATTTTTACTGTTTTTTCTTTCTTTAATTAAAAGCTTTTCTTGTTTAAGAACCTGATTGTTTTTTTATTCTGGTGAGACCCCAGGGGACTGGGTCTGGATTCACCAGGGAATTGGTGGGGAGAAAAGAGGGAAGGGGGAGAGAGAGGCTAATTTCTCTCTGTGTTAGGATTACTGTCTCTCTCAGGGAGAATCTGGGAGGGGAAGAGAGAAGAAGGGGGGGAAGGTGCATTTTCCTCTCTGTTTTAAGATTCAAGGAGTTTGAATCACAGTGATCTTCCAGGGTAACCCAGGGAGGGGAAGCCTGGGAGAGGCAACGGTGAGGGAAAGGGCTTACTTTCCTTGTGTTAAGATCCAGAGGGACTGGGTCTTGGGGTCCCCCGGGCAAGGTTTTGGGGGGACCGGAGTGTACCAGGCACTGGAATTCCTGGTTGGTGGCAGCGCTACAGGTTCTACGCTGGTAATTAAGCTTAAAGAAATTCATGCTGGTACCCCATCTTTTGGATGCTAAGGTTCAGAGTGGGGAATTATACCATGACAGGTGCCTTTTACACTGCTATGCTGTCAGAACATCCATTCCTGGCTTGCTCAGCTTTCAGCATGCAAATTCACTCCCAGATAAAAACATGAGCAGCACTCTGACCAGTCACTCATGAATTACATACAGAATGATACCCACAAATTCGTAGTCCAGCCTTGTTCCCCCAGAAATGTGTGTCTTGTTCAGTAGCACGTGCTTGTTCAGTACAATGCAAACGCATAAAAAGTCCACCATTTAGATGAAAATGATAATGCACTAGTTTTGTTATCGCAAATGGAGTTTCCCCACACACTGTAATCCAAATACACTGGTTAAGATAAAATGGTAAGATAAGTTTATTAACTACAGAAAGATAGATTTTAAGTGATTACAAGTGATGATGCATGAAAGTCAGGATTGGTTACAAAAGAAAATAAAGAGTAATACGCATACTAATACCTAATGTAACAAACTAAGTGAAGTTAAGAGCAAAGGTTTTGCCTCACCATATGCTGCTGTAAATTTCATAGGCTGGCTCTCCTTTCAGCCTGGGACCACTTCCCTTAGTTTTAAGTTTTTTCAGAGTCCTTGATGTCACGAGCAGAAAGAAGGGAAATCAAGTGTTTTTCTCCCTCTTTATAATTCAATTCCTTGTGCTAGAAACATCTTTGCTGAGCCATTGTGGACATGAGGTTTGGATTGCCCCTGTGATTAAATGTAAATTTCTTGTTTACACCTTCCCCCTGCTGGAGGATGGCCACTTACGTAGATAGTGGCCTGTTAACACCTGTCTAAGATGCTAGTATGTCTTTGTCTCTGAAAAACTGGTTTGTCGGTATTATCCAGAATTACAACATATTTCAGTAATAATCATACAGTAGAATCTTATAACTTCACATACAGTGTTGCTACACATTTTAACAGGATACTGATATTCAGCAGATTCTGATTTTTCAAATGATTCCTCAATAAGGCATATTTTGTACAAAATATGTTTAAAAGTCTTGTAAAAGGGGTGACCATAATAGTATAGACTGTCACATGTATATTTGGGCTTTGTAGAAGAAGGGAGAGACGGAAAGACCCATGGCTATTATAGACTCACTTCTGGGAACAATCTGTGTGAGTGGTGTGTGAGACAGAGACTAACCATTAGTAATAATAAAAGTCAGATCCTCAGATGATGTATTCTGGCACAGTTCCATAGATTTTAATGGAAGTATTCTGATTTACCCCAGCTGAGAACTTGGCCCTTGGACCTTGCATAGCACTGTGGATGCTCTAGATGGGCAAGAATCACTTTTCCACCACTAAAATACACTCACCTCTGGGGCAGGATCTGGCAGTTGTTTCACAGCTCACGGTAATGTTACAAAATAGTTTAGAGCAGGATATTAAGAAAAATATTACATGCCATTGAAACTGCAGTGGCAATTTAGATATAGAATATAATTATTTCCTGAGATCACCAGCTGCATGGCCATCTTTTATACTATAGTTATGTTGCCAGTCTGCTTCAGCCAATATTTGCCTAGGCCCTCAGCCCAACTCTTCTCTCACACTGATTTCACAGATGTATAAATCCACTGAACTCCATCCTGTTAGTGGAAATAGATCCAAGATCAATGAGGAGGGTGTCCTGTTAGACACATCATCTCATCTTCCTCAGAAATGAGGAAATGTGATAATCCGACCCCACCCCCGCAACCAGAACATAAAATCCTTCTCAAAAGTAACCAGACAACCATTTAATAGCCTCCAGAACACATCTCTTTACAAGGGGGGAAAACATGAAAAGAAAAGAAACTGTCAATCACAGGACTAAATTATAATTGGATATAATGCCCGTTGTTTGCTGAAATCCTGTAGTGCACATATTGCATGCACCAAATTAGACTTCTAGGAAAAATCTTAAAAGCATTGTTTCTCTCTATAGAGTCAAGTTGTCCTTCATGGTGCTTCTCTTAAGAATGAAGAGTGGTGTTTTGTTAGCTCTTCAGCTCTGTCCCATGTAGAGGGTGATTCTTTTCTCTCTCTGAGTGGTAGATATAGGAAGATTTTTTTCCCTGTAACAATTTACTTTTAATTAAAATGTGTATTTCTGGACAATCCAGTTAGCTTGGAGTTTTTCCTATGTATGCAAACTAATTTCCTTCACATTTTTAGCCCTTCCAAAATACACACAGCCTTCCCTATTTCCATTAGCCATAAGAGTAGGGACTCCAGGTCAGAGACAGTGTTAATTCTGTGCCATGTACAAAGCAAAGCGCATTGTCTATGCTTAGCAAACAAACAAACAAACAATTATAATAAATCCTATTCCCTCATTTGATTTCTGGGAATGCAACAAGAATGTGGGCATTGTCAGTGCAGTATGGAACACAATAAGCCTACCCCACACCAATGTATGCTTTTCATTTGGAGCCACACTTCTTCATACTACTACTTCCAACTCCTGTATTAAAGACTCTCAGCACTGAAACTGTTTCCTCTATCCATCATTCAGAAAAATAGCACATGTAAGACTGACAAAGAATACAAAATCATTTTATAACCAACTGGAGTTGGAAAACATCTCTAACTAAATTAAGGATTAGTCACCAGGAATCACTCCCATTATTTACAATCTCTAGCTAAATTAAAGTGAGCTGTGGTTTTGCAAGGACCTTCAGCTAACCTGCCATGGTTCTCTTTCCGACTATAAAGCTCAGAATTGTCTTTAGATCCAATGTGCAGGGCGGAGGAAGCATCTGCTACATTTATTAACTGAAGTCTACAGTTGTCAATTGAAATGGTTGCAGAATATCTGTCCTCACAGCTGGAGAACTTTGACAACTTCATCCCCAGAACCAGCTATGCAAATGTTGATTTATTCAAAAAATAAGGAGAAAGGGAGACTTATAAAACTCTTAGAGAAAGTCCTCTCCACAGGAAAAACCACACACATTCTAATTACCTCATTTTACAGATCCTCTTCTGGGCCAGTGACCCTTCACAATTTCACCTCCCAGTCTATTCAGCACAGAAGGAAAAGAAAAGCTGTTATCAAAATATAACATTCCTTCAAAAACTAAGGATTTGTCTACACAGGGGAATTAATTTGGATTTAGTAGGGTGGGACATTAAAGCAGAATAGTCACCCTTGATTAGCTCCCTGTGTACATGTTTTTATTCCAAAATAAGAATACTTTGTCCTGAATTATCTTAATCTACTTCCAAAATGGATTAAACTCATTCAGAAGAAGGCACTTTTATCCCAGAATAAGAATGTCCACACAGAGAGATAATCAGGAATAGTTAATTAGGAACAGCTATTTTGGAATAACTCTCCATGTAGACAATCCTTGCCTTGGAATTTACACACCAACCCCTGCACTCTGTATGACGCAGACTGTTCTTTGGAGGCTGCTTCAGAGATTACAGGTGTTGTTGCAGTGTTAAAACATGGGACTATTTCCCCAAAGTTATATATAATTGTACAGACACAGTTTATATACCTGTGATAGGAATTTTCTTCAGTTTCTTAAGATGCCTCCTAAAAGCAATCCACACAGCAGTGATAGTTGGGATACTGCTGGCATAAGAAATATTAATTCTGTGTTAGTTTCCTTCTCTATGGACACTAACTGTTCCATATAGTACTTAAGGCTGAAGCTAGATTCCCTACAGGATCCATGATGGATTTGGAAAACAAGGACGTGAAAATACTAGCTACAAGCTGACACCCATGTAAAAAAAGTTTTCTGGCCTTTCCCAGAACCAGCTCCTTACGGGCAGCATGCAGTAATCTTTCCCAAAGAGAAAGTCTTAGATATACACCTCTACCTAGATATAACACTGTCCTCAGGAGCCAAAAAATCTTACTGCGTTATAGGTGAAACTGTATTATATTGAACTTGCTTTGATCTGCCGGAGTGTGCAGCCCGCCTCCCTCCCCCCGGGAGCACTGCTTTACCATGTTATATCCAAATTCGCGTTATATCGGGGTAAAGGTGTATTACAATTACTTTTAGCAAGGCTTTCCAAAAGCCAAAGGTTACTTGAACAGATGAGGGAGGGACAGACACTATATGCACAGAGACAGATTTACGTGTTTTTCTTTCTGCCATTCCTCATCTTTTAGTAACATTTTTCCTCTGCTAGTGAGCTGTAATGATACAGTCCTTGGTACTCTGACATTGTAATTTGTTGCCATGACAATGACAGTAATATAATAAATTAAGCTACTGCAAGGTCTCTGTGCCTCCAGACAGAGGCTGCAGGACAGGGGGGCATAGAAATTTGATTTAAAACTTATGAGAAAATGTGATTTCCCCCCGCAAAATGAGCAGCAAATATAGATTAGCTGCTGCTACCATTGAAATTAATGGCAGTTCTTCCACGTACATCAATAGGAGCAGCATAAGGCAGAGTTTGTCGTGGAGATTATTATGCAGAAACAAGAGCTTGTGAGAAATAAAAACTGCTTTGCAATCTCATATTAAAAATCCTTTCTTGCTTTTTGGATTTTTTCTCTCCATTTAAATGAGAAGAGTTAAATGTCTGAGCAATGAGATTGGGTGGTAATCTCTAAAGTATAACATTTTGTTTTTTAAAAGGATGTGTTTGGCTATTTTCCTTACTCAGGGAAGACAACCCCTCCTAAATAGGCTTTGTCAGTGATTATGGACCCAGTGATCACGACACAGTGATATACAAGATGAGTGCCAAGTCAAACTGATCACTTAACGAGCAAAGGCCTTAAGACTGGCTCCTTCAGCCCTCACTCACATGCATAGTCTTAAATCACCTGAACAGGTCCATTGAAATCAAGGATTAATATAAGTGAGAACTGGTTCCATGGTTAAGGATTGGGCCCTAAAAGAAACTATTATCTCTGTCACCAACTATTTTCCTTTTCCATTATGTTAGTAAAAAGCCACGTCTTTCATTGTTTGTCTAGGTGTGACAAATGGATGGTCGTTGTCCAAATATCAAGAGACAGCAATCTACATGTCTGAACGATCATCAAAATCAACACTAATTATCATTCTTCATAGCAGTTTCAGTGGAGGGACTGTGGCTACATATCTAAGGGGACCAAACTACCTTTCATTCTTAGATGTGAGCCCCTCTGTCTCTCCAGTTCAGGATTCAGTCACACTGTCAGGGTGAGTAGAGAAACTTGTAATAACAAGACTGGCTTGACACCTGCAAACTCAAACAACAGCAACATTTTCAAAAGTGCTTAAGAGACATGTAGGCAGTTCCGAAAAGTTTTCCATTGCTTGTGTTTGCAGGGCTAGCTAGTTTGTGTCCTTGTAAGCTGAGCACATTTGATATGGAAATAATTCAGGCCCAGATCCACAAAGGTATTTAGGTGCCTTTTTTTAGGCTTCACCGTGGTCTACAGAATTTCTGTTCAGCTGCTTTCTCATCTTGTAGGCACCTAAACTCACTCAGCAGCTAAATTTTCACGTATAAGTTCCTTAAGTGCCTTTGTTTCTGACTTTGGGCATGCGCACTGCTGCCTCTCTCTAGGCACCCAGATGCCCATCTTCTGCCTTAGCCCCAGCACAATCCACAAACTGGGGGAAGATAGGCAGAGAAGCACCTCTCTCACCTGCCGGACCTGATCTGGTAGGCATGCTTGGAGGCTGCCTACTGCCTCAGACTCCATTCAACATCTGCCTGTGGAAGAGATGGCGGTGATGGTGCCACCATATAATTTTTAGCCGTATGGTTAGAGCATTCACCTGGCATATGGGAAAGCTAGGTTTAATTCTCCCCTCTGTCTGATGGGGAGAAAGGAGTCTTGCCACCTCTCAGGAGAGTGCCATAACCTTTGGGATATGTGATATTCTCATGTGAGGTTCCCTCTGTCACTCTTGTTGAAGCTGTTCCACTTTGGATGAATACTTTAATAGCCAGAGAAAAGAATCAGAATCACTCTATGGCCTGATGGTTAAGGCTCCCACCTGGGATGGGGGAGACACAGGATGTAGTCCCTGTGCGTCAATGGCTCACTAATTAGTTATACAAAGTAGAACAGCTTCAACAGGAAACACTGACAGAGTCCACATCAGACTATCTCATAGCTCAATAGTTAGAGCACTCCCCTGTAGAGGTGGGAGACCCCTATTCAAATCCTCTCTTCCCATCAAGCAGTGGGGAATTGAACCTGGCTCTCCCACATCCCTGGTGAGTGATCTAACCACTGGGCTAAAAGTTACGGAGGCCACACTACTGGCCACTTTGCATGGAATGGGGCATGGTGCCTAACTCACTCTTACAAGAAACAACTTAGATGCCTAAAATGTCTTAACTGCAGATGGCAGATTCCCAGTGGTGGATCATTAAGCAGAATTAGGCTCATCCCCTCAGCCTAGATTTAGGTGCCCAACTCTGTGAGAGGGGCAGGGCTTAGGATACACCCCTCTTGTTGGCATCTCCCTTTGTCTAGCTTAGGCAACTCCCTGCCTAGCATGCTGGCTTTTGTGGATTGCACTTTTGGACACCTCTCTCTCCCCAAGTACTGTATAGGGAGATGTGGGGTTGAAAGGACTAGTTTAAAATTGTGGGATGCCAAATAATTTTATTTAGTCGTGGGGATTTTATTACATACCTCAGGGGACACCATGATCAAAACCAAGCAACAAATCACAATTACTAACCATGGCTATTTTATTATTAAAGAAAGAAAACATTAAACAAAACATGCAAATGACTGAACACAAACAATAAACTGGTTATTTACATTACAATCTCTTCTGCAGATGTCTCTATGGAGAGAGCTTTTAACAGGGATTATAACCCTGAGAGAGTGAACTGCCTCGGGGGGGGGGGGGGGCACTTTTCTCTTGGTAAATCAAGACCAAAGTATATTGTTTTCCAAATTACTGTGAATTCAGTTTTAGAATCTTATCAGACAATTGAAACTCCTTTAAGTATGGGCAAAACAATTTATTTAAGGGCAAGTAAAGTCTGTTTATTCTTAATAATAATAATATTCTAAACAGTTGATTGCCTACTTTGCCTGGCTATCTTAACTAAATCCAAAGGAATCAAAGAAAATATTTAAACCAGTTTCTTAGAAAAAGCCATTTACAGAACTGTTCTAAAAAACAGGCTTATTATGTATATTAATAATCCTAAATCCAAGTAAAGTCCCACCTGCTTTCTGTTTCCTGGAGTTTAGCTCTGTCTCCTCTCCAGGAATACATGGTCTGACCACTCAGTGATTAACAGCAGAAACATTTAGTAAAATAAGTTACAACAGCCTTTCAATATTCCAGTAGGAGTTGTAAACCTAATTCCCTGGCAGTGTTAGCTAATTTTCTCTCACCAATCCATGTTGAAGCTTAGGCAGAGGTGAAAGTAAGCCGGTCCGGTCCGGTATGGCATACTGGCAAGAGCCAGAAGGCCGTGCCAGACTCGAGTTTAGGGGAGGTTTTACATAGGCTGGTTTCTTCTAGAGACTTCTGTTTTCTTAGCTGTTTGAGGCAGCTTGGTTCTAGAGTGTTTGTTTAAGCAAGGTAGAGGGTGGGAGGGAAGCAGTACTCACTTCAGAGATTTTATGCCCTCTCCTTCCTAGTGTCATGAAATTAAAGAAGAAACACACCTCCTTCTGGCTTATTTAGATTCAGAATTGGTTGCTGTCACCCTTTCCTTGGCTTTATGCCTTCAGGGTTGGCTTAGGTGACTTCTTTATAAGAAGTTTGTTTAATGAATATGCCACATTTCTTTAATTGCCTTTGTTTTTTCTTGGGGGGGCAGGAAAACATAAGATAAAGAGCTAAAAATAACATTGGAAGTTCTTTTGTTCATCCATTCTCTGAGATAATTTTTCAATGTATTAGTGTTTGACAGGAAATGAAATTCTATTTTCAAAGAGTTCAAACAGTCCTGTTCTTAGAGAAAAGTTCTTAGTTCTCAGAACAGTCTTTTAAAACTAAATAACTCTTACAAAGCCTTTAGCTTAAATAATTAAAATCTTATAACAATTTTTTGAGAGATGATTCTTGGCTTTCTGAGTTGGTTTAGGGCTAGCATGAGCACTGCCAGTAATTAATCAATTTCCTATTAATATACATTTTCTATAGTTAAATGGCTACTTACACTAGTAATTAGTAATGACTTTGTGATATTTGTACATAAAACATCTTACTATTCACATAACAATGATATCAGACAGTTACTGTATGAAGACTTGCATTTAGATAAAAATATACATTTTAAAAGATATTTATGCTTTCTTCAGCATTTGAAAAAAACAACAAAGTTTTCAAACTTCAGTGGACACATGAGTTGGAAGTAACCAATGTCTTCTATAAAAGATTTCCCACAATAAATATTCTCCAGGTTTGAATAATGAAGACGTTAGTGTGTTTACGAAAGAAATCAATTTCAATAATATTTCTAGAATCCTTTGGTGAGTTTAAACTAAGGTTTCTCTTTGCAAAGATGAGGGACAAAACCACTATGATGCTGTGGTTTATGGGTCCAATAACACATCATAAGCATTCCTCCTCTTGGAGTTTTCTAAATAAAAATAAAAACATCTTCACATTTTGACACAACTAGAACTCTTTCTCAAACACAAATAACTTACAAATTCTGTTTGTTTAGACTAAGCTATCTAAATTAGTATAGATATTATTTTTTACAGGAGGGATGTATCCTATCCTTTGATAAGATTGATAGGTTTGGTTGCCTTTTGACCAAATGGTTTCCAGATTTACTACCTAACATTTGTAACTATCTTGCAATTTGTAGTTGTCACAGATCAGTGCAACTGTACCTATATTTCCCCTCTGTGGTCTCTGGGCTCCCAGTTCCTCAGCTGTCACCTCTCGTGATTGAACACCTGTATCTATCTCCCTCCTGACTGGGTTTTTCAGGCTGTACAGTTCCCTGCCCACACTGTAATATCCTCAGCAAGCCAGGCTGCCTAAACAGGCCAGCGTCTGCACTTTGCTTTGAACAGTTTTGCCAAACACCACATAGAAAGTACATGTAAGGTGAAATAATTGCACAGAAAACATAAAAAACGATAACATTTCCTATGTGCATGCTAAAAGCTTAGCAGACGTCACTCATCAATCTTATGGTGCCTCAGTAGGCCAAAGTCCTTCCAAGCTGTGATGAGTGGTGTATGTTTCACCTTCCTGTTCCTGTTCTGTTTCCTGCTTCCTGAACTCAATGTTCCTGATCCTGTTCAAGGCTGTGTGTGAGCATAGCATTGGCTGTGTGCATGAACTCAGGGCCCACTGCTATGTATCTGCTGTTTGGACTGTTAACATGTTTTGTGCTGACCTACCCAATTCATGGTTATTACATGTTTTGATTGACAACCTACAAGTACATCTTACTTCTTGTGTGTGTGTGTTTGGTTTTGGATTACAATTCTGGGGTACATCAGAGTGTAACAGAACAGTTCTAAGAAGAACTGGGACCCTGTGGGACAAAAGGTCGTCTCCATTTGCTGGAGCAAAAAGAAGGCCCTGAATCAGTTTAAAATTAGGCTACTTATCCAAAAGTCCTTTCCTTGTCTGATGGTCTCTGGAGCATCCAAACTGAACTAGTATATATAAGTATCTCTAGGTAATGATTCTGGAGGTGTTACAATGTGAGTGAATTTGCCTAATCACCCACACTGTTCTTAGTTCTTTGAAAATCTGTGGTCACCTCCACCTTAGAATTACATGCAGTCCCTGTCCCACAATGATACATTAACTCAATATAGAACAATCTCCTACAGATATTGCAGGGAAATTGCCATATCTGTCCCAGTAATTACAAACTCATAATATTCTATACAAAGCACAGATCACAATAACTAACACTTATATACATCTTTCAAAACATAGTATAAAAGAAAGTAGTATGGAACATTAAAGCGAAACAGGAGTTATAACGTTGGATTCCAAAGTATGTGTTTATTCACTGGGAGGTAATAAAGGCCATAAAGCCATGTTTAACTTTAACATTTGCTTGTCCTTTGAAGAGAAGGTAGAAACCTCCCGAGACTCCTTTGGTTAGCTTGAATATTTCCTATAATTAAGCAAATAGATATGTATATGAGGTACTTTCCTCCAAGCATACATATACATATATATGATAGTCATGATAAATATATTGTGAGCTTCAATAAAGGCACAGTCATGTTTAATGAGCTGATATTAAAATTATAATAATTTTATTAATACAATTGTGCTTCAATATTGAAGTATCTCACTGACAGAGCCTAGGTGCCTAACTCAGGCTTTGTGGATCACGCTGTTGTTCCAGTGATTTCTGGTTGCCTAGAAGTTAGGCACCACAATGCTGAGTACCGCAACCCCTAAGCCCCTTTGTGGACATGGTCCTCAGCCAGTACACATGGAATCTAGAAAGGGTATTTTTGCAGCCACTTTGCAGAGTTATTTGCACCCAAATCAACTCCTGCTTTTCCCACTAAGTACTGTGAAGACACAGATGTATATGGAAAAAACATGGATGTTCTACTACAGCATTGGAACAATGACTGTCTGACTGAGCTACAACCTGAAGCCAAGATACTCTGGCTGCATCTACACAATGTTGGAACCAGAACTAGCTGCTCTACATTCCTGTCTTCAGGAGAATCTGGGCAATGGGTTTAGCTCCTGTTCTTTTTGCCAAAAAGAGGGGGACCCTGCACCTATGCTTGGATTATGGGACTCTCAATCAAGTAACTGTCAGAAACCAGAACCCCTCTTGCTAAACCTGGAATTGTTTGGCTATATGCAAACAGCCCAGGTATTCACTAAGCTTGACTTGCAAGGAGCCTACAACTGTTCAGGCTAATTGCAGGAATGGAAGATGACTTTTCAAACCAGGCATGGCCATTATGAATACTTGGTAACACCAGCTGGTCTCACAAATGCCTGCCTTTGAAGAGACACCACTACCTGAAATGGGCCCAGCACCCAATAAAAGTGTGCATGGATCATAAATGTTTATGATAACTTCACAAGGCTAAACAACTCTGGGCCCTGTCCTGCACATGTTTTAACTTCACCATCACTTACCACCTCAGAACACAGAACAAGGGTGCCACTCAGGGTGACTCTTCTACAGAACCACTATGAATGCTTATGCCTCGCAATTGTCTGCACAGCACCATTTCCCAAGCCCTCACAAGTCTTTAATCCAATCAGTGAAGGGGGAGGAGCATCCTCCCAAGAATTTGAGGTAGGAAGCAAGAGGTAACATCAGATATGAGATGGCTTCATCTCAGCCTCCAGTCACCTGTATGTTCTGCTAGGACGCCCCCAACTGGAGGTACTGAAACTCAGCCACAACTCCTGCTAGCAGGCTTCAGCCACTTCAAGACCCTTCTCCAGATTGGTGCCCCTGGATGTGTGCAACTGTGCACTCTTAGGTAGATTCTTGCAAGGTATGCACTCATACCAAGAGGCTGCACATGAGATCCCTTGGCACTCTGCAAGACCCCTGCTAGACCTTGGGAGGCCATCACCTTCAATTTTATAGTGGAGCTCCCTGTATCTGACAGTTATACCATCATCTTCACCATGGTCAAACAGTTAACCAAAATGGCCCACTTTGCCCCTGTTGCATACCTGCCCACCAGAGAAGAGATGGCTTAACTCCTGGTGATGCACACTGTCTCCATGGACTCCCCAAACTGGACTGAGGTCTGCAGTTTGTTTTGCAATTGTTGTGCAAAACCCTGTGATTGCTCGGGGTCTGTGCCTACACATGCTCCACCTATTACCCCAGATCATCAGCCAGTCCAAGCCAGTGAATCAGGTCTTAGAACAGAATCTATGGTGCTTTACAAATTGTCACCAGAATGACTGGTTAAGCTTTTCTGCTCCAGGCAGAACTTGCTACAATAATGCTGACCATGTTTCCAGCAGACAGAGTCCATTCTATTTGAACTTCAGGTTCCATCCCCATTTCCATCCGGCTGTAGCTGCCATCTCCACAAACTCTGCAACCATCAGCTGGGTCTGGCACAACCACAAAGTCCAGGAGGAGCTTAACATGCAGCTTGAAAACGCAAGGAGGAAGTACTAGTGATACACTGACCACAAAGGCCCAATGTTTGCAGCTGTACAAAAGGTCTGGCTCTCAGCACAACACACGGACTGGTTTTGTTGCAAACTAGCCAGGTGATCAGCCTCAGGCTCCGACTGTCCAGATCCAGCAGGGTTCACTCAGTGTTCCATGTATCACTGCTGAAACCGCATGTCAGTAACTCCTTTGCTCACTGACAACAACTGCTCCCTCCTCCAGTACTGGCCCAAAGTCATCATGAATATGAGGTCCATGAGATTTTTGGATTCTGAAAAAAAACAAAAACCACAGTTCCCTCTGCTACCTCATTGATTGGGAAGGTTACAGCCCCAAAGAGCACTTCTGAGAATGGTCATCCAGCTCCATGCACCTGACTTTGTAACAGCCTTCCATGCATTCCCCCCAGTTAAACCTGGCCTGGTATGTATGTGGGGCACCCCTGGAGAAAGGAGTCACATAAAGAATGGCAGGACTCAAACCCAGGTCAGCAGAGCCACAAAGCAACAGGCACCTCTGCACCACTACTTGACAGCAGCAATTCACAAACCACTGCAGATATACACTACAGGAAGTCCCACCCATGGGACTTGATTAGCAGCTGCCTTGTAGGCTCCCGATTGGCCTCTTGACCTCATAAGCTCATGGGGCACACCAGGAAAAGTCTAGGCAACAATGTGGATCCATGCTGAATGGTCACAACCAGTTCTGCTCCCAAACATCTGGCATCAGCTTTGACTTGGCCTTTGACCCTCTCTCTGGACCTGAAATCTTGACACAAGTTCTAGCCTCTGGTACTGACCTTGGTCCAGAAATTTGACCTTGAGCAGCTCATGCCCTGACACCTGTTCCAGGACCCTGACAGTCCTTCCTGAGCAAGCTATATCCCTTTATATCAATATTCCACCCATGAGATTTAACTCATCAAGTCTCAGTGATGTCAATTAAGTCACAATTTAGCTTGTGCACTAACACTTCCAGTTCTTCCTATTCATTCCCCATGATCCTTGTATTTGTGAATGGACATCTATGATTCCCCGATTTTTGCCTCTTGTTGCTTCTGTGACTCTTGTCATGCTGTCTGGCATGGCTTACAACTGAGCGTGCCAAAATCAGGTCAAACTGTCAGAAAACAGGGTAGACACTCTAGATTGGTGGTATTTCTATAATTAGATTTCACCAAGCCAGTAACAAATATACACGCCTGGGTCACTATATTAGTCTTACCAGGGAGTCACAGACAGTCCCCTTAGGCTCTCCAGCTCCTCTTTACTGCCCAGACAAACTGAACTTTGTAATGAAAGGTTATTAAAACCAAAAATAATCTCACCATAGGTTAGTCCCAACCAAGGGGTGGGTCACTTACCCCAGGCAGTGGATACTCACCCCAAAGACAATGCTAAGAAAAAGAAACGCGAGATACTGAGACATTAAACCAGGAAAAATACATTAACTGGTGAATCCAAGTTTGTAGGTCCAAAGTGGCGATAGAGATGTAATGATCTGCTAGTTTTCTGTAAGTCTCTCAGGTTCACCCAACATAATTTTGGAGTTCTGTCCAATCGCTCATTGTTTCATCCTGTCAGAATCCATCAGTCCAGAGACACAGGATCACTCCCAGGGTTCATTCTTATAGCTGTTTTCCCCAGAAAACAGTCTGGCAAAGGTTCCCACCACAGCATAAGTCTCTCGATTTCCTTTTGTTGAACACAATGACCTATGTTTGCAGTTAGCATGCTTCTCCATTTACAGTTCTAAGGCTTCAATCCCATTTCATGGGCAATTAGATTACAGATATATGCATAATGCATTTAGTTACAGTAACCCAAATTATCGTTCATTACTTCTCATGAACAATGTGATAGCCAGAAACTATCCTTCATTAGTTTCCATGCAGTTTTACACATTAAGTAAATTATCATCCCAATACAATCACACACTTTTGATCTGGGGTTATCTAATTACAGGATATACATATATAACAAATTGTAATGCAGTAGCATTCAACAGGTTACAGATAAATGAAAACAAGACCATCACATTTCCTTTGAATTATGCCAACACAAAAGTGAAGTGGCCTGATCACATTACAATGTCTTTTTTATTTCTATTAGCATGCGAGTGAATTAGTGTGCTGCCTTGATCTGAGCTGGCAACCTGCAAGGCAGCATCACAACCCTATTGTAATTGCCTTCCTAACATATAGCCCTCTGTTAAGTTTCAGAGTAGCAGCTGTGTTAGTCTCTGTCTGCAAAAAGAACAGGACTACTTGTGGCACCTTAGAGATTAACAAATTTATTTGAGCATAAGCTTTGGTGGGCTACAGCCCACTTCATCGGATGCACAGAATGGAACATATACTCAGAAGATGTGTGTGTATAAATAAATATATATATATATACATATACACACACACACACACACACACACACACACACACACACACACACACACAGAAAGATAAGGTCACCCCTTTCCTATAACCATCTAAGGGCTTTTGTCAGCCTCTTTGAACCTAGTTTAAAGCCCTTCTCAGTAGATTGAAGAGTTAGTGTCTGAAGATGCTCTTCTCCTTCTTGGGCAGGTGGATCCCATCTCTTCCTGTCATACCCATTCCCATCTGCTCACGCCAGTCTTTGCTTGTATGCCAGTGCCATGTACTGAGCACTCTTGCTTTCAGCTCCCCACCCATCTCAGCGCTGGTGCCTGTGACATCCACTAGACCTGTTCATCCACATGCTGGTCTTAGCACTCTGGAAACACATTTTGACATGGAGACAGAAATGGGGGTATAGAAGTGGTTGGGTTTAGGGTGCAGAGATGAAGCTCCTTACATTCCACCACTGCACAGTTCTGACCCCTTCCTTTCTACACTCCTGCACTGCTCTGGCCTCCCCTCTTATCCAAGAAGTAGCACCAACTGGGGGAAGGGTAAACACCACTTCCCTTTCTTGAAAGGGGAGATGCCCAACTTTCCCCCTTTATGGCTCTGCTCTGTCAGCACTTTTGAGCTCCCAGCCAGCAAAGGTCCCTTTGGGAATGACTCTATTTGCAGAGGGATCACAGAAAACTACTTATTTTGGAAACTCAACTCTTCATCAAAGCCCTAGTCATCAAACCAGGCTTTCAAAACAGCAATGGGATGATCTGTCATCAAGGAGTGTGCTGACACCTTAGCAGCTGTGCCAGAGCACAGTCTTGAGGGATGAAGGTTGGTAAAAAGGAAGAGGTTCCACTCTGCACCCTTGCAGCCCCCACACCCTGAACTTCTCCAGCATGTCTTCCCCAACCCATTTCACCCTCACTGCTGTAACACTCCCCACATTCCCTAGATCTGCTCCAGAAAAGTAATACGAATCTGAAAGTGTTATGAGCAACTCCTGAAAGGGTATGTTGTGTTTCCAGAGCCCCTTGACCAAATGATCCAGCCATTTGCTTTCATCTGATCACACTCAGTTCCATTGTTCAGGAAATTACTATAATAATTATCACGTATGCTCTTCATATACCCTAACTACTTACTAGAGTCAGTCATCTTCCCTTTATTTCATTAATGCTGATTTCCATAACAATACTTTTGGTCGTAGGAAACAATTTCCAAAAGCAGCCGCTGTAGAATGTAAGGACCATGCAGAACACATGTTCTCTGAAAGCTGCCAAGGGGAAGGCACATGAATATAGTTCAGATTCAATGACCACAGCATGTCTACTTGAGCCACTCCAGGCACAGTTATGACAGACCTTCTGCAAACTTTTTGGCTTCATTAGAACCCTAATCTTTGCTGCATGTCTACAATTCGTTCGCTTAGGTAACTTGTTCTTACCTGGCGTCCCTAACTTTACTCTCAATATCTTTTTGTATATTACTTCCTCAAAGGAGCAATGGGACTGTGCATTAGCGGAGATCAATCCCAAGTGGGTAGCTTACAGTGATAATATGTGCACAAAAAGTTATAAGAACCAAGTGATTTTGTAAATATATGATTGTTTGAGGGGTTGTTTTCATGGAACCTCTTATGCAAGTGACTCCACATTGAGCCAACCAACTGTACCCTTCAGCCCCATGAGACACAGCAAATTGCAAGACTATCTGAATCAGCATATGGATTTTAGAGCGCTTAGAATAGTTGTCCTTTACAGTAAGTGATTCTCAACTTGGACCATAGCAGAGCCTCTCTGATATAATACATGCAAATACCACGGATGCCAAAGCACCTCTGCTCTTTCAACCTCCGAAACACTATCAAGAATCAAATGCACCATCTTTTGCTACTAAACCACCAGCTCTCCCTTATGAGTTGAAGTAGACAATCCAGTACTAGAGAACTATCATATAAATAACTCTGACAAAGTTCCATATATATATTTCAGTAGTGGGCAGATGCATATGCACAAACACACACCTACTTAAAGGTGCTCTTTAATGTCTTCATTTTACTACACACTTTCAGATTCATTCATAGAGCAAATTGGTTGCTCTCAGATCTCTATGGCAGTATTCAACTTTGATGTCCCACTCTCCCTAGATCTGTGGCTCTCTGCTTGACGTCAGTGGGAGAGCTGCACATGGAATGAAAGCATAATACCAAAGCAGAGCAGTATGCTGTGTAGATCTGAGAGAAGAATTTTGCCTTTATTGTTTTAATCAAGTTACAAGTGAAGATACGTCTCACAGCTTTTGCAGACAGATACTTTACATAGATTTACAAACCATTTTGCCATTGTCCTGTCCATTTCTCACATTTTATATTTCCATATATCATTCTGATTGCAGTGAAGTTTCTATGCTGCTTGTATTCTTGGAAAGGATGGAAGAAATTTAAATTTCCTAGAATTAAGGATAGAAGGCAGTGACAGGAGAGGAAAAAAAAACCAAACTTTTACATGGCAATAGAACCGGCCTTAAGGGAGAGAAAAATTACAACTAATATATTTAGAAACCTCTAAAAATGCCTAAAATTGCTTTTCCTTATAAAATAATATTCAGCACTTAAAATCCAATATCTCACTGTGTACCTAGATTAGAATCAGATGCCAAATGCTATTATGGAGATAGCCAGAATTCCTCCTCTAAATATGAAGCTTCCATTTCTAACTCTAATGGCCTTAAAAAAATAAATAAATATTATATATATAGGATTTAAATTAGGGCTGTCAATTAATCACAGTTAACTCACGCAATTAACTCAAAAATTAATTGGGTGATTAATTGCACTGTTAAATAATAATAGAATACTATTTATTTAAATATTTGTGGATGTTTTCTACGTTTTCAAATATATTGATTTCAGTTACAACACCGAATACAAAGTGTACAGTGTTCACTTTATATTTATTTTTGATTACAAGTATTTGCACTGTAAAAAAACAAAAGAAATAGTATTTTTCAGTTCACCTAGTACAAGTACTGTACTGCAATCTTTTTAACATGAAAGTTGAACTTACAAATGTAGAATTACATTAAAAACCTGCATTCAAAAATAAAACAATGTAAAACTTTACAGTCTACAAGTCCGCTCAGTCCTACTTCAGCCAATCGCTCAGACAAACAAGTGTGGTTAAAATTTGCAGGAGATAATGCTGCCCACTTCTTGTTTACAATGGTCACCTGAAAGTGAGAACAGGCGTTCAAATGGCACTTTTGTAACCGGCGTTGCAAGGTATTTACATACCAGATATGCTAAACATTCGTATGCCCCTTCATTCTTCGACCACCATTCCAGAGGACATGCTTC
Source organism: Gopherus flavomarginatus (assembly GCF_025201925.1). Taxonomy (NCBI): domain Eukaryota; kingdom Metazoa; phylum Chordata; order Testudines; family Testudinidae; genus Gopherus; species Gopherus flavomarginatus. Next base: position 106,362,482 of record NC_066620.1, read on the forward strand.
CATGCAGATGATGCTCCTTAAAAAAAAAAAGTGTTAATTACATTTGTGACTGAACTCCTTGGGGGAGAATTGTATATCTCCTGTTCTATCTGCATTCTGCCATATATTTCATGTCATAGCAGTCTTGGATGATGACCAGAACGTGTTCATTTTAAGAACACTTTCACTGCAGATTTGACAAAATGCAAAGATGGTATCAATTTGAGATTTCTAAAGATAGCTACAGCACTCAACCCAAAGTTTAAGAATCTGAAGTGCCGTCCAAAATCTGAGAGGGATGAGATATGAGCAACACTCTGATATGGAAACTACAGAACCCAAACCACTAAGAAAGAAAATCAACCTTCTGTTGGTGCATCTGACTCAGGTGATGAAAATGAACATGCGCTGGCCGGCTCTGATTTGAATTGTTATTGAGCAGAACCCATCATCAGCATGGAAGCATGTCCTCTGGAATGGTGGTTGAAGCGTGAAGGGACATATGAATCTAGCGCATTTGGCACGTAAATATCTTGATCCTCAACTAGTATAAATTGATGTAACATCAGAATGGCCATACTGGGTCAGACCAATGATCTATCTAGCCCAGTATCCGGTCTTCTGACAGTGGCCAATGCCAGATACTTCAGAGGGAAAGAACAGAACAGATAATCATCAAATGATCTATCCCCTGTCACCCATTCTCAGCTTCTGGCATCTTAAAGGGGTCTGATTTTCTGAGGGCAGGATGCTCAGAACTTTCTAAAAATCAGTCCTCCTTGCAGTATCTCAAATTGGGGATCCAAAAACAGCGGCACCACAAATGACGAATCACTTTGGAAAAATTAAGTCCATGCGTAAAACTTTCAAAAGTCACTTAGGAGCCAAAGTTCCATTGAAAGTCATTGATTAGGTGCTGTTAAAAATGGGACTTACGTGCTTTTGACCCCTAGTCTTTTATTTTCCCAAACAAAGGCTATTAGACATAATATTTCATAGGTTGATGGAGAGGCACAATGTCAAGCGGTTGGGGTAAGAGACTAGGAGTGAGCAGACCTGGGCTCTGTTTCCAGTCTTGTTGCTGTCAACAAGAAGTCTGTAATCGGCTCTGTTTCCAGACTGAGAGCACCAATAAGACCTATGGATACGAGAGGGCAGGGGCCTACCTTGCTAACTCTGTCAAAAAGATACCAGCCAATCTGGAATATCCTGGAATGGGAGAACAGGCCAGTCTTTACATCTGAGAATTTAGTGGAGCGAGTGAGGTAAAAGAAACTGCACTTTTATTTTAAGAGGAGATGTCTAATGGTAACTGCAGGGGAAGTCAAAGTCTGCTGTGTGGAAGTGTTTGCATGGGAAATGGAGGATGATCACAGATGGTTTAGGGGTGGGGAGGAGAATCCCAAGGGCCTGTTGAAGGGCAGAGGCAGCTCCCTGGATCCTATACAGGAAAGGGATCTTTCAGGGGGACCAGTGGAGGAAATCACTGGATTTGTATGAAAGCTTTGAGGGCAGAGATAAGGGGAGGCAGGGATGGCTCTAGGCATTTTGCCGCCCCAAGCACTGCAGGCAGGCTGCCTTCGGCACCTTGCCTGCAGAGGGTCCGCCAAAGCCGCAGGACCAGTGGACCCTCGGCAGGCAAGCTGCCGAAGGCAGCCTGCCTGCCACCCTCGCGGCAACCGGCAGAGCACCCCCAGTGGCTTGCCACCCCAAGCACCAGCCTGGAGCAGCCCCTGAAGGGAGGATACTGCTGCTCTTGTGCCGGGAGGATGGAGTAAGAGACCCAAAAGTTTCTGCTTTCCAAACCCTGTGAAAAAATTCTAGTGAAGAAGTAGGCTTTGCCTGAGCTGTAGAAGCCACAAGCAGAGGAATCATTTTACATCTTTAAAAAAAAAAACCAACACCTTTTATCATTCAAGACAATCATCGAATAGAATCATAGAATATCAGGGCTGGAAGGTCATCTAGTCCAACCCCCTGCTCAAAACATCATCTCTGATGTGAATCAAGTAGTCTGTCTGATCGTCATGTATTGCCCACCTTCAGTGCCACCTCTCTTTATCAGAGCCTTTCCCTTTTACTGTGAGAGCCTTTGAGAATCCAGCCAACAAAAACAATAAATATTTTATGCCTTTTCTATAATAAAAAAAATTCTGCATCTGTCTTAAAATGTTTATTTAAAGGGCTCACGATCAAACTACAGTAGCTACAAGCTCAAAGAATGTGCTCTGTGGTGGGACATCTGATGGGTATCCTGATTTTCCAATGGATCTCTAAATATATTCAGCAATGTGTTTAAATATTCACACTCGTTTGCTTATAAGCAAGTTTTAATGTATTTAATTTTGGAGGGTACTCAAACTCCGTCACTCTCTCCTGGCCCCCTCAACACCTGTGGTATGCCATTAATGTGTCCTTCTAAGGTATTGTTAGCAGCTCCATGCTGTCATTCTGCAAGATATATTACACAGAGGTAAGTTAATTGTTAGTTGGAATAAAACTTATGATGTGCTGTATAGTGTCACATGAAGTGTTGCATGGAGCAGCAAAATAAAAAAGCAGGGAGAACAAGTAACTGCTAAGCCTTCAGGCATTACATCTACATTTATGAGATCCTCTACAATTCATTTCTCCAGCTTGTTTTCCTAAAGTTGCCATGGGTTTATTTTCAACTAAAATACACGATAGTACCTCTAACATTCATTTGTTTAAAGTGGACTTCACTCTGTGATTAGTAAAGTACTAATACTGAGGCCTATATTTACAAACATGTCCCTCATGGCAAACCCAGACCCATGGTAATGGCTCAGAGCTATCTCAACACTGTTGTAAAAATCTTCTATTTTCAATTCCACACACCCCAATTCAGCAGAAGCCACAATAAGCCTTTTATTTGACCAAAGTTACTAAGTTTTCCTACTCACTGCCTGGAGATGTTGCCTGAAGTATTATAGGGATTCCTTTGTAAGACAGAAATGTGTCTCTATAGAAGATTTCAACTCTCGCAAGGTGTTTTTATGATGTCCATACTTCTCTTCTACGGTATTTTACATGAAGAAAGTGCTATACTAACATTAACTAAGTCGTATAACACCTTTTATAAAGGAAATAACTGTGCCTCAGTTGTCCCATTTATACAATAGTCATCGCATAGGTAAAAATGACTTACCTAGCGTTAACACTGTGCTTAGAACTCAAGAGTTCTTGACTGTCTAACCCATGCATATTCCTATTCATCGAAGTTACTCTTATATAGTGACTGTTTGCAAATGCTGACTTTGATAGCGAGCACTCCCTCTACCAGTTTCTAATGTACCCAATTACTGTGGTAATTACCGAGAGCCAGCTCCATAGTTATTGCACTATATAAATTAGAACTGAAGATATGCAGCCATCTTGGTTCAGTGGAAGCTCACAAGAAACGTGCTGAGGATTCTCCTACCCCTTCATAGTCTGGATTAAACTGAAGTGAGCAGAAGGATGAAAGAGAAGTTTGCATTTCCTGTGTCAGAAAAACAAAAGTTCTCTTATCTTTTGAGGTGGAGGCCCATTGACTCAGAGAATCACTGCAACCTTGGCTTTCACAGGCCCCTAGTGATGCCCTTCTGATTGCCTGTAATACAGAATGAAGTGGTAGCCATTATAATAATGAACAGAGGATAAGCTATCTCAGAGTACCATTCCACTATCTGGTTTGCTTTTAGGGCTGGGTTGAGAGTGGTTCAGAATCAACTGAACACTTTTTCCCCAGAGATGAACTCTTCCTTCTTCTGTAGATCTAGAGTGTATATAATTATTTTCATAACAGGATGTTGCAACAGAAGTGTCTAAGTAGTGTCTGGCAAAATCAGCTGCCTACATTCAGGTTTGCTGTAGAAGGTTACATTATGTTCTGATTTACTCCCAAACTGTTTGCCGAGCACTTTTTTTTTTTTTTTAACACAAGCCACCAGGGCTGAATTACAGAAAATTAATTTTAGAGAAATCATTTTCAGGGTTTTGCTCTTTCCTGTGGATTTAAAGTATGGAAATTTGGGCCCTGGCATATGTTATAAGCACAAAGATGTAGGTGAAGAATGGAGAACAAGGCGGAGCTGTCTTCATAAAGCAAGGGTCTTAGAATGCAGGCAGGGCTGGGCTGGTAAAATGCTGTCACACCACAAAATTACTTTAGTGAGGTAGTTAGCGGGAGTAACAGAAACCTGGAAAATTGAGCGGGAGCAGTGCCATCTGTTGGCCATACCTAACATATACCATTTCCCTCAGCATGACTAATGAATCACCATTCAGTAGCCCACCTTGATCATCACTCTATATTCAAACAGCCAATGCACAGCAGTGTTGCTGTCAGTCCACTGGTCTGTGATGAAAGATACTGAAGGGCCAACAGGTCTCAGCAAGCAATTTGTCTAAATTAGCACTTTTTCCTGCATTCCCTAGATTGTGATTTTTACTAATTTGTTCACCACTTGAAATGTTTGACAAAAGTTGTGTGCAAACAAATTCCACGCTGTGGATTTGCTACAAGTATCAATAGTGAAGCTGTGTAATTGCTCATCTAAGTCACATGGCATTGCGTCTGTTCCCTGACAGCTTTTTCAAGATGGCCTTGTGAGTGCTTCTGTTGTGAATATTTGCACAGATATATATTTGTATGAACGTTCAAGGGATTTTTTCATGGGACGTTCTTGCAAATGTAAAGGTATGTTATTTGCATTAATGTTCATGGGAAATTAATAAATAAGGATGTAAATTAGTAGAGCTGGTCAAAAAAGTGATTCTACTTTCCATGACAAATTTCAAAGAATATAAATTGTTAATTTTAATTGAAATTTGAATATTTTTGGGTTACCACCCCCCCCAACCAGGGTTTTTGACAATAAAATATGTAAAGCTGATTTTGTTGTCAGATTTCAAGCCCCTCCCCCTCAATGACTTGTGTGTTCAGTTTTTCATTAAAAATAAATAAAAACAGATTTATTTACAGAAAAGAGGAATGGAGGGGGATGAATCAATTTGAGAAAAAAAGATGTACATCTAGAGAAATAAGAAAAAAAGGTGCTTGCTCAGAAAATGGTAGGAAGCAACAGGCACAAGAATGTCTATGATCTGTTGGGAAAGGAAGGGGTAATTCAGGCAGAGTATTTTGTTTTTAGGTATTGTCTAAAAAAAGACTGCAAACCACTGGTGGTGGAATAATACAGATATTCCCAAGGGATTTGTTTCTATGGGTGATTTTATAAACTGTGAACTGATAGCAGGAGCAAAATCATAAAGAAAGCCATTTGGAAAGTGGTGCCTTGGGAGCTACAAACACAAATCCTGTTTGCTAACAGGATTTGAGAGCAGAATTCCCTGCTTGCAATGTTACAGAATATGTCCTGAAAAGATTAGACTATATCCAGTGTTGCTTTTTTTAATCTGCTCATTTTATTCCTTTATTTCTCTTTACTACTCAAGGTGACATTATATTCCCACTAAGAGGGAAAGTTTGCCTGGGGTGCAACGCTTGCCGGCTGCATTGGTGTGGGAATTAAACTATGTAATTTCATACCCTGAGAGCCATATTCTGCTCTCTGTTGTACTGCACACTGGAGTAACTCTGAATTCCAGAGTCACTCTGGATTTACACTGGTACAACTAAGGGGGGGAAAAAAAGTAAGTCCTCAGAAGCCATTGTGAGTAGAATTCCAAGAGTCCTGACTTTTCACTGGCACTTAAAAAAATATATATTTTTTAGCACACTTAAATGTGCAGGGTAATTACGAGCAAGGAAACAGGAATGTCTTACATTCCCTGAAGACTATGGGCCTATTCTCCTCCAATGTAAATTGATGTAAATCAGGAGTAACCCCGCTGAAGTCAATGAAGCTATCATGGTGTAAGACCAGTGTGCTAAGAGAATCCAGCTCTGTGTTGAATCATATTTTGCTTCATCCTAATAAGATAAAAGAAATTCTTCCTACCATCTCATTTGAGTTCTGTTAAGGGAGATAAAGATTAGGTGCCAACACCCCTTTCTACAAAATGTCTATCTTAAGATACATGTCTTTGATGGTGGATTTGCGTAGGTGTTGCCACAACCAAAAATAAAACATTCAATTATTGAAATGTAACCTTTTCATCACTTTGGAAAGAAAATTTAGCTCAAATTATTTGTTTAGTAGCTCATCCTACTATTAATTTTTAAATAAATTACAAGACCCCTGTCCATACCCCTAGGTGCTGCACAATAACTGAAGAAAGCAACTTACAAATCTGATTCAAAATACAAACAGAAGGGTGAAATTCACTCCTGTGCCAAGAGCCAGCACAAGGCCAATGCAACTCTTAAAATCTCAAAATTAGCTTACATGGTTTCATGCTGGCCCTCCCCACAGAGGTGAATTTCATCCCAAGAGAAACTTTAAGCCCAATCAAAATCATTCACACTGAAAAACATTACCTTTGAAACTGAATAATAAAATAACCCCTTTGCTATCTAAGAGAAAAAAGGGAGAAGCACCTTGCCACACATCACTGGGAAAAACAGAAGCCACAGCTAGTACCTCTGGGAGTGAAGTCTTCAGGGAGCTATTCAGACAGAAGCTGCCATTGGCACAAGAGTTACAGCCAGTGTCACATGAGCTCAGAGGAAGGAGCCGTGCTTCAAGCTGGAAGCATCTCTTCACATCTTTTATCTGTAATCATGTTGGACTGTATGAAATGTGATCCATATCTATTCAGTCATTCAATAAAAAAAATTAAAAGTCTCTTTCGAAACAACATCAAATTTGTACCCACTGCAGTTGATTGTGTAAACATTCCTGACAGTTTGGTGGAATAATCTGGATTGTGCTTCATCCTAGAGATGCAGATATTTTGGTCTAGTCATCTTTAATATTACATCCCAGTTCATCACTGCCTTGAACCTTGTGTAGTCATTTCAATGAGTGTAAAGTGGATGTAAAATAGTACCATTCTGGTCTGATAGCATTTGACATCCCCTTGGCACTGGTATAAATGACTGTACAAGGAACAGGGCAACTGAAAACCAAGCAACTTAGAAAATACTATCACTAGATACCAAGCACCAAGTCAAGGCTATGAAACTGGTGTGTCTGTAGGTGTTTCATCTTATTTGCGTAGGCATTCAATATTAGTAGCTTGTATCTCCATTTGTGTTTATGTTTTTCCACAGAAGCTGTTAAGGGGGGAGACAGAGAGAGAGAGAGAGAGAGAGAGAGAGATTATGCTTCAGAGGAGATGGGGAGAATTTCTTTATCTGCATCTATTGAATTAGTTATATTTTGTGGAGCGGCAGCTGGTTCTATTCAATGTATATTGGTCATTTTTAAAATAAATTTGAGGTTCTTATAAAGCCATGCTAAGTATATAAATATTAGATCTTTCAATTGGTTCCAAACCTAACTAGAACTGCTGAAATATTAACATTCTAAGTCAGGACTCAGAATAAGTCTTGTGGATGGAGAGAAGTGGTAGACATGGCATATCTTGACTTTTGTGAAGCTTTTGATACTGTCTCACATGACCATCTCATAAACGAGCTAGGGAAATACAACCTGGATGGAGCTACTATAAGGTAGGTTCAAAACTGATTGGAAAACCATTTCGAAAGAGTAGTTATCAGTGTTTCAGTGTCATGCTGGAAGGACATAATGAGTGGGGTCCCACAGGGATCAGTTCTGGGTCTGGTTCTGTTGACTATCTTCATCAATTATTTAGATAATGCCACAGAGAGTACACTTATAAAGTTTGCGTATGATACCAAGCTGGGAGGGGTTGCAAGTGCTTTGGAGAATAGGATTAAAATTCAAACTGATCTGGACAAACTGGAGAAATGGTCTGAAGTAAATGGGATGAAATTAAATGAGGACAAATGCAAAGTGTTCCATTTAGGAAGGAACAATCAGTTGCCCACATGGGAAATGACTGCCTAGGAAGGAGTACTGCAGAAAGAGATCTGGGGGTCATAATGGATCACAAACTAAATATGAGTCAACAATGTAATACTGTTGCAAAAAAAGCAAACATCATTCTGGGATATATTAGCAGGAGTATTGTAAGCAAGACACAAGAAGTAATTCTTCCGCTCTACTCCATGCTGATTAGGCCTCAACTAGAATATTGTGTCCAGCTCTGAGCACCATATTTCAGGAAAGATGTGGACAAATTGAAGAAAGTCCAGAGAAGAGCAACAAAAATGATTAAAGATCTAGAAAACATGACCTACGAGGGAAGATAAAAAGATTTGGTTTGTTTAGTCTAGAGACAAGAAGCCTGAGAGGGGATATGATAACAGTTTTCAAGTGCATAAAAGGAGGAAGGAGAAAAATTGTTCTTAACCTCTGAGGATAGGACAAGAAGCGACGGCTTAAATTGCAGCAATGAAGGCTTAGGTTGGACATTGGGAAAAGCTTCCTGTCAGGGTGGTTAAGCACTGGAATAAAGTGCCTTGGGAGGTTGTGGAATCTCTATTGTTGGAGATTTTTAAGAGCAGTTTAGACAGACACTGTCAGGAATGGTCTAGATCGGTGTTGGGCAACCTGCGGCCCATGGGCCGCACTCCGTCCATCAGGGAAATCCGCTGGCAGGCCATGAGACAATGATTACATTGACTGTCTGCAGGCAAAGCTGCCTGCAGCTCCCAGTAGCCATGGTTTGCCATTCCCGGCCAATGAGAAGCTGCAGGAACGGCGAACCACGGTTACTGGGAGCTGCAGGCGGCCGTGCCTGTGGACAATTAATATAAACACTGTCTCGCAGCCTGCCAGTGGATTATCCCGACGGGCCATGGGCAGCCCACCACTGGTCTAGACAACACTTAGTCCTTCCATGAGTGCAGGGGACTGGACTAGATGACCTCTCAAGGTCCCTTCCAGTCCTATGATTCTGTGATAATATGTGGGCTTAATTCCATGCTCTGGCATGGATTTCCTGTGTGACCTTGGGTAAGTCTCTTAGCGTTAGATCTACAAAGGGATTTAGGCACCCACTGCAATTTTAGGCACCCAAGTCCAAAATTTCAATCCTCAAAACCCATTGTTCGTCAACTCCGTAGATGCCTAAATTCCCTTGGCAACCAAATTTTGACTGGCAAAGTTCCTATAGCGACTAAATTTCTACCACCTGACTAAATTTTTGCACATGTGCAAAGTTCCCTAAATCCTGATGATGCAGGGCTGCTCAGTGCCTAGCTCATGCCTCAGCCCCAGCAGGATTCACAGACTAGACATTCCCTGGCCTATCATGCCTGCAGGACCCAATCTAGCAGATGAGCTCTGAAAATGATTAACTCCATGTGAAAGATAACAATAATAGTACTCCACTTTCCTTTCCCCTATGTACAATAGCCAATGATTAGGGCACTCACCCAGGATGTGCGAGAGCCAAATTCAAATCCCCACTCTGCCTGATGTGGAGCAGGGACGTGAACCCTGGTCTCCTAGCAGAGTGCTCTAACCCAGGGGCTATTCTGGTGTGGGTCTCCTTCAATCTCTCCAGCTGAAGCTGTTCCAAATTGTATAAATAATTACGTAGTCATTGGAGTAGGTGTATTCTACCCAGCAGGCTATAGTCATTCACTGGCCCAATGATGATTTAAGTATTTCATACAAAGTGGAATGACAACTACATCTGTATTCCCCCCTCCGTCTGTGATCCCTCAAGGGCACACACTCTAGGCTGCTGGCTCCATAGCCACCACACCTCTTGGGTAGATATACATCTCTCTCCCTACTGATAAGGATTTTTCCAGGCTGCACAGTTCCCTGACTACACTGTGATATCCCCAGCAAGCCGGGCTGCCTAAACAGGCCACTGTCTGAGTTTTGCTTTCTTGCTGAAGGCTATGAACAGCTGAATAGGGCTGTATTAAGGCGCAGGCAACTCAGGCAACTGCCTGGGGTGCAGGGCTTGGGAGGTACCAGGCTCAGGGAGCTGTTTTTTGTTCTGAGTGACAAAAGGAAAAATAGAATGATGAAGTCACAAGTTTCAGGTATTCCGTATGTGGATTCATTTTTCACTAACAGCCTAGAATGTTCCAACCTTTTGTAGAATCTCATGGAACCTTCCAGACTTTGTGAGAACTACATTTTCCACAAACCTCCTGGAATGTTGCCAGCCATGCCCTCATGGGTATATAAGGGGCAGGGCATCGCTAGTCAGTCAGTGAGATACAAGAATGAATTTAAGTGAAGTGAGAGCCCACATGCAATATTGTGAACCCTATTTTATTGTGTAATTGTGAACATGTACTTGTATTTTAATGAGCTCAGGCTTATTTAAGGATGCTGCAGAAAACTGCCATAGCAGTCCAACATTCAATGGAAAGATAAATAGATATCCTACTTGTCCCCCCTTCTGACTGCATTTACAGACTGCTGGTACAATCCTCTACATGCTGAAAAGGAACATGTTCAGTGGCAAACTATAGCAATTATATACCAATGAGTGCAATGTTACATATCTGAGTCTCAATGCTGAGCAATTTTGCTGACAGAGGAAAAGCCAATCTCCAACGGGGCTTGCGTACTCAGAGAGATGGAGGAGGAGGAGAAGACCAGCAGCTCAAATGAAACAAAGGTGGCAGCATTAATCACAGCTGTGGCGCAGCATGAACGTTAGGTATTAATAGAAACATGTGAACTATGAGAAATGAAGAGGTTTGAAGTCAGTTCTCAACCATGTGTTCAGACCATTAGAAAGAGATCAATAGAATGTGAATGCATTACCAATCAAGTCAGCAGTCTCAAAGATCTGAAAACTAATGTGTATTTTTCATAAGCGTAAACAGTCTCCACTGTAAAATTAAATATATACGACTGTGACACAGCAGGGCACATGACTCACCACCTCGGCACCGCCTGCTGGCCATCTTGGGGATTAGCTCTTAGCCCTTCCAGTCCACCTTCAACTAGTGGTGTCACACCTGCATCTTCACTCTTTGGACCACAATATCCTCTTCAGTATCTCCCCCTTCCGGGGGACTGGCAATCCTTACTCCCGCCACTTGCTTCAGCAGCCAACTGCAGTCCAAGGTCCAGCCCCTCACCTCAGGGGCAAACTTCAGTCTGGATACCAGCCGCTCTCCTCATTAGCAAGTGGGGTGCAAGGGTGGGTGGACCCAGGCCATCCCACTACTCTGGGTCCCAACCACCAGCAGCCACCTACTGCCCTCCTCCAAGCCCCTGCCTATTTTCAGGGCTGCCCAGAGTGGGGGGCAAGTGGTGCAATTTGCCCCAGGTCCCAGGTCCTGCAGGGGCCCCCACGAGAATATAGTATTCTATAGTATTGCAACTTTTTCTTATGGAAGGGGCCCCTGAAATTTCTTTGCCCCAGGCCCCCTAAATCCTGTGGGCGGCCCTGCCTATTTTCCCAAGGCCACTTCCCCTGTAGCCCTAGCACCCTCTCAGTCCTTGTAGCAAGGCCCCAGCCCGGCAGTGGTCAGCCAGCAGCTCACCCTCACAATCTGCTGCTCCTTCCCAGCACTACTCTATCTATGGTATATCTTCAGGCAGCCAGTCCTCCTCCCTCACCTTCTAGGGAGAAATTCCCTTCTGTGCTGCTGAGCAGCCCTTTGTATATGGCCCTTGCTGGCCCTGATTGGCTGCTCCAGCAAGCCTTCCTCCTATTGGGTTCTGCGAAGTCTCCCTGGTGCTGCTTTTAACCCCTTCTTCGCTCTGTGTGGGGCAGCCACCCCACCACAAGGACCCTTAAAAACACATTCTGGAAGGCCTGATTCTTAAAATCAGCCTCCCCACTTTCACCTGTAGATTATGTAGTTGTCTGCCTGCTTCCAATTTTGTCCACAATTATTTGCAGGCCAAAAAAAAAAAAAAAAAAAGAGAGAGAGAGAGAGCGCGTGCGCCCATAGTGTCTATGAAGTACAATAATGTGCTTCTTAGCTTGAAGACCTGGCTTGTAACAGCTTTGCTACAACAGATAGAAACATAATTGGCTGGCATAAACAAAAAATATCTAGACCCAGAACAACATAATTATTTATAGTCACTGGGTGAACTTGATACGGTTTAGTGGCTCAAATACCATTGAAAACTGCAAATGCTTATTTGAAATTGGCCCACACTTCATCTGTCACATTATGCTGGGAAATCTCACTAAAACATGCTCTGTTTTTAGATTTCTGGTATTATGTTGTGCCATGCAGATTAGAAATGGCCCTCTCCTGCAGTGTATTGACACTTCTGTATTCTGTCCTGTCTCATTCTAGGATGTGTAGATGGAAACTCAAAACAGGTGAACAATTTCAGAAGTCAAACTGAGGTCTAGGTTTGGTTTGAGTTAGTTCTTATTTTATCTGAACTAGCTTTGCCCATCCCATTACTACCCAAGGACACAATGAATTAAGGACAATTTTTCAAAAACTTTACTTTGTGCATATGTACAATTATTACACTCAACCTGTTGCTTGCTCACTACCATAATTAGATACAGAGTCACCTGTTCCACAAACACAAATGTAGGATCTGGGTGTGCATATGTTGCATACAGAAAACAAAGGCCATTTGAAAAGCTGTTCCTAAACGTGAAAAGCAGTGGTTAAACACCAAGCAATGATTATTGCAGCTGGTTGGCAATGTCAGGACATGGTACAATATACCATGGTATGGTGCCAACATCCTAGGGAAGCAAAGCTTTCCTTTGCACTCCTTGTCTCAGAGAACTATGCACAACTTCCATGAACAGGACAGGCAAGAGTACAAAGGCCTCACAAGGAAAAGTGACAGGAGACAGGGTCACCTTGCAAAAGGAACTCAGAGTCATGCTCTTATATCATGAGGAACAATATTCATAAGCACTTGACATTTCAATTATGGTGAACACTAGGAATGCCTGAGTGATTAAAAATAAAAGTAAATGGAGTCAAGCACTGCATTCATGCTCTCTATATGAGACCTTAAGCCAAGTGCATCAGTGCACAAGACTGAGCAAGAGACAAGAGGTTTATGAGATATAATTTCAGAAAGATGCACCTGAGTGGAGTCTCTCTGCAGCTTCTGTTCTGGTTTATAAACTCAGACATCTTTCAGTTTAAGTTTTAAAAATTATATAAATTAAAGATTGAAAAGACCTGTTTAGTCATCCAGCTATCACTCATTTTTCACAGAACACAAAATGCACCCCTGGCTTCACCATGACCCATCAAAAGCCCACAAACCTTTGTGGCAACAAGGATTGTTCAGCTGGGGTCACATAGCAAGAACCCCTGGCTGAGTTTGGTTGTGAGGGGGGACTGATGTTTGGTGGGATAATGGTTGGGGGTGGCGGAGCTTCTTTCTCCTCCCTGCCATCACAGCTCTCAGTGCTGCAGGTAGCACTGGTTCAGGCAGCAGTTTGCTCTTAACCTGCTCTTTGCCCAATCCCCCTAGGTTCCAGTGTCTGTAGTATTCTGTCTCTTCCTCACCACCCCTCCCAGATCCAAACCTGTGGGAGGTAACCTAACAGACTTTTGCTCACCACCTGCTTGTGGGCCATACCACGCAGTTTGACTTATTGCTCTAGTTTTATTTGTCCCAGGCAGTTTAATACTCCATCACTTCCCCTGGGAGACTACTCTACAGTCTAGCAATTCACCATCAGACAATCAACTATACCAGGGGTCGGCAACCTTCCAGAAGGTTTTCATTTATTCACTCTAATTTAAGGTTTTGCGTGCCACTAATACATTTCAATGTTTTTAGAAGGTCTCTTTCTATAAGTCTATAATATAGAACTAAAATGTTGTTATATATAAAGTAAAAAAGGTTTTTTAGTGTTTAAGAAGCTTCATTTAAAATTAAATTAAAATGCAGAGCCCCCCAGACCGGTGGCCCAGGACCAGCATGAGTGTCACTGAAAATCAGCTTGCATGCTGCCTTTGGCACGTGTGCCATAGGTTGCCTACCCCTGAACTATACCAACTGCTTTTTACAAGCTACTGCTGGTTTGGGTATAACCTTCTCAGAAACAATCTCTCGGCTCTCAGATCGCTTTGAGATTAGAAAAGTAAGGACGAGAGTATAGCGGTCTGTGTACAAAAAAAAAATATTCCTGGGATTCCCATCAGAGGGTAGCCAGATTTACATCTGGAAAAAAGATGTTGTAATTAGATCTGTGCAAAATGTTCCTGCCAGTACATAAAAGCACCAAAAAAATAGCCCTGGGATTTCATTCAAAACACAAAAAATCAGACTAGGGTGAGTTAATTATAGGTTTGTTACCAAACTGACCACTGGGCAGTTGTGTCTGAAGGGGAGAAACCCTGATGAACTGAGTAAATGCTTGTATCATCCTCCTGAGGTTAGCACATTGCATTATATGCAGCTTGAATATCCCAAAACATTGGATGGAAATGTGGAATCTGAACCCAGCTCAGAACTTCAGTTAGCCTCTCTTTTTCTAATGAGATGCATGAAAACCTGGGATTAGAAACACCCCAGTATTGTTCAGGATTAAAAACCTATATCCAAATGTTGGTACTTGGGTCCATCTCAAGCTGCAATAAAGCAGAGAATGTTGCACAAGAAAAGTGATAAAGATGTGAAAATAAATTAACTGAAATATGTCATGTTTGAGATGGTCCATCCCTTCATAGTTCAGGCTTAATGACTCTGTCCTCAAGATATTCATTACCACTATTATCTTAAAGACAGGAGTCCCTTTGAAATGTCATAGGGCAAAATCACTCCCTTTTTGTCAAAAAAGGAACCTCTGATAGATTAGTCTTGTTTTGACAACTGAGGTTATTCTGAGCCATCTTGAAGGGTTTTTTTACACTTGAAACTAAAGCTGTTTTGCTAGGCTCTGAAAGTGTTGTTATAGCTGTTAGTTATAAACTGTTGTTTGCATTTGCAATTGATATCCCATTTCAATAACTTGTCATTAAACTGGACTAGGAGTTCAATATCTTTTGCCTTTTTCAGCTCATTTATCTCCCAACAAGAACTAACCCACTTTGGAGCCCAAACTCTCCTTGACCATTTGGAAAGCCAGGACAATCTGAAGAGATGCATCTGGCTTGTGTTTGACAACTGGTGACCCCATGCAAGAATAGATGTAACCAGTCAGCAGAACCCCTCCACCACCTAGCATCGGGACTTGCAGTGTGTGTCCATCACATTTCTACAGATACCACTTGAACTGGAACCCTGAAGGTGCATGAGCAGCTTCCAAGCCCACTAGAGGGACGCTATAACACTGATGACATCTCCGCATGTGTTAGAACACCATCAAAGTTTTACTTTGGATGATAGAGAACCACTCTTTTCACTTGTGTTTTGTTGTCAGTCAATTGACAATGATGCTAATTGTAAGAGAAGTGTTGTCAGATGTATTTATTAATATACTGTGCTTTTAAACATGGCAGGTTCCCAAAAGCAGCTTTGACTCCCCTTGGCAAACGCGACCAGCTTCAAGATTTGTATTTCTATACTATAAGAGATGGCCTCCACAAGAAAAGTTCACATGAAATTAAATATAAATACTGATCTTGTAGCAACTTAATAGAATTCATGAATTAATTATATCATAGTCATTGAATATTAGCTTTAAATTATGCACAGATATGAATGTTATATTTATTGTCATTTAATCATACAAAAACACATCTGTTATAACATTAAAAAATTAGCAAACTCTTTCCATATAACAAAGAGCCACAGCTAATTTGCAGTATGTAAGGTAATTATTTTCTTTTTTTTTTTTTTAATGAAGGTACAGAAAATCCTGAATGACCATGAGATTAACTGCATGCCTAATGCTTTATTTTAGGACACGTTCCAAGCATCATGCAGAATAGCGTGTGCAGACCTTAATGATCACAGTTTTCTACTGAACAACTGGCCCCTTGGCACGCGTACCCTTCCTATATGCATGAAAGGTCTTTATTATTTGAGATGCAACATCTTACTCCTGCATCTGCCTACTTACATGGGAATTGAGACAGGAGAAAGCCAAGTGAATTGCCCAAGGTCACAGTGTGAGTCAGTAATAGATCTGAAATTGGAATTCAGGACCTATCCTTCTCCACTGTTCAATTGTCAGCTGTCATCTTTCACAAAAGATGAAATTTAAATAATGTTAGGACTCAGCTACCACCGCAAAAGCCCACCATTTCCAAGCAAATCCCAAAACTCCATCTTTTAATTCAGCCCATTGTCTATAAAAGTATTGTGAAGTCTTAAAAGTGAGAGATTTTAAATACCTAACAATACTACTTAGGCATAATCTGGCAGGAGAAACAGGGAAATGGCTGCTTTAACTCTAAACTTCCTTACTTTTGTGTGTATAATTCAAATTCTTATCATGATCTGAACATTTAAATAAGGATTAGAGCATCCTGGTTTGCATGTTTATGCTTAAAGTTTTGGTACCATTTTAATCAGACTCTCTAAATTCTGAGTTCAACAGAGAAAATTTTCAGCTTGTATCAAACTTGATAGTGCATGATCACACTAGTAGGGACTGGAAATATTTGTGTTTATTTGTTATCGATCAAAGGCCTGTTTCTCCTCTCACTTACACTGCTTTACATCATTGTAACCCCGCAGACTTCAATGCAGCTAGTCACAGTTTACATGGGTATATAAGACGAATCTGGTCCTACTGTCCCCTGCATAGATCTGTCCTTGTCAGTCATGGAAGTGGGCAGTCTAGAAGGTTGGAACCTGAATGGCTGAACTAACTGGACATTTCTTTGGTTAAAATCTGCCTTTTCTAGGCTTTGCTTAATAGTCAAGTCTCTTACCCTAGGACTATTTTGGCTAACACCCCACACCTGAGGACCTTTCACTATACATTTTTCAGGTAGTTAGCCCTTTACATAGGGCATGGCTACACTTGCAAGTTAGAGCACATTAAAGCAGCCCCATGCACTCTAACTCATGATGCGTCCACACTGGCAAAGCATGTACAGCGCCCAGACTCCGCAGCTAGAGTGCTCCTGGTACTCCACTTTGGCGAGTGGAATAATGTTTGATGTGCCCCTCCTGGAGTGCCACAGCATCAGAGTGGCTGCCCTGGTCTGTTAATGTGCTCTGATGGGCCTCCAGAAGTGTCCCACAATGCCTATTCTAGCCACTCTGGTTATCTCTTTGAACTCTACGGCCCTGCTCTCAGGTGACCAACTGTCAGACCTGCCCTTTAAATTCTCTGGGAATTTTGAAAATCCCCTTCCTGTTTGCTCAGCCAGGTGTGGAGTGCACTAAGTGAATCTTTCCAGGTGACCATGCTGCCAGGCACCAGGCGATCCCCAGTATGGCACAATGGCGAGGTACTGGACCTCATCAATGTTTGTGGGGAGGAAGCTGTCCAGTCCCAGCTGCACTCCAACCATAGAAATTACAAAACCTTTGGGCAGATATCAAGGGACATGATGGAAAGGGGCCATGACTGGGATGCACTGAAGTGCAGGGTTAAAGTGAAGGAGCTGAGGAATGCCTAACGCAAAGCCCGCAAGGCAAACTGCTGCTCTGGTGGTGCCCCCGTGACCTGCCATTTCTACAAAGAGCTAGGCGCGATACTTGGGGGCAACCTCATCTCCACAGACACTTCAGAGCCCAGTGCAGAAAGGCAGGAGAAGGAGGAGCAGCAAAGTGGGAGTGAGGGTGCGGAGGAAGACACCCCGCAATCCCTAGATGCATGCAGCCAGGAGCTGTTCTCAAGCCAGGAGGAAGGTAGCTAGTCGCGGCAGCTGGTGCTTGCGGAAGAACACACACCAGAGGAGGTTCCCAGTAAGCAGCTTTTATTTTAGGAAGGAAGATATTCATGCAGGCTCTTGGGGCGAGCAGGGTTAGGGCTGCATGCATGCCTAGATGCGGAATAGGGTGTTGATGTGCTCTCTCACATTGCAATAATCTGCCTCAGTGATTTCTTCAAAGGTCTCATCCAGAACTTGGGAAATGCATTTGTGCAGGTTTCTTGGGAGAGCCACCGTGGTCCTTGTCCCAGTCAGGTTAACTTGTCCTCACCACTGTGCCATGAGGGGCAGGGGGACCATTGCTACACAGGCAAACTGCAGAGCTGAAGCCGCATTGCAGTAAAAGACCCTCCCTTGCTTCTCAGGTCACCCTCAGCAGCAAGATATTTTCCAGGACGAACTCCTGTGGAAAATATGGGGACAGTGTTCAGTACAGAGGGCCTCTGCAGCTGTTAGCTCTCCCCAAGGCACAGAAACCCAGAAGACAATAGAGTCATGAAACAATCAGTCCCCCTTGACCCTGTGCTTACTCACTATTTTGGGGCTCCCATGAGGTATGTGCTCTTGCTTTGGGATGGGCAAATTATGCTATTGTGTAGACTGTGCATGCCCTTAAGTACAGGGCAATCATTGCTCTGTCTGGTGTGAGCAATGCTGCCTCTGTTAAATGTTGCATTTTGCCTTTACAGATGCAACCTTGAGATCTCAGCCACAAATGTAATCACTGGCCGGAAGAATTAGGAAGGATGTGGATCACCAGCACAAAAGCGCAGAGCTCCAGCAGCAAAGCATAGATCGGCTGATAAGCATTATGGAGCGCCAAGTGGACTTGATCCAGGTGCTCATAGCCATGCAAGTGGACCACTACCGCACCCCCCCTCCCCTGCAGCCCTTGTCCCAAAACGCTTTCCCTTGTACACCACTGTCACCTCCAACCCACTTTCCCCAACATCCGGGTTCTTATCGGCTCCAGCTGCCTCCAACGCCTGTAGCTTCACCACCCAGCCCTGAAAACTATGACCCCTACCCACTGCACTCAGCCCCCATCACCATACATTATAGCCATCCTGAAGTGCAGCACTCATTGCACAGCACTCCAGACAGGAAGGCTGATTATGATAACAGGACATATGCAAATCTGTGATTGTACTGATCACCACCCCACCCCCTTGTCCTTTCTGTTTCCCAAGCAGTTGTGTTTCTTTTCAATAAATGGATTTTTTGGCTTTGAAAACATTCTTTTTTATTGCATAAAGTAAAAGATACCTTAGCCCAGGAAAGCAACAGGCACTGCAAGTCAGCATAGCAAACACAGGTTCCTACTAACATTGGAACTACTGCACTTCACTCCAGTGCAGGGCACCGGACATTACTGGTGGCTTTCGGCCTCAGATTGCTCCCTCAAGGCAGCCGTAATCCTTGCAGCCCCACGCTGGGCCCCTCTAATAGCCTCCAGGTGTTGCACCTCCAAGTGTTGCACCTCCAAGTTCCATGTCTGAGTGAATCTTTCACCCTTCCCTTCACAAATGATATGGAGGGTGTCATAAACAGATAGCTAAGGGTTAATGTTCTTTTACCTGTAAAGGGGTAACACCAGTAACCTGAAACACCTGACCAGAGGACCAATCAGGAAACAAGACTTTTTCAAATCTGGGTGGAGGGAAGTTTGTGTGTAAGTTCTTTGTTCTTTGTCTTGTGTCTGTACCCTCTCGGCTCTGAGAGTGATCTTTCTGTCTCCTGCCTTTCTAATCTTCTGTTTCCCAGTTGTAAGTACAAAGAGATAAGACAGTAGGTTTATATTGTTTGTTTTTTGTATTTATATGTGTGTAGTTGCTGGAGTGTTTTGAATTGTATTCTTTTTGAATAAGGCTGTTAATTCATATTTCTTTTAAGCAATTGACCCTGTATTTGTCACCTTAATACAGAGAGACCATTTTTATGTCCTTTTCTTTCTTTTTATATAAAGCTTTCTTTTTAAGACCTGTTGGAGTTTTTTCTTTAGTGGGGACTCCAGGGAATTGAGTCTGCAGCTCACCAGGGAATTGGTGGGAGGAAGAAGTCAGGGGGAAAATCTCTTTGTGTTAGATTTACTAAGCCTGACTTTGCATACCCTCTGGGTAAAGGGGGGGGATTAGACCTCTCGGTACTTCTGTTTCCAGGACTGGAAATAGGGAGGGTGGAGTCCCTCTGTTTAGATTCACGGAGCTTGCTTCTGTGTATCTCTCCAGGAACCCAGGGAGGGAACATCTGGAAGGGAGAAGGGGGGGGGAATGGTTTATTCCCCTTTGTTGTGAGACTCAAGGAATTTGGGTCTTGGGGTCCCCAGGGAAGGTTGTTGGGGGGACCAGAGTACCCCAAAACACTAATTTTTTGGGTGGTGGCAGCTTTACCAGGTCCAAGCCGGTAACTAAGCTTGGAGGTTTTCATGCTAACACCCATATTTTGGACGCTAAGGTCCAAATCTGGGAAAAATGTTATGACAGAGGGTACAGCATGTGGATATAACTGCGGGGATGTTGCCATCGGCCAGTTCCAGCTTCCCACACAGAGAGCACCAGCAGCCCTTTAAACTGCCAAAAGCACACTCCACAATCATTCCGCTTTATTCTCTTTTCCCTGCTTACCTAGATGTTCCTCTATAATGGTGGCTGGCAACCCATGGGTTGTTCCTATTTCTTCTCCCTCTCCTTTGTAGCAAAGGCCCCTAATACAAATATCTAGACTTCTTGTTTGCAGCTGTCTTTATGGCCTTCCCAATAAGTCTTTGCAATTCAGAGCCAGCCTTCCACTACAAACATCCCACAGGAATTTTCTTGGCTTGGTCCATGTATTGTGCTCATGTCTGTTCCAGTATGATACATACTAATTTCTTTCTTTAAGAGTGTGGTTTAACCCATTCAGCATTATGCATTATAAAACATAATTGCATCTTCTATCTTGAATATTGGATGGTGCTATTTTTACCAAAGAACTGGGAGTAACGCTTTTTGGAAGTGGAATGTTCTTTTAATCCAATGTAATTTCTAGTTTGGGTCTTCTAATGTTTTGCTTGAGATGGTACCAGAAGTTCAATTTCCCTTGTTTGTTTCTTTTGGTGTATTGATTAGCAGAGCCATCCTAGTCCTTACATACCTCAGACTGTATGTTCTATGATATTTAGACTTCTACTAAGAAAGTTCTGACATCAATTGGAATTCATTTATTAAAAAAAAAGTAAGAGCAGCAAATGATATTGGTTAGCTGTAGCATTTATTGAAGATGAAAAAGCCATGCTGGAATCGGTGGGCAACAAACAACAGTGTTGTAAAAATAAAGTATTTTACTGTAACAGAATATTGATTTGCCACAATATTTAGTAATGTATATTGATATCCTATCATGAAACCCCTGCTGTTAGCAACTATTGGCATGCTCAATATATTCAGAGTACTTTTGGTTTTGTATGAGAGAGGAAGCCAGATGAATGGATCCTAAAATGGAAACAAATTTCAATTTTTTGACATATTTTAATGAATATTTTACTAATGCTTTCAATAATATAAGAAACATACAACCAATCATGGCCAATCCAATAAAGCCTAGAGTGACAGAACATTGAAGAGGCCTAACAAACTGAAATGTTTGATTCATAGATTCATAGACTCTAGGACTGGAAGGGACTTCGAGAGGTCATCGAGTCCAGTCCCCTGCCCTCATGGCAGGACCAAATACTGTCTAGACCATCCCTGATAGACATTTATCTAACCTACTCTTAAATATCTCTAGAGATGGAGATTCCACAACCTCCCTAGGCAATTTATTCCAGTGTTTAACTACCCTGACAGTTAGGAACTTTTTCCTAATGTCCAACCTAAATCTCCCTTGCTGCAGTTTAAGCCCATTGCTTCTTGTTCTATCATTAGAGGCTAAGGTGAACAAGTTTTCTCCCTCTTCCTGATGACACCCTCTTAGATAGCTGAAAACTGCTATCATGTCCCCTCTCAGTCTTCTCTTTTCCAAACTAAATAAACCCAATTCTTTCAGCCTTCCTTCATAGGTCATGTTCTCAAGACCTTTAATCATTCTTGTTGCTCTTCTCTGGACCCTCTCCAATTTCTCCACATCTTTCTTGAAATGCGGTGCCCAGAACTGGACACAATACTCCAGTTGAGGCCTAAACAGTGCAGAGTAGAGCAGAAGAATGACTTCTCGTGTCTTGTTTACAACACACCTGTTAATGCATCCCAGAATCATGTTTGCTTTTTTTGCAACAGCATCACACTGTTGACTCATAGTTAGCTTGTGGTCCACTATAACCCCTACATCTCTTTCTGCCATACTCCTTCCTAGACAGTCTCTTCCCATTCTGTATGTGTGAAACTGATTGTTCCTTCCTAAGTGGAGCACTTTGCATTTGTCTTTATTGAACTTCATCCGGTTTACCTCAGACCATTTCTCCAATTTGTCCAGATCATTTTGAATTTTGACCCTGTCCTCCACAGCAGTTGCAATCCCTCCCAGTTTGGTATCGTCTGCAAACTTAATAAGCGTACTTTCTATGCCAACATCTAAGTCGTTGATGAAGATATTGAACAGAGCCGGTCCCAAAACAGACCCCTGCGGAATCCCACTTGTTATACCTTTCCAGCAGGATTGGGAGCCATTAATAACTACTCTCTGAGTATGGTTATCCAGCCAGTTATGCACCCACCTTATAGTAGCCCCATCTAAACTGTATTTGCCTAGTTTATCGATAAGAATATCATGCGAGACCGTATCAAATGCCTTACTAAAGTCTAGGTATACCACATCCACCGCTTCTCCCTTATCCACAAGACTCGTTATCTTATCAAAGAATGCTATCAGATTGGTTTGACATGATTTGTTCTTTACAAATCCATGCTGGCTATTCCCTATCACCTTACCACCTTCCGAGTGTTTGCAGATGATTTATTTAATTACTTGCTCCATTATCTTCCCTGGCACAGAAGTTAAACTAACTGGTCTGTAGTTTCCTGAGTTGTTTTTATTTCCCTTTTTATAGATGGGCACTACATTTGCCCTTTTCCAGTCTTCTGGAATCTCTCCCGTCTCCCATGACTTTCCAAAGATAATAGCTAGAGGCTCAGATACCTCCTCTATTAACTCCTTGAGTATTCTAGGATGCATTTCATCAGGCCCTGGTGACTTGCAGACATCTAACTTTTCTAAGTGATTTTTAACTTGCTCTTTTTTTATTTTATCTTCTAAACCTACCGCCTTCCCATAAGCATTCACTATGTTAGACATTCCTTCAGACTTCTCAGTGAAGACCGAAACAAAGATAGAGTTATGCAGCAAGTAATTTGTACTAACCCCCTAATCACTGGATCTAGACACCCCTTTTTCAGCTCTGGGTCAATATATGAATTTTGCATCTGGCCTCTTTATAAAGGTCAAAACCAAAACCTCAAATCCAAACATTCCCAAACTTTGGGAAAGTTCAGATCCTAATTACGCAGCTAATGCCTATAACAAATACCAGAGAAATAAGGCAGACACTGACAGGAAACCTACATTATTCATTACTCTGTGAGATGTTTTGAAGTATTGCTCATATAAATGAACTTCTTTAAATAAAATGGCATGATGATTTGGTCTTCCCATTAAAGAGTGATAGTGACATTTGGTGGCCATCTGTCCATAGTGCTAAGAAAGAGAAAGAACACTTTTCACCAGAAAATCACCAGAAAAATCTCTGGTGTTTTTCGTGTCTCAACTGCATCGGAGAAAAGACAAAATTTACAATATAGAACTAGAAAAACTAAATCAGTGTATACATGATTGATAGTGATTTGTGATGATTGCAAAACAATATTAAGAATTCTTCACAGACTGTCCTATTGGGGCAACTCTTCCATTTCTATTTTTAATAACTACCTATTTAGGAAGCTTTAATAGGCTTACAAATCATTAATATGTAAACATCAGAAATAAAACATCAATCATTACAACACTGAGCTTATTTTTGTTTTGTTTAGAGAAACATTATGCAGTAATCATCAAATTTCTCTGCCTAGCAGGGTGGTGTTATATTACAGAGCAAGCCTCTTTACAACACCCAGGATGTGCTCTTCCAGGGGATTTTATTAAATTGAATGGAACTACTGACTATGTACATATTTATATAAAAATGTATGTTTATTGAACCATTAATATCAACAAAATTGGGCAGGTGAGCTGGATTCTGTTTTGCAAGTGAAGGTAATATTGAATAAATAATAACCAAATATCTAAGTATTTATTTGTCTTCTGCCTATTTTGCTGGGGAGGTAATTGGTGCTTTAATTTTTCCATAACCACCCCCACCCCCCATATTTTTTGAACCATTCCTCTAATTTGAGGCTACTTTTCTTTTTACAATGAGAGGCTATCAATAGCTTAGTTGCTACTGGCAGCTGTGAGATAAATTTTTCAATTCTTTGCACATGGCCATTTCCCCTAAGAAAGCCTAGGAGGATATGACTTACCCATCAGTTTGAAGCAATGGAAGACGTGCACCCTTTTGATATGAATACTTTCATAGATTGGAACGAGTGTCACAAGCATAAAGATTACACATATCATTTTGATCAGGGAGACGTTAACATCAAGAGCCATATTGATGAGTATCCTTCTGCTGTGTGATAAGGAAAGGATCTAGTGGGGGAAGAATTTCTATATTTGATTGTATACATATAATTAGAAATTCTAATCATAAATCCTCATCTGTGCCCTCTCCCTGCTGTTTCCCTCTATTTTTATTCCCTGTAAACAAGGTCCTTACAAATCTCAGTATCGGGTGGAATTTTACATCTTCAGCTCTAATTATTTTCTCTCTTTCTGACACCTCAGCAGGAAACTGGAAACCTTATCAGCAGAGACAGAGGGAGGGGGGGAAACCAAAATAGTTATGCTTCTTTCCTCTGAGAAATACATTGAGTGTGCCTGTGGAATCAATAATCTGTGATTGTAATAGAGAAATGGGGCAATGGACTTTTCACTCCTGAGTCTCAAAGACCGTTGAATCCCCAGACAGACTGTACTCAGGGAAGAGCATGTCTAGGAAGTCAAAGGGTGAAAATTCAGGCCCCAATCCCATTAAATTTAAAGGGACAACTGACACATGAGTTAGTAGGATAGCAGGGCCAAAATATGCATTTTGTATATGCATTACCTTTGGAAGTCAGACCAGTCCCTATAGGATGTGAGAAACATGGATCAGTTTAGGACTTTACATTAGACTACCTCATTGTTCAAGCCTTACCTTAACACTTCTACTGTGTTGCTACAGCAAATCCATTGCTATATTTTTCACTGTGTGGAATACATCATTTTCCAGCCCTAAATCTGAATAGTTTAAATCACTGATGGATGTTCAAGACTAAATTGTGGTAACTGGTAGCTATTTAAATGGCTTCTATGAAAATAAATGACTATTGCTAGAAGCCCAGCAATAATCTCAAAGCAGTTTACTAACAATGAATAAGCCTCTTAAAACTCCAGTGAGATGTTACTTTCTCCATTTTACAGATGATGACACCAAAGCCCAGAGAGATTTAATTGGCCTTCTCTAGGATACCCAATGAGTCCGGGGCACAGTCTCAAATGTTCTCATTCCCATTTCCATTTCCATTTCCATGCATTAACCACTACACCAGGCCTGCTGTAATTTTCATTTGCACTTCATTTGATTTTCACAAAAAGTTCTCCCAGGTTACTACCTCCTATAGAGAAACAAAAGTATCAAAACTTTAGCCACACTTTTCTTAATGGGAATGACATATTAAAGTGCAAATAGCTAATGCAGCTTCCTCCAGTGTCCCCAAAAATATGCTTTGATAAACATACATTGGGGGAGGGATAGCTTGGTGGTTTGTGCATTGGCCTGCTAAACCCAAGGCTGTGAGTTCAATCCTTGAGGGGGCCACTTAGGGATCTGGGGCAAAATCACTACTTGGTCCCGCTAGTAAAGGCAGGGGACTAGACTCAATGACCTTTCAGAGTTCCTTCCCGTTCTATGAGATAGGTATATCTACATATATTATTATTATTAATAATGGGTGTGAATAGAAAAAGCTCCCTTTTAACAATTTTTTCTTTAATTCTCACAAGAGAATTAAGTTGAGGTATTGATATTTGAATCCAAGGGCAGTGCCAGCCTCTTCCTAGTGGGAGGTGGGCTGAGGTGGGCTAGACAGAAAATCAGGAGGGCTGTGCTCATCTCAAACTGGGTGTAAAATATATTCAGGGGTGGGGAGCATGAGCTGCCCAGCTCTGAAGGCAGCGCAGAAGTAAGGCTGGCAATACCATGCCATGACAGCTTTACTTCTGTGTAATGTTTGACATTTGCACTGGCTACAGAAGGGCTAAGGCAAATTTTAGACTGGCTATAGCTCCCACAATCCCTCTCCCCGCACCACCCCTGTTTGAATCTTCTGAAGAATAGATGAGGGAGGGAGTGGAAGGCACCACATTTGGAAAGGCAGAGAGGGACAAACATTTGCAGTAATACCCAAGCTCTTTTCATTAACTCCTTATCTTCCCAGGTTCAAAGGGACTGAAAAACAGCAGACTTCCTTTTGTTCTGCTATGTATGAGCATGTAGAAGGGTGGCTGAACCTCTGTCCACAATGGACTTTGCACAACCTGCTCAGCTGTCTCTGGCAGCAAAGAGGGTGTGAAGGCAGAGTCAGTGACGTGGCTGGTAGGTCTACACAGAGGGTCTGTACCAGGCCAGTGCTACTACTACAGTACAGACCAGTGGCTGCATAGCAGTTATGTGCCTGCTGGAGAGGAAGATTTAGTTGTCCAATTGAGTCGGTCCCTGCATGAATCCCAGGAACCCTGGTTTCAGGTGAGAGATGAAAATTTGGCTGAGTACTCAAATGCAAGTTTAACTACATTTCTTTTTTTAATGATGTCAGTTTAGTCCTGGTGAAAAGTGTCTGATTGGCAGCCCCAGAGACTGAAGCCCTCTGCTTTTCCACAAAACAAGCAGAGGCAGTGAAAGTTTTCCTACACTTCCCAGCCCAGTGCACCATAGCTTGATTTGGAGGAACCCCCTAGAACAGTAGTTCAATATCCATGCCCCCTTCAGTCTTTGGCCTCTCTAGCGAGCTAAGAAGTCAGCCAACTAACCATGGGTATGTTCGGGGTAGTCAACATTTATGACTTGGAGTCATTTATTGTTCACATGGCTAACCCATATATCTGTATGAACTTAATACTGTTACTCTTGGCCTCTTTTCTCCCTCTTCCCATCTATCATGTGATATGCTCACTTGTTCTCTCTTGTCTTAAATTAGATTGGCAGCTCTCCAGGGCAGGAATTAGGTCTTCCTCTGTATTTGTACAACACCTAGCAAAGGGGGCCCCAATGTTAAGTGGGGCTTGTAGACACTTCTGCAATACCAAATTGCATGTCTTGGCAGCTTAGTGGCCAGCACTGCATATCTTAAGTGCACATGTCATGCAGCTATCTTCCTCAATAGTTCTAGCCCACTAGGTTACGTTGGAATTCTACTCTCAGGCCTTGTACCTACAGAACTGGTTCTTTCAGCTGAGCTTGATGACTAGCCAGGCTGGTTAATGAACTCAGCTAGGTTGCATTAGGATGGCCTAATTGGATAGCCTGGTTGATTGGCTGAAGGGAGCCTCCAGACCTGCTTTTTAAGCTCAGCAGAAGCAATGTTGCTGATTGTTCCCACCCTGTTCCTGTCTTGCTCTAGTTCTGTGTTCCTTTCCTGGTTTCTGATTCTGGTTCAGACCTTTGGCTCTGGTCCCTAAGTTTCTGCCTCTGGCTCCTGACTCCCTCAGTCCAGTTCTAACCACTAAGATGGGTCGCTGGTGTGCGGGCTCCTGACAAGTAGCAGCCTGGGTTCATCTCCCTAACCCTCAAGATTACTTCCTCTTTCTTGCAACCACCACATCACCTGTTCCCTAGGGAATACTCCTGAGTTCGGCTACATTTTAAGAAGTTTTGCACAACCAGAGGACTGTGCAAAGTACAGTAGGAGAAAAGCTCCAGACATGAAAAACACAACCCACCATCAGTGCCAAGAAATGCTCGCTAGTAAAGAATATTGTTGAAAACAGCAAGCGGATGAATCCTAAATTGCACTGGTTACTGTCAATAGATGAAGAGAGGAAATAGGATGCTCAGTGAAGCAGAGCCAGACCTCCATAACCAGGATAGATAATCCAAAAAAATACGAGAGAAGCAGAAATGGTGGGGGTGAGGAAGAGGCCCAAGAAAATGAAAGTTGTTCTTTACAGGCTGCAGGGATGATTAAATGAAAAGCAGGGTGGGGAGAAGCAACAGTAGTTTTTTGCATCTCCTGAGTGAAGGAAGAAGTGCTTTAACACCCAGAATGCTGGCATTTTTCACATTACTAGCAAAGTTCACCTAAACCTACCCCAGAAGTTGCTATAAAAATGCATAATCTGTTATTTTTCTCTTTTTGAAGACTTTCTTATGCACTCTAACCTTTCTCAGAAATATTCTGCTACAAAATTGCAGCATGTTCACATAAATTGTCTTAAAACTGTCTCCATCAATATCCAAAGACATTCTGACTACCTACTGACTGAGTCAGTTGATATACGCTGGTACAATGAACATAAACTGAGCTGTTTATTTGCAGGCTCTGTTGCTACATGTCTATAAAAGTATGTAAAACTATTAAGTAAGTAGTCAACACAACACCCCTGGATGAACTACCAGAAACAAAGGCCTTTTTTCCTAAATGGGTAGGGCTAATCAAATAATAGGGGGAAATATATTTGTGAATAATTATTCCAAAATCCCAAATTAATTGCCATTAATATTTTACACAAAGATTGGGTTGACCAGTTCTAGTTGTGAGTTAAAGCGGGGGATTCTCTTTAAGGATGCCTCTCAGAAAAAGAATAGCAGTACATCTCTTTCTAGCTGACCACTAAATGGCAGAATAAAACACTCGCTAAACACCAAGAATGTTTTAGTAAATGTAAAAGGTTTACATGGGATCAGTAAATTTTACAGTAACCAAGCAAATGTTAAAACAAAAGCAAGATTTAAAGGACTTGGCAGAAGGAAGCAGGCTAAAAATAACTCTATTCAACATCATATAGAGAAAGGAATTGTATCATGCAGTTAAAAACACCTCTTTATAAAGGTCTATAAAAAACAGAAAAACAACATAACAAACAATACTAGAGGATATAGAGGAAGACAAGTAAAGTAAGGAAAATAGACCATAGTTTTCACAGAAGGTTTAAAGAGTGAAAGATAGATCAAATGAATGAGATAAAGCACAAACACACATCAAAGGGAGGAGACATAGGTAACGCAGAGAACTACAGCATAAGCATAGCCGTAGGATCAAATGCAATTAAGGTTATAGCAGAAATGAGTTAGGTGGTTTCCTCCTAGCCTTTAGTGGGTGTTTGTCCATCCAAGACAAAACTGTTAGACAATTTGACATGATTGGCCAAAGAAGCCTTGAAGCAGAACAACATTCCTGCAATAGTTTCTTTCTATCAGTGGTTGCTTTAAACTGGCCCATGGGCTACTAGTGGACAACAAAAAGCTGGCTGGTCACAGCTGTCTGTCTGATGCTAACTTTTCCTTTTTCCTAGCTGGTAAATTTAAGGAAAAGTCAGCTAGAATATGTATTAATTACTTTTCCTAATATTACCTGTCTACATAAGCAATTGCTGTAGTTTCCATAGGGATGTAACAGAAGGGAGAGGAAATGCTCCTCACAGTTGTGAATGACCTAGGAGGTAGCCTATGTGACTGAAAATGAAAGGGGGCGTGAATCAGCAATACAAATATATTACCTTGTGTTCCACACTACAAATTTTTTGTGAGGAATTCTTGCTTTTTAGCATTGTATTTAGCAGGGGCGACTCCAGGCCCCAGCACACCAAGTGCGTGCTAGGGGTGGCAAGCTGCAGGGGGCGCTCTGCCAGCGCCACAAGGGTGGCAGGCAGGCTGCCGTCGGTGGCATGCCTGCGGACGGTCCGCTGGTCCCACAGCTTCGGTGGACCTCCCGCAGGCATGCGCCGCAGGACCAGCGGACCCGCCGCAGGCAAACCGCCAAAGGCAGCCTGCTTGAGGCAGCAAAAACCCGAGAGCCGCCCCTGGTATTTAGGATGTTGTCAACTGTCTACCAGAATGTCCATTTTAAACTCCCCTTTTCAAAGGAAAATACATTGGAATCCATTTAATAAGAATTAATGTCTCAATCAATGACCATTCTTCCCCATTAAGTTAAATTCTCAACTAACAGAATATACTATTTTATACCTTAAGTGGTTCTCCATTGCTCCCAAAAAGCTTCACTTCACTACATAAGTCTGTTGACTCACTGAAGATTTAAAGGTAATTAGGTCTGTCATTAGGAAAGGCAGAAAGTGATTTTTTGCCATACTGAGCTAAGTGCTATACCAGAGGGATACAATGCCAAGTTTTGGAGAAGGCTTGTGATACTGCTCATCCGAAAGAAAGAGGGCTTTAAATAGGGCTTTGAAAGGGCCTTTGCTGAACTACCACTGCAGAAGTCACTTGAGAAAATCAGAATTTGCATCCAGGTATCTCTCTGAGTCTTACATTATCACACAAATACAGATATAAACAATAACAGACAGTATGTCCAGGTTCACTTTTTTGGGGTAGGAAACAGAGTGAGGTAGGAGGAGCAAATATTAGCAGAGAGCAGGAGTTTTAGTTTCATAGGAACTTTATTACGATAATTAAAAATATCCACAGATTTGAATGATTTGATCTTATTATTACTACTGCTGTTCTCCCCTACACCTTACCTCCTGTTGTTTGCCATCCTGACTTCTTGCCTCTGCATTGGGACTACTTGTTTGACTAACCAAGGCTCAGAGTAAGAGAATTTTCAGGTGAGAGCCCCTCCTGTCTGAAACTTACCGTGTCATAAAATCCACAAGAGAATGGGCTTAGAGCAGGCCTGCACAACATGCATCCCGTGTGGGCTTACTGTGTGGCCCGCAGGGGGGAATGAGTAGGCAAGCGGCGGGTGAGGGAGGGGGCTGAGGAGGTGAGCAGGTGGGCAGTGGCGGGGGGGCTGGTGAGCCAACAGCTGGCCCCAGCTCACCGCCGCTCCGCCTCCATCTCCTCCCCTGAATGCCCTCAGCTGTTTTCTTTGGAGTAATATGGCCCTCGCCGCTTTACGTATTGTGCAGGCCTGGCTTAGAGTTTCAGGGTACAATGAAGACCTTTATCTAACTATTATGTCAGATTCTACAAGTTTTTAATTTAAACAGGTTCATAAATTTATTTGTTATTTTAATCTGCTTCTAAGTTTCCCAGACATCACAGCAATGGGCACTGCACAGAATATGAGACATTTTTAAGAAATGCATAAATGTCAACACTAGACAACATAAGTTGTCAAAATATGTCTTCTCCTAGTCTACCAAAGCTTTAGAATAATCAGAGAATGCATCCTGCTGGCAGTGGCAGAGGACTGAAATAGAATAAGATATTAGTTTGATAGTGACAAGAGCAGCAAATATTTAAAGCTAAAGATATGAAAGTGAATCCACGGTCACTGACATAAGCAAAAAGGCATCATTTGCAAGGCCAGGTCTATGTATAATACTATTGCTAGCATATTTAGGATCTGAACTAGTGACTAGCCGACATAAAAGCCAATAGTTCAATTGAAATAGAGAATGCTTTTTTTCATCTGCTGGTCAGCAGTAACAGTCAGCTGGAAGAGGATAGAAAAGATGCATTGACAAGACTATATTACTATTCTTCGTTATTTAGTACTGACAATCTGATCAGCACTATGTAATAGACAAAAAAAGTCTGCTTGCCTCAAAGAGTGTATAGCACAGACTAAAAGATTCATAGATTCTAGGACTGGAAGGGACCTCGAGAGATCATCCAGTCCAGTCCCCTGCCCTCATGGCAGGACCAAATACTGTCTAGACCATCCCTGATAGACATGTATCTAACCTACTCTTAAATATCTCTAGAGATGGAGATTCCACAACCTCCCTAGGCAATTTATTCCAGTGTTTAACTACCCTGACAGTTAGGAACTTTTTCCTAATGTCCAACCAAAGCCTCCCTTGCTGGAGTTTAAGCCCATTGCTTCTTGTTCTATCATTAGAGGCTAAGGTGAACAAGTTTTCTCCCTCTTCCTGATGACACCCTTTTAGATAGCTGAAAACTGCTATCATGTCCCCTCTCAGTCTTCTCTTTTCCAAACTAAACAAACCCAATTTTTTCAGCCTTCCTTCGTAGGTCATGTTCTCTAGACTTTTAATCTTTCTTGTTACTCTTCTCTGGACCCTTTCCAATTTCTCCACATCTTTCTTGAAATGCGGTGCCCAGAACTGGACACAATACTCCAGTTGAGGCCTAACCAGCGCAGAGTAGAGCGGAAGAATGACTTCTCGTGTCTTGTTTACAACACACCTGTTAATGCATCCCAGAATCATGTTTGCTTTTTTTGCAACAGCATCACACTGTTGACTCATATTTATCTTGTGGTCCACTATAACCCCTAGATCCCTTTCTGTCATACTCCTTCCTAGACAGTCTCTTCCCATTCTGTA
Organism: Gopherus flavomarginatus; assembly: GCF_025201925.1. Classification (NCBI taxonomy): domain Eukaryota; kingdom Metazoa; phylum Chordata; order Testudines; family Testudinidae; genus Gopherus; species Gopherus flavomarginatus. The sequence continues at coordinate 106,394,742 of NC_066620.1, forward strand.
TGCATGATGCTGATTGTTCCTTCCTAAGTGGAGCACTTTGCATTTGTCTTTATTAAACTTCATCCTGTTGACCTCCAACTATTTCTCCAATGTGTTCAGACCATTTTGAATTATCACCCTATTCTCCAAAGCAGTTGCAATCCCTCCCAGTTTGGTATCATCTGCAAGCTTAATAAGTGTTCTTTCTATGCCAGTATCTAAGTCATTGATGAAGATATTGAACAGAGTCGGTCCCAAAACAGACCCCTGCAGAACCCCATTTGTTATACCTTTCCAGCAGGATTGAGAACCATTAATAATTACTCTTTGTATGGTTAGCCAGCCAGTTATGCACCCACCTTATAGTAGCCCCATCTAAGTTGTATTTGCCTAGTTTATTGATAAGAATATCATGCGAGACCATATCAAATGCCTTACTAAAGTCTAGGTATACCACATCCACTGCTTCTTCCTTATCCACAAGACTCATTATCCTATCAAAGAAAGCTGTCAGATTGGTTTGATGTGATTTGCTCTTTACAAATCCTTGCTGGCTATTCCCTATCACCTTACCACCTTCCAAGTGTTTGCAGATGATTTCCTTAATCACTTACTCGATTATCTTCCCTGTCACAGAAGTTAAACTAGCTGGTCTGTAGTTTCCTGGATTGTTTTTATTTCCCTTTTTATAGAAGGGCACTATATTTGCCCTTTTCAGTCTTCTGGAATCTCTCCTGTCCCCCATGATTTTCCAAAGATAATAGCTAGAGGCTCAGATACCTCCTCTATTAGCGCCTTGAGTATTCTAGGATGCATTTCATCAGGCCCTGGTGACTTGCAGGCATCTAACTTTTCCAAGTGATTTTTAACTTGTTCCTTTTTTATTTTATCTTCTAAACCTACCCCCTTCCCATAAGCATTCACTATGTTAGGCATTCCTTCAGACTTCTTGGTGAAGACCGAAACAAAGAAGTCATTGAGCATCTCTGCCATTTCCAAGTTTCCTGTTACTGTTTCTTCCTCCTCACTGAGCAGTGGGCCTACCCTGTCCTTGGTCTTCCTCTTGCTTCTAATGTATTAATAAAAAGTCGTCTTGTTTCTCTTTATTCCTGTAGCTAGTTTGAGCTCATTTGTGCATTAGCAGACCCAGAGCAGACAGGATGCACTGGAAATTCCACAAATGGGGAAAACAATGTTTAACGACAAACTCACTTCTTGTGAAACAGAGGGCTTTCAAGATTTACCTAATTACAGCTTCATGATTCAAAGGAAAGGAATGAATGACAGTAGCAGAAGAAGGATGATAAACTTTAAAAAAGCAGACTCAGAGAACTGATAGGTAAGGTCCCATGGGAAGAAAATCTAAGGGAAAAAGAAGTTCAGGAATGCTAGCAGCTTCTCAAAGGGACAATATTAAAAGCATATCAGCAAACTATCCTAATGTGAAGAAAAGCTAGGAAGAATAGTAAAAGGCCAATATGGCTGCATAAGGAGCTCTTTAGTTGCCTAAAATCAAAAAGGAATCCTACAAAAAGTGGAAACATGGACAAATAATTAAGGATAAGTACTAAAAAATAGCTCAAGCATGGACAAACTCAGAAAGGATAAGGCACAAAATGACTTACACTTAACAAGGGATATAAAGGCAATAAGAAAGGGTTCTATAAATAGTTTAGGAGCAAGAGAAAGTTTAGGCCCATTGGGAAGGAGAGCTAATAAATGACAAAACCAAGAAACCTGAGGTATTAATATCCATTTTGCTTCAGTCTTCCCTAAAAGAGATAAGTATGCCAGATGCTTAATATAATTAATATTAACAACAAGGGGAAAAGAACACAAACCAAAATAGGGAAAGAACAGGTTAAAGAATATTTAGCTAGCTAGGATGAATTCAAGTTGACAGGGACTGACAAAATTCATGCTGGGGTATGTAAGAAACTAGCTGAGGAAATCTCAAAATCATTAACAATTCTCTTGGAGAATTCATGAGGTCCCAGAGAAGGGCAAACATATTACCTGTCTTTAAAATGGGGAACAAAGAGGACCCAGGGAATTATAGATCAGTCAGTCTAACTTCAATATCTGGAAAGACACTGGAACAAATTACTAACCAATCAATTGGTAAGCACCCAGAGGACAATAAGGGGATAAATAATAGCCAAAATATAGATTCATAGATTCCAAAGCCAGAAGGGACCACTGTGATCACTTAACCTGACTTCCTGTATAATATAGGCCATAGAACTTCCCCAAAATAATTCCTAGACAGCTTTTAGGAAAACATCCAACCTTGATTTAAAAGTTGTCAGCAATGGAGAGAATCCATCATGAACCTAAGTTGTTCCTCTGGTCAATTACCCTCACTGTTTAAAATGCACACCTTATTTCCAGTCAGGTTTAGTTGTGACTATAGCTAGAAGGAAAAAACTCTTATTACTGAAATGCTTTATTGCTCTCAGAGAGCAGTGGCTAGCCTACCAGCAGCAATCTGACCTTCCTTCCCTAATAATGGCACACACACACAGGCAGCTACTTTTACAGGGCATTGGGAACAGTATGTCATGAGTTTTTTGAGTAAAGAAAGACTTCAAGGGCATTTTATATGAAATGGTGCTATGTACTTTCACTGCCCTAGCAAAGGTCCGCTACTTATCACTCTCATCGAGTCAGCACATTAGTCTTCAAGATAAACTTGCACATTGGCATTCCTGGGAGGTTATGGAATGCACAGGAACAAAAGACAAGAAAGTCTGTACTGTCTGAAGTGTAATGTCAATATAATTTACTGTAGGTCTTGCTATAATGTCTAGTATGGCAGCTCACCATAAGATAAATATTCTCCTCTATTCACCTTGACAGGAAGGTGGGGTATCCTTTTTTCCTTATTGACCAGATGTTCAACTGGTGTAAAATAGCATTGATTCATTGACTTCAATAGAGCTACAGTGATTTACAAACGTTGAAGATCTAAACCTACCATTATTTTGTTCTTCCTTCACTTAGTTTCCTGTATATATCTAGTGTTTTAATGTCCCATTTCACTGTCACTATCAAAGAATTATCTGCTGTTTTATTAAAATTTTAAGTGAACTCAGTATGGGTGAAAAGTGCCAGATTGACAGCCCTAGAAACTAATTTCTCTAATTCTATCCATGGAGTTACAGCATGGGGAGCAGGAGTACATGTTTTCCCCCAACAGTACCTTGAAAAACTGCTTCAACCTTTGCCTGGGGTTCTAACTTACAAAAGTTTGAGGGCATTGCAACATCCATGCCCATTCAACTCTTGGTCTCACTGTTGATGCTAATAGTGATGCTCATAATTAATGGGTAATTCTTGGACTGTACATTGTGTTCTGGAAGACACTTGAGTTAATACAAAGCCAGAAGTAGTATTGATTGCCTCTGTCAAGTCCTGTTTTTGGTGATAAAGCAATTACCGCCTTTGCAGCTGTTCTTGTGCTTTTTGATCCTGCCTGCCCTGCAACGGTGACATTGAGCCAGGACTGGCTGGATCCCACAGAGAGAAAACAAAGGGACAGGAATAAAGGCAGAAAGGGTAAGAAAGAAGGGGCTTTGTTTCCATCACTCTAAAACACGAGAGTAGCTGGATGAAGAGAGCGTGCTGCTAGGCTACATTGAAAGACAGATAGTGGAGAAAGAGCAATTTAAACTGTGGAGGGCAGGAGAAGCAACAGCCAGATGAGAAGGCAAAGAGAAAAGCAACCAGAGCAGAGAAAAATAAGCTCTGCTGTAAGCATGTGTGCCTCTCTACATTCCCTGCTCTACAAAATGACACATTGTTTATGTGCACTTCATACAGTGCAGCCAATTCATGCTATTTTATTGAGAGTCTGGCAATAGATCATGTTTTACTTAAAGCCCCAGTTCCTGGAAACAAGTGATTATATGGAAATCTCAGCTTTTATTTTCTGAAAAAAGTACATTTCTAGTCCTCATGATTGCAGTAGAAAGCTTGAAAATGTGCACCTAAAAAGCTCAAATGTGCACCTAAAATGTGCACCTAAAAAGCTCAAAAACCAGAAGGCAAATAAAAAGAACCTCACATTTGCAGCTGTTTTTAAATCTCAAGATTGAGAGTGAGGGGGCTGACTCCTGAGCTTTGAACATCTCAGGCTGGCAATACTTTGAAATTTGAGCTGTTTAGATTGGGCACAAAATCATACAGTATGTTGCTATTCTGTAATTGGATGAGAATAAATGTTAAAATCTATTTCCCAATATTAATCCTTACGAATGTGAGTTTGAAATGTGCTCTTTGTTAACTAGTCTACAATGTTCCTCTAAAATTCACTGTTTTGGTGAATGCTAAACTAATTTGCTCAAATATTGATGGAAAGCAAAACACAAACAGGACACAGACATGGCTGACACAAATGTATATAAAAACTTGAACAATTAATAGTGGAGGAGTTTTGAAGGATTGTCCAAGCAATAGTCTACTAGATCATGGTAATGATCCTGACTGTCACAGCAAAAGGTTCAATCAGCTACCTGACCACCTAAAATATGTTTGCCAATTTCTGTGCTGCTGGCAGCCAAATTCGAAAGTGGACCACTAGTTGGCTATACTCATGGTATGGACATCAAACCAAGAATCAGCTTTTTTAGAAGAACTAATAGAAATCTTCAATTCTGATGAACCAGAAGGAGCAGTGCAAAACTTTTCTCAGTAGCCCTAGGAAACTTTCCAGCAGGCAGGAGAAAGGAACTGTACATCTGCTGAGAAACATCCTGTGAAAATAAACACATTGCCTATCACCATTAGACAAGCTTTCCACACAAGGGAAAAAATCTCCCGGGACATTTTCATTCTGCATACTATTACAACCAGAAAACAAAACAATCAGCCCTGTAAGCATGAGATAAAAGTATAATTCCAGAAAAAAGTACATTTGAAATAAATCAGCATCATAGAGCTAAATTGCCTAGAAACAAAACATGCACACACACAGACCTGGAACTGAAAAATCATATGCTTAAGAGAAAGCAAATCAAAGCACAGCTTAGTGAGGAAAGTCTACAATAATCAGACTGAGGAATATAAACATGAATACCACTAATCAAAAACCTTATACCTGAAATGACTGTCATGTCCACCACCCACACGTTACTTTTTCATATCAGTCAACCCACACTTTAAAAAAATGAATACCAATTAAGAACTCTATAATAAAGATAACAATAAAAAGAGAACTCCGTTACCCACAGTTAAGAAAGGCATGAAGTGAAGGAGCATTTAAACAGAGGTGTTTCCAATAAAAACAAAAGATAAAAAAGAATCTGTTGGGAGTGTAGAGTTGGAAACTGAGCCATATTTCCACCCAATTTAGGGTTAATTGGTTTTTGTCTTTGTTTAATACTTTTCAGACAGAATTATTGTCATTTATAGTGTCTGGACACATATTTATGACAGATGAGTAGTAACACACAAGACGGATTAGGTAAATGGGCCCAAATTACTGCATTCTGAGGTGCCAAGAAGTTCTTTTTTCCTCCACCGTGGTCATCACCTCCCCTCAGCTCCTAGTCTGGCCTTCAGTCTCGTTCTTCAGTTTCTGATCTGGGATTTCTCCAGATCAGAGCCCATTTTCATATGTATTCTAATACATTTTCACTTTCTCCATAGGGCTGTCAAGTGATTAAAAAAATTAATCGTGATTAATCATATTGTTAAACAATAGAATACCATTTATTTAAATATTTTGGATATTTTCTACATTTTCAAATATATTGTTTTCAATTACAACACAGAATACCAAATGTACAGTGCTCATTTTATATTTATTTTTATTACAAATATTTGCCCTGTAAATAAACAAAAAAATTGTATTTTTAAATTCCCCCATCACAAGTATTGTAGTGCAATCTCTTTATCATGAAAGTTGAACTTACAAATATAGAATTATGTAAAAAAAAAACTGAATAAAAAAACATGTCAAACTTTAGAGCCTACAAGTCCACTCACTCCTACTTTTTGTTCAGCCAGTCGCTAAGACAAACAAGTTTGTTTACATTTGCAGGAGATAATGCTGCCTGCTTCTTATTTACGATGTCACTGAAAGAGAGAACAAGCATTCGCATGGCACTGTTGTAGCCAGTGTCACAAGATATTTATGTGACAGATGCGTTAAAGATTCATATGTCCCTTCATGATTCAACCACCATTTCTGAGGACGTGTGTCCATGCTGATGACAGGTTCTGCTTGATAATTATTCGAAACAGTGCGGATCAACGCATGTTCATTTTCATCGTTTGAGTCAGATGCCACCAATAGAAGACTGATTTTCTTTTTTGATGTTTCGGGTTCTGTAGTTTCCTCATCAGAGTGTTGCTCTTCTAAGACTTTTTTGCAGTTATGTAACAAAAAAAAATCTACATTTGTAAGTTGCACTTTCACAATAAAGAGATTGCACTATAGTGTTTGTATGAGGTGTATTGAAAAATACTATTTCATTTGTAATCAAAAATAATAATAATATTAAGTGAACACTGTACACTTTGTATTCTGTATTATAATTGAAGTCAATATATTTGAAAATGTAGAAAACATCAAAAATATTAAATAAATTTCTATTGAGATTCTATTGTTTAACAATGCAATTAAAACTGCGATTAATCACGATTCATTTTTTTGTTAATCATGAGTTAACTGCTATTAATCGACAGCCCTAATTCTCCATTACCTAATTTTCCTCAAATCACCATTCAACGCATTACCAGGGCCGGCGCTACCATTTAGGCAGCCTAGGCAATCACCTAGGGCACCAGGATAATTGGTGGGCACCGTTTTGCCGGAGGGGGCGGCAGGCAGCTCCGGTGGAGCTGCCGTAGTGGTGCCTGCGGAGGGTCCGCGGCTCGGGTGGAGCTGCTGCAGTCATGCCTGCGGACGGTCGGTGGACCCTCCACAGGCACCACTGCGGCAGCTCCACCGGAGCCGCGGGACCAGCGCGTGGGGTGGCAAAATTGCCATGCACCTAGGGCATTCAAACCCCTAGCGCCGGTCCTGCGCATTACCACCCATTGATTTTTACATACCCATACATGATCCATGTACAACTGTTAATCACCTAATGTCTACAGTTTTCCTGCCAAATTTACAGTTTCTGGGTTGTATTGCCTGGGTCACCCTGTATCTTAGTTTCCCAGAAAGAGGAGAAGGGTTTTTTTTAATAATTACATGCCTGTACCTCTTACTTACATCTCCCAACACTTCACATTATTTATCTTGCCAACAATATCATTTTAAACAAATCAGCAAATTATATCAAAGAGAAATTAATGAAAATACACTTATGCCAGGCAAACCTTGCCCTGCATGCTATCTTAGCTATACTTACTCAATATCCATAATTACAATTTATTAAAAATATACTTAACAACGCTTGTAATCTTAGCATTAGCAAGCCTCCATTTTAATGTTATAGATCAGTACATATTTTTATAAGTATATTATCCTCCCTGCCCCTCAATCCCCCTAAAAATTAGAAGCAGGATTTTGGAAAGCATACTATGATTGATTCTTTAATATCAACATTTCTTATGTTCTACAAACACAAATTTGTCAGGGGATTTTTACTCAAAGTCAAAAAAATTTGGTACTTTTGTATAGCTAAATCTCATCAGTATTTTTCCTATTACAAATTCTTAGGTTCTCTGGGTTTTAGGCATCAGTTTTTTGCCAGTTTTAATGATTCTTCAACAAGTGGCAGAAAAAATTCCTACCAAAAATTACAAACAGTATTAAAAATAAGCATTTTTATCCAGCCTCAATGGAATTTCCCTAAGAAAACTCAATATGTGTCTATAAAAACTTCTCAGATCAAATAGTGGTGATAGCAAATTTCATAGCTTTACCCACAAGCCCAGCATTTTAAAACCCGTTACTTTTTTGGCAGTCACTGCTCTATTAATTTAAATGTAGTATATGGGCCAAAGATTTTAACATAACCCAGTCACTGTCCAGCATTAAACATTGTTAAACAAGATTTGGTGTTTGGTCTGCAGGGACCTCAGCTTGCTTAGTACCATGGCAAACACACAGTTAAAAATCCTTTTACCTTTTATTAAAATACAAAAAAAGGAAAAAAGCTGAAGCTTTTGAAATATAAGGTATTAAATCAGGTTTTGTGTGACCATTATTGCATGGAGGGGCCACGCTGAGATTGCTCAGTCAGGGCAAACTGCAAAAAATGGGGCAAACGATCCCCAAAATGGTGGTTATTGTAATAAATATTAGCATATTGCACCAAAGTTTCATCTAAATGTTAATATTCCCTTTTGATCTCTGAATCAGTAGAACAAGGGTCGGCAACCAAAGGTGGCATGCAAGCTGATTTTTAATGGCATGCTGCTGCTAGCTGAGGTCCCGGCCACCAGCCCCGCTCAGCCCGCTGCCATCCTGAGTGAAAGAAACCCCAGGCCGGCAGCAGGCTGAATGGGGCCAGTGGCCGGGACCCCAGGCTGGCAGTGGGCTGAGTGGGGCTGCCAGCCGGGACACCAGAGTGGTGGCGGGCTGAGCAGCTCAGCCTGCTGTCGGTCTCGGGTCCCAGCTGCCGGCCCCACTCAGCCCGCTGCTCTCTGACAGGGAGTTGTTCCAGGAAGGCAGGCAGCCACCAGCCAGGGATTCTTCCCCGCGGGGCAGCAGAAAGGCACCTCAGTGATCTTGGATGTGAGTTCCAAAGCCCCTGCACGGGGAGCACTGGGGTAATTGGGCTCTGGGAAGCAGTTGCATTAGGGCTCCCAGATGCTGAATGAGCGGCTTGTGCAACTCTTTCCTGGCCCCTGGACTTTGAAGGGGGAGCCTGGACTGGTGCAAGGAGCCATGAGTCGCAACTGGCCCCCTCTTTACATGGCCCCGCTGCTGCCTCATGCTCCCACTCTCCTCTCCCCTTCTCTGGCACAGCATCAGCCCGGGAGGGGTCATGCCCCTGGCGCCCCTGAGCCGGCTGGGCAGTGGTGGTGTTGGAAGGATTTTGCAGCCTCTGGAAAGAGCAGATGGAGACAGGGAGGCTCTTGCTGTGTCTGTGCATCCTAACACAGTGGCATCTCAGCTCAGGCAAGAGTGGCCTCCCGTCTGGGCAGCTTTCAGCCCCCAGGAGAGTTCAGGTTTAAAATGCGCAAACTGCAGAGTGATCTGGGTAGGTCTTGCATCACAGGGGATCTGCATCTCAAAGAGGAAGGCAGTAGTCCCTAGAAGCGGCCATATGAGTTTTTTGGGCAGCAGGGACCCGGGTCTTAAGGGCCGCTTCTGAGAGCTCCAGTCCCTGCTGTGTCAGTTTCATGTTAGGAGTTGCAGCTGAGCTGTTTCTCTGAGCTATTGGCATCACCAAAAGGGAGAAGCTGAAACTCCCCTGGGCACTGTGTCAATAAGAGTATTCGGCGCACAGGTTCACATTTGAAAGAACCTCCTAATGCTCCTTTATGTGGTAACAGTGTCCCCCTTTCCCCTGCCCTGTTGCTGGTACAGTCGCTGCTTTTCCTCTTAAATGCACATGCTACCATCTTCTGAACTTGAAAAGTACCTGGGATGTTTGTGTGGATCAATATTGCAGGGAGAGATGGGAGCCAGAAAGGATGAAATCTATATGGACTTTCCATCTAGATCGGTGGTAGGCAACCTATGGCATGCGTGCCAAAGGCAGCACAGGAGCTGATTTTCAGTGGCACTGCCTGGGTCCTGGCCATTGGTCTGGGGGGCTCTGCATTTTAATTTAATTTCAAATGAAACTTCTTAAACACTTTTAAAACCTTATTACTTTACATACAACAATAGTTTAGTTATATATTATAGACTTATAGAAAGAGACCTTCTAAAAAATTTAAAATGTATTACTGGCAAGCGAAACCTTAAGTTAAAGTGAATAAATGAAGACTCGGCACACCCCTTCTGAAAGGTTGCCAACCCCTGCAATAGAATATAGTAACAGACAAGAACCCTCTGGTTACATGGTTGACATCTAACAAGATATAAGTAAACGTTAGTATTTACCTCTACTTCTCTAACAATATAGGTTTATATTTCAAAGCGCTCATCTATCTAGCGTGGTTTTGTTAGCTATTTATAAGGAATGGCCCTAATTACCGTTTATATACTTTTCTAATATGTCTTTAAAGGTTGAATTTGGGTCATTTAGCCCTCTAGTCACCTCAACATTTCTGGCTCAGTGTCATACTTTCATTTCAAGAACATCACTTATTCCCTTTTCCTTTAGTTGGAGATAGGTCTTAGAATAACCCTCTGCCCCCCTTGTTTGACAATCTCTTAGATGGCATCAAAGATAGTAATAACTGTCCTTTGGGAAAGAAGAGAAAAGTCAGCTGAGATGGCCTAGAGCTGTTGTTGCTGCTATTATTAAAGTTCAATCCCATTTCATCCAGGTGGTTTTTGGGATTCAGCTGAAGCCCGGATAGGTACCAATGTCATCTGGGTCCCTTTTTGCCCAAGTCTGGTCAGAACATCTCTCAGGATCAAGATGATGAAGGCCCAGGGTCCTAGGAATCATAGAATCATAGAATATCAGGGTTGGAAGGGACCTCAGGAGGTCATCTAGTCCAACTCCCTGCTCAAAGCGGGACCAATTCCCAACTAAATCATCCCAGCCAGGGATTTGTCAAGCCGGACCTTAAAAACCTCTAAGGAAGGAGATTCCACCACCTCCCTAGGTAACCCATTCCAGTGCTTCACCGCTCTCTGAGTGAAAAAGTTTCTCCTAATATCCAACCTAAACCTCCCCCACTGCAACTTGAGACCATTACTGCTTGTTCTGTCATCTGCTACCACTGAGAATAGTCTAGATCCATCCTCTCTGGAACCTCTTTCAGGTAGTTGAAAGCAGCTATCAAATCCCTCTCATTCTTCTCTTCTGCAGACTAAACAATCCCAGTTCCTTCAGCCTCTCCTCATAAGTCATGTGCTCCAGCCCCCTAATCATTTTTGTTGCCCTCCGCTGGACTCTTTCCAATTTTTCCACATCCTTCTTGTAGTGTGGGGTCCAAAACTGGACACAGTACTCCAGATGAGGCCTTACCAATGTCGAATAGAGGGGAACGATCATTTCCCTTGATCTGCTTGCAATACCCCTACTTATACAGCACAAAATGCTATTAGCCTTCTTTGCAACAAGGGCACACTGTTGACTCATATCCAGCTTCTCGTCCACTGTAACCCCTAGGTCATTTTCTGCAGAACTGCTGCCTAGCCACTCGGTCCCTAGTCTGTAGCAGTGAATGGGATTCTTCCATCCTAAGTGCAGGACTCTGCACTTGTCCTTGTTGAACCTCATCAGGTTTCTTTTGGCCCAGTCCTCTAATTTGTCTACGTCCCTCTGTATCCTATCTCTACCCTCCAGTGTATCTACCACTTCTCCCAGTTTAGTGTCATCTGCAAACATGCTGAGAGTGCAATCGACACCATCCTCCAGATCATTAATGAAGATATTGAACAAAACCAGCCCCAGGACCGACCCTTGGGGCACTCCACTTGAAACTGGCTGCCAACTAGACATGGAGCCATTGATCACTACCCACTGAGCCCGACAATCTAGCCAGCTTTCAATCCATCTTATAGTCCAATCATCCAGTCCATACTTCTTTAACTTGCTGGCAAGAATACTGTGGGAGACCGTATCAAAAGCTTTACTAAAGTCAAGGAATAACACATCCACTGCTTTCCACTCATCCACAGACCGAGTTATCTCCTCATAGAAGGCAATTAGATTAGTCAGGCATTACTTGCCCTTGGTGAATCCGTGCAGACTGTTCCTGATCACTTTCCTCTTCTCTAAGTGCTTCGGAATTGATTCCCTGAGGACCTGCTCCATGACTTTTCCAGGGACTGAGGTGAGGCTGACTGGCCTGAAGTTCCCCGGATCCTCCTTCCCTTTTTTAAAGATAGGCACTACAGTAGCCTTTTTCCAGTCATCCAGGACCTCCCCTGTTCGCCAAGAATTTTCAAAGATAATGGCCAATGGCTCTGCAATCACATCCGCCAACTCCTTTAGCACCCTCGGATGCAGCGCATCCGGCCCCATGGACTTGTGCTCGCCCAGTTTTTCTAAATAGTCTTGAACCACTTCTTTCTCTACATAGGGCTGGTCATTTCCTCCCCATGCTGTGCTGCCCAGTGCAGCAGTCTGGGAGCTGACCTTGTTTGTGAAGACAGGCAAAAGAATCATTGAGTACATTAGCTTTTTCCACATCCTCTGTCACTAGGCTGCCTCCCTCATTCAGTAAGGGGCCCACACTTTCCTTGACTTTCTTCTTGTTGCTAACATATCTGAAGAAACCCTTCTTGTTACTCTTAACATCTCTTGCTTGCTGCAACTCCAAGTGTGATTTAGCCTTCCTGATTTCACTCCTGCATACCTGCGCAATATTTTTATACTCCTCTCTGGTCATTTGTCCAATCTTCCACTTCTTGTAAGCTGCGCTTTTGCGTTTAAGATCAGCAAGGATTTCACTGTTAAACCAAGTTGGTTGCCTGCCATATTTACTATTCTTCCTACACATCGGGATGGTTTTTTCCTGCAACCTCAACAAGGATTCTTTAAAATACAGCCAGCTTTCCTGGAGTGCTTTCTCCCTCATGTTATTTTCCCAGGAGATCCTGCCCATCAGCTCCCTGAGGGAATCAAAGTCTGCTTTTCTGAAGTCCAGGGTCCGTATTCTGCTGCTCTCCTTTTTTCCCTGTGTCAGGATCCTGAACTTGACCATCTCATGACCACTGCCTCCCAGGTTCCCATCCACTTTTGCTTCCTCTACTATCTCTTCTCTGTTTGTGAGCAGCAGGTCAAGGAAAGCTCTGCCCCTAGTTGGTTCCTCCAGCACTTGGATCAGGAAATTGTCCCCCACACTTTCCAAAAACTTCCTGGATTGTCTGTGCACCACTGCATTGCTCTCCCAGCAGATATCAGGGTGATTAAAGTCTCCCATGAGAACCAGGGCCTGCGATCTAGTAACTTCTGCTAGTTGCCAGAAGAAAGCCTCGTCTACCTCATCCCCCTGGTCTGGTGGTCTATACAGACTCCCACCATGACATGACCCTTGTTGCTCACACTTCTAAACTTAATCCAGAGACTCTCAGGTTTTTCTGCAGTTTTATACTGGAGCTCTGAGCAGTCATACTGCTCTCATACATACAATGCAACTCCCCCACCTGTCCTTCCTGAACAGTTTATATCCATCCATGACAGTACTCCAGTCATGTGACTTATCACATCACAGTTCCTTGACTGTGCCAGGACTTCCAGTTCTCCCTGCTTGTTTCCCATGCTTCTAGGAGGTGGTGAGGGGACAGCCATAATGACGAAGCTAGATCATTTTTCTCCATAAAGTCTTTTTCCTTAAGTACCCACAGAGGGTGGGCAGAATAGCATTTTATCCACTAAGTAGGCCTAGTTTTCAACACACTCATTTTGGTTCACTCGTTTCTGATTCCAAACTTTTCTTGTTTATTAGTATGATCTTAATACAACTGTATTGAGTTATATCAGTAGGCCTTCTTGCTTGTTGTAACTCAGTCTGTCTCCCTTTTGTACCTTTTCCCATCAACATTTGTTCTATTAAGTTATTGTATCCTGTTACAAATTTTCAAATATATTTTACATGAGCTCACAATTAGCGGAAATTTGTAGGCCCAATTACGATGACAAAATCATAATCTGATTATCTGTTATATCATTTCTATCTCCGTATTATCCTTTTTTACACACACACACACACACACACACACACACACACACACAACAAGACAATCAGTCAATTTCATAACAATGAAGTGCAATTAATCCACTTATGTTATGTTGTTTGTTTTGTAATATTGCATAATTTGGGTCTTGATTTAGTTGAATAAAACACTGCATAATCCCATATTAACTGTGAGACTAGGTGGCAAATTATGTTTAAAGACAGAAAATAGCACTTGGGTTCAAACAGATATCAGCTGCATATGTATTAGCTATAAAAGAAAATTCAGTTTCAAGAGAGAAAAGAAAATGAGAATGAAAATTCTTCTCTATAGTTTTTACACTATAATTTGCCCTTGTCATGGTATAATTCCCCACTCTGAACCTTAGTGTCCAAAAGATGGGGTACCAGCATGAATTCCTCTAAGCTCAATTACCAGCTTAGTACTTGTAGCGCTGCCACCAACCAGGAATTCCAATGCCTGGTACACTCTGGACCCCCCAACACCTTTCCCGGGGACGCCCAAGACCCAGTCCTTCTGGATCTTAACACAAGGAAAGTAAACCCTTTCCCTCACCGTTGTCTCTCCCAGGCTTCCCCTCCCTGGGTTACCCTGGAACATCACTGTGATTCAAACTCCTTGAATCTTAAACAGAGAGGAAACTGCACCTTCCCCCCTTCTCCTCTCTCCCCCTCCCAGATTCTCCCTGAGAGAGACAGTAATCCTGACACAGAGAGAAATTAGCCTCTCTCCCCCTTCCCTCCTTTCTCCCCACCAATTCCCTGGTGGACCCAGACCCAGTCCCCTGGGGTCTCACCAGAATAAAAAAACAATCAGGTTCTTAAACAAGAAAAGCTTTTAATTAAAGAAAGAAAACAGTAAAAATTTTCTTTGTAAATTTAAAATGGAATAGGTACAGGGTCTTTCAGCTATAGACATTGGGAATACCCTCCCAGCCTAAGTATTCAAGTACAAATTAAAATCCTTTCAGCAAAATATAAATTTGAACTCCCTCCAGCCAAATACACATTTGCAAATAAAGAAAACAAGCATAAGCCTAACTTGCTTTATCTACCTAGTACTCACTGTTTTGAATCTATAAGAACCTGTGTCAGGGAGATTGCAGAGAAACCTGGTTGCACGTCTGGTCCCCCTAAGCCCCCAGAGTGAACAACAACCAAAAACTAACAGCACACACAAAAACTTCCCTCCCTCAAGATTTGAAAGTATCCTGTCCCCTGATTGGTCCTCTGGTCAGGTGACAGCCTGGCTTACTGATCTTGTTAACCCTTTACAGGCAAAAGAGATATGAAGTACTTCTGTTCCATTAACTCTTAACTATCCGTTTATGACAGCCCTTCTTGTGCCCAGAAGGGTGTGAAGAAAACCAGAGCATATTATCTGAATAACAATGACTAATGAAAATAATAGTAAGGTAGTGACAGCTTTTTCTAATACAAAAAGGACCATTAGTAACAAAAATGCTGCTGCTGCTGCTGCACACATTGCTACAGGACTCTGATATTTTCATGTGTTTATAATCAGTGGTTGGCTAATACTGCAAAAAGTTTTACATTAATAACCCTATGAAGCAAATGCATTACAAATTTTTAACTGAGTTTACTGGACGGAATATCCAATGATATAGCAAAATTTAAGCGTATTCAGAATACTGACAGATTTTTTTTGCATTGAATTATATAATGATGCGATTTGTTTTCAGTAACAAGGAAGCATCCCTGCAGTTTCTGTGTGGCAAACAAATGTTTATCTAAAGTAAACGGTACTATACTCTGTCATGATAACAACTGGCAGTTAAACCAAACTTAGCCCACCAGGAGAGTCTTACATCTCTAGTATGAAATTGCTGCGAGTGTTACCCTCTCACCATCGTTGCTGAATTAGAATAACATTTCTAACAGGAGAAAAGAATCCTGTGGCACCTTATAGACTAACAGACGTTTTGGAGAATGAGCTTTCATGGGTGAATACCCACTTCGTCAGATGCATACCCACAAAAGCTCATGCTCCAAAACGTCTGTTAGTCTATAAGGTGCCACAAGATTCTTTGCTGCTTTTACAGATCCAGACTAACACAGCTATCCCTCTGATAATTTCTAACAGGTGAGCTAAAGAGAAACTTCCCAATGGCCAAGTCTGTCAGAGCAGACATGAATTTTCTCAGCTTGAAGTCAGTGATATATCACAAAATCCTATTCCTGTAGATTTTAACTTCTTTGTTTTTATCAGATATTTTCACTTGAGTGAGAATTACTGTAGTCTTGAATATAAAGGCTGCTGGGAAAGAATTCAAATACTGCTCATTTGCATTATTTTTCTGAATCTTCATAATTGACTGAAGAGGTAATTGACTGCAGCTTGTGCTTAAAATGACATCTGGGCACACCGATCTCTTTTAGAATACTGAAAACTTCTAAATGTTTGTTACCATTAGCAGAGATCTAATTTTTGACCCTGGGATATGAGGTTTTATTGATATTATTAGGACTTTACCTGCCAAAATGTTCTGTTGCTGTAGAAATCACTGCAGAACCCTAGAGGTCTTGCTTGCCTGAGCACATCCTGATTCAGCAATTAAAAGATGCTTCTTTTTCCATCCAACCCTGAGCTCAACACATGCCTCTAAATCAAAAGCCTGGACCCATCTCTCTGGGGGTTTGAAATCCATTCCCTACATCCCCACACAGGACAACAGGTTTTACAAATCTTCCTAGTCAGTTTTTTAGCTGTCTTGTGGGCAGAGCAACTACTGACAGTATGTGCTTGCCTTCCTGTACAAACGTTCTGAGAAGAAGAAAGAGGATTTACCTGAAGTCTTTGGTGAGCTTTTCAAAGCTGCCTTGGGCACACAATTCCCATTGAATCCCAGTCTTCATTTTGATTCCCTCTGCATCAGATGCAAGTGGAACTTAGAAAACATGGCTGGCCTGCTTTGCTTAGTTGGATGTCTTACCCAGTGTCAATGTCAGCTGCAAAAAGCTACTGCTGAGTCTTCTCTTGTGAGGCTGAGGTTAAAGTCCCCATGATTTCCCATTAAGTTGTGCTAGGGGCTACAAATATTTGAGATATCCATTCTGGGATGAAGCAACATAATTAAAAGCAGCAAAGAATCCTGTGGCACCTTATAGACTAACAGACTTTTTGGAGCATGAGCTTTCGTGGGTGAATACTCACTTCGTCGGATGCATGAAGTGGGTATTCACCCACGAAAGCTCATGCTCCAAAACGTCTGTTAGTCTACAAGGTGCCAAAGGATTCTTTGCTGCTTTTACAGATCCAGACTAACATGGCTACCCCTCTGATATTCAACATAATTAAGGCTAATATCCTGAGCACAAACTGAGGGACCATAGCAATTATTTTGGAATTTCTACCTTATTTGTCAACAGGCTTCTTCAATTCCCTCTTCTGCTTTCTCTCCTTTGTTCCCTCCTGTATTTGCCTATTTAAAAATAGTTTCTCTGAAATATATTTACAATCAGAGTAACCATAATATAGCTGTGATTCGAAAGAACGAAAAGAAAAACATTCTAAAAAATTCAGATTTATAAAAGAAGACACACTGCCTTTTTGTTGTACCCTGAAAACTCTGTTCTTGCATACACAAACCAATATTTTTGCACAAACATTGGGTAACTGTGCACTTAATTATTTACATGTGTCAATTACCCAAATTATGAACATAAACACCACTTAGTGCATGCAAATGCAAGTTTTTGATAGTGCAAGGGAAGTGTGTAAATCCATAATCTTTAAGCATTCTGAAAATTTGGATCAAAGTTGCCTCCTTTTTTTGCACTGTAGTGGACTTGTCTTTCTCACCTGGGTGTTCTGAGGCTCACAAGCTGGGCAAGTTCCTCACACAACTCCAGGAATGAGGTTTTCCACATTTGACAGTTCTTTGCTGTAACAAACCCATTTCAAAGTCATTCCATGTTTCCATAATGACATGTTCTCACCATTGTGTTTTGCATGGTGGGAGCAGGGAGAGACTACCGTGAAAAATAGCATCAGCTCTGTCCACTCCACCATGTCCTGATCCACTGTTGTAGGGGTTCTGGAACAAGTTGCATAGAATGAATCATAGAATATCAGGGTTGAAAGGGATCTCAGGAGGTCATCTAGTCCAACCCTCTGCTCAAAACAGGACCAATCCTCAACTGAATCAGCCCACTCAGGGCTTTGTCAAGCCTGACCTTAAAAACATCTAAGGAAGGAGATTCTACCACCTCCCTAGGTAACACATTCCAGTGCTTCACCACTCTCCTAGTGAAAAAGTTTCTCCTAATATCCAACCTAACCCCCCCCACACTGCAACTTGAGACCATTACTGCTTATTCTGTCATCTGCTACCACTGAGAATAGTCTAGATCCATCCTCTTTGGAACCCCTTTCAGGTAGTTCAAAGCAGCTATCAAATCTCCCCACTCCCATTTTTCTCTTCTGCAGACTAAATAATCCCAGTTCCTTCAGCCTCTCCTCATAAGTCATGTGCTCCAGCCCCCTAATCATTTTTGTTGCCCTTCGCTGGACTCTTTCCAATTTTTCCACATCCTTCTTGTAGAGTGGGGTCCAAAACTGGTCACAGTACTCCAGATGAGGCCTCATAAATGCAGAATAGAGGGGACTGATAACGTCCCTTGATCTGCTGGCAATGCCCCTACTTATACAGCCCAAAATGCTTTAGCCTTCTTGGCAACAAGGGTATACTGTTGACTCATATCCAGCTTCTCGTCCACTGTAACCCCTAGGTACTTTTCTGCAGAACTGCTGCCTAGTCATTCAGTCCCTAGTCTGTAGCAGTGCATGGGATTCTTCCATCCTAAGTGCAGGACTCTGCACTTGTCCTTGTTGAACCTCATCAGATTTCTTTTGGCTAAATCGTCTAATTTGTCTAGGTCCCTCTGTATCCTCTCTCTACTCTCCAGTGAATCTACAACTCCTCCCAGTTTAGTGTCATCTGCAAACTTGCTGAGGGTGCAATCCATGCCATCCTCCAGATCATTAATGAAGATATAGAACAAAACTGGCCCCAGGACCAACCCTTGGGGCACTTCACTTGATACCGGCTGCCAACTAGACATGGAGCCATTGATCACTACCCATCGAGCCCGACGATCTAGTCAGCTTTCTATCCACCCTATAGTCCATTCATCCAGCCCATACTTATTTAACTTGCTGGCAAGAATACTGTGGGGGTGCTGAGAGCCGTTGAACCAAACTGTAAACCCTGTATATAATGGAAACCACATCAAGTCAGGGGGGTGCGGCAGACCCCCCACACCTCTAGTTCCTGCACCGATGCACTGTTGTACTTCCTGTAAGCTGCTGCCTCTGTGTTCTCCAAGCAAAAAGCTGCTCCTGAAACACCTGCCATCATCTCTTGGCAGCAGCTTCTGCAGAGACACATCAAAGAACCATTGCTTCTATAAAGAGCATCCATCCGCCATCAGTCCCAGTTACTAGAATAAGCACAATCCATACCCTCAGCATTAGGAGGTAACAGTACGTCATCACACCAGCTTCAATCCTGCCAGAAAATTAAATTCTTGGTCCTAGATCAGTTTCTCCCACAAGTTCTTGTTGGCTACAGGCAATAAAATACCTCAGATGGGGAAATATATGTTTCATGTACTTTTCAACAACTCTTCCTGATATTTAAAACATTTTTACATACTAGCACATATATGCTAACAAAATTTTGCTGAAATACAGTATATGTAATAAGATGAGGCATTATTATCAAATCTATAATGCTAATACAATTATTTTCTTTCTTCTTTATGAAACCAAATGTTTCACTGTCTGATAGAATTGGTCTACTGTTGTAGTTAACCCCGACTATAACTTTACAGAACACAAATATTTCCAGGCTTGTTTGTATTCAGTAAGGTAATTAATTTAACATGTCCCCTTATGTTTGTGAACAATCAGCACTGCCTTGAGAAATATTTTGAAGCATGTATCTGTTATCACTGAAACTGTAAAACATATTGCTTCCTTGAGATTCTGACTATAGAGTGGAACTCCAAATTATGGAGAATTATTTCAGCAAGGTATCAATTCACCATCCATTTGTATGCATGCAGCTTAGTTCACACAAATCATTGTACACAGTGGTAGAGCCAAGTTTTGCAAACAGGGAGGGTGGCGAGTCATTGGTGGTACCACTTTCAATTATTCATAGATTCTAAGGCCTGAAGGGACCATAATGATCATCTAGTCTGACTTTCTGCATATCATAGGCCATAGAATTTCCCCAAAATAATTCCTAGACCAGATCTTTTAGAAAAACAGCCAATCTTGATTTAAAAATGGTCAGTGATGGAGTATCCACCACAACCCTTGTTACATTGTTCTAGTTACTCTCTCTATTAAAAAAGTACACCTATTTCAGTCTAATTTGTCTAGCTTTAACTTCTAGCTATTGGATCAGGTTATACATTTCTTTGCTACAATGAAGAGTCCATTATTAAATATTCGTTCCCCATGTAGGTACTGATAGACTGTGATCAATCACTCTCTAACCTTTATTTGGTTAAGCAAAATTTAGTTTAGCTCCTTGAGTCTATTGCTATAAGGCAGGTGGTCTAATCCTTTAAACAGTCTCATGGCTTTTCTCTGAATACTCTCCAATTTATCAACATTCTGCTTGAATTTTGGTCACCAGAATTGGACACAGTATTCCACAGTAGCAGTGGTCGCACCACTACCAAACACAGAGGTAAAATTATGTCTCTGCTCCTATTTGATATTCCTGTTTATACTTCCCAGGATTGCATTAGCTCTTTTGGCCACAGTGTTACACTGAGAGCTCATGTTCAGCTGATTATCCACCACAACCCTCAAATCTTTTTCAGAGTCACTACTTTCCAGGATAGAGTCCCCCATCCTGTAAGTATGGCCCTCTATTCTTTGCTCCTAAACATATACATTTATATTTAACTATATTAAAGCACATATTGTTATAGCTATCGGCTTGCTAATTTCACACCTTATCATGCATGTGTATTTAACACATTATCATACCTGGCACTGCAACACCAGTCTCAGCCTGGTTTCAAGGGGCAGTCCTGGGGGAGAAGGGGTTGGAAAGCACGTCCTCCCAGCATACACTTGGCAGCGGCAGCTCCTGTCTCATTTAGTTGCAACACCTTTCAGGTTCGGCCCAGCCAGTGGAGGGTCAGACAGGCCAAATTTCAGTGAATCCTACTGCAACTCAGTTGCACGAGGTCTCAGTGCCACACAACCCCATGAGCCATGTCACAACACCCATAGTGGGAAGCCAGGGCCAGCTCCATGGGAAACAAGTTACTG
Organism: Gopherus flavomarginatus; assembly: GCF_025201925.1. Lineage (NCBI taxonomy): Eukaryota > Metazoa > Chordata > Testudines > Testudinidae > Gopherus > Gopherus flavomarginatus. The sequence goes on from NC_066620.1 coordinate 106,415,767, forward strand.
CTGCTGGGTGAGTGCAAGGTGGGCTCGATCTTCAGCCCCCCTGAAAATTTGTGTTATACACCCAATGCTTGAATTGTGGGGGGAAATCAGGGGGCTCTTAATGAATGCAGATGGTCATGGAGGCAGCACAGAGCCAGGTGCCACCATACCTCTTGACCAGCTACTGTACTAGCAGCCTCTATGTTGCTGAACTGAGTTGATCCCCGCTGCAGCAAGACTGTCTTCTGCCCTCTGCCTTTGCCTCCTCTGCTACCCTTAATTGCCCCTTGGCCTTTACCTGTTAACTCTTGTCTTCTGGCCCTGCCTCCTCCCTTCCCCCAACTGTCCCTGATGTACATATACCTTTGGTGTCCTATCTCTTTACACACCAGCGACAGTTTTACATGAGTGTAGCCCATTTACATGGGTGCATGTAGTAAAATCTATCATTCATGTGCAAAATGATACTGAGCAAGTGACGCAAAGCAACAGATGCACCAAGTGCGGCCATACGTTGACAATTCTGCCCCAAAAGGTAAACCACATATTTTTATATTTTGGTCTTGTTGTGGTCATTTTTAACTACTTTTTACGGAGCTTAGCTTGATAGAATGTCTTGATTTGGGAAGTAAATTATCTTCACAGCAGATCAAGCCTGAATTTTCCTTTATATATTTCACCTAGTCTATCTGTTAGTTGAGCAAGGATTTAAAAATTGAAGTTAGTGACTTACTTTGGAGATAAACAAAAAAACTACAGAATTGCATAAGATCAATTATGTTATTATTGTGAGACCCAAATCTGTACCAGCTAATTGGCTCCTAGTCCACGCAAGAATAAAAAGTTTAAAGATTCTTTTACTGACAATGACGATAGACAATATTAAAACATCCAAGCATTAAACAAACTACTCCTGAAAACACTTAGAAAGAGCTGTTTCAACATAATAACTTTGCTAAAGAAGTTGAGCACCTAATTAAAAGGAGACCAACTGCATGTCAGAGTCGACTAATCATGTCATCAGCCAATTAGGGGAAGCAGCAATTTCATAGGGAGATTACAAAAATCTATGAAGGGGTAGCACAATCGTTTTGATTTAAAGTGGTTTTAACTTTAATCATGAAAGGCACATCTGTCATTAGCTGTATAATGTAAAACGGCTCTTTTCAGTTCCCTTCAGCCACTGTACAAGTAGAGCACAAAACAGTCACTTTGGCTTCTTCTTCAAAAATGTGATGAGGTGATTAAAATGAAGAGAGACCAGTGAGTGCCTTCCTATCCTCTTGGCTGCATTGTTTCCATCTCATTAACACTGTAGGCTAAATCTTCAAAACTTTTCGTGCCACATCTCATCTAGCATGCTGAAAGGAGATGCGAGAGGTGAACTTTTCTCTCTGTGCTGACTTTTGAGTTAAAAATTCAAAATTGTTTTCTTTTATCTCTAATTGTATCCAGATAATACACTGAGTGCCTAGAGACTTGATCCTACACAGACCAGGTATAAATTATTTTACCTATAGGGCCAAACCCAACTATGACTGCTTTGTGCCACTGAGACAAGGCAACTTAAAGACAGCTTAACCAACTTCCTAAGGCTACCTCCTGCACTGGAGGCCTGCCCTTAAGTGGCACAAAGCTACTGAAGCAGTTCCTAGGCCACCACTGGTGTAGAGAGTGTATCTGAGGTGTTCTTATGCTCCAGCAATTTCTGGTAGTTTGAATAGACCATGAGCAGCTGCTGTATGCTAGCGCTGCCTTCAGACTGCATCAGTTTGCACTGGGCATTCAAGACAGTACATGTTGGATCCAGGAGGTGCAAATGTATCTCATCCTTCTTCCAATTTTTCACTAAAGTCATGTCTACACTAAAAACAGTGGTCAATGCAAGGTATGTCAGCATACAGCTGTTGAAGTTTGTATATGGCTTGGGTGGGTGCATACTTGACTCATTGTGTTAACACCATGCATAATTACCAGGAGTGCTTGCATTAATGTAAGGTGCAGTGCAGCATTAGCAGGTAGCCCCATGTGCCACACACCATTATCCAACACAATGTCTTGTGGGAAATTTTTGCAATGTATTGTGAAATAGCAATTACTTGCCCAGGAATCTTTAGGATTTAGGGATCAAGTACCCAGCATGCAACTTTCTCCATCCCATAATGCCATTCATATCCCATAATTTTTTTTAAGAAATCCCACAAACCCATGTGGCATTTTTCAGTGTCCGCCAGCTCTGGCAGAAGAAGGGAATTCACAGAGCCTTGCATTATTCTCATGTATGCTGCCAATACAGCACCCACAAGTCTCCTGTATTTGCAAACCTACAGGAAGTATTGCAGCAAAAGGGGACATGATCATTTCTTTGAGGAAATGTTGCTGAGGGACATAGCAAAAAACAATTCAAGGTGGTTCGTGACATTTTATGGAGCAGCTGCAGAAGGCGGAATGCCGCTTCTGGGCCTGAGGACCAAGAACTGATTCCGAGGACTACACTGTAATGCAGGTTTCGGATGACAAGCAGAGGTGGCAAAAGGCCACATTATTGGATCAGTGTGCCAGGCTTATCCCAGCCCAGTGGTGGATTACCACATGGGCCGACAGGACCTGTGCCAGGGACCCCAACCAATTTGGGCCCCCCCCCCACAGGAGCACAGGAACTTCCTCCCCACCACCACCACCACCTGGGGCTCTGCCTCTCCTCTTCCCCATGAAGCCATCCAGCAATGGTGGGCAACCTGTGAGCTGCATGCAGCCCATCAGGGTAATCTGCTGGCCAGCTGCAAGACAGTTCATTTACATTTGTACGGCTGCCCGCAGCTCCCAGTGGCCACAGTTCACCGTTCCTGGCCAATGGGAGCTGCGGGAAGCATCCAGCACCCCGCCACAGGGAAATTGGTGAGTGTAGAAAAGAGAGACCAAGGATTGCAAAGGGTGGAAAGTCTGGGGTTTTTTGACCTGTAGGCCAACCAGGGTCTGCAGTATTTGGGTTTATTGTCTGAGAAGACCCTTTATGTCCTGGTGCATTTCCCTCTACTTGTCCTGTTGTGACTCCTGGGCGTTCTTACTGTCTTCTCTGTCTTTCACCATGCTGTCAGTTATATTGGCCCTCCAAGTCCTTTGTTCATCGTCCAATGCAGCACTGACTTGTAGGATCTCACAAACAACATCCTCCCTTTCCCTCTTCTTTTTCCTCCTCATCTGGGTCAGGCTTCCTATGAGCATGGATGAACACACCTCAAGGCCACCATGCCAGAAGTTGTGCATAAAAACAGACAAATATACCATTGAATTTAAGTCACAGAGGAAAGGGAAAAATGCATTTAATATCCTTCCCTTATTCCCATGAACATTTTTAACCAGAAATTCTTATTGACACTTCAACTTTGGAAGGCCTCAGCATAGCACCGCTCTTCAGTCCCAGTTATGGTGAGAACATCTTGCCAGGCATGAGGGAAGGAAGGATGTTCTGTTGCATTCAGTTATACAATTTCATCTACCTATTCCTTGGGTGTGCACACAGGGCAATGGCAATAAATATTGTCACTATTTCCACAGGTGGTGGGGATTTTTAGCTGATCTCTCACTTCTGAGGGTCACAAGAGCACAGAGAACACAGCTGCTATTGGTGTCACCAAGCTGCCCAGGCCCATATGTTTACTGCAACACCAGCCAAATTCATCACAGAGTGGCATGGGAAAGTGTCCTTGGAGGAGAAGTAAGGCAGCCATCCCTAGAGCCCTCCAGGAAAGGATTGCAGAGTATCTCTCAGAAAGTGCCCCACTTTCCCCTGCCCCCCCACTCCACACACATACACTTGTTCAATATGTGTAGGTTAGCTCCAAAAGGGATTTTTACCACAAAAATTACAGCTCTGCAGTCTGTTTTTGGAAACAATTGCACAAGCTGTTGCAGTCTTAGAGAGCAGAGCCAATTTTCTTCATGCACAGAAAAGTGTGATGTGGGACTATACTTCTCATATCACATAGTCTTGCCTACACAAACTTATGAAAATTTAGCACCACTCTCTCAGATGTTGTTTACTGCATGTGAGGCAGCAAATTAAGTAGGTACAGTTCAAAGTGTGGCATGGCCATTTACTGTGCAGATATATTATTGGAAATATGTCTTTGCACTGTTAATCACTCATGCTATAATGAAGGCTGAATGAGAAATTAGATGTCAAACAAGGCTGTATTTCTTTTGTGGAGAACTCACCATATCATAAATGACTATGAAAAATATTCTTGGTCTCTGATATTTTCTTCCTTCCCTTGATTGTTTGGAAATAGCTTTCTTTGTACTTGAATGACCAGTCTCCCAGCAGTTCTTTAATGTCTGCACTAAGCAGCTTTCAAACAATATAGTGACGGTAGATAATCATGCTGTACTTGACATTATATCTCCTTTATTTCTTGAAATGCAGAACAATATTTGAAGGGAGACCTGGAAACACAGTGCTGAGAAAGCTGAGAGAACAGCACAGCCAGGAGTGTCAGAACATAGATAAAAGACAGTGTCTAGTATCTCTTCAGTTTAATCAGTCATCTCAAAACGTTGATGAAGAAACCAAAGTGACTGTTTTGTGCTCCACTTCTACAGTGAGTGAAAGGAAACAATAAGAACAGCTTTATCTGCACAACTAATGACAGATGTGCCCTTTGTGATTAATGTTAGAACCCCTTTAAATCAAAAAGGATTATGTTCCCCTGGAGTTTGGGGATTTTTTTTAACCTTCCCTACTGCAATTGCATAATCCCTTAATTGGCTGGCTGGCTAATTGTTAGAGTCAGACCTACATCATTCCTTTTAACTAGGCATGCTCTGACTGACAGCTTTCTGGGTGTAATTTATTTTACGTAGCCACTTTTTTAAACAAAGATACGTCTAAAGGTTATATTAAAGACTCTACTTTAAATAATAAAAACTAATTTTTGCATAGGAGTTATGACTGATTTCTTTAATCAAAAAATAAAGCCAAGGGTGGAAAGCAGATGTTGCATATAATTTGAATGGAAAGTTGATGTCTTTTGGGCCTTGCTGCAGCTAAATAGTGACAAAAGCTAAGTACTGAATTTGTGCAAGAAAGGATGCATCAAAGGAACTGCATTGTCCAGGGAACTGGAAATGAGAGAGTAACAATTTCCAGTCACTATCAATCAGGCATTCATTCCAAAATGGTGACTATCTGATTTAGTATGAAATGAAATATTGTGTTAGTCCAGTTCCTAATGTGCAGGTGTCCACATCACAAACAAACAAAAAAGCTCTGTGGGATTAGCTTGGAATCTTTCTTAGCATTCTCAGAGGTGTGCTATTGGGTGGGCAGAGGGGCTGAATTGTGAAACAATCCCTTCAGTCCAGGACTGGGGAACATTAGCAGGCAGGTGTGGGGGAAAGCTTGCACTGCTGCTGCCTCAGGATGAGAAGACTTCACTCTTCGGGGCTGCCATTCCAACATTTTCATCAGCCCCATATTTCCTACCGGAAAAGATGAGAGTAGCTATTCTACCTATGTATCTCTGGGTTTTATAATTCTATCCATCACCACAGTATCTGATTATCTTCAGCATAAAATCAACAGCAATAATGAAGTGCCTAATGGCCTTCATGGAGTCTCTGGCATGTCTCCCTTTAGAGGTCAAAACTCTGCTGGGATTATGTGTTGGTTGGGCATTTGGAGTAGAGGGCATGTCAGTATAATGAATGTCATTCTTGGGGTGGATAGGCTTTTTAAAGAGGAAGGTTTTGGAAGCCTTGCACCCTTGGCTTCAGTGACAACAGGATGAGGCCCTTAGGACCTGATTTTGAGAGGTGCTGAAAACCCGGAAGTCCAATGCGAGCTGAGCACCTCTGAACACTAGGACCTTAGTGACTAGAACCTGAACACTAATGTATGTGTGTTCATCCACCTCTAGTTGTAACATTTCCTCTACTGCCCAAGCCCTGCCAACACTTGTGCACATGCTTAATCTTATGCGCTGTGCATAGTCCCAGTCCTCTACACAATACCATGAACCTCATGCTATGGAATAAATGGTAAGAGAGCAGTTGGGGTGAAATATTAGATGGCAGTTTAACCCCTCCTGATTAAGAGATTTCTCATTCTAAAACGTATGCAGATTTATATTTAGGATTTTTATTTTCTTTTGACACAACACTAATTCCAGTCACGTTAACATAAAAATGTATGGGCATTCTTCAAAGCCACAGTGAGAGGCAGGGTAATAAGTTATGCATTGGCAAAAAACTAAGTTATGGTTATACAGAGGGAAATGAAAACTTGTCTGCCAATTAAAAAACCCTGAAAGGAAACACAAGAGACCCCAGTCACCTAAATTATATCCCCAAATTTACCGACTATCCTGTAATTGAAAAATATATGATAATAAAGGAGACTGCATTTTACAAAATAGGGAATTTGGCTGGAAGGGTATTAACTGTAAAATAACAAAGCAGCAGCTAAAGGAAGTAATTATTGTTCCTCATAAAGATGATGCCTGCAGGAATAATAACTACCTCGCCAAACCAAATAAAAATGGGATTCTTACAATTTCTATCAGCCATTTACGCCTCAGATGCAGTAGAAGAGAGAGAATACATGGACAGAGTTCCATTAGTACAACTCACATTAGACAAAACAATACGCTAAATACTGCCATAATGGGAGAGGTAATGGAAATTGCTATTTAAAACCCAATGAAGGGAAACCTCCAGGGGAGGATGATTTGTTATTGAACTTTATGCTATAATCCAGGAAGACATTGGACTGTTTCAACAGCAATTGTAAAATGAGTGTCTCTTTTCAGGTACCTATTTTATATGATAAGTAATGCTCTAATAACTTGTGTGCCCAAACAAGGTCAGGAAATGGCCTTCATCATGCACAAAACTGACTAATGTCACTGATAGAGATGGATTCGAAAAAATCCTTGAAAAAGAAAAATCAGCCAGACTGGAACAAACCCTGCATAAAATGCACTCAGGCCCTGAGAAGTGGGGAAGTAAGAAGGGTTTTGTAACAGGGAGATTAACTGCTGACAATGTAAAGAAAAACAAATGCAGACAACAATATAATTCAAGTGACATATACATTGCACATTGTTGATGCAGTGTTGTAGCCATGTAGGTTGCAGGAAAGCTTGTCTCTCTCACCAATGGAAGTTGGTTCAATAAAAATATATTATCTCACCCACCTTGTCTCTGTAATATGCTCTCAGGCCCATGCAATTGTGGATTCTATCAATGCACACAAATCCTTTGGCAGGGATGAGTCAGATTATGAATGTATGCAACAGGTTAAGCACTCAGAGCCAGAAAATGCTAAAGCTAAATGCTGCATGTACAACCTTAACTCTCTCCGACCCCTTGTGTGCATGCATTACAACAGTTTTTTAATTAAATGCATGATTGCACACTATTCCTCAACTAATTCAACAATAATATGTTTTCCTGCAAGCTAAGATACATGTATAACAATACTTTTTTTCATTCTTTTATGCTTGCACTAATTTCATCGTTTAGATAGATAGATACTTTTGAGATGGTAAATTCTCACCTCTCTAGGGTATATATTTTAACAATTTCTTGCCAGACTGTGATTGGCCTCTGAGCATGTGTGCATGGTAGTTGGGTACAAGGTACTGCTGCTGGATCATGAAACAATGGAAAAGTTTCACAGAAAAGGATGCTTTCTTCTCACAGTACAAAAAAAATTACTAGCACATGGAATATAGTGTCATCCCTAAAGAATGCAAGGACTCCCAGTATGGCTGGCCAAACATTTTGAATTCTAAAATATCCATCAATAGACACTGACTGGAGATATCCAAGTGGTGGTGATGGATGGGAAATAAGAAAGATGAAAATCTAGCATGAAATCAAAAGTGATTTGGTTTTCCAGAAATATGCAGTATAACATAACTCTACAGACACCGTGATTTTTTTTATAGGAACTAAAGGAAAATTCCCCTGCATTCATTATCTTTCCTCACTAAATATGAAATCAAGCAGGTTTGCAGAATGCTTACATTTCCAAAGAATGTATATATCTGTTTCATTACAAGATAATCCAGATGTAGAGAATCTTTGCCAACACCAGACAAAGTATGGATCTGTCTGGAGAACACACTGCAACATAGTCGGGAGGACTTTTCCTTTAAGAAGTCAAAACATATCAATATTCTTCACAACTAGATTTTTTCCCCCTCTCCATATAGATCAAAATCATATTGGGAAATTTAAACGGCCCAGGAGAATTTATTTCAGATAAAGCTGAGCTAAAAAAGATGTCCCATATCTAAAGATTAAATATTGAAAGAACTTCTCAGCTCTGTTCAATTTTGCAAGATGTTGACACTGATAAACTGTATGATGAAGTGGGAGTTCAGTTCAAGATAGAAATGATTCCTCCCAGAGGGGATGCGAGGGCTGCTAGTAGTGTGAAGGTGTAAGAGAAATAAGTTAGAATTAACATAACCGGTTGCATCCTGATACAGAGGCGTTGGTCGGATAGTACTCCTGTCTGCTTTGGGTAGTTAATGGCATCTTTATGTGCATGAGTGATTGCTGCACAAAAATAATGGAGAGTGTTTTTTGGTAAAACTTACTTTAAGATGTGACCAACCACTGTCACGATATAAACAAGGATTAAATTTAAATAAAAGAGATTGGAAACAAATAGATGTTGCCTTGGGGGGAGGGAAGAGATTTTACCCACCAAGAATTTTCCAAATGAAGCAGCCTCTACCACTGCAGCAGTTAGCTCCATGCAAAGAGCTGACATGAAAGAAAGTCATTAGTCTGGAAGAATGTGTAATTCCTTGGGCATATTAGTGATAGAAAGATAAGGGAGCTGGCATTTGATTCATAAAAAGTGAAAGAATCATAATTTCAATTATGTCGTCATCTGAGGTGGAGCAGGGGGATTCGCTCCCAGCTCTAGGTCTTCTGGTTGCTGGAAATTTTCATAATACAATATCATAAATGAGTCAAGTTGGGTATCATTTGAAAGCCCTTTCTTCCATGAACACAATGGTACCAAACATGACAAACCTAGTAGATAGATAGATAGATAGATAGATAGATAGATAGATAGATAGATAGATAGATAGAATTCTATGCCCACAAATTAAAAATTCTGCAACAAAAAAAATTAAAATTCTGTGCACAATATTTTTAAATTCTGCATATTTTATTTCTCAAAATAACATAATATAATCACACCAGTTTCAGTTATTTTTGGTAATTTATTGCAAAATACCTGTCAGTAAGTATGTCCATAATAACACAGACAACAAAAGATTCAGAAAATGTTTTTGACAAATAGATTCCTTACTAGGCATATTAACAGAGAACTCTGAGTAATAATTCATTTAAACTACAATACAGAACTGTATTTCCCTCCCATTGGTGGCCCTGTGCCTCCACTTCCATTCAGCCCCTGACCCAGTCTGTCCTCTCCCACTAGCCCTTATGAGCCCCTGTCTGACCCTTCCCCTTCCTCCCCCCAAGCAGCCCTACACTGTCTGTCTCCCCATATCCCCTGTCTCCTGACCTGGCCCTACAGCCGCTGTGAAGAAGGCATGGCAAGTTCTTCCTCTTTCTTAGTTGGCTGGGAGCTGCTGCTCTGTTCTATTGCCACAGCATCCTCTGGTGGACAAAAGGCAGAACTGCACCAACTTTCCAGCTGAAGCTCTTTTCTGCACAAAAAATTAAAAATATGCATGGCACATTAATTATTCACAAGCACAGTGGCACAGAATTGCCCCAGGAGTATATAGTTTACAAATAAATGTTTGGTTAATTATTAGAGCTGTCAAGTGATTAATAAAATTAATTGTGATTAATCACACAATTAATTGTGCTATTAAACAATAATAGAATACCATTTATTTAAGTATTTTGGATGTTTTCTACATTTTCAAATATAATGATTTCAGTTACAACACAGCTCCTAAACTCAACATGACTCAGCCATGCCTTCACTGCTACCCATGTTACCATGGCTATACCGTTGTTTATACCCATGCTAGCTTAATGACAGCTAGTGCAAGTATGCTTATACTAGCTAACAGTGTAGACATAGGCCCAATCCCCTAGAAGGCTTTGAGTATCTGGACTTCAAATTGGATTTTATGTTCAAAGGGGAGTCAGTGCTATGAGTGGAGCACCAGGCTGAGGGTTCTCAGTGTCCTGTGCTGCTGAGCAGGCAGGCAGGCTATGTTTTCTATCAGTTGGAGTGTCACAGGGTAGGTAAACCCTGTCCTGGGTGTCAGGTCACATGTGGCCAAAAGAAAAGGCAGAGACGGTACCACAGCTGGTTAGGTCCTATGCCAATGGCCCTTGTTATAAAGCATGGTAGTATTGCTTAGTGACTGGAGTCAATAAAGTTGCCCTTCCACACAGGGCTGTGTGGCCCAATGGCCAGTCAATAGAGTGGCCCTTTAATTCAGGGCAGCATAACCTAAAAGCCAGTCTCAATAAAGCGGCCCTTCCACTCAGAGTGGTGTGGCCTAATGACCAGAGTCAATAAAGTTGCCCACTTCTAGGGTATTGTGTGGCCTAGTGGCTCATTGGGGACACCTAGGGGTGTCTGGCACCCAGGGTGGGGGACTCAGGCCCTCCCTATTCCTCCAATTCCCAGCCCAGGGCCCTGGCAGTGGTGGGGGTGCTCACCACCAAGTCAGCGGGGATCTTCCCAAAACACACTGGCTGGTTCCCTGGTTCACTCACCAGAGAAAAGTCAAAGTCCCCTGGGCAGCTTCCTACCTTTTCTCCCTCAGTGATGCTCCACGGTCCCCCTGGATCTCTGGGATCCTCAAGTGACATAGCTCCTGCTGTCGTGGTCTCATCTCTGGGCTCGGTTGGCAGCCTGGAGTCCATCTGGAGCTTTATGTGCTGTGGCTCTGTAGTCAGGGTCTGTAGCAGTTCCCTGGAGAGAGCCTGCAGTCTGCATCTTCCTTTTCCAGCAGCCTGACCTGACAGGGCTGCTTCCTTTTATACTCTGACTCCCGGCTGAGCATGCCCAGCAGAGTTGGAGGGGCAGGGTTTCCTCAGCCTGCAAAGCACAGTTAACCCTTTCAGGGCTGGTGCAGGGTTGGTACACCCCATCACATGGAGCTTTTTCTAGGATGCCTGGGAAGTTGAAATGTATAGTTATTGCTGCCATATCTACTTCAGCACCCAATTGCATTTGTTCCTGGAAGTCCCAAATATCTGCATTATACACATATTTGATTACATCTATTTTATCTATTTATACCTCACTAAGTTATAGGAAAGAGATAGCTTCCTTCAATAGTAATGATGTTAAGCCTAGTTAACTTGTACTATGCTTCTATACAACCTGTTTATGCTATTAAAGTTTCAGTTTATGTTCCACATGTGCCTTAATCTTTATATCTTAAGATCTGGTTCAAAATAATCAATTACAGGAGGTAAATACTGCTTAAATAGGATCGAGGAATCAGTAGAATGTTTCACATGACGGATTTAAGCGCTCAACTGACACTAGAATTTAAAGTCACAGTTCATTACCAGTGATGAAAATAACGTGTAATTATTCCCTTGAAGTAACCAGAACTACCTGTTCTTAAATTTTAAAGCAAATTCTTTTCCTCTGTAGGGCAGGCAGCAAGAGTCTTACCCAGTCTAGAGAATCCTTCAGGCAATCCATTTTTTCCATTACAATGCACGGTGTCTCTTATAGAAATGGCATCCTGCCACTGATAAATGTACCACATAGTGGCTGAATACAACTGAACACTAACCCACCATTTATAGTAAAATGTTCTCATTAAGCATCTTATAATGTAAGATCCTTGCTGCAAAATACCATGCTATGACTGCCTGAAACTTCTCACTGCAGGCAGCTGTTCCAGTAGCAACTGCTTATTGATGATGCTTCAGATTTGAGTAGGGTATAAGGAAAAGTCACTCAGGTGATGACTATAACTGTTTGACTTAGGCTGTAAGTTCTTTGAGGCAGTGACTGTTTTTTTGTTTTGTCTTAGTACAGTCCCTCGCACAGTGGGGCCCGGTCCATGATTAGCATTACCACAACACAAATAATAATAATACAAGAAGAATAAACTGGATACAGTGTGCCCTCAGTGTACCTGAGCAACCATATTTAACTAACTGTAGTCAGTATGGCCTTGTGGGTAAATTGAAGGAAGAATCTGGCCTTTTATTTAACAGTGTAGTAGACTACAGGAACTCCTCACTTAAGGTTGTCGTTATGTTCCCGAAAAATGCAACTTTAAGCAAAATGATGTTAATTGAATCCAATTTCCCTACAAGAATTAATGTAAATGAGGTGGTTAGGATCCAGGGAAATTTTTTTCACCAGACAAAAGACTATATTATGTGTGTGTGTGTGTACACACACGCACACACACACACAGTATAAGTTTTAAACAAACAATTTAATACTGGTTGTCATAAACAGATAGCTAAGGGTTAATGTCTCTTTCACCTGAAGCACCTGACCAGAGGACCAATCAGGAAACTGGACTTTTTCAACTTTGGGTGGAGGGAATTTTGTGTCTGAGGTCTTTGTCTGTCTGCCTGCTTTCTCTGAGCTTTGGAGAAGTAGTTTCTGTTTTCTAATCTTCTGTTTCTAAGTGTATGGACAAAGAGATCAGATAGTAAGTTATATGGTTTCTTTTCTTTGGTATTTGCATGAATATAAGTGCTGGAGTGCTTTGATTTGTATTCTTTTTGAATAAGGCTGTTTATTCAATATTCTTTTAAGCAATTGACCCTGTATTTTGTCACCTTAATACAGAGAGACCATTTGTATGTATTTTTTCTTTCTTTTTTATATAAAGCTTTCTTTTAAGACCTGTTGGAGTTTTCTTTTCTGGGAAATTTCAGGGAAATTGAGTCTGTACTCACCAGGGAATTGGTGGGAGGAAGAAATCAGGGGGAGATCTGTGTGTGTTGGATTTGCTAGCCTGATTTTGCATTCCCTCTGGGTGAAGAGGAAAGTGCTTTTGTTTCCAGGACTGGGAACGGAGAGGGGGAGTCACTCTGTTTGGATTCACAGAGCTTGTGTCTGTGTATCTCTCCAGGAGCACCTGGAGGGGGGAAGGGAAAAAGGATTATTTCCCTTTGTTGTGAGACTCAAGGGATTTGGGTCTTGGGGTCCCCAGGGAAGGTTTTTCAGGGGGACCAGAGTGCCCCAAAACACTCTAATTTTTTGGGTGGTGGCAGCAAGTACCAGGTCCAAGCTGGTAGCTAAGCTTGGAGGTTTTCATGCTAACCCCCATATTTTGGACGCTAAGGTCCAAATCTGGGATAAGATTTATGATACTGGTACACAGTGATGATGATTGTGAAGCTTCGTTGAGGTGGAGGAGTCAGAGGTGGGATATTCCCTTACTGCTAAATGATGAACTAACAATTGGATGAGCCCTCAAGGGTTAACTCTTTCACTCTGCAAGGCAGCAGGAATGGAGGGAAATATGCTCATTTTCCCTTTAAGTACACTGCGTTGTTAATTAGATCAGCTTGCTGAGACCGCAGCTGCTGCAAACTCCCTCCATCCTGAGCCCTGTTCTCAGGGCCGGCTCTAGGTTTTTTGCCACCCCAAACAAAAGAATTTTTGGCTGCCCTCCACCCCAGCCCTGGGCCCTCCTCCACCCGCACCCCCTGCCGCCCCAGCCCTGTGCTGCCACCCACACCGGTACTGACTCCGTCCACTTCCCCCTCACCTCCAGCCGGTCTGGCACTGGCAGGGTCAGGGTAAGCAGTGGGGCTCCTGGGCCGCACCTCAGCCCAGGGTCCCTCCAGCTGGGGTTCCCACCTCCAGGACTGGCCGGGACCCAGAAGGGCAGAGCTGGGGGACTGCCCCAGCAGGGGGCTGAGGAGCCGGGACAGGGTAGCCGCAGAGGGAGCAGCGCCCAGGAGAGTGGGACGGTGTCCCACATGGCAGCGCCCTGCCGTCTATGGCCCCACTCCTGCTGCTGATCCCTGGCCGGCTTGGGCTGCTTCGCCTGGCTGTGGTGCTGGGGGCTGCCACCCTGCGGCACCTGCAGACGGCTCCATGTGCCCCGTGGGGTGGCCCCCAGCCTGAGTGTCCCCCACTCAGAGCCTGCCTGGCCCCCCCACAAGGTGTGGGCGCTGCTCCCCCGTGGCACAAACTGCAGTGGCTCCAGGGCGCCCCCACGCAGGAAGCACTGCTGCTGCAAGGGCTGGCTCTAGGCTTTTGCCACCCGAAGCAAAAAAAAAAAAAAAAAGGACTGGAATGCTGCCCCTATAAATGTGCCACCCCAAGCACATGCTTGGTTTGCTGGTGCCTAGAGCTGGCCCTGCCTGCTCTATGGAAGATGGGGTAAGTGGGGTGCAGGAGCAGGGAAGAGGGGGACAACCTGGCATTAGCCACCCTCTTCCTTCCCTCCCCCTGGCACAGCAAGCAGGAGTCTTAGAAAGCAGTTCCAAGGCAGAAGGTAGGAGCAGCACATGGCAGTAGGGGGAGGGACACAGCTGAACTGCAGGCAGCTGATGCACAGGGAACTTAGGGGAGTGGGGAGCTGATAGGGGGCTGCTGTTCCATCCTGGTTCCAAGCCCCCACCAGCTAGCTGCAATGGGCTGCTTTTCCTCCAAGCAGTAGACAAAGCAGGTGGCTGCCAAACGACATTAGAAGGGAGCATTGCATAACTTTAAACAAGCATGTTCCCTAACTGAACAGCAATTTAACAACGAAACAATGTTAACCGGGACAACTTTAAATGAGAAGTTACTGCACTGAGTAAGTCAGGAAGCCATACCAGAATCTTCTCAGTTGCTTATTTGTGAAGAAGAGAGAAAGCCAAATTGTTCATTACCTCTCCCCATATCTGCCCATCATGAAGTCAGTGACTCAGAGTAGGACACAAAGTTCAGATACAAAATGGAAAGGAGGTTGCTTCACCCCCTGCCTTGTTCTTTTCCTTGTACAGAAGAAGCAAGGAAAGATTTATTGGTCTTCCTCCCTCCCTGTGTAGTCCTTTTTATCTTGTTGCCTTATTTCTGATTTATTTTTCTCTGTGTCAGTGAGAGAATAGATTTCCTCCCCCCGGCCCCAAAAGCTCAACGATACATGGTAATTAACAAATAGAGATGTGCAAATTGTCCTGCTCCTCCTTTATGTGACGTGAATTACAAGCATCACCAAATTATCCTGGAAGAGTTGTTCATCTGAAACAGAGATTTTTCAGTCTCTATGAAACTTAAAAGGAATTAAAATACCACACAGCCTTGTGAGATTTCCACCCTGAACTAAACACATTTTGAATTTAACCTTTTGACATTCTTCCCATCATCGCTAAGAACTAGAAAAGAGACAAGTCATTTTGGACTGATGTTTCTGGACTTTCTATTTCCCCACAATCTCCCACCTCTCATACTGGGTTTGTTTTTACTCATCATAGCGAGTACTCCTGCTCCTGAGGATATAGTTCAGGTCAAGACCCCATGATGCAGAAAGCCATGGTCACACTTTATGATAAAATGATTGCAATTTTGGTGATTATGCTTTTTGATGAAAGTTTTCCAGTAATTAATATAATCAGAAGGTTAATTACTCAGCGCACCTTTGGTTTCAGAGCTCATATAAGTACTTTTAGAATGGTATTTATGCTATAAGAGATTACATCCAACCCCTACCCCCCAAACTATGTTAAAAGAACATTACGGTTGCCAAGTCCAGCACTCAAAAGTTAAGTACCACCAGAATTTAGGTTGCCTGTGCAATCTTAATTTGCTCTTCTCACCTCCTCTTGAGCATTTTCCTACAGTCTTTAATTACATGATCTCATATGATTTTTCCACAGGATCCAGCCTTATTAAGTGAATTTAATATCTCTTTTTATCTTCATCATTCTATGTATGGTCCCATGCCTTATTTACCACACACCAACCAAACCATGCACTGATTACAGAATTACTAAATTTCCTCATGGGCATTTCTATTGTGCTCTCACTATAATAGCTGAGTGCTTCACAAATAGTAATGGATTTATCTTCACAATCCTCTGTGGAAACAGGTGGTGGTATTCTCATTTTACAACAAGGGAACTGAGGCACAGAGAGATTATTAATATCTAAATTGTGGGGAAAAATCCTTTAATTTTGTGTGCCCAAACTGAAACACATAGTGCTTGATTTTTTCAGAGTACTTAACACCATTTTTTAGCGCTTTAAATGTTCAAAGCACAGCTCCTATGGACTTCAGTTGTCAGTGGTGGAAATCCCTTGATTCAAGGATGATCTCTACCATGGATTTACATATTCGTCCAAAGATGACTCAAGAGTCTGATCCTGGAACCACAGATCCACCCACAATAGTTATAGATATTTCCTAGCGAGGCAGCTGCCTGCCGGGAGAAAGTTCTCTCTTTTTCCTTCCTTCCCTCTCTTTTTCAGCTTTGAGGACAAGGTGCTTGTCCTTGAAGTGGGCCACTGCCAGATGGAGGATGTGGTGCCATTGAGATCAGTTGGTGGCTTGCTCCTCCCAGCTTTTGATGTCAACATCAGTTTTCTTGAGATATGCTCTCAGTGTGTCTTTGTAGTGTTTTCTCTGATCACCACGAGATCTTTGACCATGGGTGATCTGAGAGTAGAGGGCTTGTTTTGGGAGGTGAGAATATGGCATCTGCAACCCAGCAGAATTGGTGCATAAGGATCATCACTTCAATGTTGGTGACATTGGTTTCAGTGAGAATGCTAGAATTAATGCAGCAATCTTCCTACTTGATGCAAAGAATCTTCTGGAGGTATTGGTGGTGGTATCTCTCCAGACTCGAGGTGTTATCAATAGGTCACCCAGGTTTCACATCCATAAAGGAGTGTAGGGATGACAACTGTCTTATAGACCTGAATTTTGATGTCCTTCTGTAGATCACGGTCTGTGAAAAAGTGTTGGAGCAGTTTCCCAAAGGAAGCAGTTCCACACTGGATTCTGTGCTGGATCTCACTGTCAATTTTTGCATTGTGAGAGAGTAGGCTACTGAGGTAGCAGAAGTGCTCGAAAGTCTCCAAAGTCTGTCCCTTGATGGCAATTTGTGATGGGTCATGTGCAAGGCCTGAGGCAGGCTGATAGAGCATTTTAGTCTTCTCAGTATTAAGTGAGAGTCCTAAGCTTTGGTAAGCTTGTGCAAAAAGCTTTTTGAATTCAGTTAGAGTTACAAGTGCTGAGCCCTTCTGCAAATCTGGCTCCATGTGTCTCAGGTTGGGCATCCAGAA
This sequence comes from Gopherus flavomarginatus, assembly GCF_025201925.1. Lineage (NCBI taxonomy): Eukaryota > Metazoa > Chordata > Testudines > Testudinidae > Gopherus > Gopherus flavomarginatus. The sequence goes on from NC_066620.1 coordinate 106,432,976, forward strand.
AATGAACACACAATTAGTGAACATCTTTGAAAAGTCTGGTTTAAGTGAATCTTGATTGACATCACACAGGAATTCTGTGGCAGAGGGAGGGATAGAATCCAGTTCCCCAGTGCAGCAGTCATTTTCCTTATCCATGAGATCCTTTTTTTTCCTCAGTGCCTTGCCTCATTCACTGCACATCTTCCAACTTCTGAAACAAGTGAGGCACGCTGAGTACAGACAAGTCTTCATCACACAAACCTGATTCGTTCTGGGAAAAAAAGTATATGATCATATAATTAATTATAGATTACATCATAATGCATACTCATAAGGGGGCTTGTAGCGAGACGCTTGTTGGGCCCCTCTGGTTTCAGCAGGAATGTCTCAGCTTGATGCAACACCAGTGTTCTTTCTTTACAGCCAACTTTGCAAAGTGCAGGCCTGGCTAGCAACAGATCAGAAGGCTCTCACCTCCCTCTGTGCCTGGCCTCTCTCTTCCCCCCTTCCTGTGGCTTCCTTCCAGCCTTTATAGCCCAGGCTAATGAGGCTGCCAGGTGCTGCCCATTACCAGGCAGACACAGGGCTATTCAACTAGCCCCAATCCATTGGCAGGGGCTGATTAAGTGCTTCTCACTCAGCACCCTGTCACAGGACTTATAAGACTGCACAGGCAATCTTAATTCTGACCTTTGCTCAGTTTTCAGTGCTTGACTTTGCAACTTTAACATTCTTTTAACATAGATGGATGTCATTTCCTAATTTTTTTAAAATACAGACTAAAAGACAGGGGTCATCAGCAAGGTCTGGCCCATTAGAGCAACAGTCCAGAACTCTATCACTTGAGCTAGTAACTGGTAGGAGTAGTAGGCTGTTATCTTCTCCGTAAAATAGTCACTAGATGGGAAGGAGAGACAAACACTTTGCAAGTGGACAGAGGACTGTAGAGACTATGGACTCCTGGGTTCAATTCCAGGTTCTATAGGGGAATGTGCACTAATAGTTATAGACTTTCTGCCCCAATTTCCTAGTCTATCTCTGTCCATTTTTGCTGCTACCTTCCCTGTGCCCATACCTTGTCTCTTGGCCCTTATTATCTGTTTCCCCCAGCTCCTGCCTGTCCTTTGTTCCTGTCCAGCTCCTCAGTTCCTGCCCCCATCCCACTCTGCCCCATCCTCTCCTCCCCATTCCTATCCATCCACACCAGTTCCTGTTCTACAGTGTCCTCATAGTCACTGTATTCTAAAGTGTAATTGGCATCACTTTGTTCTTCAGCTTTAGCAAACAACTTTCTTTACTATTGCAAAAGTGGTTGAAACTACATTGCAGGGTGATGGGAAGAAAAATGTAGGTTACATACCTGTAAGCTGGAAGTTCTTTAAGATGTGTAGTCCCTGTGTATATTCCACATGTGGGTACACAAGCACATCATTTACCTGACACTGGTATTTAATGTTCATTGGTCTGCACCTACATGTTGCTTTCCTCATGCTCTGAACCAAGGGTGTAAGTTTAAAATAGCAGGGATTTCTACAGATTCTGGAGATGACTGGTTACTTTGTACCAAGGAAGAGAAAATTCTCCATTTAGCCAGATAACATTTTTCTGGTGAAGTCTTTGATGGTGAATAGATTGAACAGCCTCCCAGCATCAACATTCTAGATATGGTGCCTGTCCAAACAACAGGACATAAAGTGAAGAGGGCCTATGTTGGGATGTCTGGTCTCACCATTCTCCAGAGATAGTAGACCCAGGAAGTGTTGGATGCTGATGGGCAGATGGGTTAGCAGAAGGTCCAGAAACCAGTTGGGTGCTATCGGGTGCATGGTGCACATGTGTACCCACGTGTGGAATACACATAGGGACTAGTACTCGAAGAAGAATCAATTACTTTTTTCACTTGGGGTGCTTTACTGAAAAAAAAGAAAAGCAAATTTAGGCAGTTTCCTCTTCACAAGCACAATTTTTTGCACAGCTGTGTTTGTAAGATTCATTTCATGCAGTTCCATGGATGCCAACAGGGAATATTCTATCACAAAACCTCTGTGGTTTCACTAGTTGCATCGTTTAACTGAATATGGACACAGAGTGAAATGAACAGGCATGGTCTAAAACAAGGTAATAGGAAAAAAAGTGTTTCAATAGCATTTGGCAGCCTCACAGCAAAATATTTAAAGTGAGAGCACCATTTAACAATGTGTACCATTCCCCTAACGTATTTTCAGTCTTTTCATTATCCTTTTTGATACACATTAGCCTCATCCTAGCACTTTAAACTCATCCTCGGTTATATTTAAATGTGTTACTACTCTCTTGGCAGTTGTGAACCATTAAGTCTAGATAGGTTTAGATATTGTTTACCTGATAAATGAGTCCAATCATCCACCCAGGAGGGCAACTAACCTTACATATAATTGCATGGTTTTAAAGGGAGCAATTTAAGATGTTTACAGAACAGGGGCTGTATCTAGTTCAATGGCTAAATTTATTCTATAACTAAGGCAAAAAGTGGAATTAGAAAATGTCACCTGGCTGCGTTAAACAATTGTCCATGTGATCACTTGTCATGGTGATGAGGCTCTGCCTTGTCTTGGGTTCAAACTACAGAGCACAACAGTGGCAGCAGACACCTCCTTTTTGAAAATCACTTGTGATACTTTTCTAGAGTCTCCAGCGATGTATTACAGATGTCTATTTTTCAGGGAAGAATGAAGTGGCCAGCACTGCTGACATTCTTTTTTCATATCATTGCCCTGTGCTGTCAAATACGGAGAAGTTATCTAGCAAAAGCTAAACGGCTGTGGGGTTTGGAACATCTGTTAATAATATCATACATGGGAATCTTATACCTTCACATGCCATATGTAATTGTAATCGACTCACCACTGTGGCACTTCCTGCTGGCCATCCTGGGAATTAGCTCTCCTTTCGCCAGAGTGCCCTCGTCTACTGGTGTCTCATCCATCGTCGCTTTTGCCTCCAGGACCTATGTCACTCCCCAGACTGCAGCATCCTTTTCTGGACACAGCCCTCCAGCTGTGCCCCACTAGGTTCTCTCCCCCATTCCGGGGGACCTGAAAGTCTTCAGTCCAGCCACTTGCCTCGGTGGCAAACTACAGTCTCGGGTCTAGCCACTCACCTCACTTGAAAACTTCAGTCCATGCACCGGTCACTCCCCTCAGTGGCAAGTGGGAAGGCACGAGGTGGGGACCCAGGCCTGCCCGCTACTCCGGGTCCCAGCCAAGGGACCCTATAGTCGGCAGCCATGTTCTGCCCCATCTCCTACTCCACCATCTGTTTCCCTGGGCCACTTCCCCAGAGCCCTAGCACCTCAGGGCTTGTCTACACTACCACATGGGGTCAATCTAAAATATGCAACTTCAGCTACGTGAATAGCGTAGCTCAAGTTGATGTACTTAGAGCTACTTACCGTGGTGTCTTCACTGAGGTAAATTGACAGCTCATGCTCTCCCGTCAGCTCCATTTGCGCTCCTTGTTCTGGTGGAGTACCGGAGTTGACGGGAGAGCACTCAGCACTCAATTTATCGCGTTTATACTAGCACAATGGGGTCCTGGTCCATGAGTGGTGCTTCTAGGTCCTATGGAACTACACATATTAAATTAATGAAAATACAACTGGATACCACAAATATCACTAATAATCTGAGAGATAAGATAAGTGAGGTAATATTTTAATTTGTGTAAATCTTAGGTACTTATATGCCTCTCTCCCTCCCGGCCATCCTCCCCCACACACCGTAGTATCCGAGCCCTCAAAATCTAATGCGTTATCATCACAAAAAAAAGTTGAGGTAAGGAAGCGCTATTATCCCAATTTTAAAATTGGAGAACTGAAACACTAAGTGGCTTGACCAAGGTCACACAGGATGTTAGTAGCAAAGCATGAAATCGATCTACTTGAGCTAGTTTCCTAACCTCTGGACTGTCACTCTGCTTCTCGTCATTGTCTGATTTTAAAATTGCAACATCTCCCATTCACTCAGCACTTTCTAAGAGCAGGACATTTATTTAAGCACCTAAAAACAAGATACGAGCCTCTCCCATTTTTAAAAATATTGATCTTCATGTACATTTGGGCCCCTCTCCTCCTAACTGATTAAATTGAGAGGAAGAGATTGCCTGTGTGGAGCAGTTTGCAGGACTGGGATTATGGCTGTTATTGTTGCAATATGTGTCTCTTAGAATTTAGATTTCCATAGTATTATTTTATGTATTTTTGTCTTTAAATAAATTTTATTCTCTATGAAGGTCAACAGCCATATCTAGACCAGCTTTCTGTTAGTGTACCCTGACTGCCCCATGCCAGGACTTTCATCTCAGACCCATTTGGTTGGACTTCCTTTGCTCACAGGTTTGGTATCTTCTCTCATTCAGCCCTGACAGACTGAAACCCCGTGTTTATTCACAGAAGGAGTATACTGTAAACAGAGAGATGCCCCACAGAGTACTGCCAATGTGCATCACTGACTTGGACATACATCATGCTGAAAGAGTCGGAGGTAGAAAGTTTGTTCACTCATTTGGTCCTTGGCATCTCTACCTACAGTGGCGCTAAGTATGTCTCATTTTTGTCACGTGGATGCCTTAATGCTGGATCAAGACGTCTGCCTCTTTTCCAACAAGTATATAAAATTCAGATGCTAGTGGCTGCCTTTTGGTCACTACCATCCTGAGCTCCCCATCCCCTAATTCCACCATATCAGGTAATACATCCATATGGTTTATTCCCTTGCTGCATAAAGGCCTTGAAAGTGAAGCATAAATGTAGCGCTGAAAGGCAAATCCACCAGAGCCCAGCAGGTCCTAGCAGTTTATATTAAAATGATCAGCTTGATGAATGTTCAGGTTCTGCTTCTTTTCTTTTTTTAAAAAAATCATCTTGTCTCCATTAAGACTTTTTTTATTGTGATTGAAAAATAAAAGAGCCTTTAAGAAATCTTTCTTTCCCCCTCCCCTCTGCCTGCTTCCTCCTACAGCACTCTTCCATTAAAAAATATGAAAAAAGTTTATACTTTTCTTTTTTATTAAAATGTACTGAACAAGACCAGATCCAGTTCCTGCCAGGCATCACTTTGATTATTAGTACTTGCAATTTATCATCTGAGTCACTTGCTAGCAGGGATAGAAGTCCCTGAAACTGAATTCTCCACACCAAGCTGGATTTTATTATGTTGCTTTTCTATTAAATATCTTCTTTTAAAGAGTAGAGGAAGAAACTGTGAATACGTCAGGCATACCTGTGACGGGTCCCCCCCAGGGTCAACTTGAAACTGGGGTATCATTGAGCCTGCCTGACCCACCAGCCTTCACACTGTATTTCTAAGGCAAGCCACCCAAGCCCTCTCTCAGGCTTCGGACTGCACTTTACCAGCATACAGACAGGTAGAGACACGCCCAGCTGCAACTTTGCACACCGATGCTGAGATCAAGTCTGCATGGGAAGACTCGGGCTATGTCTATACTACCACAGTAAGCCAACCTACGCTACACAACTCCAGCAACATGAACAACGTAGCTGGAGTCGACGTACCTTAGGTCGAGTTACCGCAGGGCGTCAAAGGGAGAAACTCTCCCATTGACTTACCTTACTCTTCTAGTCGGGGGTAGAGTACAGGGGTTAACTGGAGAGCGAGCTGCTGTCGATTTGGTGGGTCTCAGAGCATCGATCCTGGCTGTAGTGTAGACATAGCCTCAGCTAAGGAATTACTCAAGTGGGTAGACTCAAAATTGTACTGCACTGCACAGAGAATTGTACAGCATAAGCTCATGAAATTTGCCCTCTCCCTCAATGTGGAGTGAGCTATGCAACAGCTTTTTGCCCCCCAGTTTTGAGTTCCGCGCATTGGGTTTAGACAAAACAAAAGCAAGTTTATTAACTACAAAAGATAGATTTTAAGTGATGATAAGGGATAGCAAACAAATCAAAGCAGATTATCCAGCAAATAAAGCAAAAGCACAATCTAAGCTTAAGATACCAAAGAAACTGGTTACAAGTAGTAATTTCTCATCCTAAATGTTGTTTTAGGCAGATTGCAGAGATTCTGGATGGCCAGCAGCACTTGCCTGCAGCTTAGAACTCCAGATATTTCATTCACAAGTTAGACAGCCTTCCAGCCTGTGCTCAATCCTTCTCACCTCCTCCAGTCTTTTTCTTAGATTTTTACTGCAGTCATCTTGGGCAGGGATTCAGTGAAGAACGAACCACTGTTATGTCACTTCCCTGCCTTAAATAGGCACTGTTATGTCACTTCCCTGCCTTAAATAGGTTTTACATATGGCAGGAATGCTTTGTCTTCCAGTGTGATTCCCACCTCCAGTCAGTGGAAAAGTACTAATTTTATCATGGAGTCTAGTATCAGGTGACATGACCACATGACCCTGCAGCCATAACTCAAAGTCTATTTGCAGCTCTAAAGGAAGGCTTTCCACAGGAAGGTGGGACATTAGCATCTTCAAAGACCTATTGTTTTTCCTAATGGTCCTTTCCAGCCAGCCAGCTAGACTGATCACATTCTTTCTAGTGGGAGTTCCCCAGGTGTAAACACATTTGTAATAAGTGCATAGACAATATTCCTAACTCAAGATACAAAAATGATACATGCATGCGATTATGCTAATCATATTCCATAAATCATAACCTTTCCAATGATATCTCACATGATTCATCTTAGATATGTTATAATCATATCATAACAATATCTCCATGAAGAATATGGGGTGTAGTGACACAATAACTATACGTTCCCAGGGTCCATTATTACAGGTTGGCTTTTTCCTTGAAATGCCTAATAAATAATATTATCATTCATTATACATTTGTATTTTTAGCTATTATAAGACTAGATTCGCTCGCTCACAGCTAATAGTCTCACTGAAAGGTAGTTGATCATATTTTGTTACATCAAGTACTAACATTATCATTGCTGTTAATTATTAAGAGTAAATCATCTGAAATATTCCATACTGACAGTAATAACTGATGATGAGGGAATCAATTGATAAAGTACAGGAAGGAACTGAAAAGAAACAGACAAATGAAAAAGAGTCCCATTCAACTGCATCACTTGAAGATAGACAACTAAATATTGACAAATTTTATACGTGCTTGTATACAAATGCCAGATGTCTAAATACTAAGATGGATGAACTGGAGTGTCTGACATTAAATGAGGATATTGGATATAAAAGGTATCACGAAAAGTTGGTGGAACTATGCTAATTAGTGGGACATAGTAATTCCAAGGTACAAAATATATAAGAATGACAGAATAGATTGTGCTGGTGGGAGAGTGGCACTATATGTGAATGAAAGCATAGAGACAAATATAGTAAAAAATCTTAAATGACTCAAACAGTACCACAGAATCCGAATGGATAGAAATTCCATGCTTGAAATGTAAGAGTAGGAATATACAACAGCGCACCTTATCACGATGGTGACAGGGATTGTGAAATGCTCAGGGACATTAGAGAAGCTAAAAAACAGAAAACCCAAAATAATGGGGGGGATTTCAACTATCCACATACTGACAGGGTACATGCCACTTCAGGATGGGATACAGAAATAAAATTTCTAGACACCATTAGTGACTGCTTCTTGGAGCACCTAGTCCTGGACCCACAAGGAGAGAGACAATTCTTGATTTGGTTCTAAGTGGAGCCAAGCATCTGCCCAAGACATGAATATAGAGGAACAGCTAGGTAACAGCGACTATAATGGAAACTACATAAAAATGCAGAAGCTATTTAAAATGGACATTAAAAGGAACAGTCACAAAAATGAAATGCCTGCAAACTGCCTGCAACTATTTAAAAATGCCATAACAGAGGCTCAAATTAAATGTATATCCCTTATTAAAAAAAGATTGTTTTATTCATGTTTGTTATTTCTAATACTCCCCCACCATGGCTAAACAACAGAGTAAAAGAGGTAGTTAGAGGCAGAATGGCATTCTTTAAAAACTGGAAGTCAAATCCTAGTGAGGAAAGCAGAAGAGAGCATAAACCCCGGCAAGTCAAGTGTAAAAGTATAATTAGGAGGCCAAGAAAGCATTGAAGAGCACCTAGTAAAAGGCTTAAAAACTAAGAAAAATATTTTCTCAGTACATCGGAGGCAGGAAGCCTGCCAAACAACCAGTGGGGCAACTAGACAATTGAGGTGCTGATAAAGAGGCATTCAAGGAAGCCAAAGCCATTGTGGTTATGCTAAATGAATTATTTGTATCGGTCTTCACTGACAGGCTGTGGGGGAAATCCCCACACCCAAGCTGTTCTTTTTAGGGGACAAATCTGAAGAACTGTCCCAGACTGAGGTGGTGTTATAAGAGATTTTTGAACAAACTGATAAATTAAACAGTAATAAGTCACCAGGACCAGATGGTATTTACCCATGTGTTCTGAAGGAACTCAAATGTGAAACTGCAGAACTACTAACTGTGTTATGTAACCTATCACTTAAAATATGCTTATGTACCAGATCATAGAATAACAGAGTTGCATGGGATCTCAGGAGGTCATCTAGTCCAACCCCCTGCTCAAAGCAGGACCAGTCCCCAACTAAAGCCCCAAATGGCCCCTTAAGGATTGAACTCACAATCCTGGATTTAGCAGGCCAATGCTCAAACTGCTGAGCTATCCCTCCCCTCAGCAAATGTAATGCCAATTTTTTTTTAAAAAAGGGTTCCGGATGCGATCCTGGCAATTACAGGCTAGTAAGACTAACTTCAGTACCAGGCACATTGGTTGAAACTATGGGAAAAAAAACAGATTATCAGACTCACAGAGGAAGAGTCAGCATGGCATTTGTCAAGGGAGAGAATATCCCATCAATCTATTAGAATTCTCTGATGGCATCAACAAGCACATAAGCAAGAGTGAGCCAGTTGGTACAGAGTACATGGACTTTCTGAAAGTCTTTGACTAGATCTCTCACCAAAAGCTCTCAAGCAAAATAAGCAGTACTATGATTAAGGGTAAGAGAGAAGGTTCTCTCACGGATAAGTAATTAGTTAAAGGTAGGAAACAAAGGATAGGAATAAAGGGTCAGTTTTCACAGTGGAGTGAGGTAAATACCATGGATCTGTACTGGGACCAGTGCTGTTCAACGTATTCATAAATGATCTGGAAAAACACATACACAGTGAGGTGGCAATGTTTGCAAATGATACAAAATTACTCAAGATAGTTACAAACAAAGCTGATTGTGAAGATTTAAAATGGAATCTCACAAACTAGGTTACTGGACAACAAAATGGTATATGAAGTTCAATGTTGATAAATACATAGAAATGTGCATTGGAAAACATAATCCCAATGACACATACAAAATGATGGGCTGTGAATTAGCTACTACAACTCAAGAAGGAGATCTTGGAGTTATTGTGGATAGTTCTCTGAAAACATCCACTCTATGTGAAGCAGTATTCAAAAAAAGCTGTTCTAGAAATTTCAGAAGAGTAGGCATGTTTCAGCAATTTTTCATCATTTCGGCTCAGGAGAAACTAGCAACTCGTGCGGAATTTTGTCATTTCTGTGCCAGGTACCAGCTGGAACTAGGAAGTAGAGAAGATAATGAAAAGAGAAAAAATTATATTATAGAAAAAAAAATTCACTGACATTTTTCAAACGTCCTGAAACATTTGCTCTGGGTTTAGATTGAGTGTGGGGGGTGAAGGGTCAAGTGAATTCTTAATTACCTGAACTGACTCATTCATCCTAATTATATCTGTCAAATGTGACAGACTAAACCTTCAAGTCATTAGTCAGGCAAAACTGCCACTGAACTGACCCATGGCCATGGAATTCCCTTTCACAAGGATATCAGAATGGTCATGAATCCTATTACTTCCAGAGAAGATAAATATAAGATCCACTTCTTCACCTATAATAAAAATACCAGTCTGAGGGTGAGGGTGAGAGAGCCAATCTATGTATATGCAGAGAAGGAAGAGAGAATCAAAGAGAAAACTACAGGTACAACCTGCAGCAGATCAGAAAATTGGGCTTTTTACTGTGGAAAGTTTCAGTAAAAATGAAAACATGTTTTCTTCTAAATTTTCCACAGAAAAATTGATTTGTTGACAAAAATGTGAATACTCAAATATTTTAGCGAAAAGCTGAAATATTTTGATTTGAAAATGTTGCTCTGGGACATTTTCCCATTCTCCTCTGTAGCTTTGGATCCCTGGTCAGACTACATTCCCCAGGGTGTACCAAGGTCTCCCCCTCCTGGAAAGGGGAGGCAGAACATCATGGTAGTCCCTTGACATAGTGTATGTACCATGGGAGATGTAGACTGGAGGGGCCCGTGCCCCTTTCTTTTTCTTTTTTTTTTCCTTTACACAAAAAATGACATTTTCTGCAGAAGCAGATATTCGCAAAAAAAATTTGGTTAGCTGAAAACCCGATTTTCAGTCAAAAACAATTTTGATAGAAAAATTTCAGACAGCCCTAATAAAACCGGAACTGATTTCCAGACTACCATTTTATACATAATATTGTAAGGTGCTCAGATATCAAGATAACAAGCATGGTGTAGATGCCTAGACTGAAAGACTTCGTAGGGACAGGAAATGAGTAAGGACTTGAGCATTTGGCCCCAGGTAATTGTAGCACTATTACTATAAAGCACTGTGTAACCTTGCAGTATAAAGTGCAGAGTTTTGCAGGACTCAAATGAGCCTCAGCATCTTAGGTACCATTTTGGATTACTGATCTTTAAAAGCTTTATTTTCAGTTGTGACAGGGTCCTTGAAAACAGACCATGGTCAAATATTCTCTGCTGGAAGTGAAGGCTTTAAAGCTAGAAAAGTAAATGAGGGGCTCACTTTTCAGAGGAGCAAATCTAATTGATGTCTCTGAGTGATACTGCAGGGTTTCATTAGTTCCACCATGCAGGTCCTTTTTGACATAATGGCAATGTGTATAGTAATTACATGTTCTGTGCTGTATTAGGATATTCCACTGAGGATAGGGTGACCAGATGTCCTGGATTAGAAGGACAGTCCAGTGCCCCAGCTAATTATGTTGAAACTGGTCTTTCACATTTACTACAAAAGATCTTGAAAGATTTATGTCGAAAACTCACAATCTATGCTACTATAATGACTGCTTCCAATTTGTGCTTTATTACTTTCTTGACGTATACCTGAGATTTGTTTGCTTTGCTGATCTTTGCCAGATGATGAGTTTACAGTTTTCAATGTCCACAGCAGGGCCAGCTCCAGGCCCCAGCGCGCCAAGCACGTGCTTGGGGGGGCATGCCCTGGGGGGCGCTCTGCTGGTTGCTGGGAGGGCGGCAAGCGGCTCCAGTGGACCTCCCGCAGGTGTGCCTGCGGAGGGTCCGCTGGTCCCACGGCTCCGATGGAGCTTCCGCAGGCACACCTGCGGGAGGTCCACCGGAGCCGTGGGACCAACGAGAGGCAGAGCGCCCCCCGCGCTTGGGGCGGTGAAATGGCTAGAGCCGGCCCTGGTCCACAGCAATCATTTCCAGTCTCATGTGGACCTAATTTTGACCTGTTGAGCATAAAGGCAGCTATACTGCAACATCGCATGATAACTGCTATAACAGGTGTTAAATCACTGTATATTGTATACCTATGTAATTATAATGGGCAAACTTCACATATAAATGAACAGCCATTCTATATAAGTCAACTTCTGTGCTAGGAAAGTAAGATTTTGCCTCATGTAATTCTATGATAAAGATTATGTAAATAAAGCTTATTTACTGTATTTCTATGCTCTGCAAAACAAAATGTTATCGTCTGTGGAAGTAGAGAGGATATTTGGGATTGTCTTTATTTATACTAGTACTGCACTATAACTAATAAGTATCTATGGTAAAGCATAATTGTATATGCCATAAGAATGGCCATACTGGGTCAGATCATTGGTCCATCTAGCCCAGTATCCTGTCTTCCAACAATGGCTGGCGCACAATGCATCAGAAGACATGAACAGGACAGGGCAATTATCAAGTGATCTAACCCCTGTCATCCAGTCCCAGTTTCTAGCAATCAGAAGTTCAGGAACATCCAGAGCATGTGGTTGTGTCTTTGACCATCTTGGCTAATAGCCATTAATGGACTGATCCTCCATGAACTTATCCAATACTTTTTTTACCCCAGTTATACTTTTGGCCTTCACAACATCCCCTGGCAACAAGTTCCACATTGTGTAAAGAAGTACTTCCTTATGCTTGATCTAAACCTGCAGCCTCTTAATTTCATTGGGTGACCCCTGATTCTTGTGCTATGTGAAAGGGTAAATAACACTTCCTTATTCACTTTTTCTACACCATTCATGATTTTATAGACCTCTATCATATTGCCCCTTAGTCATCTTTGTTCAAAGCTGAACAGCCCAAGGCTTTTTAATCTCTCCTCACATGTAAGATGTTCCATACCCTTAATCATTTTTGTAGTCCTTCTCTGTACTTTTTCCAACTCTTCCTTGAGATAGGACAACTATAACTGCATGCAGTATTCAGGGGTGTGGGTGTCATACATTTATATAGTGGTGTTATGATATTCTCTCTCTTATTATCTATCCTTTCTTAAGGGTTCCCAACATTCTGTTAGCTTTTTTGACTGACACTGCACACTGAGCAGATGTTTTCAGAGAACTATCTACAAAGACCTGAAGGTATCCTTCTTGAGCCAATTTAGAGTGGTAGAGCCATTTTGTATGGATAGTTGGGATTATGTTTTCCAACGTGCATTACTTTCCATTTATCATCACTGAATTTCATCTGCCATTTTGTTGCCCAGTCACCCGTTTTGTGAGATACCTTGGTAACTCCTCACAGTCATCAACTATCCAGATATATGTTGGGAAAATAACACCGCGGGGCACAGACTATCCAATAAGTTCCTGGACTGCATTGCAGACAACATTTTATTTCAGAAAGTTGAAAAAGCTACTAGGGGGGAAGCTGTTCTAGACTTGATTTTAACAAATAGAGAGGAACTTGTTGAGAATTTGAAAGTAGAAGGAAGCTTGGGTGAAAGTGATCATGAAATCATAGAATTTGCAATTCTAAGGAAGGGTAGAAGGGAGTACAGCAGAATAGAGACAATGGATTTCAGGAAGGCGGATTTTGGTAAGTTCAGAGAGCTGATAGGCAAGGTCCCATGGGAATTAAGACTGAGGGGAAAAACAACTGAGGAAAGTTGGCAGTTTTTCAAAGGGACACTATTAAGGGCCCAAAAGCAAGTTATTCCGATGGTTAGGAAAGATAGAAAATGTGGCAAAAGACCACCTTGGGATCCCTTGAGATCTTGCGTGACCTACAAAATAAAAAGGCGTCATATAAAAAATGGAAACTAGGTCAGATCACCAAGGATGAATATAGGCAAATAACACAGGAATGCAGAGGCAAGATTAGAAAAGCAAAGGCACAAAATGAACTCAAACTAGCTATGGGAATAAAGGGAAACAAGAAGACTTTTTATAAATGCATTAGAAGCAAGAGGAAGACTAAGGACAGGGTAGGCCCACTGCTCAATGAGGAGGGGGAAACAGTAACAGGAGACTTGGAAATGGCAGAGATGCTTAATGACTTCTTTGTTTCAGTCTTCACTGAGAAGTCTGAAGGAATGTCTAGTATAGTGAATGCTTACAGGAAGAGGGTAGGTTTAGAAGAGAAAATAAGGAAAGAGCAAGTAAAAAATCACTTAGAAAAGTTAGATGCCTGCAAGTCACCAGGGCCTGATGAAATGCATCCTAGAATACTCAAGGAGTTAATAGAAGAGGTATCTGATCCTCTAGCTATTATCTTTGGGAAATCATGGGAGACGGGGGAGATTCCAGAAGACTGGAAGGGGGCAAATATAGTGCCCATCTATAAAAAGGGAAATAAAAACAACTCAGGAAACTACAGACCAGTTAGTTTAACTTCTGTGCCAGGGAAGATAATGGAGCAGGTAATCAAAGAAATCATCTGCAAACACTTGGAAGGTGGTAAGGTGATAGGGAATAGCCAGCATGGATTTGTAAAGAACAAATCGTGTCAAACTAATCTGATAGCGTTCTTTGATAGGATAACGAGCCTTGTGGATAAGGGAGAAGCAGTGGATGTGATATACCTAGACTTTAGTAAGGCATTTGATACAGTCTCGCATGATATTCTTATAGATAAACTAGGAAAGTACAATTTAGATGGGGTTACTATAAGGTGGGTGCATAACTGGCTGGATAACCGTACTCAGAGAGTAGTTGTTAATGGCTCCCAATCCTGCTGGAAAGGTATAACAAGTGGGGTTCCGCAGGGGTCTGTTTTGGGACCGGTTCTGTTCAATATCTTCATCAACGATTTAGACGTTGGCATAGAAAGTACGCTTATTAAGTTTGCGGACGATACCAAACTGGGAGCGATTGCAACTGCTTTGGAGGACAGGGTCAAAATTCAAAATGATCTGGACAAATTGGAGAAATGGTCTGAGGTAAACAGGATGAAGTTCAATAAAGATAAATACAAAGTGCTCCACCTAGGAAGGAACAATCAGTTTCACACATACAGAATGGGAAGAGACTGTCTAGGAAGGAGTATGGCAGAAAGAGATCTAGGGGTCATAGTAGACCACAAGCTTAATATGAGTCAACAGTGTGATACTGTTGCAAAAAAAGCAAACGTGATTCTGGGATGCATTAACAGGTGTGTTGTAAACAAGACACGAGAACTCATTCTTCCGCTTTACTCTGCGCTGGTTAGGCCTCAACTGGAGTATTGTGTCCAGTTCTGGGCACCGCATTTCAAGAAAGATGTGGAGAAATTGGAGAGGGTCCAGAGAAGAGCAACAAGAATGATTAAAGGTCTTGAGAACATGACCTATGAAGGAAGGCTGAAGGAATTGGGTTTGTTTAGTTTGGAAAAGAGAAGACTGAGAGGGGACATGATAGCAGTTTTCAGGTATCTAAAAGGGTGTCATCAGGAGGAGGGAGAAAACTTGTTCACCTTAGCCTCCAATGATAGAACAAGAAGCAATGGGCTTAAACTGCAGCAAGGGAGATTTAGGTTGGACATTAGGAAAAAGTTCCTAACTGTCAGGGTAGTTAAACACTGGAATAGATTGCCTAGGGAAGTTGTGGAATCTCCATCTCTGGAGATATTTAAGAGTAAGTTAGATAAATGTCTATTAGGGATGGTCTAGATAGTATTTGGTTCTGCCATGAGGGCATGGGACTGGACTCGATGACCTCTCGAGGTCCCTTCCAGTCCTAGAGTCTATGAGTCTATCTTTGGCCTCAGGGCCCAGACATATAAACAACAAGCTTTTCAGCATTATATATTTAATCTCTATTCTTATTTTTTCCTCTAGGTGGCCCTGCTAAAATCTGCAGTAAGTAGTTCATTTAACACTAATGATTGCATGGCTTTTACCAGGTGGTCTCAGAAAGTAGCAGATTAGTTGTTGTCCTTCACAAATCTCATCTAAAGATCAGAGAAATAGTCTCAGACTTATGTCATGGTCATTGGTGATCCTCAAAAGTGATATGACCAATGATTTGAAGCTGAGTCTTCTATTTTCATTCAGGAAGACAAGAAATAAATGAGGGAGGGGAATTATGTATTCTATTGTTAATTTAATCAAAAATATATTCTAATAAAACAATGAATTGTTGAAAAGATTATTCACAAAAGTGAAATTTCAGAAGGGTTATTTTTCTATAACTTGTCACGATCTTTTTTTAATCTAACCTTTTACTGAAAAATGTCAATAGCCATTCTGATAACATTTTCAATAATATTATTAAATATTGCAATAACATAATTTTAAAGGCACAAATCTTTTTGTGAAAAACAAAAATGTCAATATTTTTAAAAGGTTATTTTTCAGCTAAAAATACTTAGTTTGAAAAATTTTGACCAACTTTATTTACAATATTAGTGAATTTATTTGTGGGAAATTGAGGACCTCTTTGTGGATATTTTGAAATATTTGCTACACATTTTTCAAATCATTTAGGCCTTGGCTACACTGGCGCTCTACAGTGCTGAAACTTTCTCACTCAAGGCTATGAAAAAACACCCCCCTGAGCGCAGCAAGTTACAGTGCTGTAAAGCGCCAGTGTAAACTGTGCCCCAGCGCTGAGAGCGCAGCTCCCAGCTCTGTAAGCTAATCCCCTCGGGGAGGTGGAGTACATGCAGCGCTGGGAGAGCTCTCTCCCAGCGCTGGCGCCACAACCACACTCGCACTTCAAAGCGCTGCCGCAGGAGTGCTCCCACGGCAGTACTGTACAGCTGCAAGTGTAACCATACCCTCTGTTAAATGAATAACATCATCTTTATATAAAACAAACTACATGCTAACTGTTTGAGTCACCTCCCGCTTGGTTTGTAGAACTATAATTATTTGGGATCTCAGCATATTAAATCCATCAGCATAATTTCTGATAATACTTATGCAAATATTTTTCAAGTTGCTACGACAGTACTTAGTTTTTTCCTCAGTGGGTGGAAGTTTTCTACTCACATTGCAGTGCCAACTTAAATTATAAGATTTTGCACAAACAAAACAGGTGGTGAGATACAGTATCTAGTTTAGTTCCATCTGGATATATCTCAATACCCCAAGCCCTGTTTTATTTTTCACATCAAAAACTTGGCTTAGTTAACTTGTGCATCTCTAAGGACTTAAAAGAAATATAACCTCACAACACAGAAGTTTTGTTCACAACATATAGCAAATATATAACAAAGTTACTGTAGGCTAATCTGTCAGTGGGAATTTGATTCTCTCTACCATTGCATCCGATGAAGTGGGTATTCACCCACGAAAGCTCATGCTCCAAAACGTCTGTTAGTCTATAAGGTACCACAGGAGACTCTGCTGCTTTTACAGATCCAGACTAACATGGCTACCCCTCTGATATTCTCTACCATACAGTGGTTTGAGAGAATTCAGCCTCTAGATCAGCTACAGTAGTGAAACTGTCATTAGACTGAGGACTTTGTTTAGCTAATAAAATGTATAACGTTACTAGTCAGATAAAAAGTAGTGAATTGTTTCTCATGTGCTTCTCAAACAATCCCAAACACTATGATTTAGCAAAGGAGATAGAGCCAATACAGACTGTCCAGCACTTGCATTATTCACGTCATCCTTTGTGGGGGCCCTCAAAGTAGGTGCTCCAGGCATGGTCATCAGGTCAGCGTGTTCCATTGTATGCCAGAGCACACAGGCTTTTAAAAGGGGGTTACATCATTGCCCACCATACCTCAATATGTATTCAATAATGGTTTCAACCTCTTTTCCTAATACATACTTCAACACCTCAATAATATTGGGATCCCAAACTTAGAAAGGTCAATTAGCCATTTATGTTATATTCATTAGCATTTATGTCAATTAGTTGCTATGGTGTACCTGCAGTTAGTACATGAAAGTTTCAGTTAAACTCAACATCCATTGCACTTTCCCTAAAATTCCAACAGTATATTCTTGTGGATTTGTACTTCACCTTTCCCAACACATAACACTTTTGTTTACTGTCATACTTATCTTGAGACTCAAGGTCACGAGTCAGCTAGTTCCTTATTGCATACTACTCATGTCAAGCTAGGCCTGGGTTATTTTAAGCTAATTGTCAGATAGGCCTGAGGCCTGGAGGTCTGGCATTATAATAATATTTATGCCTTATCTATAAAACCTAGATGTGGCTCTTATACAAATGGTCGCTACGCTACTTTAGATACTCTGGAGAAAAAGGCAGTGTAAGAACCTATATAGAATAGAATAGAACTAAACTGAAATACTGGTCTTGCTGATGACAAGGTTTGCAGGATCTTATCAGATAGTCCTACATATAATATATGTATGGGACATGAATTCTGCAGGGCTCTAGGTAGCTCTATATGTTATATACAAAAATATATTAAAAGACCTTCAAAGTCACAAAATCAAATACTACATAGTTATGAATTGCCAGAACATAGGTCATCCATGCAACCTTAATTTGGTCCCTTTGGGCATATGTCTGATAGTCTTACCTCACATCATATAGGGAAGTATGTGGTGGTCTCTTAATTTCAATGGAATAAATTGTCCAAGAGAGTCAAAAGTGTTACCATGACCCAGGGGAAAGAACAGAAGAGAACAGCAAAGAAAGAGAATGCAGCTTTTGTCTCTGGTATTGATTCTGACCTGCAACCTGACTGCTCCTCTCTGACTATGTCTACACAGCAATGTAAATCCAGACTCAGCTTCAGGCTTGAGGCCAAATCCCACTTCCATCCACACACAAATCTCTCAGACTCAAACTCAGACCCAGGATCCAAGGACTCCATGATGGTGAAAGGTTTGAGCCCAAGTCAAGCAAGGACCCAGTGTTCAAACACTGTAGAGACAGTTCCTCAGACTCCTCAGCCAAAAGTATCCCACAATCTCATGGGCCAATTTCTTTGTCCTCTCTCTCCCAAGAATCACCAATCAACTCTAGGGAAACAAAAGCAACCCCCTTGTTCTAGTATAGCAGACCAGCAAGTTGGTGTTTAACCCTTCCATTTTATTGTGACTGCCAAGCCACAAACACACCTTTAGTGAACTTTCTGCAATGAACACAGACCAGATGAATTCCTTTCCTAAGTGCTCTGTTTCATGGTTGCAGGTGTACAGCCAGATTTTGGTTAATCTCTGGTCTCTGGTTGGTTGGAAATGGCAGTCTGAGTTAGCCAGCTCTCAGATGGTTATAGCCACCCACTTCTGGACTGGCATGACCACCTTCATGCATGTGTCTTCATGCTTGAGGGTCTGGATCAGTTTCTCACAAAGTTCCAGAAACGTAGGTTTCTTCATGTGAAAGTTCTGGACTCACTGCTGGTCATCCCAAGTCTGCAAGATGATGTGGTCCCACCAGTCTGTGCTTGTGGCCCTGCTCCAGAAGCACTGGTCTACAGAGGGGTATCAGCAGCTATGCCAAGTTCCATAAGCAGCATCTGACAGTTTGAGCATGCCATGTCTGTATCCTCCTGTTTCATCATTAGATGTATCAGTTGCCAGAAAACACCACTGAAATGTCCACTGGTGTCTCACAGAAGCACTGCCTGTTTCCTGGCACAGGAGTGCAAGTGCAAGTGAGAGAAGTTCTCCAATAAATGGGTCATAGCACTCCTTCCGCTTTGGAGCATCCATTCATCTGGAATTCTGGATATCCAAATGAAGCAGCTCCATGTTTGTTCTTACCCCTGTTTACCAACAGATGACAGCAGATAGCTCCTTACCCTCTAGAGCATCAGGCCACAGGACTTACATAAGAGATACCGTGGGATATAACTTTTCAAAAATAGGAAATTTTGGATAATTGAAGCTGTACAGTACAATCTGCCCTGTAGGAAAATTCCTTCCCAGCCCCAAATATGGCAATCAGCTAAACCCTGAGCACGTGGGCAAGACTCACCAGCCAGACACCCAGGAAAGAATTCTCTGTAGTAACTCAGATCCCACTCCATCTAACATCCCATCACAGGCCACTGGGCATATTTACCGCTAATAATCAAAGGATCATTTCAAGCCCTGTTCTGGGAATTCACTCACTCTTCCCCACATCCCGCTTCCCCTCCCACCCACAAACACACACAAAAACGTACTTTGACTAATAAAAGTAGTCTGGCCTGAAAATTGCAAGGTTTACCCTGAAGACTAAGGAGAATTTTTCAAACAGATTATGAAACACATCGATTGAACAGTTTCTGAGTTGCAGCTCATGGAAAAAATTACCCAGTTTGAATATTTTAAAAAATGTAGCTATAAAGATGAAAAACAGCTCTCAAACTTGAGTGTAGCTCAGGAAATCACCAAAAGGAAGAAGAAATAGAAATAACAGACCCCAAATGAGGACTGTTTTTTGTAGGGCAGATAGTGTTGAGCTTCCCAGTATAGTAATTAACCATTGAAATAACTTACCGAAGGTTGTGATGGATTCTTCATCACTGACAATTTTTAAATCAATATTGGATGTATTTCTACACAGCAATCACAAATCAGCAAAAAATGGTGTGCCAATCACTGAAGCTATACTGTATATTAAAATTAACCTCGTGATGTAATGGGTCTAGTTCTCTGTTATTGTGCACTTTGTGTAGTTATTTACATCTGCAGAAAGTGAGTGTGAAATGCTACCATTGGTGTAAAGTATGGGAGAATTGTGATTTAGAGAGATCTGTGTCTATGTAACTAGATGTGAACTAGGAGTCAAGGCTTCAAGGGAAAATGCGTATAGGAGACAGGAAGGATCATTAATTTCCTCACTACCATCACATCAGAATACAGTTTTCCCCACAGAGGAGCAGGCCCCTAAATTGAAGATTTGGAACATCTAGTGAGATCCAAGGCATCCACACAGCCCTTCCCGCGTTGGGCCTTTCCCTCTCCCACCACCAACTGGCGGCCAGAGTCTTAAGGTTCAATCTCACAGAACTCTGGCAGAGGATCTTCCACTGTGCCTGCAGGATGGAGGTAGCATGCACCAGAGCATGCAGCACTCAGTGCATTCTGGCCTTAGCTGTCAGGGTGAGCCCCACTACATTTAAGAAAAAGCAAAGAATCAGGTGTTTACTTTGTTTGAACCCTGTGGTGCCAGTACAAAAAACATCAATTACATTTTCTCTGTCATTTTCAATCTGACTTTATTTCACTGCATGGGGCTCCTTTTTCAAAATCGATGATGTTGTGACAATGTAAGTGACAGAAATGCTTTCAAAATCTGTGTGTTTTCATTCAGATTATGATTAATAGTTTGAGAAGGGGTTCAGTATGATATGGATGAATTAATCATTTCCTCTTAGTTATTCCAGCTTTCTACAATGAACGGGGAAAAAAAGTGACATCCTATCAAAGATATTTAACTCTCACAAAAGAACCCAAGTTAAAAGAATAATAATTTAAATTGAGATCTGTTTTAGTAACTAAGAGATTAATATTACAAAATTGGAAATCCTCCTTATTCTAAAAGAGTCCCAATTTATGAGAGGATATAAGTGAGTTACCAAACGGGAGCAGGAGGAGGAAATTTCAGCCAAAAGTAATGTCTTCTAGGGTACATAGTTCCTACTTATACCATTATTCTGATGGGTTCTGGTGAAGCAAATTACATCAGCATACCACTGCCACAGTTATGTCGTTCGGGCAGGAGCAGACTTGTCTGATTGCGTCAGTGCTTTGTGTACTCACCAGGAGTGCTTGTGTCAATGTAAAGTGAGGTGCACCATGGGTAGAGATCGCAATGTGCCATGCGCCGTTGTCTAGCACAGTGTCTTTTGGGAAATTTGTGCAATGTGTTGCGGGATCGAAATGACTGGAAACTAGAAGTCATCTTTCTCCATCCCACAATGCCATTCATAGCCCATAATTTTCATGCCTTTTTAAAAATCCTATAAACCTGTGTGGTGCTTTTCAGTACCTACCATCTCTGACAGAACCATGGAACCTGCAGAGCTATGCACTATTCTCAAGAACGTTGAAAATACAGGACACATGATTCTCCTGTATTTGCAAACCCCCAGAAAGTAGTACAACAATAGGGGACATGATAGTTTCTTAAAGGAAAGTTTGTTGTGGGACACAGGGGAAAAACAATTCCAGGTCACTGGTGGCATTCACAGAGCAGCTGCAAATGGTGGGGCACCACTTCTGGGCTGAAGAAACAAGCACTGACTGGTGGGATCATGTCATAATGCGGGTCTGGGAGAATGAGCAGCCACTGCGGAACTTTCACATGCAAAAGGCCACATTCCTGAAACTGCAGCAAAGAATCCTGTGGCACCTTATAGACTAACAGGATTCTTTGCTGCTTTTACAGATCCAGACTAACACGGCTACCCCTCTGATTCCTGAAACTGTGTGCTGAGCTCACCCCAGCCCTCAAGCAAGGGAACCAGAATGAGAGCTGCATTGACAGCAAAGAAATAAATGGCAATCGCACTGTGGAAGCTTGCAATGCTGGATGGCTACTGGTAAGTGGGAAATCATTTTGGAGTTGGAAAATCCACAGTGGCAGCTGTTGTCTTTAAGTGCATAGGGCCATTAATCATCTTCTGCTATGCTATGCTGTGAGTCTCAGCAATGTGCAGTGGATGGATTTGGAGCACTGGGTTTCCCAAACTGGGGAGGGGGCAGAGACACAATAAGCATATCCCTATTATGGCACCAGACCACCTTGCCACAGATGATATCAACAGAAAGGCTTTTTCTATGGTTACTTTTCCACGTTTCCAGCCTATTTACTGCAGTGGTGCCAGCTGAACTCATTGCTGAGTAGAATGGGAAAGTGTCCTACCATGGAGGAAGAAAAAAGGCAGCAATCCCTATAAACATTCAGGAGACAATTGCGGAGTACCTCCATGAAAGTTTAATCTCTCAGCAGGATAAAAGAGACATCCCTACACACATAAACAAACTGTTCTGTATGCTGCCCATCCCCTGTCCTAACCCAATAGGGGAATGAAAATCAGGTGCCAGCTCCACCTCTGTTTGTTGTATTTCTACTTCTTCTCATATGAGTAAAACAATGAACAGTTGAAACCTCTCTCTTGTTAACTTCGGGATGATCCAGGCTCAATCTTTAAACTTAAACATTGTAAGGAAAAATGCATACTCACACCTACCCAAGTTCCCTTCCCTTGTCAGGCTCGTCTGGGACTGGTTGGACTGTGACAGTCTTACACAGGTCCTGACTCTCTGCCTGGCTGCAGTCCCTTTCCATGTCTTTCTTCCCATCCTGTTCTTGGGGATTTGGGGGGTGGGGTGTGAGAGAGTCTGTCTTAGACTCCTCTGAGGTATCCAAAGTGGCCTAAAGGGTGCTGGTGGGGTCTTCACCAAGTATGGCACAGAGCTCCTTAAACAAGCAGCAGGTCTGTGGCAAAGCACTGGATCTATTGTTGCATTCCCTGGCCTTGTAGTATTCCTAGAAAAATTCCTTCACATGGCACAGGTTCTGATCCCTGTCATATCCCGTGGCCTGCATCCTCCATGGAATCTGCTCATGGGTATCCATGTTTGTACAACTGGTAGCTGCGATTCCTCAGCCTCTTCTCCTCACAGGTCCTGGACAACCAATAATTCCTGTCTACTCCAGGCAGGAGCAAATCTAGTGTTTGAAGCCAAAATGGTCAACTAGGCAGTTGCACACAACAAAGGTGAGCTGCTAAGTGTGCTCAGCAAGGTTGGCACTCAGGAAAAGCAATTTCAAAAACATGCAGGAGATTTAAAGGAGCAAGTGGCTTCCATTCTTTGTGATCCCTGAGCAGTGCAGTTTAAAATGATGACCAGAACGTTGTCACAGGGAACAGGGCATTATGAGACAGCTGCTGGAGGAACGTTAGATTCAACACAGATCATGGAATGTCTACACTCGCACTGTGTTAACCTCAATAGGTCGACCATGGCTCTATGCCATTCAGGGAGATGGTTCTACTGTGTCATTGTAAAGGGGCACTGTAGGCTGCGTGGGCATCCCTTCCGGTCACTCTCTGCGGGGAGCCATGGCTCCTCGTTGTCGTATACCTGTAGGTGAGCTCAAAGGGGGGAATTAGCTGCACCTAGTTCTCCGGCCTTAGAGCCAGGCAGAACAATACAACGGTTAATGAGCCCCGAGACAGCAAACAGGTAGTAGGCTCTGGCCTGCAATCAGGGCAGAGCAGCTAAGCAGTCTATGATCACCAGGCCAGTGGTGAGCTGGAGCTAGTTGGCAAGAACCAGCTGTTAAATTTAGAAGCTGGTATAGAACTGGTTATTAAAGGGGCGGGCGGGTGGATAAACTCCAGTCCGTGGGCCGGATGTGGCCTGCGGGACCGTCCTGTCCAGCCCACTGAGCTCCCAACTAGGGAGGCTCCCTTGCTGTCCCCCCCGGCACAGCCCCAGCACTCCGCACCACCAGCACCAGTCCTCTGGGCAGCTCTGCAGCTCCTGCTGCTTTGAGCAGCATGGTAAGGGGGCCAGGCCAGGGCTGGATAAGGGGCAGGGAGCAGTTGGAGGGATGGGAGGTTCTGGAGGGGCTGTCAGAGGATGGGGAATGGGGGGGTTGGGTAGGCACGGGAGTTCCAGGGGTCTGTCGGATTGGTGGTGGATGGGGGCAGTCATGGGACAGGGAGCGGGGTGAGTTGGGTAGGGGGTGTTCTCCAGTGGATATTTTAAGGGCTGGGGCAGTAGAAGCAAGTGAGCCCCAGGCCCTTTAAATAGCCCCCAGAGCCCTGGAATAGTGGGGGGCTCCAGGGGCTATTTAAAGGGCCCGGGACTCCAGCTGCCTCTGTCACCCCAGTCCTTTAAATAGCCGCTGGAGCCTCGCCGCTTCCCCAAGGCTCTCTCAGCTATTTACAGGGCTGGGGCGGTAGAAGCAGGGGAGCCCCGGGCCCTTTAAATAGCCCTCAAGCCGCAGGCTGCTGCTGCTGCTACCCCAGTGTGTGGGGGGGAAACTTACCTTACAGGGTGGGCTGGAGCTGGCTCTGACTCCCTCAGCCACAGCCCTTCGTCCCTAGACCCCTCCCCTTCTGGGGGCCAGAGCTGGCCCCACCGTACTGGTAAGTCACTAGACTTACTTTCACCCCTGGTCTAGGGAAGGGGTGGTCAGGGGACAAGGAGAAGGGGTGGGGGGTTGATGGGTTGCAGGTTCTGAGGGGGGCAGTGGGTTGGGTTGGGGTCAGAGGTGGGGGGGAGACAGGCATGTGGGGTTTATGCTCACCACGCGGTTCCCTACCGGGTCTTCGGCGGCAGAGTGGAATCTTCACTCACTCCAGGCTCCATCTCGTCCCGGGTTAGGGCCCTAACAGTGGCCGAGTTGTCTACCACTGGGTCAGCGGGAATCCGCCACTGGGTCAGCAGGGATCCACCAGCAACATACTGACCATTTATCAGGCCAACATTCAACCAGATAGTCATCTAGTTCCCCATGGTTACTTCCTACCTCCCTGGAGTTTGGTATCTCTACATTGTGAGGGTTGTCTGTCATCTCGGGGATCTCTGGCCAGTCCTCAGGAGGCAGTCCCAGCAGCTCTTCTGCAGGCTCCAGCAGCAGATGGGATGCATCTGTCTCCTGTGGCAGCTCCACCCTAACTGAGCTGCAGAGACTGCCTCTGGTACTTCTGCTTCCCATCTCATCCTTCTGCTTCCATCAGGGCAGATGTGGCTCTCCTGGTTCCGTCCACCAGGGGGCTTGTTATGGTCCCTCTCAGTCACTCTCTGAGGTGGGGGGGCGGGCACACCTGCTCATTACAGATGCTTATGTCTGTCAGAGACAAATTTTAGTGTAGACACACACAAGTCAACGAAAGGTTTCTTTTAGATCATAAACTTCTTTGAGATAGAAGGATATGTTCATACTCAATTAACATTACTGTCAGGAAGAGGTAATCAGAAACCTGCCCACTTAAGACAAAAAGGAGTTGTCTATCTGCCCAGGAGTTTGGACTGAGTGAGCAGAGGGTTTTTGCTGAGTATTGTTAGTGTTTTGAGAAAGAGAGAGAGGTAGAGGCAAAAAACAAGAAAACCAAGAAGTGCATCAAAATAAAAAGACCGCATCAAAGAAAAAAACAGACTCCATCAATTTCTACTTCCAACTGAAACATCCTCAGGGCCCCAAACTTTGACTAGCCACTCGGATCAAGAAGGGGCAGCAGGACAGTACTCGTTGTGGTTTCCCTCGCACAGCCATATAAAAGCAACGATGAGACAACATAGTCCATAGCGATGAACTACTGCCCTTGTCCCAAGCAGCTTATATAAAGAAACACAACACACATGGTAACATTTCAGTAGAGGGAGGATGTGGGGAGTATTGATGAGGAAAAGAAGTGTGGAAGGATTGCATGGGTTTGAAAAAGAGCATGCGTGCTTGGTTGATGAGGACAGGATGATAATTCCAGGAAGAAGAGGCAGTGTTTCAGTCAGAATATATCTAGAATGAGGGAGAAATGAGGTCAGGAATAAGGCAAGCTGATTGAGAACAGCATCTGAGGTGAGAGCAGGCATATTGGGAAATGAGAACAGAGCAGTAGGAGGGACATGATTACAAAAGGAGCTTGAGTTTGAAATGTTGTTAGGAACAGGAAGCCAATGGAGGTACAGTATTCAAAGTGGGGTTAATTTTAGATAGACAGACAGACAGACAGATAGATAGATATAGGTGCTGCATATAGAAACATATACATTCACATATAATGTACAAAACACCACACAAGTTGTTTATCTCATATCTGAATACTGCAACGGACCAAACATTTTTGTATGTATGAGCTGTTTTTAGATCTATACAAACAGCTTATCCTATGAAAGGAACCTGCAGTCTGTATAATGTTTAGTAGTAAATTATCTCTTTTATATGATACTTATTGATGGCCACAGTATTTGTTTAATGACTGGTTTGCCATTTTTTCACTGTATTCCTATGACAGCAATTATCTCATAGTTGCAGGTATTGTGACTGGGCATGGTACTTTTGAATAGTGTAATTTCCTTCTGATTACTATATTGTGCCACATGAATGCTGCACTTCATCATGCTATACAATATTATTGCAAGTGCGCATGGCTGCTGCCTTGCCTGTGGCCCCTGTGGATAAGGAAATGAAATATTACATTGAAGGAAGACTTCAGGTTAAACACAATTATTTGCTTACTGCACTGCACTTACAAATGATTAGTATGCATAAAAGATAGAAGAAAACTGGAAAGAATAAGAAATTACACAATTTATCTTCATAAAGATATCCTAAAAATCATTAAAAAGCAGAAATGAATTCATACAGGGTTCCTGTTACTAATGCTGACTTGGCTTTAGAAGCAACCAGAGTAATATCTATTTATTTATATAATGAAATTAATGCAATACTGCATAACTTAGAGGTTATTTGTGGTTTATTTGAAGCGTCAAGTTATTTATTCCGCCCTGCATCCCAAATAACATCATAAAACCACTCATCCCTAACCTATCGTACCCAAGCCTGACGTGAATCTAGAACAGGGATCTCAAACTCAAATCACCACGAGGGCCACATGAGGATAGTACATTGGCCCTAGGGCTGCATCACTGAAACCTTTTCATACAACAATACAAAAGTATAGTAAAAAATGAAGAGTAATACAGTATGCTATTAAAAGTCAATATATTCACTTTTAAAAACTGTAATGTGAAAAGTCAGTGCTAATTTTGACAGTCATTTCATTTTTGGCCGCTTATCTGGCAGTATTAATTTGTTAATTGTACAAGTTAAAAAAATGTCAGTCTATGATGGGGTGTCCATCCCACACAAGCCCTGACTGGGTAGACGTGGGCCAGAAAGGGCCAATTAACCTTATTTGTTGCACCTGGAGAGAAGCCGGGGACTGATAAGAACTAATGGAAGACCTGGGCTAGGATGATAAAGCCAGGAAGTGACAGCAGAAAGGAGGTCTGCAGCCACACCCTAGAGGGAAAGGGAATTGGCTAGAGACAAGGAGGTGGTCAGGAGGAGAGTAAACCCTGTGGTTCTGTCCTGGATTAGGGATTCTTGCAAGGGGCCTAAAAGAGTAGAGTACCCACAAGGCAGTGCGCCTGCTGTGAGTGGACCCCTTTACACAGGTCGACAAATGTACCTTGTAATTTCAGTCTAGCGGTGTCTTTTTCTCACTTATGCTTCTTCACCAGTACTATATTCTGCAACTGGAATTTAGGGTCTTGTCTAACTCCCACTGAAATTAATGGAAAGAATGTCATTGACTTCAATGGGGGTTGGATTAGACTCATAGTCAAAAGTTCTGTTGATGATGCATAAGCCAGGATAGCATACAGCTCATGCTCCCCCTCCCTGTCCCTATTCCAACCCCTTCCCCAAATCCCCGCCCGGGCTCCGCCTCTTCTCCACCTCCTCCCCTCAGCACACTGCGTTCCCATTCCTCTTCTCTTTTCCTGGAAAGTCGTAAGCGCTGCCAAACAGCTGTTTGGCAGCGGAAAACACTGGGAGGTAGGCAAAGGAGTGGGGACGCGGCATGCTGGGGAGGAGAAGTGGGGGTGGTTGAAGGGCAGAGGAGGGGAGTCGGTGCCTATGGCAGGCCACAGGAAATAGCTGCACGGGCCGCATGCAGCCCACATGTTTGAGACCCCTAATCTAGAACATTTTATACACTTTTACCAGTGCTGTAGGTACAGTAAAGGTAAGTAAGTGATTTATCAGGTAATTATTGTGCTAGTCCCACAGCAGTCTCTTCACTTGATATTGCCTTATTGGACTTATTCCAGATTTGTGCCAGAGTAACATAGCAGAATTTGTCCCTGTGCATTTAACCTTGTAGAGGGGGTAAGATGGGGAGGAAGACATGGATATGAAATCCATTCATTCCTTTTCCCTACCTAGAACCTGGAAGAGTTAAAAACAGTTAAATCTCCAGTAATTTTCCTGAGGCCTTGATGTGCTATTGCATGAAGGTTGTGCCCTTTAAATTACAGAATAATTATCTGAGTAATGATTCACTTACTGCAATGACAGTGATGCATAATAACAACGTTCTGTGTTCCTCTTGGCCTTGTATGCTGTGTGCCTAACCTTATGACTTCAGTGAAACTATTCCAGAGTTCCACCAAGATAACAGAGTGTGGACCACCCTGCTGTCAAAATAGAAAGGCACCTTTTTGTTTGACTCTTTAACCTTTGAGGACTATGAGCTGCTACGTGTGTGAGCTGCCATGAATGTGTAGGGTTGATTCTTGGAGATTAAAATCATTGAAGGTCACAAAGCTGCACAAACTTTCAGAGATAATCAGGCAGGTAATGCACTAAAGATGAAAAACGATCTATAGTTTCTAAGACTTGCTGTCACTCTTTCTGACTCACACAGCTGTTTGAAATGCAGTTGTGTCAGTATCTGCAGGACCGGCACTAGGGGTTTGAGCGCCTTAGGTGGACAGCAATTTCGCCGCCCCGCGCGCTGGTCCCGCGGCTCTGGTGGGGCTGCCGCAGTGGTGCCTGCGGGAGGTCCACCGGAGCCCCGCGAGGAGCCAACCGTCAGCAGGCACGACTGCTGTAGCTCCACTGGAGCCGCGGTCCAACGGACCCTCCGCAGGCACCACTGCAGCAGCTCCACCGGAGCTGCCTGCCGCCCTCTCCGCAAAATGCTGCCCGCCGATTATTCTGGCTCCCTAGGCAATTGCCTAGGCTGCCTAAATGGTAGCGCCGGCCTTGAGTATCTGACTGCCTGGTGAACTGCTCCAAAAAACATCCACATGGGAAACTGCTGACCTACAAGTAATGCTATTTCTGGGAAACCTCCACTAGGATCTAGTGCTTCCAGGAGTGACAGAAAAGTTTAAGATCACACTCTGAGGACATAGAACGGTACGAGTGTCAAAAACACCTGACCTTTTCACTGATCAAATTATAATTGTGAAAAGATTACACAGCTCTGTGCAAAAGGGCTGACTGTAACTCTCTGATATTTTAAGTTCAAGAAGGGGGAAAATATTAGTTTCTGGCATAAGCAGTTTTGTACAGTTCACTCAGAGAGAGAGGGACAGGTTTTTTGTTTGGTTGGTTGGTTGGTTTTTACAAAGGAAAATCTGCTCTTGGCTTCCTAAAAAAAAAAAAAAGGTAAATATACATCATGGTAAAAACAGAAGCAAGGGACAAAGTGAAATTCAGCTTGCCATATTTGCCAACTTTTAGTTTTCCCCAGGGGTTCTCCACCCCGGCTCCGCCCTGAGGCCTTGCCCCCACTCTGCCCCTTCCCCTAAGGCTCTGTCCTACCTCTGCCTCTTCCTGCCCCTGCTCTGCCCCCTCCCCCAGGGCCCCGCCCTCACTCTGCCCACTCTCCCTCAAGGTCTTTCCCTCACTCTGCCACTTCCCACCCCACTCTGCCCCCTCTCTGCCTCTCGCCGCCCTCTCCCAAGCTGCCAAACAGTTGTTTTTTTCTGTGGTGCTCCAGCATATGCAACTTGCATTGATATTTGCTCAGGACCGCAATGATACCTGTGCTATCACCAGAGACTATAATGACAATGAATAAGGCAGACATGGAAAGAAGGTCTGTCAGAAGTCCCATCCACTTCTTAAAATTCTTCCACTTTCTATTATATTCTAATTACTGAGTGCAGCCAATTAGCTCCACCAAGGCAATGGAGAAGTAATACATAGAAAAAAGAGCTCTGAAAAATCAGAAAGGTAAAGTAAAACAAACCAAAATGGAAAAACTAATTAGTTAGCTGTGTCAGTGAGGAGGGAGATTAAAAAAATGTAAGAAATTCCCATTATCTCTGTAAGAAGGAATAAGGCAAAGAAGCTATTGTGAAACCTCTTTTCCCATGGTACTTGTGATGGGAATTAAATTGAGTCCAGTTAAAATCCAATAATTACAGTCATAATTGAGGCTGTTTTTGAGACTAGCTCCTAAAGGGGTGATTAATTGACAATCTAAGGGAATAATTAGCCCCTGAAGCATCCACCACTGGGGCATAATATTTCTTAGATCTTGGGCACATGAACTTCATGCCAGGCCATGTCTACACCCTTTGGATGAACTTCTTATGTGCCCATCATTTCTCTTGCAGAAACAAATGACTCAGCGTGGATTCTTCTGCTTTCAAAGCCCCATCTGAGCTTTGGCCATGAAGACCTAGTAATCCACAATGGGACAGCTTGTAACTGCGAATGGAAAATCCCTTCAGACATATGAAATCCAGAGAGTTCAGGATTCTGGAGCACAGTGTCATAAGTATGGCCTCTCTTCCTTCTTGCCATAGCTGCTGTCTCTTCCAGAAGATTGCAGGGAAAGTGGAAGATTTGCTCAGTGGCATCCTTGGGCAAGATGTACTATTTTTCAACTGCCCATAAGACTAGCACAGAGGTGTGAGGGACCTGCCACACCTTCTTCACCTTCTGATCCAAACTAGGGGTTCCAGGACATGGGAACCCTATTGGCCAGGTACCTTTTGATTATGACCCCTATAAGATTCCTGGGTTGGTTTTAACAGATGGACACCTTATGTAAAAACAGGGAAAGGTAGGAGTCACTGCCCTGGTCTCCTCTGTAGTGGAAAGACATTTGTCCTTAAAAGAGTCATCTGTGTCAAGCAACACCCTTCATCAATCCCTGATCCTTAGCCTCCCTCATTCAAGCATCTGGAATTGTCCAAGTTATGAGAGTCAAGAGCATTGTAAGTGCCCTGGAAAGCACAGATACAGGTTGTGCTAGAGCCCATGGTGTCAGGGGTGTACTGTGCATTGAGGCCACAGCTCCCTGTGCCAGGAGTGCTGGCTGTCAGAGTGCTAACATCAACCTTGATGCAAAAACCTCTCCAACTGTGCCAAAACATCCTGTGCGTGCTGATACAGAATGAAACTAATGCATCAAAGCTGATACATTGGGCTTCAATGGTAACCTAGCAAGAATCAGACTGATGAGCACCTACTGATATTCAGAATCACCATCTACCTGTCCTCTTCAAGCACACAAATACAGGGATGAGGAAATCTACTGGCCTTATTTCTAAGCTGCTAGGAGGCAGGCATGTTGTGAAGCTGCTTAGCTCTGTCTCTCATCACCTACCGCCTCAGCCTCTTGTGGCCCTGCATCATCTGGTGACTCAGAGTTCAATACCATTGTCTTTCAAGTACCAAAGCTCCTGGTTCATCAAGGAGCCATTGCTTGGTGGAGCCCCCTATTTTACTAAACATGCTGCTGGAATTGAGTGTGGGGCCAGGTCTTTATTGAATGAATGATGCTGCCACTGAGTCCCAGTAATCAGAGTCTCAAGTTCTATCTTTCATGGTTTATTGGTCCATTCTTATGCTGGATTTCTAGAAGTCTCCTTAGAGCATGTCTAGGAAGACTTGGAGGTGTAGGTACGTTGCCTGTTCCAAAAAGGATTGTACATACCATCAGTTCTGGAGGAAGGGGCTGATTGCTGGGCTTCATTAGGAAGTAAGATTTTTAAAATGAAGGTTTTGGAGCATGAAAAACACCCGTGCGCTTTCAGGAAGTAACACACGGGGCTCCAGGCTGAGAGAACTCGATCCTGAAGGCTCGGTGCCACGCATCACTGAGTGAAGCTTAGGCTGTCTTGAGACACGTGAGATTCTTGTTGTAGGGTTCCCGGGTGAGCCAGGGACATTTGGCTGAGCATTAACCTCATCAGTGAAACTGAAATAAAACTCTATTTAAGACCTACAATGGAGGTATGCATCACTGTTCAAACTACAACCTCATCTGAACCTCAATGACACTGCCAGGGCTGTCACAGTGCGAAAATAATAAATAATGTGAGAAAGAAAAGCCTCAAATAGGGGGCAGAGGGGAAATTTGTTTTTCAAATTGTCTATCAGCTTAGAAATCAATTTGTTTTTCAAATTAGGAAGAAATGCTGGAGGAGGGTTTTAAAGAATGAATGTAATACATACATGAAAAGATAGTAAAATAACATGAAATAAATCAGGATTCATAGGCCAATAAATAAAAAAGGCCTTTAAGGACTGATTTTTTTTAAAGCACATAAACTTTTAAATAAAACTGTTATCCCTGGCTGAGTCTTTTTCCAATGAGGACTGACTTAGCAAACTGACTGGAGAGCAATCATATGCTTTTAACTGCATATGTACTTTCTACCTGAAGTTCTTGCCTTCCTTCTTACATGATGATTGTTTAAAAGCCACAGTCCTTTGTTGAAGAATGGTATTGCCCCTGCAGTTTTTACAAGCACAAATGATATTCTAGGCAATGCAGTTTAACTTCTACCTTAAGATGGTTTTGAACTGATATGCGAGTTCTGTTTGACATCATTCCAGTTTCAATGGGCTTTGACACACATTCTGCACAGCTCAGAGGAAATGCTCCTTTTCATGAAATGTAGGTGGAAACTGGGCTAGTAGCAGTATTATTTATTTGGTTTTGTGGTAGTGCCAAGAGACCTCAATAAGAGTCAGGGCCACATAGTGCCAGGCACTGTATGCACATGTAATAAAAAACTCAGGGGAGTTTATAATCCATATGCATGATGAGAAACAAAAAGTAGATAAAACAAACAAATGAGGGAGGAAGGGAAGATAAGGTAACTGTTCTTGTGTTCTGTGATGACTAACTGTTTAAAGTGTTCATTCTGCGTCTGATTCCAGCTGGCTTTATTAGAACAACAAGAGTTTCATGGTCTGCGAATTTCAGCCTTCAAAATCACAGTACCTACAACCGTGAAACAATCATGTCTAATACAAGTAGCAGTCACAGCACACCAGCTTTCTAAGGCCTGGTCTACACTATGATTTTAGGTCTGATTTAGCAGCATTACCTCAATTTAACACTAAGAGAGGTGGCGGGCAGAAGAGATTAAGTGGCAGGCTGAAGATGATAGGTGGCATCAGCTTGCTGACAGAAGGCAGGAGTCAATGCTCAGGCTGCTGGAGCATCAAACTCATATGCTCCAGCATATGGTTGAGCTGCAGGAAAGGCAGCAGGAGCACAGACCGTCGCTACAGCCCCTGTGTAACCAACTGCCCTCCTCCCCAAGTTCCATAGCCTCCTCACCCAGATGCCCAAGCACACAGTGGGTGGGCCTCCGGCCACCCAGTCACTCCACTCCAGAGGATTGCCCAAGCAACTGAAGGCTGGCATTCAATTAAGTTTTAAAGTGCAGTGTGGCCTTGTCCTTCCCTCCTCCGCCACCACTCCTAGGTTACCTTGGCAGTTATCCCTCTATTTGTGAGATGAATTAAGAAAGAATGCATGAATGTGAAGCAACAATGACTTTATTGCCTCTACAAGCGGTGATCAAAGGGAGGAGGAGAGAGTGGTTATCTTACAGGGAAGTAGAGTGAACCAAGAGGGTGGGGGTTCATCAAGGAGAAACAAACAGAACTTTCACACTGTAGCCTGGCCAGTCATGAAACTGGTTTTCAAAGCTTCTCTGATGCACACCGTGCCCTCCTGTACTCTTCTAACCTCCCTGGTGTCTGGCTGCACATAATCAGCAGCCAAGCAATTTGCCTCAACCTCTCACCCTGCCATAAACGTCTCCCCCTTACTCTCACAGAGATTGTGGAGTGCACAGCAAGCAGTAATAACAATGGGAATATTAATTTCACTGAGGTCTATCCAAGTCAGTGAACTGCGCCAGTGCACTTTTAAACATCCAAATGCACATTCTACCACCATTCTGCACTTGCTCAGCCTATAGTTGAATAGCTCCTGACTACTGTCCAGGCTGCCTGTATTAAGGGGTAGGCTGGGTCCCCAAGGATAACTATAGGCATTTCAACATCCTCAACTGTTATTTTCTGGTCTGGGAAAAAAGTCCCTTCCTGCAGTTTTTGAAACAGACCAGAGTTCCGGAAGATGCGAGCATCATGTACCTTTCCTGGCCATCCCACAGTGATGTTGTTGAAATGTCCCTTGTGATCCACCAGTACTTGCAGCACCATTGAAAAGTACCCCTTTAGGTTTATGTACTCACTGGCTTCGTGCTCCGGTGCCAAGATAGGGATATGGGTTCCGTCTATCGGCCCACCATAGTTAGGGAATCCCATTGCAGCAAAGCCATCCACTATGGCCTGCACATTTCCCAGAGTCACTACCCTTGATATCAACAGCTTGCATTGGCTACTTGGATCACAGCAGCCCCCACTGTAGATTTGCCTACTCCAAACTGATGCCCAACTGACTGGTAGCTGTCAAGCTTCCACAGGGCTATCGCCACTTGCTTCTCAGCTGTGACGGCTGCTCTCATCTTCATATTCTGGCACTTCAGGGCAGGAGAAATCAAGTCACAAAGTTCCATGCAAGTGCCTTGCGCATGTGAAAGTTTCACAGCCACCGGGAATCATCCCAGACCCGCAACACTATGTGGTCCCACCAGTCTGTACTTGTTTCCCCGGCCCAGAATCAGCGTTCCACAGCATGAACCTGCCCCATTAACACCATGATGTGCACGTTGCCGGGGTCCATACTTTCTGAGAAGGCTATGACCATGTCTATGTCCTCATCACTCTCATCAGCACACTGCTGTCACCTCCTCACCTGGCTTTGCTTTTGCAGGTTCTGGCTCTGCATATACTGCAAAATATTGCATGGTGATCTGAGGGGCTCCATGTTCCCAGTGCTATGGCGTCTGCTGAAAAAAGGCAAGAAACGATTGTCTCCCGTTGCTCTGTTGGAGGGAGGGGCGACTGATTACATGGCTTACAGAGAATTAAAATCAACAAAGGGGGTGGCTTTGCATCAAGGAGAAACACAAACAACTGTCACACAGAATGGCCCCCTCCAGGATTGAACTCATAACCCTGGGTTTAGCAGGCCATTGATTTCACAGAGGGAGGGGGGAGCAAATGAATACAAAACAAATCTGGTCTATTTCTTGTTTTGATCCACTCCATCTATCTTATACATCTTAGGCTGGCAGCAGATGGTGCAGTACAACCGCTAGCCATCATCATTTCCTGGGTGCTCACCAAAAGACGATGCAGTACGATGGGGAATGACCTGGCTGAGTCACTCCCATGTCTACCAAGCACCCCTGACCAACTTCACCGAGGTCAGCTAAAAGAACACCCAGGAATATGACAAGGATGGCTACCAGTCGTAATGCATCATCTGCAGCTGTCATAAACCTAGTCGCGGATTTGGACCTTAGCATCCAAAATATGGGGGTTAGCATGAAAACCTCCAAGCTTAGTTACCAGCTTGGACCTGGTAAAGCTGCCACCACCCAAAAAATTAGAGTGTTTTGGGGCACTCTGGTCCCCACAAAAACCTTCCCTGGGGACCCCAAGACCCAAATCCCTTGAGTCTCACAACAAAGGGAAATAAACCTTTTCCCTTCCCCCCTCCAGGTGTTCCTGGAGAGATACACAGAAGCAAACTCCGTGAATCTAAACAGAAGGAGTCCACCCTCTCTATTTCCAGTCCTGGAAACACAAGCACTTCCCTCTTCACCCAGAGGGAATGCAAAGTCAGGATAGTAAATCTAACACACACAGATTTCCCCCTGACTTCTTCCTCCCACCAATTCCCTGGTGAGCACAGACTCAATTCCCTGGAGTCCCCCACTAAAGAAAAAACTCCAACAGGTCTTAAAAAGAAAGCTTTATATAAAAAGAAAGAAAAAGTACATAAAAATGGTCTCTCTGTATTAAGGTGACAAATACAGGGTCATTTGCTTAAAAGAATATGAATAAACAGCCTTATTCAAAAAGAATACAATTCAAAGCACTCCAGCAACTATAGACATGTAAATACAAAAGAAAAAAACAATAACCCCTATTGTTTTTATGATCTCTGTACTCACAACTTGGAAACAGAAGATTAGAAAGCAGGAAATAGAAATCCCCTCATAGCCGAGAGAGTGCAGGCAGAAGACCAAGAACAAAAGACTCACACACAAAAAACCCTCCACCCAGATTTGAAAAAGTCTTGTTTCCTGATTGGTCCTCTGGTCAGGTGCTTCAGGTTACTTTTTTTCCAGGTGAAAGACACATTAACCCTTAGCTATCTGTTTATGACAGCAGCCAAAAGGCAATGAGCTGCTGCTGTGTAGCAATACAGTCCCATGTCTGCCAGCACCCAGGAGACATATGGTGACGGTGAGCTGAGCGGGCTCCATGCTTGCCGTGGTATGGTGTCTACACAGGTAACCCAGGAAAAAAGGCGTGAAACGATTGTCTGCCGTTGCTTTCACGGAGGGAGGGAGGAAGAGAAGGGCCTGACAACATGTACCCAGAACCATCCATGATACTGTTTTTGCCCCATCAGGCACTGGGATCTCAACCCAGAATTCCAATGGGCAGAGACTGTGGGAACTGTGGGATAGCTACCGGCAGCGCAGTGCTCCAGAAGTCGATGCTAGCCTCAGTACTGTGGACGCAGTCCACAGAGTTAATGCACTTAGAGCATTTTGTGTGGCGACACACAAAATCGACTGTATAAAAACGATTTCTAAAAAACTTACTTCTATAAATTTGACCTAATTTCATAGTGTAGACATACCCTAAGTCAGCTGCATAGCTAGTCTCTCTTCAACCACAGCTGAAACAGTTATCACTAGCTTGGTTTCAAGTGCTTCCTGGGCAGGGACTATATTATTTATGTGTTTATTTACTTCCCTCTGGCTGAAATTACTTTTATGTCAGCTTCATTCCAAGGATCTTTTCTTCTTCCCCTTGTCATCCAATTCAGGCAGGGAAGACCTTTGGAAACTAAGCAATATAATTAAAATTAATGTTATCTACTAGGACATATTCTTGGCAGGCATGTAATTTTGCCTAATAAAAATAAGTTATTCTATACACACACAAAAAAAGAAGAGTGGAAAGTCCCAAGGAACTTAATGGTGTGTACTTTAATTGTGTTCCATTAGTCTTTTTTCCTTCAGGTGATGCTAAGTGGCCTTAGTAGTAAAAGATTACAGTGACTCAGATTTTTACATTTCAATTAAGGGCTGTGATTAATTAATATGTTATCTTAGTATTAATGGACTGGCAGTTTGTGACAAGCTGAAGACATTATGGTTTCCACCATTACTTCTATGATAAAATATGTCAGCACTTCAATATTAATATTTCTCACATCACATCAGTGCTGCAGAAAATCACCTACTAAATAAGAAATTATTAGAAAAGGGTCTCTGAGGGAAGGACTTTTAGAAAAGAAAATACTCATTAAAGTATAAAGGAGAAAAGGGAGGAAACAGCTGGTGGGCCTCCAGGTTCTGTACTTTGTCTGCTGAAATTCCTGCTTGCAGCCACTGTTTCTCCATAAACTTGCCTAACTTGTGGAAGGAAGGTGATACAGGTTTACTGTGACATTTTTGGGGTTCACCCAGGCTAGTAATGGGTTCAGTCACTGTCTGACCTATAACCCTGGGATTCTTGTGGCTGTGAAGCTTTGATCCAGAGCTCTGACCCAACAGCCTACCAGCAGCCCAAATACCTTACCCTGACCTTGCCCAACCTGGGTATTGCTTGCAGGCTGACCTTAGTGCCCTTCCTGAATTCACCCCCAAATCATCCTACTGCAATGAGCAATCCCTCTCCCTGGACCCTCATAGAGAAAGTATTAGTTGGCTGCCTTTACAGAGACAGAAAAATACTCTAAGCCTTCTAGAATCACACACTTTACTGAATTTACCCAGCGCTGATGATCGATGATGAAAGCAAAACAAGTTTATTAACACAAGAACATGGATTAAGTGATACCAAGAAAAAAAGATACAGATAGAGATGGTTATAAGCAAATACAAATGAAAATATGCATCTAAAATTGAATCTAGCAAGATACAGTCTTTGTTCAAGATGGCTTCTCTCACGCCCAGTCTCCTTTCCAGCTTTTTACTGGCAGGCGTGGCCAGGACCCCTCACAGAGATCAAATCACTTGATTTCTTTGTCTTCTAAGCTGCAGGATAAAGATGAAGTCTCTCTCTGTTCCTTATATCCCCAAAGGGATGTCTTTGTCTTACCAGTCAGGAAGGACCCCGAGGATCCTGTCTCCTGTCTATCTCTCTTTCTCTCTGAGATGCGGGAACCATATTAATTCTCTGTCTTTCAAGATCAGGATAACACCCAGCCGCCACCAACCCCCCCACCCCACCAGTTTAGCTCAGTGGCTTTGTTTACTGATAATACATGAACTAAGGTAAACCCAGATTCCTCTGTCTAGGACAGAATAGTTTCTGTCTTTCATCCAGGCTAGGCTGTCTGGTCTCAAACATGTTCTAGTAACATCATACATAACTAATAACTTCACACATAACTAACACATGCATTTTACAGTGATATTAGTAACCAGCATGTTATTAGCTTTCATGTGATACCTCACAAGGCATATTTTGTACAAATATTATTGTGGTAGTATATAGGATGTGAATATAGGGATGCTTGGTCACAATCGCTTAGTAACAAACCACATTGCATTTAATGTCCTTGAGACGCTTGCTGCATCAAAAATACTCCCATTTATATTTTAGTAACATTGAGGAACATACTAAAACATATTGTTTCAATTCAGAATCTACATATTTGTGTAATTATCTTATCTTATCCTTTTATACACACCTGCTTGCTCTTTGTGGTTCCCTTTTGATTTATGGACTAATTCAACAGAACAAAAAAGAACCCATGTAGTATCACAGAGAGGAGCCCAATGGAGGAGTAAATCATCTAAATAGTGATCCTGTTTCTAGGCAACTTCTGTTCATTACATAGGTTCTGTCACATTCAGCAAAACCGCTCAAGAAACTCACACTCAGCCAAGTGAGTCACAACAAACCCCCTGAAGAAATTAGACTGGGCTTCTGTTTGTTTCTGGATCTTAGTGAAGTTCTGGTTAGAAACAACACTTCTTTTTATCCAGCATGACTTATTTCTTTGGGTTTTTTTTTTGTCTTATTGCTTGTCTCCCTTGTCTGTTTAGGCCCTGATCCTGCAATGAGTTCTGTACTGACAGACACCCACTGAAGTCACTGAAGGATTGAGGTATTAGACCGTAAGCTCTTTGGGGCAGGGACTCTCTCTTTCTCCATGTCTGTAAAACTTACCACAATGGGGCTCTAATCATAACAACCTCTTAGATGTAATACAAATTTTAAAATAAAAATTAATCTATTCTTCCCACAGTTCCCCTTTTTCCCTCTCACTGTGTATTGAAAGTCAATCAATCTCTTACTAATGCACTTTTTTCTTTTAAATTGAATTTCATCCCAATGCACACAAGCATTTAACATAATAAGCAAGTCAGTCTGAACAAAGTAAGCATAGTATTTTAGTGGAAATAACATTGTCAGTCCTAGAAGTTTCCCAGATTTTTGCAGGAACAAATGGTGAGTGGCAAATTCGTGCTTGAAGTGGGTTATTTCATATTCTTCTTTCATCTTGATTTATTTTCCAATTTATAAGGTATCAGCCAGAAAATGATGGAACAGGCAAAATGACCATATGACGTAGCGGATCAACCATAAACCATATTAATGGCTACTAAACAGTTAAAATTACCAATCCATGAACAACTCACCCAGTCTAGTCAGTCATTGTGTATACTTGAAATTAACAAAAGCATTTGCAGAAATCAGGATTGCCTCATGAACCCTTGGTAAACAAAAACAAAGGAATTCAGCCAGCTCATATTGTAAGCAGGCAATTGACACCAACTTGACACATAACATTTAAGATGTCACTATCAATAGAAGCCCAGAATGATGTGTCAGCTTTCTAGAACTACTTGTGATCATTCCCGCCTCTCTTATTTTGAATTATTTTAGTACAGAAAATTGTAATTTTAGCCAAAGCTTTTATGGCTAGTCTTGCAAGATTCCTGAAGATTCCCTCCCCCCACAGATTTCTACAGAAAGTCCTGTAGACATGGATACTTTTTCAATTTATTTCTAGTTTACAAAATCTGTCCGCAATTACCTCTCCTGGGCTACTGTACTAACTAAAGGATTTAAGAAAGGCAATTGTGCCACTGGAGCACCTGTTTAGGTAGTTAGTCGGAGAGTGTCTCTTTTCCAACAAATGTACGCCCTCTCTCAACAACAAGACATTTACCAAAAAAAAAATCTGTATTAAATTCCCAAGTGTCCACTCTCTTGTAGGGTGTATCCTACCCATTAAATAAGGCTCTACAAGGAATTCCTTTTAAGAACTGCGCTTTTTGTCCCCCCACAAAAATAGCTCAAACTATAAGGGTCCCACTCTGAAAAGTTTATAGAAAACTATCAGAGGGGTAGCCGTGTTAGTCTGGATCTGTAAAAGCAGCAAAGAATCCTGTGGCACCTTATAGACTAACAGACGTTTTGGAGCATGAGCTTTCGTGGGTGTCATGCATCTGAGGAAGTGGGTATTCACCCACGAAAGCTCATGCTCCAAAACGTCTGTTAGTCTATAAGGTGCCACAGGATTCTTTGCTGCCTTTATAGAAAACCTCACGCCTGTTACAAAATCTTATTGTTATCTACTCCAGAATCTCATTGGTGAAACTGCACCCATATTTTAGCTAATGTTACAAATTCTTCCTTCCTCCTTTTAATGTTAGTGAAATTTTCCTGAAATTCCTCTCTCCCCACCCCCTGAAAAACTCAACTTTAAAACCAATGGTTATTTAAAAATGAAAAATTGTTAGATGTAAATGATTTTCAGTTTCTGGTAGTATATTGAATACAGGTGGTTGAAACAAGGGTCTTGCATATAGATTCTTCCCTGCTATGCTACGAAGCAAGAAAAAATTCAGCTTTGATGATGGTAAGCTAATGCAAATGGGTGTGAACAAGGGTGTTTTTATAAATGAGTGAAGATGCTGAATGCCAAGTAATGTTATCTCTAAGTGACTAATCATCATGACTGGAAAAACAGAGGTCTTTGTTGGCTTTATATTCAGAAGTGGTGATCCAAATTGTCACAAAAGAGTGCTTCTCACCTCAAGGGAGTCTATGATTCAGAAAACAAAAAAACCTCCAGCCAGTAATTTAGGTCCAGGATTGAGATACTCTTACTCATGTTGGGAAGTAACTTTACACCAGTTAGCAGAGAATATGGAAGCCAATGGGCTACAAAGAGAATAATAAATTAGAACAAGCAATGAAAAACAATATGGTAATTCAGCCCAATTATAATCACTCTGTCTCTCTCTTTGAGAACTTCCATCTGAAGTTACACTTTCTAGCAGAAAGAGATCGTCTTCCTGTTGGGGCATGCTCACTAGAAGAGAAGCTGAAATAGATGCTGATTATCCAGAATCAACAGGTCAATCCCATCTGTTTATGGCAAACAATCCCAGGCAATTTACTAATGGGCCAAGGATGTTGTGTTCCCTAAAGTCAGATCTTAAGTTAAGTCCCATACCCATATGATTACCACCTGTCACACTATCCATACTATTATCAAGAATTGTACAAGTGGAAGAATACTTTAATTCTATTTCTTGAAGAAAATATTTAAAGAGTATTAATTTAAGATCTCAGCATGTATTTTTTAACCCATAGAATTGCTTAAAGACTGGCTTTCAAAAGTCTGGTAAACAGAAATCAGGAGTCAAATTCAAGTTAAATCCCACAAAATCTATTTTAGCTAAACCAGGGGTTCTCAAGTTAGGGATATGGACACCTAGAAGGACACAAGCAGTTGTCAAGGGGTCATTTCCAACCATACCTTCTCATAGTCCCAAATGAAAGAAGAGTCACATCAGGATTTGGGTATGGAAAAGGGAGTCTCATTATGGAAAAAGTTGAGAATCACCATGACCTACGTGATCTCCTTGTTTGCTCACTAGGAACATGAATAATGTCCAAGAATTAACATGAGAAACTGCTAATACAATATAAAATCAACTTCAGTACTACTGATCTTTGCCTGAGGCACAGCTTATGCTTTAACTTTAAATGATAAACTCTGCATGCTAGTGGTGACACCTTTTTTCGCTGTAACGCCAACTGAAGAATTCTTCGAAATGGAGCTTTCTGCACGTCCTTTCAGAGGGCCTGAATCTTCACTGCCTTGCACTTTGAGAAGTTACTTGCCCCTCTGCAAATGGCTGTAAAACATAACTATTCAGATTTGGTAGCATGTTCACGCCTCTTTTTCGCTCACTGGGCACAGATGTAAATGATTACAAAATTGCAAGGCAGTGGAGAATCCGATCCCATACATCTCAGGCAAGTCTACACTACAAAATTAAGTCTACGTAAGTTATTTTGACATACAGCCATTTTTTATGTCCACACCACATTCCTTCTGTTGGCAGAGCCCATCCTCAAAATGAATGTTTCCACTGATTTAACTGTCAGTGTGGGGCATTGTGGAGCACTGACAGTCTGCAGAGCCCCACCCCGCGTGGCTGACACCCCAGGCACCTTCTTTTCTAAAAGAAAGGACTCTAAAGTGCCTTTAAAGTTTTATTTTTAAACCTCCTCATATTCAGTTCAGTGTCTGAGATATCGTTCTCAGTTCCATGACTGTTTAAAACATAGTTGGTCAAATAATTTTAAAAATTGGAGTTTAAAATGCAAAGATTTGGGCTTTAATAGTACTAAAAATAAAGATGATGCATCATTAATTTGGCATAAAACAAATCTACATTTTTCTTTTAACTTACTATTCTTTGATGGATGAGTGTTGTAAAGGTAAGCAGCAGGGAACAAATTCTCCATTACAGTTAATGGACAGTATATGCAGACCATGGGTAGAGAGCGGGAATGGGTAGACAGCTAAAGAACTAATGAATCAAAATAAATAATGAATAATCAAAACATTTTCTCAGTTCTGAGACTAGCCAAGATTAAATGCGAATAGCATTAAAAGCTGGTAACAATAGATTATGCTGTTTAAATTCTCCTCCCATCCACCCCATAAGCTTATGTTGTACTTTGCAGGTCCTGGAATGATAAATGAAAATTCAGCTGAATGCTTTCATGGCTACCATCATTCTCTGAATGGCAGCCTCTGAACTGCATATTATGCAGCCCACAAAGATTTAGTGGAAATCAACCATTAATATAAATGTACCCAAGATCCCAACAGTCTGGAGGGATGGTTCCTGGCACGTATCAACATGCTGCAGCCCAGGTGTCTGATGAGGTGATCTGCTTTTCAAAATGAGAAGTGAGCAGAACTGTTTCAGAGAAGTTTGGATACCTCCAAACACTAAAGTGTAACTCTTCTGCCTGGTGTCAGTCACTAGGGCCCAGTTCAACAACAGGTCTCAGGGACCTCTCTTCAAATAAATATAATGTATGGCTCAAGTACCCACCTAAAATGTTATCCACTCCCAAGATTTAGGAATTTAAAAATATGGCATCCTTTCCAGGTGTCTCTTCCCCATTCACAAGTGCACAGGAGTCCTTGGGAATATGAAAC
The DNA here is from genome assembly GCF_025201925.1 of Gopherus flavomarginatus. Lineage (NCBI taxonomy): Eukaryota > Metazoa > Chordata > Testudines > Testudinidae > Gopherus > Gopherus flavomarginatus. Next base: position 106,476,756 of record NC_066620.1, read on the forward strand.
CACAAACACCTTTTATCTGGGAAACACAAAATAACCATATACTTACATAAAAATAAAACTAAGCAAATCCCAATATATCACAAGAATGGCTGACCCCACAATCACATTTATTAGTTATCTTGTTTATTGAGGCCTAGAACTCTTATGCACAAGAACTTTCCAACCCATTTACAGCCTCATTTGCAAAGCCAAAATGGCAACAAGGTCTCTTTAGACCTAAAATGGTTAGAGTGAAAGAAAGTAGAACCATGAAAGGAACAACTGCCGGAGCCAGTGGTAGTTAGTTGTAGCCTATAGTATAATAAAGCTGCATCTGCTACTAAGCTGAAACTTTCTAGCTGCAGCAAGGGTCAAATACCAGTTTTCTGAATTAAGCTGCACACAGAGGGATGTCCAGGAAAGGATGGAAGAAAAGAAAAAGCCCACAGCTCAGCTAAGAAATATTTACCCCTCTTCCCTCTTTTCATTGCTTTCTTTCCATGTTTATCCTTCATGCTATGACAATGATGTTGTATGGTAATAGCCAACACCAGATGTATGCCTAGACAGACATTTCTGGATGATTTTTCCAGCTATTGAATACCTAAGGTCTGATTCTCCATTGTCCTGCATATTATGTAGCCATTTACTTATGTGCAGAGTGGGTATAAAATGATACCACCATCACAGGAAGGAATGAAGAATTCTGATTTGGTAGTATTTTACATCCATTTTGCACAGTTCTAAATACATGACTGCACAAAAGGCACGGCAGTGGAAAATCAAGTCCACTGCATTTGGTTGTTGGGTTTTTTTGTTGGTTTTTTGGAGATATAATTTTTTGGTCAGAGAACAAGGAGGGTTGGGTTACCCCAATATACTGGTACCTTGACTATCAATGTAAGGATTTCAAGCCCAGGCCAAATCTAATCATAAGCCAAAGAGATGTATTGACAGCTTTACTATAACGGGAATTAGATACCCCATTGGGGGCATACTGAGATGTCGAGCTACTTAGATTGCAATGTAATTTTTTTTTAATCTGACATATCCATTAGCTGAAGTTCGGACTTATAGCCTTTGACAATAGGATCAATATAAAGCATGAAAATTTTCAAAACTCCAGTATCTATTGCCTGTCTACCTTTATTTTTTTAATAAGTGGCTCGATTTCCCTTAAAGCTGTTAACAATCTAGAGAAACAAATTGTGTTGCCTTTGAAGTGCCTGAAAATGATCACTGGTATTAACATCTCCAAGATATGGACACTTTTAATACCATTTCCCAATTTGTGCCTGAAAGCTTAGGCCTGGTCTACACTGTGGGGGAGAATCGATCTAAGATATGCAACTTCATCTACGAGAACAGCATAGCTGAAGTCGACGTATCTTAGATAGACTTAGAATCACTTACTTCGTGTCCCTATGGCACGGAATCGATGGCCGCTGCTCCACTGTCAACTTTGCTTCCGCCTCTCGCCGAGATGGAGTTTGGCAGTTGATGGGAGAGCGATCGGGGATCGATTTATCGCACCTACACTACACGAGATAAATCGATCCCTGATAGATTGATCACTACGTGCTGATCCAGAGTGTAGTGTAGACGTACTCTGAGTGGTGGTCAGGTATGTGTCAAGGGTGGCTTCTCTCCACTTGTCTTCTCCAGTCCAACAGCAAAGCCCACACTATAGTTTTGTTCCAACATGCATCTACTTGGTCTGGGGCTCCATCAGCTCAGCTGCTGCCTATTCCAGATGAGGAACTCAACTCTTCCACCACTGGTCCAATCCACAAAGTAATCTGTACATAGGGTTCACAGTCTATGGGAAGGAAACCCAGAGCAAAGAATAACCCCTAAGGATCTTAGAGTCCTCTTGTCTCCTCTGTTTCTGGCACAGAGGGCTGGGCTCTCTGAGGTGGCTCCTCTCCATCAGGCTCAGAGGGAGGCCAATCTGCCTCACTACACTAACATTCAGTTCATAAAATGGTTCATAAAATATGGCATCTGCTGCTAATTTCCATCATCAGGTTCCTGCTTATGCTCAGAAAAGAAAATGAAGCTTGGCACAAAAGAATGTAAGATCAAAAGCAAGATGGTATCAAAATCTCTGTGAACCAGTTGTCAAATGACCTTTAGTGTATCAGTCACTGATAGAAATCTCTTGGAGTAATTTAGGGTAATAGCATAGAATGTATTTTACCTCACAAATCTCTAATCTCTAAAAGCCCCTATATTCTCTTGGTGCTGGATATCTGACTGAGATCTTTAAGCCACCAAATTCTTTGGGTTCTGGATATCTGTTCACCCATTAAGAATGACTTCACTTACTTTGGTGTATCACTTTGGTAGTTCATCAGAGCTGCTTGAGCTAAAAAATGTTCTGGAATTTACTTTCCTGACTGGTATAACAGCTCAAAATGGCTCACTTTTAGCTTGGTACAAGGCCTCTCTCTCTTTGTCCTCAATGAAAGCCCACATTAATGAACACAGCCTTTCAATTAAAAAAATTAACAAGAGTCCAAATTTTTCTTTAGATCTTCATAAATTATACTTGTTTCCTTGCCATTGCTTTCACACTCAGAGAGAATGTGAATATCTTGTGATAGTAAAGAAAGGGCAACATTGGACTGTAATCAGTATAAAGATCATTGTTTAATAAGGAACCTGGATACAAGCAGGAAAGACAAACTGACATGGAGATCAAATGAGGGCTTCACCCTGAAGCAGCTTGCTCATGTTGCCATTAGTAGGCACTTGAGAAGTTAACTGTTAGACAGCAGGGTGTATACGAATGCTGATGTCAGAAGTGACCACCATCTTGTTCTTGGGACAATCAAAATAAACTAAAGAAGGTGGGTATGTATGATACTAGAAAGTTAGAAGATCCAGCAGTGAAGGTGCACTTCAAACTACAACTAATCAATAGATGTGAAAAATTAAATACATTGATGGATGACATCAAAGAACAATGGCAGTTTTTCAAAAAAGCAAGTGCAGATGCAGTCCAGATTACAATGGGCGCAAGGATATCTAAGAAAGAAAAATGGCTCCAACCATACATATGAGGAAGAGAGGAAAGAATTAAAGAAGAGAATTCAACAAGAACAAGATAGCAGTAAAAAAGCTATTCTGCAGACAAAGACAAGGAAGTTAAAAGATCAGCCAAAAGAGATAAGAGAGAATGGATGGAAAATAAAAAAAGAGAAGTTGAGGAGGTATATCAGACAGGGGATTCTAAAAAGCTTTTTCTAGTGTCTAAACAACTGACATCACAATTCTTAAACTGCTGTGGCATTATGAAGGCTTGATATGGTATTATTTTAACCATAGAGGCAGGACAGAGAGCCCACTGGATGGAGAATTCCAGGCTGTGGTTAACCAGCCAGAGCCATTAACAACACATTGAGAGTTGTGAAGAAATAGCAGACTTGCTTACCTCACAAGAACTAATTGCCTTTGAGGAAATAACTAAAAGGCTATAAGCCATCTGAAGTGAGGTAAAGGACCAGGCTATGATAAGATAGACGTTGAAATGTTAAAGCTGGGGAGGAAGTGATGGTCCTCTGGACAATCTAGAGACACTATGGAATTCCAGCAATGACTGTCAATTTGATAAAAGCTTTATACGGCAAGTCTATGTGCTGCATTAGGACAGCGAGTGGCGACACCAAGGAGTTTAAGATTGTTATTGGTGTAAGGCAAGGTTGAGTATTATCTCTCCCCTTCTCTTCTGCATTGCTATAGACAGTGTGATGAGAAGAGTGACAGCTGCTGCAGAGGACACTGGTATTATTTGGGCAAGAGCTAAACTTAAAGATTTAGCTTTTGCAGATGGTATAGTCATATTGGATACTTGAGCAAAAAAGCAGAAGTGGACAAAGTCGGACTTCATATCAGTACACAGAAGACTAAGACCATGGAGACAGAAGAGAATTCTGTCCATAATGGTGAATATCTTGATTGATGGAGAAGAGTATGAAAGAGCTGCAGACTTCATCTATCTTGGAAATACAATAAATGCTAATGGCCAGCACACTAAAAAAAAAAAGTGAAGACAAGCATCAGCAGAGCCAGTGGATCATTTTCCCATTTGTCAAACATTTGGAAGAATAAAAACATACATCTATACACTAAAATGAGATTTCACAACCCTATTGTCCTCCCAACACTATTTGACAGCTCAGAAATGTGGCAGATGGTGGAAACACACAACAGAAAGCTGAATGCACTCCAACAGCATTGTTTAAGAATAAACATGGGAATCCGTTGGAGAGCTCACGTAACCAGTGTGAAAGTGTTGTGCTGCAAAAGTCAGCAGACTGCAGACTCAATAATCAGACAGAGACAGCTATTATGGTTTGGCCATGTCATCAGGCTACCACATAGAAGCAGCCCAATATGTCACACCTCAGTGGCCCCCTCCCCGTAGGGAGTCCCCTGGGAAGGTAGATCAGCCCTGTATATTGCTAATGCTGTTGCAAGCATCGCAAAGCATTTTGGGGAGGGTCAGAGGTGTGTGAGTGGAAGGTTTCTTTGTAGGTCACAAGAGGCTGAAAAGGGGTGAAGAAGAAAAAAAAGAGCAGAGAACAGGTAACTCAACACTTCAGATATCAAGCTCAGTTCAAAGCTAAGACTCTGGCTCCCGCCCAAGGACACTGCTCGCAGCTGAGACTGGCTAACAGCCAAGAAAGACGTGGGCCTGAAAGTTGCCCAAGTGGCCGTGAAAAACTAACTACACAGACCTGCACCTGCAGGACAGCAAAACCAGCCAAGAGGAAAACAAAGCCCAGGGATGCAAAGGCTGAAAACACAAACAAAACAACAAGAGTAGGAGACAGCCAGGCATCCCTAAAGTTGGGACGTTTTGGAAAAAGGAAAAAGACCGTAGCAAGCATGTTTGGACTAGTACAAAAAGCCCAAGGAACAAATGTGACCTGGACAAAACCACTCTCAAAGGAGCCTAGGACTTAAAACTCTCCTGAGAACTAAAGTAATTCGGAGATTACAGCAGATCCTCTGGAAGACCTGGACCCAGGGCAAGAACTCCCGTCCACCGCTCCCCCACTCTTCTTCTTATGTTACACCAAGGCCTGGCAGCTGTGGGTCAGGTGTGAGTAAGCATGAAAGTGGGTCAGGGCTTGGGGCTCTAATACTTTCTTTCTTCCCCTGAGTGATGTGGGAGCATTCCCAGCACATGCTGCTGTTATTTTATTATTTTATCAATAAAGGTTTAAAATTCAGACACATGATGTGCCTCATCATCTCCTCCCCGAAAAGATCCCATGATCCCAGCCTAATCAACTGTGGGCCTAGGCAGATTGGTAACAAAAATCTGTCACAAAGGTAGGTCTGAGACTGGATCCCACCCGGAGGGAACAGAAAGCCTGGAGGACAAAAAATGACCTAATCAAAAAGGATGTTGCCTTTATGAAGACAACTTATGATGAAGTCCAACATCTTGCTCTGGACAGGGATCAATGGGAAAAATTGGTTGTCTCATTGCAACTAGGCACAGGAGATCCTAAAACTAAAAAGCTTTATTAGGACTGAACAAATTAATCTCCATGCGCAATCAGGTTCTATTCAACAGCCTTGTCCAAGGGTTCAATAACTGAAGAACCTAAAGTCTCTTCACTCCAGGTACGTTTACATTCACTGCCAAGACTAACAGAAATCACAAAGTGACATCTCTTCACTCCATGGAAGTTTATACTATTGATGGGGACAGCATGCTCAAAGAGAAAAGTCTTTAGGAAACAGATTGATCTCACACCCTCAGTCATTCACTCAAAAAGGAACACACATCTATTCTGTGTTTTTTTGACCAGTATGGAAATTATACTGTCACTACCTAGACGTGTTGCCTTCATGTAAGGTTTAAGGCCTACTGGTGGGTGGATGAAAGAAGCTTGCATTCCTGCTGCCCACATTGTACTCATTCCATGGATGTTGTGACATTTTCTCAAATCAGTGCAAAAAATAGTGTCTAATAGAACTCTGTACCGCAGCATAGAAAATAATAGAAGTGGCTGCACAGCCTACAATGGTGACATATCTGCCGATTAGCTTGTTTACTATGGGTTAAAATTAATTCTCAGTAAAAGACTGTCCTTTGAACATAGTATTTTTCTTGAATTGCTTTTCATCATTTTAAGCCACGTAGATCCCACCATGAATTTTCTTCATCTCCTAACAGTTTACTGAATTGCGTCCTGGCACTGTTCTATCATTTTGCTTTTTTGTGTGGGGAGGAAGGGAGGAGGGAGGTTCTGTATGACCAGAGCATTATCATGGTTCTCAGTGGAAAGCTGCAATCTAATCTTACATAGCGATGAACATCGCATTGAATTCCTGGCACTGTAATACCTACAGTGTTCATTTGCCTAATTTTTATGTTGATCTCAAGCTCATCCTCTTATAAAAAAAAGGAAGAGATCAGCAAATATTCAAGATATTTTTATCAGCATTAAACAGTCATTGTATTCAATTTTCTCTTTCATTATGCATACAGCATTACCCATTTAATCCCAAACAAATACACTTGTGTGTGTGTATATACACACACACACACACACAATTTGCTAAGAAGTTATTGCGGAGAGAGTGTTTATGGAGATCCTGAATTTCCTGTACCTACCTATGGAATGCATAATACATCAGGGAGGACTGACTAATGAGTGCTTTGTTCTATGGACGAATTACAAGTAAGGATGAGTCTACGCCTGAGCCAAGACCTGAACATTCCAAAACACTGGGAAATTCTCACTGGATGAGGATCCAAATTTTGCATTTGGTCTCTCTATAGAATAGGTGAAATCAGAAGCCCATATCGGAACACCTGAAACTTTGGGAAAGTTGGAATCTAGATCCAGTTCTGAACTTTGCAGAAAGTGCCACTTTCTACTTGGATCCAATAAGCTCCAATTAAATTACCTCACTAAGAGGTTTAAATTAGGCATAAATGTTTTATTACGAGGGTCTTTAAAAACTCTCACTTGTTTTGCTCTTATATTTTAAATCACATTGATTCAAAGGTTGAAATGTTAGAGAACTGAGAATCAATGAATAAGTTATGAAACACACTGAGGAGAAGAAAGTGCAGAAATACAAATCAGAATTCCAGCTCTAACTGTGAAGGGACATTTCATGTTGCACTCACCCTGTCTCTGCGGATATATTTTAAATAGGCCATCAACATAAGTTTTTCTTAAAAGACTGTTCCCTCTCCCTTGTATCATAACTAAGCATAGAGTTAATATTTTGAGTCCTGTGTTCAAATCCAATTTAAAAGGATGGTTGCCCTGTCAGTTCATTGAGCCTCATTTGTTTAAGAAATTGGCCCTCCCTTGAAGAAAGACAGGTGGGGGGGGGCAGGGACAAGCAATTAGGGATTTGCATCTCTAGGTGGATACAGTCTGGACAGTCACCATCCCAAATGCCAGAGTTGTGGAGAAGGAACAGGGAGAGGCAGAGTTGGTATTATTGCCTCTGCAAAATGACTACTTGGGTCTGATCTCCTCCACACCCTTCTTCATTATAAGCAGAACTGCCACCATTATTCTTCTCAATGCTCAGAAAGCCTTTTGAACGACCAAGAGCAGGAGAGGAAACTGGAGCTGTTTCAGGTCAATCTCTCTTTACCCTTTCTGGATCTGGGTGAGCTGCAGTATTGCCATCCCTGAAGAATTCAAAAATCACAAGCCTGGTCCCAAAATTAATAATTGGCTGGGATTTTAAATAAATAAATAAATAAATTTAGGACCCTTTTTATTTGCCTTTTCGCACTGGAGCATTTGGAGTTTACATATGCAAGTTTTTCCTTACAACAGTGATGCTAGAAACTTACATTTATATAGAAAGCTGAGCTTCTCAGCTAATCACAGATATGCAAGAGCTGGGGATTAAAGAAATACATCAAATATCATTAGAGTCACAATAAATATGAGAGTTAGGAACACTGGTGCTTAATCCTTTGCTCTGGGATGGGACGAGGACTGAGCATCATTTCCGCTACCCTCCAAGAAATTAGTAAAAGATTGTCATGTCAGGGAGCAGGTAGCCTGGCAGAAGCTCTATTACAAAATAAAGTTTGTAGAGAAGATCAGAACACAAGGTGCTTGTTTTTGCAGGCTGTGACATTGGCTCTTCCTGCTCCCCAGCCTCAACTCCCTGTCATCTGTGGAATTTTGGGATGGTGCTACTCTCCCGCAGCTCTGTCAAGGTTTTTTCCCCCACTTTGAACTTTGGAGTACAAATGTGGGGGACCTGCATGGACCCTTCTAAGCTTAATTCCTAGCTTAGATCTGGTAACGCTGCCACCAACCAGAAGTCTGTGTCTGGCACACTTCCTGTTCCCCCAAAACCTTCCCTGGGGAACCCAAGACCCAAACCCCTTGGGTCTTAAAACAATGAGAAATTAACCATCCCCCTCCTTTCTCCCCCCAGACTTTCCCCTCCCTGGGTTGCCTTGAGAGGCTTCACAGCGATCCAAACTCCTTGGATCTTAAAACAAGGATGAATTAACCATCCCCCCTCTGTAGTAAGAGGAGGCCCTAAAATATAAACCTTGGTATCAGAGGCCTGATATAAGGCCTAAGGCATGAACTAAAGTAATGATCAAGACTTTGCTAACATAAAGCAAAGTTAAGCTGTGAGCCAGAGGCAGGCCCTGCTCACAGAAGCTGGCAAGGAAAGGGCGGATGCTGCAAGAAGATACGTACCTAAAAGGTACTGAACACTAGATATCAGAACATTCACATACTTGTACATTCCACACAGATAACAAGGAACTGACCCATCTCAATGACAGGGGCAAAAGGGTAATATGATGGATAGAGTTGTTTTATTCAAACCAACATGTACAAGGTGAGAGGCAGCACCTTACTACGTAGAGGGGTTGTACCTTGCTACGTAGAAGGGTTGCACCTCAATACGTCAAGAGTGATGTGTAACTTGTTTGTACCTGTGTATAAGAATGCATCCCTGAGGCGGTGTCTTTGTCCAGCCGAGGGGGCAGTGGAAAGTCCCGCCACTGACTGAGCTGAGTCCATTGCCAAGAGGCTCTCTCTCGTCATATGCCCTGAGTTGGACTAAGAAATCCACAGGGAACGGCAATTGTGTCCATGCGGCAATAAACCTGGCCGACGTGCCTTCGTACCTTACTATACTCTGTGGTCACTGGGGGTTCTTTTCGGGTCTGCTGTGTCAGCTATTTGCGCAAAGCTGGGACAGCACACAGAGGGAACACACACATGCAGTCAAGTGATACCAACATTAAGCCTGCCTGCCGCGGCCGAGATTAAAAGGACTCAGAGCTCCCCGCCGCGGCAGGCAGCCCAGAGCCCTTTGAATCCCAGCCACAGCTCTGGCAGCCAAGCTGGGGCCAGGATTTAAAGGGCTCAGGGCTCCCCTCAGTGGCAGGAGCTCTGGGTCCTTTAAATCCCTGTCTCAGCCCCGCAAAGCTCAGAGTTCCCCCCGGCGGCTGGAGCCCCAGACCCTTTAATTTGCCCCTGAGCCTGGGGGGCTCCCAGCCACCTCTTCAGCTGGGGGCCCCTGGTTGATTTAAAGGCCCTTGGTCTCCCAGCCACAGCTGGTGCCCCAGGGCCTTTAAATCTTGAGATGCTATGCTTCTTTCAGATGAGACCACGCCTCCCTCAGGACTCCGGCAGTACCATTAAGTCCTGTAAGTTACTTTCACCCCTGGATACAGCAACTCTTTATGGTCATAAGGGAAAATGTATTTGATTGCCCCGCTGTGACGTTCCCCTCTGGTGTTATCTGAACTGATGATGTGCTAGGTCACTCCAATCCTTGACTCTGGGAGCCAGTCTTACCCTGCTCTGCTGTGAGAACCCCCACTTCTGGGCTGTTCACGCACAGCCTCTGGCATGTAAGCTGCTCCCAGCTACTTGCAACCGAATGACACTAGCCAATATCTCCGGTTCCAGGAACCTCCATTTTGCTGTGTCCAGTTATGCCTGCTGGATGCTGCAAGCTTATGAGTTTGTCAATTTAACAGTGAAATTGATATGTACCAGGCTTGTTATCCCAAGGAGAGTCTCTGACATGCTTGTAACCAAATGTACTGCTTCAGGTAGAATAAACTAACAGATTTATTAACTACAAAGATAGATTTTAAGTGATTATAAGTCAAAGCATAACAAGTCGGATTTGGTCAAATGAAATAAAAGCAAAACACATTCTGAGCTGATCCTAGCACTTTCAGTGCCCTTATAGACTTAGATGCTTCTCACCACAGGCTGCCTGGTTGCCCTTCAGCCAGGCTCTCCCCTTTGATCTGCGCTTCAGTCTCTTGGTGGTGATGTGTGTAGATGTAGGTGGAAGAGGGAGCGCACGGCAAATGTCTCTCCCTTTTATCATGTCCTTTCTTCCTTTTTGGCTTTCCTCCCCCCCCCCTTCAGAATCAGGTGAGTATTACCTCATCGCAGTCCCAAACTGACCAAAGGAAGGGGAGTGTCCAAAAGATCCTTTGTTGCTGCCTAGGCCAGTGTCCTTTGTTCCTGTGACGCTGGGCTGGGTTTGTCCCATACATGCCCTGATGAGGTGTGAATTGCCCCTCTGCTTCTGGAGAGTTTTTGCCTGGGCTTGCTTTAAACCAAGAGGACACATTTTCAGCCTCATAACTATATACATGAAATTATAATCTATTACATTATTATAACAACTATTACTATAACATTACCATAATAACAATGCTCAGTACATCATGAGCCTTCCGAAGACACCCAACATGACAAACTTTGCATAAGGTAGCACACAATCATATTATAAGGATAAACATGGGGCTGCTGGATGTTCCTCCAAGGTAAAGAACATCACATCCACCCTAATTTAAATATATAACAACATAGACACAATACACACTGCCTCAGAGAGGCAAAGGACTGCAGTAATGGACTCCACTGCAGAGAGAGTTGTAGGGGTCAAAACTTGTGAAATACTTGCTCAAATATTATGCATGGTTCTGCCCAATGCTCTCACACTCACTCTCTTTCCTGAGGAAGAAATTCACTGACACATTTTCATTAAAAAAAAACAGATTCAGCTGTAAGAAGTCATTTGTCATGGAATCATCACAGCTCCCCAGCTGCAGTTTAAATGTCTTACTTTGAGAGAGGAAAAAAAGCAGCAGCAGCCGTCAGGCTCTGAACCCAACATTACTTAAAAGATCATCCTTTTTTAATCTTAATTACAGCATGTTGATATTTCTATGCATCAGCAAGAAAGTACACAAAAAGATTCATGGCCATTAGCATGTTCCCACTTCACCAAAGTAACTTATGTTTCAAAACCAAAGTTCATCTTCATTCACAAGTGATACCACAGCAAACAAATATTAAATAAATGTAATTGATTGTAAACATTTTACATCAGTTAGTTTCCCTAATAGAGGAATCTTTTAAGAACACTTTATTAGATGCCCAAAAAGCCACAATCAAGAAACCAACCTGGTTTAGAGGGGAAGTGAAGACAGCTATTAAAAGAATAATATATAACAAAATGGAAGAAAGTGGAAGTTGATAGTAATGAATATAAATCAGAAGCTAGGGATTGTAGAAAATTGCAAGGGGACACAACGAGAACTCTATAGCCAGTGGAGTTAAGGACAATAAGGAGTTTTTAAAAATATATTAGGAACAAAAAGAATCCTGACAATGGTATTGGTCCAGTGCTAGATGGAAATGGTAGAATTATCAAGAACAACGCAGAAATATTCAATAAATATTTCTGTTCTGTATTTAGGGAAAAACACGAGAGAGTCTTATCATACGTGATGACAACACTCTCCATTCTGCTCATTTCTCTGGGGATGTTAAGCAGAAGCTACTAAAGTTACACATTTTTTAATCAGGAGGTTCAGTTAACTTGCATCCAAGAGCTGTCTGAGGAGCTCGCTGGACCATTACTGCTGGTTTTCAATCAGTTTTGGAGCACTGTGGAAAATCCAGAAGACTGGAAGAAAACTAATGTGCCAATTTTTAAAAGAGTAAATGGGATTACCTAGGTAATTATAGGCAAGTAAACTTGACATTGAATTTCATTCAATGGTTCCTTCTGGCCTTGGACTCTATGAACCTATGAAAATGAATATTTTATAAAATGTGTATAGTTTTCCAATTAGAGGGTAAACTTTTCCAAAACTGTATGTCAGCTAGCAAAAGACAAGCCTCAAAAAGTTGATTTCTGTTCTGATAAGCACCCAGAATTTTGGATCCTTACCTTTCTCTAGGTGTTTTTACCCATCCTATAGAATTTCATAGTGTAGATATAATTCTTTAATAAAGTCAACAGGCTGGCTCAAAAATTCTATAGAATAGCTATTTTGTATGATATTCTAGAGGACTTTTCCATAATGGTTGTAGTTTGACCAACTAATTCTCCCATCCCTCAAGTTAAAATGTCAAGTTTTGTGAGGAAATATAAATGACATAATGACAAAGGAAATTGCTAAAAATTTCCTGTCTCCCTGATGGCATCACATATAACCTGTGCTGGCAAAGCTAGTCACTCAGTGCTCAGTGGAGGTGTACACAGCCATCTGGCCACTGTGTTTTTTTAAAGCTATTATTACATGATTTCTTCAAATAACGACTCACATCTCCTAAAAGTGAACATCAGTTAGAAAAAGAAAAAATCTCCCAGCAGATTTTGCAGCATATCGCAGATTACTAATGAAGAACCAAAGTTGCCAAGGAGAATGGTCCCATTTCAGAGGTCACTTTTGATAAATAACTAAGTAAAGATGCCTGCAACAGGAACCTCTTGTCTCAGTGAAAACTTAGTTTCAGTGATAACTCAAGTCCTTGATTCCCTTGTAATGAACTAATAAGCCAATTTCAAATTTTTCACAAAAGACAGTGTCACTAATTATTTCATACCCAAATTTCCCCCATCACTTCATTTTTCAAACATGGATATTTTGCGTCAGATTCTCAGCTGGTGTCAATCAACATAGCTTCACAACAGTCAATGGAGCTATGCCATTTTATACCAACTGAAGATGTGACCCTTTATTTGTAGATTGTGGGCAGTTTGAAGCAGGGATTACATCTTCTTCTGTGTTTGAAAAATACCTCGCATGTTTTGGGTACTACCGCAATATACATTAAACATCATCATCATGAGAATATATTTTGGAAAGTAGCTTTTCCCCTTTTTATGCCTAAAAATCTTGTACACCGTGAAGCCTATTTGTTTAAAAAAATCCCCACAATGTAATACTGATGGATAATAATAATAAATACCATTACAACAACAAAACCAGCAGTGATTTACTAAAAGCTGCATCCATTCCCCTGTGTGTTTTTAAAACACTTTTAGTGAAAGCTAAAGAAAATCCATTGTGTTTCCCCTGTGGAGTACAGAGAACAATATAACATGTTCATTTCAGGTTAATAAAACCAGAATTGGGATGCCTCCCATCTTGTGTGCTTGAGAATGGAGACTGAAGACCCCGGATGACAAGTCAAGATACCTCACCAAGAGTCTGGCTGTGGTCACACTTACAAGAGTTTTATATCGGTATAACTCCATTGACTATAAGAGTTACTCCTGATTAATACTAGTGCAAGAGAGATAAGAAACCTGAACTATAATAGCATAGGAAGTCATCAGTGGCAGCCAGATGGCTGGTGTTTGTGTGTAACTAAGTGGTAATCAGAAAGATTGATGTCACTTAGACTAGTTTCCATATCTGTTCAGAAGTTAATCAGGACATGTTTGCAGTGATGACCCAGTTTAGTCATCAAAAGAAGGCCAGGATGGAGGCAGACAACTAGTGTAGTTGGAAGAGCTTGCTCTGCCAGTCCTCTAAATGTACCTGTTTTGTTGATAAACAGGGAATTTCTGTCTCCAGAATTGTCAATCTCACATTTTCACCAGGTACTAGATTTACACCATAAACATTCAAGAACAAATTAAAAAGTTTCAGAAATCATTACATTACAGTCTGAAGGTCTTTACCAAAGAAATGAGATACAACAATCCACTCTTCTACCTGCTTTTATGATAGTACTGAGGTAAAACTACCTTCTGATGGAAGAGGGACTTTTTATTAAATTGTAAATACACGATGCAACAAACGCATATGACAATGAATTAAGAGAGAAAACAGATGAGGAGAAGAGGAAAGATTCTTCATGAATTGTGGGATTCTCATTTCCAGTTAGTCTGTAGAAAGATAAAGCTTAGTAAACATAAAACTAATACTAAGAATGACAAAGAGAAAAGTAAATATAGCTGGATTGTTAAGAGTGTTAGGAAGGTCTGTATAAATGCATAGATTATACACCAACAATTAACATTGAAATTAAACATACAAAAAATGCTTATACTCTACAATCAGTTCAATTCAGTCTTTAACTCCTTTCTTCCCCCACCCCCTGCATCTCTGAACAAAAAAGAGCAATGATTTCAAAGGACCTAAAGATGAGGTAGATGGAGGAGAAATACTCCATGAGACAATCAGCATAAGAGAATTTAATAGCAGTGTAGACACATGGGAGGCTCCAACCTGAGCCCAAACATCTACACCACAATTTTACAGCCCTGCAGCCCAAGCCCCATGAGCCCAAGTCAGCTGCCACAGGCCATCTGCAGGTGTTTAATTGCAGTGTAGGCATACCCTAATTGGTCTAACAGGATTTTGAGAAACAAAAGGGTGGGAATATTCTAGAAATGGTGTATCCTTTTGTATCAGCGATTCCATTTAATTAATTTAAAACTGAAATTCAACTTATTCAGGAAAATCAGACTAAAGAGTTTTTTGCACTATTAATCCATGTGGTCAGGACAAAGAAGTTAATAGCTCTCTCAGAAATAGTAAACAATTATAGGGTCTGCAGAGTGAAGTTTTCCCTGCAATGAACTCATACCCTTCAATTGAGATATACATATACATATTAACCTATAGTTCTAGAAAATATGGTAATAAAGGAAATTGGACTAATTTAAGAAGATTTCTCTTAGTGTGAGAAGGCATTTCAGATTACCTAAATAAGGCTGAAGATGTCAGTTTTACCAAAAGACAGAGAAGGAGATAGTTAGTCTTTTTAGGAATTAAGTAGAGAGTCACATAACATGAAGATATGTGACAACTTGACAGTAATTTCAATAGACTGAAGTGTGAACCCAATTATCCCAAACAAATGAAAAATGCTCCTATAATAATAGTAATACATATAATAAAACAATACTAATTGTGTACTAGAGACTTTATAGACAAATAAAAGGACCATTTCCCTAATTTAGACTAAAGAGAGCAATAAATAATGATGAACAAGTATGTGGGTGGGGAAAGAATCAAGAGGACATGGGATATTACAGAGTGATCATGAGATATGTTTCTGTTGCATATACTTCATCTCTCAAGCTTCTTGATTCAGCAGCAATGGAAGGCTTGTCAAAATTCTTGCTGTGACCAGGGTCCTAGTGGGGAGCCAGCTATGATCACTCAGTTAGGGTGAACTGCAAAGAATAGGGCAGACAATCCCCATAAAACTGGTGGATATTCCACTACTTAGGGCTGGTCTACACTAGCGGCAGGGAATCGATCTAAGATACACAACTTCAGCTATGTGAATAGCATAGCTGAAGTCGAAGTATCTCAGGTCGATTTACCTTGGGTCCTCACAGTGCGGGATCGACATCCGCGGCTCCCCCGTCGACTCCGCTACTGCCGTTCGCGCTGATGGAGTTCGGAGTTGACAGGGAGCGCTTTCAGGGATTGATATATTGCATCTAGATGAGACGCGATATCTCAATCCCCGAGAAATCGATTGATAACCGCCAATAAGGCGGGTAATCTGGACGTACCCTTAGATTCAGCAAACCAGCATAAAACAGCTTCTTTATTACCTTACTGGTTACTCAGAAGTCCAAACAACACAGTTTGCTTAAAGTGATCCAGCCTCAGGCCTCCATGTCAGCCTACTCACATCAAATACAATGAAAATTTCTGTAAATCTTATTTCATCATATAAAAGAAAAGGTTCTACCAATCCCAAAGGATCGGGCACATTACCTCCCGGGTTAATGAATGTTTCAGATCTTACCCAAATACACACTATAGCCAGTTCTTATTAACTAAACTAAAATTTATTACAAAACAAAAGAGAGAGTATGGTTAAAAGATCAATATACATACAGACATGAGTACAATCCATTGAGACTCAGATTTATAGTGGAGCTGGTGAGCTTTGTAGTTGCAAAGAGTTCCTTTAGAATTCAGTTAATAGGTTATAATCTAAAGTTCAAATATCATATTCTCCGTGTACCAGCATAACTGGAACCTCAGTCTTGCAACTCAAACTTCTCCTGATGAAGCCTCAACTTCATGTCTTTTGACACACTGGGGTTCAAAAGGTAATTAGTATGACTTTGAAGGAGGTCCATCACTGTACTTAGCTATAGAATTAACATAAGGCTATTTGCTTGTTCCTCCACCATTCACAGATTATTAGCTACACACCTCAAAGGCCTGGTCTACACTAGGAGTTTATACCGAATTTAGCAGAATTAAACCGATTTAACCCTGCATCTGTCCACATAACAAAGCCCTTTATATAGATATAAAGGGCTCTTAAAACCGATTTCTGTACTCCTCCCCGACAAGGGGAGTAGCTCTGAAATTGGTATTGCTATGTCGGATTAGGGTTAGTGTGGCCGCAAATCGACGGTATTGGCCGCATTCAAGCCGAATTCTGCTGCCCGGACCTGCGTCTGTGAGATCTCTAACACCAGAGCTGCAGGCACTCAATATTAAGATGCAAAATGTGACCTTGTAGTGAAATCACATGTGCTGAGTAAGGTGAATAGTGTTGTTCATCGTGAAAGAGAACAAGCATTGTCCTGTAAAATGTATCTTTTTAATTACTTCTCTCCATTTTTTCCCTCCCTCATGCAGCTGCACATTTTTCAAGCCTCCCTACTCCATCCCAAAGGCTATCTCAGATAAGGTAGCGGAAAAAAAAGATGCGAGACAAAATGTTCTCAGAAATCATGGAAGTAACCCACAATGAAAGAGCTCATCTGAATGAGTGGAAGGACTTGGTATCAAATTACAGGAAAGATGCCAGTGAACGTGAGGACAGGAGGGATGCTTGAGATGAGAGGTGGCGCCAGGAAGATCAGCGGTGGCGGGATGCAACTCTGGGGCTGCTGCGTGATCAAACTGACATGCTCCGGCATCTGGTGGAGCTTCAGGAACAGCAGCAGGATCACAGAGTACCGCTGCAACCCCTGTATAACCACCCTCACCACTCACCATGTTCTACATCCTCCTCACCCAGACATGTAAGAACACGTGGGGGGAGGCTCCATGCACCTGCCCACTCCACCCCCATGGATAGCCCAACCAAAAGGCTGTCATTATTTTGAAATTTTTTTAGTGGCCTTTTCCTTCCCTCCTATCCTCCTCCCAAACCACACTCAGGCTACCTTGTCAGTTCTCTACCTCTTTTTATAATGAATTAATAAAGAATACATGATTTTTAAATGATAGTGAGTTTATTTCCTTAAGCAAGCTGTAATTGAAGGGGAGGGTGGGTTGCTTACAGGGAATGAGTCAGTCAAGGGGGAGTCATCAAGGGGAAACAAACACAGCAGTCACACCGTACCGTGGCCCATGATGAAACTCATTTTCAAAGCTTCTCTGATGTGCACTGCTTCCTGGTGTGCTCTTCTAATCACCCTGGTGTCTGGCAGCGGCCAGATGATTTGCGTCAGCCTCCCACTCCGCCATAAAGGTCTCCCCCTTACTCTCACAGAGATTGTGGAGCACACAGCAAGCAGCAATAACAAAGGGGACATTGGTTTGGCTGAGGTCTGAGCGAGTCAGTAATGTGAGCCAGCGTGCCTTTAAATGGCCAAATGCACATTCTACCACCATTCTGCACTTGCTCAGCCTGTAGTTGAACAACTCCTGACTACTGTCCAGGCTGCCTGTGTATGGCTTCTTGAGTCATGGCATCAAGGGGTAGGCTGGGTCACCCAGGATAACTACAGGCATTTCAACATCCCCAACTGTTATTTTCTGGTCTGGGAAGTAATTCTCTTGCTGCAGCCATTTAAACAGACAAGTATTCCTGAAGATGAGAGCGTCATGAACCTTTCCTGGCCATCCCACGTGGATGTTGGTGAAACGTCCCTTGTGATCCACCAGTGCTTGCAGCACCATTGAAAAGTACCCCTTGCGGTTTATGTACTGGGTGCCCTGGTACTCTGGTGCCAAGATTGGGATATGGGTTCCATCTATCGCCCCACCACAGTTAGGGAATCCCATTGCAAGAAAGCCATCCACTATGACCTGCACATTTCCCAGAGTCACAACCTTTCATAGCAGCAGCTTAATGATTGCTTTGGCTACTTGCATCACAGCAGCCCCCACAGTAGATTTGCCCACTCCAAACTGATTCCCAACTGACCGGTAGCTGTCTGGCGTTGCAAGCTTCCAAAGGGCTATCGCCACTCGCTTCTCAACTGTGATGGCTGCTCTCATCTTGGTATTCTGGTGTTTCAGGGCAGGGGAAAGCAAGTCACAAAGTTCCATGAAAGTGCCCTTATGCAAGCGAAAGTTTCGCAGCCACTGCGAATCGTCCCAAACCTGCAAAACTATGCGGTCCCACCAGTCTGTGCTTGTTTCCCAGGCCCAAAATCAGCATTCAATGGCTAGAACCTGCCCCATTACCAGCAGGATCTCCAAAGCGCAGGGGCCCGCGGTTTGAGAGAATTCTGTGTCCATGTCCTCATCACTCTCGTCGCTGCACTGCCGTAGCTGCCTCCTCCTCACCTGGTTTTGCAGGTCCTGGTTCAGCATAGACTGCACGATAATGCAAGAGGTGTTTACAACATCCATGATTGCTGTCTTGAGCTCAGCAGGATCCATGCTTGCTGTGCGATGGTGTTTGCACAGTTCACCCAGGAAAAAAGGGGCGAAACGGTTGTCTGCTGCTTTCATGGAGGGAGGGGTGAGGCTGTACCCAGAACCACCCACGACAATGTTTTTTGCCCCATCAGGCACTGGGATCTCAACTCAGAATTCCAAGGGGCGGGGAGACTGCGGGAACTATGGGATAGCTATGGGATAGCTATGGGATAGCTACTCACAGTGCAACGCTCCGGAAACTGACACCAGCCTCAGCACATGGACGCACACCACTGAATTCATGTTCTTAGTGTGTCCGCATGCACTCTACTTTATACAATCTGTTTTACAAAACCAGTTTCTGTAAAATTGGTATAATCCCGTAGTGTAGACATACCCAAAGAGAGATGAATACAGAGATACCCTGTGTTTACAATTCATTTTAGTGGTAGGATGTTCTTTTGACCTCTGAATTAACAGAATACAGCATAGACAGGGACTGTTGATTACATTGTTGACCCTATTCATACATATGTAAATACACAAAAACACACACATTATTTCCCCATATTTTTTAGGGTTATTTATTTTGCAGGATGTTTAACCCTTTCTGGCCATTCGCCACACTTGCAAAGGGTTTTGAAGGTGGTAGGAGAAATTGCATGACATACAGGACCCAGGAGAATGTTCCAGGCATAGAAGGCAGCATGAAAAATAGCATATAGTGCTGATACAAAACTGCAAACAGTACCAAGTTAATAAAGCATGGTTGGGCCCATTTACTTATCAGGGTCCCAACACCTTGCCTATGCCTTCATAGATGTGGGAATTAGGGCTGTTGGGGGATGCCGCCAAACCTCTTGGCTTGAAGTGGTTTCCATCACATACAGAGTTTACAGTTTGGTTCAATGCCTCTCAGCACCCCACTATATAGATTGTTCCAGCACCCCTGCCTTCTACTGCAAAGAAAGGGAATTCACTGACACTGAAGGCCCGGTAACCTCCGGCAGCCATATTGTAGGCTAGCTATTCTTGTAGGATGATATACTCACACCATGCAGGAAAGACACAAGGGCCGCACAGAATATCAGGATTGAGGCCAAAAGTTAGTTTGGTGGCCCAAATTAGGGCAGAACGTAAACCACAGTGTGAAATCATACAAGTCTTTAATAGTAAGCAGAAAGACACAACTCAAAGCCATAGGTGCTGGAACTAGGGGGGCTGCCACACCCCCTGGCTTGAAGTGGTTTCCATCATATGGTTCACTGGCTCTCAGTACCCCCACTATACAGATTATTCCAGCACCACTGCCTATAATATTAGACTATGACAAAGAATATCCATAGGCTGGTGTGAGACAGACAGATGTTCCCATCTGGTAACCAATGATCATTTTTATAGATTTTTAGACATTCTGCTGCTCTGTTGCCCCCACAGTACAATGAACATAGGAAAACTGAAAGGCATTTTTTCTTACTGCAATATTGTGGAAGAAAGTCACAGTTTCACCCCTCTGCATTACACAATTTTGGGATACAATTTGATTTTAATGACATTATTTCCATCCTTCACTATACAGAGAGGAACAGACTGGTGGCGATCTTTTCAACAAAGAGATCCTGCATTAGTTCTGCTGATATGGAGGTTGCGCTATACATCAGTCATCAAAGCAAACTCAGTTCAGCTGCTTATGAGTTGACTGATCAGAAGTATTGAACACAAACTGCTGGCCTTAGATGTAGTTACACTTAAAGATCCATCCTACATGGTTGGGTGTGACCAAGGCATTCAGTACAAAGGAAACAGTAAACATCTTCATCAGGCTTCAAACCCAAATTAATTGCTGTGTGACTCTAGTGGCAATAGTGTTTATACCACAGCCTTAATAGAGATAACTCTTAGTGAAAATAGATCTTTGAAAAGAGTCCTATTTACTGAGTTTATATACTTTTGGGATTTTCATAATCAGATGTGACTCAACTAGGCAAAACCGTGCTCAAATGCCAGATGATGACTAGCTCTGGATGAGGGTGAAGCTGACGACTCATCTAGATCTATTCATTCTTACTAAAGTATATACAAAAAAAGGAGTGAAGTGGCAGGGCTGAGGAAGGGAGTGAGATAATGTAGGCTAGCTGTTTAACTCTATAGAGCACAAAGCCAGACGGGTGCTGGGGACAGTTCTATGCAGATCTAAACTGAATCAGAGAGAGAGGCAAAAAGAGTCAGTATATCTTCACAAATAATAATGTTTTCTAGAGCTGGTCAAAAATTGGAAAGGCATGTTACAAAAATAATTTAAATTTCTAAAGTTGTTTCAAATTCTCAGGGTCTAAAACAGAATGATTTTCAGTTTTATGCAAAATACATTTTTTGTTATTTTACAATTTTGAATTTAAAATTTTTTCAAATGTCATTGTTTTTCTTTTTTCTTCTTTTTGCTGAATGCAATGGAAGGAATGATGTCCAGAGGTTTGTTTTTCACTTTTTTTCCTCTAGTCTAACTTTTCAGAAGTTAAAGAAATTTTGGAAAGTTAGAGTGGCAAAAGGAAAAATTAAAATTGGGAAATGAGAAATGACCTGGGGATCATTCATTTTGCTACATTTGTGGGTTGGGAGTTCCAAAACAAGACACAAATTTTAAAAATTACTATTTCAAACAAAGAAAACCCAGAAAACTTCTGGGAAAAAAACAACAAAGCTTTTTGAAAAAGATTTTGGTTTTGAAAAAGGTAATTTTCCTTTATAAATAATAAACTGAATGAAAGATTTCAGCCACCTCTACTGATCTCCTTATTGTAATAAAGTTCCTTTTTCAGTGTTAAAAGAAAAACTATTTGTGATCCTCTACCACTGTCATAAAACCAGCTATTCCTATGAATTAAAATTATTATCTAACATCAATGGTTATGTGTGTTTTCTTTAAAAAAATACACAGAATAAATTATTTGCATATAATTTTCCAGATAAATTTCCCATGATCTAAGTACAGGGTTTTGTAAAAACCTCCTCTAAATCCCTTATATTTGTAAGTGTCTTGTAATTTTCAATATCTTACTAATGCATTCAGAAAACAATATGGGAGCCCTCCAGTGGGTAATTTAACGCCAGTATGTTTGCATGACTTCTTTCCAAAGACTATTTCATTTATTAAATAAAGTGCCTCATATTTCAAAGCCATTGAGTTCAAATCCTATAAGGGTTGTAATTTTTATGAAATATTAATCAGAGATTTTCTCTCAGAATTAAATTACTAAAAATTATATCATTAATTAGTTTTATCTTTCAAGTAATATTTGCCACCGAAATTTGGTTTATTGTTATTAGCCATTCCCTAAGGCAGCTTTTAGAATTAACTAAGAAATGTGCTTTTAGGGCTCTTTTAGAGGTTTTATTTAAATTGTATCATTAAAATATTGATATGGTCAGAAAGAGGTCATGCAGAAATGGCATCTTCTTACTCAGCAGATTGGTTCCAAAGATGTATCTTATTACTATACAAATGAATAGAAATCTGGCTGGATTGTTGGGCTCAACAGGTAGTGATCAATGGCTCGATGTCTAGTTGGCAGCCAGTATCAAGTGGAGTGCCCCAGGGGTCAGTTCTGGGGCCGGTTTTGTTCAACATCTTTATTAATGATCTGGATGATGGGATTTATTGCACCCTCAGCAAGTTCACAGATCACACTAAACTGGCGGGAGAGGTAGATATGCTGGAGGGTAGGGATAGGGTCCAGAGTGACCTAGACAAATTGGAGGATTAGGCCAAAAGAAATCTGATGAGGATCAACAAGGGGATTAGAGTGGATGAGAAGCTGGATATGAGTTAGCAGTGTGCCCTCATTGCCAAGAAGGCCAACTGCATATTGGGCTGTATTAGTAGGAGCATTGCCAGCAGATCAAGGGAAGTGATTATTCCCCTCTATTCGACACTGGTGAGGCCACACCTGGAGTATTGCGTTTCATTTTGGTCCCCCCACTACAGAAGGGATGTGGACAAATTGGAGAGAGTCCAGCAGAGGGCAATGAAAATTATTAGGGGGCTGGGGCACATGACTTACAAGGAGAGGCTGAGGGAACTGGGCTTATTTAGTCTGCAGAAGAGAAGAGTGAGGGGGGGATTTGAGAGCAGCCTTCAACTACCTGAAAATGTTCCATAGAGGATGAAGCTAGGCTGTTCTCAGTGGTGGCAGATGACAGAAGAAGCAGCAATGGTCTCAAGTTGCAGTGTGGGAGGTCTAGGTTGGATATTAGGAAACACTATTTCACTAGGAGGGTGGTGAAGCACTGGAATGGATTACCTAGGGAGGTGGTGGAATCTCCATCCTTAGAGGTTTTTAAGGCCCAGCTTGACAAAGTCTTGGTTGGGATGATTTAGTTGGTGTTGGTCCTGCTTTGAGCAGTGGATTGGACTAGATGACCTCCTGAGGTCTCTTCCAACCCTAATATTCTATGATTCTATGAAAAATAAAGAGTACTGCTTTTCACTTATGTTAGCACTGAAAAGCTAATTTAGCTCTGGCAGAGTAAGCTAAATTCTCTTTTGGTTTATGCATCATCAGCAGAATTGTTACATAACTTCCAGCTGCAAACTATTTACCACTGATGAGGTAGAATGAACACAGATTGACTTACGGTTTCTTGGTACAGTTTACAGGACAAACAATTAGAAAAATAACAGCATCTTTTGACTTGTAAATTGAGTACATTTTATATGGAGACTGAGACACAAACACAGAGCATCACAGGGTCATTGTTACGGAGTCACATTTCATTGTAGAACCGCATTTCTACTGCATTAGTGGAAAAATATGGGCACCCTCTACTGGTTAAAATAATAAATAAGTCCAGATGAATAGTAGTGTTTGCTGCAAAGATATGGTGTGAAATTTTGCCCCTAATTAAGTCAATGGGAATTTTGTCATTGACTTCTGTGGGACCAGGATTATTTATAGAAGAAAACAATAAGAAATCTATATGCACAATTCAGGCTATTCCTATTGTTGAGGGGGTACTGTATTCGAACAGAGGCAGAACTCCAATTGCTCACTTTCCCTGAGATCCCAGTGAGGTTATGATCCTTCCATTTACAATAGCAGAAGACAATGAAGGAAAAAAAGAGGAATTCACACAAATGGAGGGGACATGTTTTGATTATTAAGACCATTACATAAATTGCTTCAAATAATAAACAGTTTGGGAATCAAGTCTTTATTTTTATGTCCATTTATCTGGAAGGACCATTGAACCAAAGGCAAACATGTGGAACACTGGTAGAGTTGGTGTTTTGCTACGTTTGGGCTGGAAACTGAAGTCCACCCTCATCCACATGGTGCCCACAGAAAAAAATCCCCAGACATTCCAATCTGATGAAGCAACCATGAATAAAAATGAACAATGGGCTTCTACCCACTCAAGCTGTGATGTTTAGTAAGTATTCAGGAGGTTGTAGAGAAGCCACAGCACTTAGGAAGGTAGCGTGGCCTCCAGTGGATAGCATGTTGGCCTGGGACTCAGGAAACCTGGATTCTATTACCAGTCCTGCTGCTGGCTGACTTACAGCAAGTCAAATCACTACTTTATGCCTCCATTTCTCTGTCTGTAAAATGGGGTAATACTACTTTGTTCCTTTGTAGAGATTTACTGATACAGAGGATCATATCAGAGTTAGGATTCATTATTATTTGTTAACTGCCTGAGTATTCAGATCAGCCTGAGATTTCTTAGGGTCTGGAAACATCTAGTTGCCATGGGTTGTGGTCAGATGCTTAAAAAGGTATTAACACAGATAGGAGAAAACAAGGTCTTATAAATCGCATGATTAAGGCTAACTCAAAAAAAGAAAACTCAGTCAGGGCCAGAAGTGAGGCTGCAGCTAATAGCACATGGCTAAATCTCAATATGAGACGCTGAGAACATCTTAGACTCACAAGCTGCATTCACTGGCCAGTTTCTGCCAGTTCAAGTTAGCAGAACACAAACTGAAGAGCTGAACACCACAAAGTAGGTGAGCCTGGCCTGGGAAATGGGGATGGGACAGGGACACCCATAATATGCACTGATTTGGCTCAGCCTACCTATAAAATCTGCTCCCAGGGCTGCTAGAGAGACACAGCCAGAGTGTAAAGCTGCTTCGCTGGTGTGACCACTGTAGGAAGGCACTTTTAGCAGATTCTGACTGAAGGTGAGAGGGAGAAAAAGTCGGGAGTTTTAAAAAGGTAACAGGTCTTTTCAGTCCTTAAAAAGCATTTTAAAAAAATGCTGGTGGTAGCTTCTCTGATTGAGCTAATCAGAACCATTAAAAAGGTTTACATTGTAAAGAGAGAGCCCCTCTGGCAGGTATCCATATTCACTGCTGCTTTTACAAAACAAACCATTATATTTAATGCCTCTGATTGGCTCAGTTGGAGGTGTCATAACCACCATTTTGGGAATGAGTCTAGCATCACACGAGCTCACGGCTTCCATGGGGCAAGATCATGAGGGAGACTGGGCTTCTGTCACAGTATTTCAGCGCTGTATACAGTGGGGGGGGGCGGGAATCAATATTTATAAACTTTTAGTTTTCCACAGATATAGAAATCTGATGATCACTAGCCCTCCTTTGCATTTCATAAAAAATAAAATTAAAGGACAAATAGGCAATGACCTTTATACATGAATATTTCAAAAGTAAAGCAAAATCTACCCTTTAATACTTTTGATGACTCCAGTCCAGGGTTTGCTCTGAGTTGCCCCTGAGATTCAATTGGAAGGCTGTTTTAAGCCATGCTTAACGTAGATTGAAGCAATAGAGAGAGCAGTCATTACACCAGCTATGAATAGAGATAGTAAGCGAAAGTAGAGGGGATGCTCTCCCTTTGCTTTCCGTATATGAGAGGGATTTGCATTCCTTGCTACTCCTCCTTACTCTGAATCTGACTTTAAGTATATCTTTCTTACTTGGAATACTGGAGTGCTGATTCACTGTCAGCATCGCATTACTCCTCTATAAAAAGGCAAGGCATGGGTCATCACTCCAGCAGCTGGTGTAAATGATAAAAACTAAATAGAGTATCAGTGCAGTTGCAACACACAAATAAGCTCCTCCCAACGCTGTCTAGGGTGACCAGATGTCCCGATTTTATTGGGACAGTCCCAATTTTGGGGTCTTTTTCTTATATAGGCTCCTATTACCCCCCACCCCCTGTCCCAGTTTTTCACATTTGCTGTCTGGTCACCCTAACACTGTCACTGTTATGCCTGAGAGACAACAAACCTTAAGCAAGCCCAGATTTGCCAAACCCAACACTTTAGTTAATGCTTTTCCATTCTAACACCACATACCATCCCAGAAGTATAGTAAATGACAGTTATTTATTCCTAGGAACAAATCAGAATGCTGAATAAGTGCTTATTGGTTGGAGCGGGGCACATCATCTTTGGCTGTGGACAAAGTACATTTGAGAACCAATTGCCACCGAGGTTAACAGAAGAATTCCCATTGGCTTCAATGGAATGAAATGGGCCAATGATCATCTGCAGGGGCGGCTCCAGGCACCAGCACACCAAATGCGTGCCTGGGGCGGCAAGCCACAGGGGGAGCTCTGCCGGTCGCCGCAAGGGCGGCAGGCAGGTTGCCTTCAGCAGCATGCCTGCGGAGGTTCTGCTGGTCCCGCGGACCTCTTGCAATCAGTTCCCACACAGTACGGTTTTGATCATGAAGAAAGAAACAGTTTCCTGCCCCAGAGATGAAAACCACACATGGATCCTATCTCTGCCTCTTAGGGATACGATCCCTATCATGAACTCCTCCCTTCCCTCACCGCTCCTGTTCAACTGCTTGGCTCCTGCCCCCTCTGCTCCAACTTCCCCATCCCATGCCTCTTATCCCCCTTCTTTTCTGTGCCTATCAAACCCACCAGTGGCTCCTGTTCCCCTAGGGTTGCTGCCACCTCTGAGGTACAAAGAAAACCAGATATCCAGGATGACCCATAAGTTGTCTCATGATCATCCCTTTTTTGAGCTGTCCCAGGAAATATATAGCACATCCCTGACACCAGGGCAATACCTTCCTCTCATTCCATAATGTCATACTTTGAACCTATAGACATTGTATCTACAATACACATTTGATGAGGGACAAGGTTCAGGAATTTTTTCCTCCAAATAAATTGATTCATCCCTAATAAAACTCCAAAGCTCTCTGTAGTATAGCATTGCTTACTGCACCTCCACCATGGATGCTGTTTAAATGAAGATTTTCTTAACAGCACCTGTGGCTGAGATGAGGAAAGTAGCTATTGAAAAAGAAGTGTGCGTCATTAACGGTACATTGTGCATTCAGGGATGCACTCTATTGCAAACAGAGCTCAGGAAGACAGAAATATCCATTTTTTTTAAAAACGCCTACTTTAAATTCAACTTATAAAGCCCAAACTGGGTTGACAGTAAAACCAAATCCTACTGAGCTGTTTGCCTCTTTGGTTCACATGCTGAGCTTCCCTAAAGAAGACCAGAGATTCAGTCCATAGACTATAAACTTCCTCACTTAGTTTGTCTTGTTTTCCACTTGTTTGACTTCCATCCCTCTGCTGTCTATTTCCTTTCTTGCCCTACTCAGTCTCTACTTAAATATCAGGATAATGTGATTTGCTTGCTGTATGGTTCAGTATAACTGAAAGTGTTTCCAGCCTCAGATGGTCAAAAACCATGACTCAGGTCCCAACAAATCATAAAATTGGCTTAAAGAATTGAAGCTTTTTCAAAGGATACATTCTAGGTTTTATTTGCTTTTGGGTTTTTTTTTTAGTAGTTAGGGTACACACAGGTCACATTTTCAGGCGTCTCTTCAATACTAAGGGCTAGAAACTTACTTTTTTAAAAAAAAAAAAAAAAAGGAAAGCCGAGATTGCCACATAATGAGAGGATTCCAGGAGCTGGGGCTTTATGACATACACCAAATAGCCCAAGGTTTATGATAAAAATCCCAAGAGCTGGTGACACTGCTGACATTTCTTTTGTGTTCTCTTTAATGATGTCCTTTTTTAGCCTCTTCTGTTTTCTAGCTTCAAAGTCAATTATATCTGGTTTAGGGCCAGATTATGATTCCTTATTCACACTGAATAGTACTTTACACCACAAACAGTCCCACTGAATTCAGTGCAGTTAGGTATTACTCCGTGTGAGTACGAGAATACTGTGTAAGGGAGAGGAATGAAATTATGTTATGGAATGATGATGCTATATAAAGATTTATTAATACTAATAATGCAACAGACATAACAGTCAACATGCCAGACCTCTCTGCTACAGGGCAGCCCAGAGGATTCAGGGGGCCTGGGGCAAAGCAATTTCGGAGGCCCCTTCCATAAAAAAAAAGTTGCAATAGAGTCCAGATCTTGTGATTCGTAACCTTAATATTTCTTCATGAGCCCTCAGCAGCTCCTGCATATTGCACAACAACGATGTCAGCCTTTAAGAGGACTCAGCTAAAGGGAGAGTGTTCTGACACCAGGATGCTGAAATAGTATAGGGAGAGGATTAAAGAAATCTGGGGGGAAAGGGCCTAGAATCAATGACATTGATAGTCATCTATCCTGGGTGTGCTGTTCTTGCAGCAAACAAAGCAAAAGAAAAGAGTCTGTTAACTCCAAAGCACATTTAAAGAAAGTGATTTTGGCCAAACAAGATTAATAGCAAATCATTTGAGGTAATTTAAATTGGTTGCTTACACCTTGAATTTGGATGACTTCTTTAACTCACCTGAACTTTCACCACTTCCACTCCTAGCTTCAATTAATCTTGTGTTCTCCAAGCATTGCTGGAAATTTACCTTGCAGTACGATATTATGAAGCTTGCCCAGCATTCATGCTCTACACATATTTTCCTGGACAGGTTTCACAGCAAACAAGCCATGCTTTGCTGTTCAGTTAATCCTCTTAAAAGAAGTGATGGGAAGCCAGGAGAAACAGCACCTTCAATTTCCTCTTTGTTGTAACAAGTGGCTACACAGAGAAACAGCAGAGACCCAGCCTCTTCCCCGAACTCTATACACACTGGGGGGAGTATTTAACTATTTATGGATATATTTTAACATTAGAAGCAAGACAAAAAACATGTCACATTCTGGGCTTTCCTAGGTCCTGGTCTTTTCATCCACAGGCTGGCAATGTCCGTTTGCGCTATGCAGGCATATTACTCTGTGTCTGGGAAAACGGAGAAAGGAGCTTCTTTCAATAGTAATAACTCCCTGTAACTGGGTCTCTTCCTCTGCCCCCCTTGCTGCAGCACCTGTGGCTTTTTATTTACACACAGTTCCCACCACCAGTGATTCTATTTACAGGTCTTACTCTCCTCCTCCTCCTCCTTTACAGGGAGTCTACCCCAGCCTGGAGACTGCCGTGCCTCTGGCTGTTCTCTTCTCTCCACTTCCTCTAGCTGCCAGCCAGTCTTTATGGTCCTTGAGCTTGCAGGCCCACAGGTGCAGCCCGTTCAGAGGCCAGGCACCAGGCTTTTCCCCAGCCCCAATCCATTTCACCTGATTGGGGCTGGCTGAGCAGGGGCTAATTAGCTGCCTCTACAGCAGCACCCTGCTACACTCCCCCACATAACTCAAGAATGATGTTTCTAGATTCATAGATTCCAAGGCCAGAAGGGACCATTAGATTGCCTAGTCTGACCTGTGTATCACAGACCATTAAATTCCACCCAGTCACTCCTATATTCAGACCAGTAACTTGTATTTGACTAAACATAACTTGTGTTTGGTGAAAACACATCTTCCAGAAAGGCACTCCACCTTGATCTGAAGACATCAAGTGATGGAGAATCCATCACTTTCCTTGGCACTTACTTCCAATGATTAATCAACCTCACTTTTAAAAAGTTGTACTTTATTTCCAATTAGAATGTGCCAAGCTTCAGGTTGCAGCCATTGGTTCATGTGATGCCTATTATGTTATGTCATAATGTGATACCTCAGATCGTAATATATATCATGTCATAATATAACTTACCAGTAGCAGTAGTGCAGATGAGATATTATGGCATGACAACATGCAACATGTCATATTATGCACTAATATTACTGACATAAGAACATAAGAATGGCGTAACAGGTCAGACCAATGGCCCATCTATCCCAGCGACACTGGCCAATCCCAGATGCTTCAAAGGGAATGAACAGAACAGGGCAATCATCAAGTGATCCATGCACATCATGAAACAATGTAAAAATAATAAAACATGAAACTGCAAAAATATAAAAAATAAATTTGAAAACAAAAGTTTAGTTTTAAAATAAAACTTCAAAATGTTACTAAGACAACATTTCTGAAATGAAATATTTTGAAATTTCCATTGGATGGGAAATTTAAAAAATATTTATTTTTGATTGAAACCATAATAAAACCATACTTTGAAATGTGGAAACTTCCCACAATATGGAGATTCTGAATTGTGACCAACCCTACACACAGCTTTTCAGGAGCACATAACTGAATACATTTCCTAAAACTTATTGTAGATGTCTAACTATAGGAGTTTAAATTGTAAATCTAGCACTTAGATGTCTAAGTAATATAAAATGCACCCAAACTGATTAGTACCTACAACATATACTTGCAGTTATTTGTGGATACAAAGATTCAGCCCAGTTTGAAAAGTACCAAGTTGAATCTCACATTAAAATCAGGGCCTCGGTCTCCTGAATAAGCTCAATGGGGTGAGTGTACCAGTTTAAAGCCCATGGAGTGTTTGTGTGTGGTAACCAGAAGTCTATTTTCATTGGAGATTATGGTAAACAGAGACATCAACTGCTGTTATACCACTGGATCCAGGAACACTGCTTTTACTGTAACCAGAGCTCTTAGAGAAAGATCCAAACTCATCGCTATATTACATGCCAAGTCAGTCGTAAAGCAGGCTTGCAGCCTTTTATTGTGGTGAATCAATGGTAGAGCAAGGACTATGGTGGGAAGTTAGGCGTAAGGATCAAGCTGGAGACCACAAGGGAATTCATAAGCTAAATTGTTTTCTGGCATCTCAGGTGACTCATGTAGCAAGACAGTTAGTGACACTCTTAAATTTGGTCCAGGCCTGGAGCAATGGACAAGACAGATTAAAGAATCTACTTGATCAAAAAACTGTGGTGAGGCCATGTGATTAAAATTAGTGCATCTTAGTGATTTTGGTCCCAGTTTAGATTAAACAGATTTTTAAAACTATCTTTTTCATTCTATTTCCTTTCATCTCCATGGAATCACTACAAACAAAGTTAAAGTTATTTGAGTGCCCCCACTGTGTATTTTCACACCTTAACATGCTTAGATTTATTTTTATTTGAACCATACTGCTGAATTTCCTGGCTCTATAATGCTTGGTTTGGGGAATACATATAATATTCTTGTGATTTTTTAAAAACTTTTTAGATACTGATAGGTACCCTCAGCCTTAACTCTTTCTCAGCATAGTTTTGTGTCCAGTACACGGAGAGCTCTCTCCATCACCACGGTCAATGCCATGCCAAGTTTGTGGGAGTATGCAAATAGATAGGCTAGAGCCACAACATAGCATGCATGGTTAGTAGGTAACTCTTCTTCAAACAGGCCAATTATTCCCTTCAGGCACCCTTAGCTTTTCTCCCACCTTTCTTCAGATCCAGCAGCAGGCTCCCCCCCACCCCACATTTCAAAGTGTTCTTTGCTATGAGAAAACAGTTTATTCCTTCCCACAAGTGGGTTAATTCTGTTCTGAGAGGATTCTCTGTTAGTAGTGATTAAGGTGACCAGATTTCCCGATTTTATAGGGACAATCCCAATTTTGAGGTCTTTTTGTTATATAGGTTCCTATTACCCCCAGCCCTCTGTCCTGATTTTTCACACTGGCTGTCTGATTACCCTAATAGTGATATATGTTGACATATGAGAATTGAAAGTATCACTTAATGTGATGTTTCAAACGTGCCACTGAATATGCATTGAGACTTTACTGCAGGAAACAACCGGGCTGCTTTGGAATTAGGAGTGGAATATGGGAATCCATAGAGAATGTAGATTCATTATTGGGGGCTTGCAGGTTCTCTGTTTGCACTAGAAGATTTCTTGTCAGCTGTCCAGATATCTGGCTATTTTAACATCCACAGTGTACTCTCTAATACAAACAGTGCCCTAAACAGCGCTACAAAAAATTAAGAGGTTTTTACTTTTAAATTAAATTATATTTAACATTTAAAAGGCCATATTCATTTAACAAGTCTAAATGGTCCCAGAACACGTGCACATTTATGCTGCAAATGAAGAACACACTTGTGTTCTGAGTGATAGCAATTCCCTTCTCCTGAGCCTTCCCCCAACCCACTACATACAATATACTCCAGAGCAGTGTGTGTTTGTATAGTGGAACTCTACATGGTTAGGTCAGAAGGCATAAATATGTAAACATGCAGATCTCATTCCCTGACAACAGACCCTGCCCAGTACACTCCTGCATGGCTTCAGTGTTGGAAGGCCAGTGGAAACTCTGAAGACTGGCAACCAATTTCCACAATGCCAGAATTTGACCTTAAATGTTTTCCCTCATCTCCTTCCCTTCTCATAGGCAACAAATCTTCAGGGTAGTATTTTTGGGGCTGTACTTATTTCATTGCATGAAATGTGCATTTATAGTTTTTACTAAAACATTTGTTCTTTACTCCAATCCAAAATCGGCCTTCTGAAATGGGATATTGACATATACACCAAAGTGCAGATATTAGTGACACCCAGCCTATAGCAGACTGGGACCAGGTCAGTCAGAGCCATTTCCAACCTAAACCACGTAGCAATGGCAAATATTCCAGTTAGTTCATTATTTTCTTCCTAGATACAAGAGTGAGAACATTAAAGCTAAAAATAAACCAACACCTGTCCTTTTTTCTTGTTCGGAAAACTGGCATCCAACAGATCAAGATGACTAACCAGCCCCTGGTGATGAATATTCCTCCCACAGACAGAAATCTTACCTCACCTGTCTCTCTCCACTGAACTCTGATTGTGCATGTTCACGTCATGCAAGCATCTGCAGGGCAAGACTTCAGGCTCTGGGAACATGCTGAGACACCTTATGCGTTTTCCTCCAGCTCCTTATACATCCATGCAGGTGCAGCCTGAGTTTAAAAATGACACACAACTTTGATGCGTAGCTGTAACTAGATTTTAAAGCGCATAATTTGCTACATTAATTTTTATGTTTTTAATCATTATCATCTGCTGTTTAGTGCAGCTGCAAAAGTTGCAGGCATCCAAACATAAGTTAATGCGTGATTGCTTTTATAGGAAAGAACCTCCCTCCCTCACAACAATTTCCTCTGTTTCATTGATGTTTCAGATGCAACACTATTTAAATTTCATTGCCAGTTGCATCTCATTTACAAAGGTAACAGAGCGATGGGAGGGGAGTATGAAATCGGGATTGAGTTGGTTGAACTTTATGGCTAGAACCTAGCCCCATATTTCTTCTGTTGTCCCTACTTCTTCTAAAAAATAAATGCTCCCATGTAATGCAAAGGAATTAATGTCTTTGTGCACACTCATAGGTGTAGCCAAATGAATTGAAACCAGAAGCAAGCGTGGAATGTTTTATTGTGAGTCCCCAGTGTATGGTTTCAGTAATTATCTCAGCCATGGGAAGATCACATTACAGTATCATATTACAGCAGCGGGTGCAATTTTCTGATTGCTAGTGGCATTATTAATGTTGTATTGTGGTCATGCGAGACATGAAAGCGTCACTTAATATGAAATTTGAGCTATACCACCACATATGCATTGAGACCAGGAAAGAAATTAAAGGGAAAAAAGAACCCTACCTTGCTTTCCTTTTGAGTGTCTAAATGAAACTGGAGTAGTGGACAGAATGTTGGAGGCTGCAGAAATTGGAAGTAAGATGAAGAGCAGCACAAGGAAACTTTCAGTTTAACCAGTTCTGTTATTAATTTAGTTTCTTTCATTCTTACACCACCTCCCAGCACCATCAGGAAGAAGCTAATCTCCCCATCCTTTGAATTACACAAGTGTGCCTTCCAGTGCACTGCATGTTCCAGAGGCTGTCTGCCTTTAATGACCATGTGAAAGTGTAGTGCTGCAGCCACACACTATACATTTCGACCAGACAGAAGATAATGTCCTATCATTTTTTTTCAAGAGTAAAATTTTCCTTCTTACCCAAAGGAGACTCTTCTCTCCAAGATCAGAGGAACATTCACAGGCACATAAAAACTTTCACTATGTGACTTCTTTTGCAACACAGACACAAAAAAATCCTCCCCAAATGTCATTCTATGATCAGAGTAAAAACAGAAGTTTATTCGGTGTTCAGGCTGAACTCTGTGTCTGGAATTTAAATTACTCACACTCCGCTGGGCCCATGCATTATTAGTTCCAGAGATCCTGCCACCCTTCTTGGGATAAAAGAAAAAATGACCACGTACCACCCAGCTTAAAACGTCTATGCCATCAAATCTGGTGAACTAGAGAGTGCCAGCCCATGAGGCCAGCTTAAAAAAAAAAACCCAGCATGCAGACAGAAAGCTGGACACCTTACTACAATGGAGGAGGAACCATCCTTGAAGAGCCTGCAGGCCATACCTCATGTCCTGCATTACACAGGACATTGCATCTTATTATGATACTACCATACTCCCAAGGTCTTCCACATTTGCCTCTCCCCCTATTGTGACATTGCACTCCATATGTTTTATGGAAATATGCTTATGAGTGTGAATATGATGTAACTAGAACATGCTTTATGCAAAAGGTCTCTTGTAAAGTATCTTTACAAAGCTTGTAATCAACTGAGTGTGGTCATCCTAGTTGTATGAATGTATCATTCTTGTATCTGAAGCTAGAAATATGAAGTATAACTCTGAAGTCCTACTGTAATTATGCAAAGTGTGGGCCACTAATGGTAGTTTAGAATCTTGATGGCTCCCACTGACTAGAACAATTCATTGTAAATGGTTTATTTACCTGCAAGCCTTCCTATGTTCATGTGAGCCAGCCGAGGAAGAATGGAGGCTGAGGTCTCACAGGACATGTGAACATGTAACCTCATACTGGAATCCATTTTAAACCTGGTACTTTTCCATTTAAAAGGAGGGGTGGGGACCCAGAGAGACAAAAGATTCGCGCCTTGTGCCAAAGCTATAAAAGGGAGCGGAACAGAACAAATGGGGCTGCCAATCATGAGAACACCCCTGCTTTCCACCTAAGATGTCTGCTGGAACTAGCAAGGACTGTACCAGGGGAAAGGATTGGGTCCAGACTAGGAAGGAGTCTAGTTTGTGAAAGAACATCTCTGAGGGTGAGATGTTACCTGTAAACAGTTTCTTAATGTATTAGGCTTAGACTTGCATGTTTTTGCTTTATTTTGCTCTGTGACTTACTTTGTTCTCTTTGTTATTACTTGAAACCACTTAAATTCCACTTTTTATTCTTAATAAAATCACTTTTGTTTATTATTGAACCCAGAGTGATTAATACGTGGGGGAGCAAACAGCTGTGCATCTCTCTCTAGCAGTGTTATAGAGGGTGGACAATTTATGCATTTACCCTGTATGAGCTTTATACAGAGTAAAACTGATTTATTTGGGGTCTGGATCCCATTGGGAACTGGGTGTCTGGGTGCTGGAGACAGGAGACCTGCTGAGCAGTTTTTGGTTTAAGCCTGCAGCTTTGGGGGTGTGGGGCAAACCTGGGTCTGTGTTGCAGCAGGCTAGTGTGTCTGGCTCAATAAGGCAGGGTTCTGGAGTCCCAAGCTGGCAGAGAAAACGGGCTCAGAGATCATCTCAGCAAGTCAGGTGACAGTCCCAAAGGGGTCTCTGTGACCGAACCCGTCACACCTATGACTTCAGAGTTTAGGCCACTGTGCCATGTCCCTAATGATGCCCTTCATTTCAGGATCAGCATCCCTCATTGTCACTAATCTTGTGATTTAGTATGTCCCACATTGTGGCATTATATTTTCATGGCACCTTAGGCAACTGCCTATGTCACCTGTCCCCAAGATTGGCCCTGGGCCTAGGCAGAGCATGGATCAGAGATCAAATTATAAGATTACATACCATGAACACTGCAAATATATAGGCACAAGTTCAGGATGCAGCAAACCTCCAATGTATGTTCTAAACTCTGAATTCTCCTACTTCCATCGCTGTGCGCCAAATCTCATTTGTAGCTTGGCTTTGTTCATTTTAAAAATAAAACATGTCAAAATAATAAAATAATCTGTCAGGGAAAGTGCCTGAGAGTTGACCCAAAAACTAAAGCAGCTGTAGTGATGGGAGCTGTTCTGCTATCTCTGGTAAACACATATCAGTACTTAGACCCAGATCATTTCAAATTAATATTATAAGAATTTTGTTTACCAGTTAGACTCTGACCTAAGGACAACCACATTATTTTGTATGCCCAGTAACTACCCATCCATTAACAGTCCTCCAGCTATCCCACTCAATCCAATACATCCATATGAAAGCACTATCTAAAGCGGGGATCTTTGTTATATAGGCCAGCAAATCCATTTTAAAGCTCTACTGAAGAAAAGCTAAACAAAAATGTATATGTCAAGTGATCATTCAATACTATTCACTAGTATTGTTCGCCTGCCATGGGAGCAATAGTAGATTTAAAAATTGAAAGAAACTAATGCCAAAACCCATAGAATCCCACAGGAGGTGCCTGCTATCCCCCTACCCCACCCTTCTAGCCCACAACATGCCATTCACTCTACATTTAACCTATTCACCAATGGCTGCTATACTATACCTAAGCGTTACTTCTGTGAAATAGAAAATGAAGTCATCGACTAAGTACAACCTCCCACTATCTCTGATTTTAATACTCATTAACCTTGATAAATCACCAACCAGCTGCTCATCTCTGCTTGAATTAGAAAGAAGTGTTGGACATAGTTATGTCTGCTATCCAGGGGTGGCAAAAAGGAAGAACTTATTTCCACTAGGTTTTCCCAGAAGAAAGCTAAGCATTCCCAAAATTATCCACCCACGCTATCCACAGCCCGGAAAACAGTAGTAACAACAGACTGATCTACGGCTACACTGCATTCCAGAAAAATATACTGACCTCAAATGCTACTGCAGCATAATGCACCAAGTTATTCTCTCTGATGCAGAAAGAGCAGTCTGTGTTGTATTTATGACAGCTTACTGATCAAAGTAAGCCAGGCTCTTGGATGAGTACACTATATCTCTTACACCGTACTAGTGGTATGTGAACAAACAGCCAAATGAAGACGTTCTTTTTCTAACAGGATATTGGGATAGCTTTGGAGACTCAGTGAGCAGGTGGGATTCCTATTTCCTGCATTGCCACTGGGCATTGCACTTCTGCCGTTACCAATATATAGAGGCAGCAGCAAGCAAATACACAAGAAAACAGCTGTGCTCTAAATTGCTCATTTCCCTCACACATGCACAGACCATACAAAAACAGCTGGATTGTCCAGTCACAAAGTATCACACCTGGCTTCTTCACTGGAGGCAAGGTTAGCCAATGTAAAAAATACTTGGGGATTCTGGTTCACACATCTGCTGCTTCACCTGTTAATTTCATTTGATCACACAGGATTTTCTTGACAGTGAACAGCAGATAACAACCACGCTGGAGCTGGTGTGCAAGATTTGGAACCATTTAAGCCACTCTAAGAATGGTCATGACACTTTTGCCCAAATCCATCATCATTAAAAAGGCACACACCCTTGCAGTGCTTTAGGTAATCAAGCCTGATGCCATGCTACTGTAATGCTGACAGACCCCAGTTGTCAGCGGGCAGGATTGAACCTGGGGCCTCTGGAGCTTAGTGCATGAGCCTCTACTGCATGAGCTAAAAGCCAAATCACTGTTAGCTAAGACTGTAGAGCAGACTCATTTTATCTCTCTAAGTGGTCTCGGTGTGACTAGATGGGACAGAACACCACACCCAGAAGGTGTGTGAATTACACTACATCCTACATGATTAAACTATCATCATTATGCTCTTATATCTCCTTCACTGGGGGTTTTGGGACCAGGGGAATAAGGCAGGGCACAGGCAGCTGAGTGTAAAGAATGAATTCAATCTTTGATCGAAATTCAACTCCACCATCAGCTTCTTCTAACATCACTCACACAGAGCTAGTGGAGAACTAGTACCCTATCTAATAACAGTCAGGACAGCTGATAGTATGAGAATAAGTGGTAGTGACCCTGATCTCTAGGCTCATTGAACGAAAACTTAAATAGCTAAAGTGAGCTCATCATCAACTACCTTAGTGCTCTGTTATTTAATACTGGGATAAAGGATGATCATTCAGTGTTTAAAGAAAAGCATCTGGCCAGAACTTGCACCAACCCCCATTCACTCTTCTTCAATTGCTTCAAACTAAAATTTTGTACAGATAATGACTTGCTTATACTGTGCTATATACTATACCAGCAGTTCTCAAACTGTGGGAGAGTTCATTTCAATGCAGTCACCAGAGCTAGCATTAGATTCTCTAGGGCCCAGGGCAGAAAACTGACCCCCAAGCCCTGCTGTGCAGTGTGGAAGCCAAAGACTGAGTTTTTAAGTGAGGTGGAACTTGGGGCACGCAAGACAAATCAGACTCCTGAAAGGGGCACAGTAGTTTGGAAAGGTTGAAAACACTGCTGCAGTCGGGGCGGCTCCAGGCACCAGCACAGCAAGCATGTGCCTGGGGTGGCAAGCCGCGAGGGGCAGCCTGCTGGTCACTGTGAGGATGGCAGTCAGGTAGCCTTTGGCAGTGCTTCTGCGGGCGGTCAGCCGGTCCCGCGGCTTCAGCGGCGGGTATGGTGAAGGTGCAGGACCAGCAGATCACCCGCAGAACCGCCACCAAATCCGCATGACAGGCAGACCTCCTGCAGAAACGCCACTGAAGGCTGCCTGACTGCCGTGATGGGGCAGCAAAAAACATAGAGCCGCCCCTGGCTGCAGGGCATCTCCTCAGCAACACAGGCTACCACAAGCCCAAAAACACCTGTCTTCTGATCTCTATGCCGCTTTCTCATAGCATACTGAATCAACTCAAAATCTTGGTCCTTACCTTTAGAGCCCTCCGCAGACGTAAAACATTGGATCCACATTTGATCCACATCCACGATAAATAACTTGTATCCAACCCATGATCTGTACTCCACCTTTTATATGTATCCGCATCTGCACCAGCACTGTAAGAGCCCTGCGCGGATACAAAAATTTGGATCTGCATCTAAACCACAAGCCGCAAAGATGGTAAACAATACAACGGCATCTGTGGATGCAGATATCTGCAGATATAAAGCAGTTATCCATGGGCTTGCATGGCTCTATTTATCTTCACAGAGTTCAATGGCCTGGGACAAAAATACCTAAAAGATCATCTAAAGTTCAGGGTGAAGACCATGGTTGATAACTCCTCTCCTCTGGCACAATGGAATTCTCTGCAATGAGGACAAACCTCATCTGTGCAGGAGACAGAGCTTTCTTGGGGGCTGGTCAAAGAATGCAGAATGAACGCCCAGGAGCTATGGATCATCACAATCCTCACCACCTTCCATTCCAAGTGAAAGATAGACCTTTTTTTTTTTTCAACCTGGCCTTCTCTACAATAAACATATATTTAAAAAACAAAATAAAACATGTATTTAAAAAAAATTAAAATGCCTACAAGAACAAAACACTCTATTGTGCATACAATTCTCCTTCAGAGGAGAAGCAAAGAGAGGGAATGAACCACAAGTGAATAATGGTAGTCACATCACTTAATGCTCTACTGGAAGGTGCTCAGATACTATAGCGATGAGGGTGGTGTAAGAACCTATATAGAATAGAAGTGCTGGAGAGAGAGAGAGATCTGCGATTGCAAGTAAAATTATGAGTTAATTGCAAAGATTTTGTACTGCAAATATTTTTCAGAACTGTGTGCTAAATCAAAAACCCGATAAATCTATGCATCCATAGATTTCAAATATGTAAAACAGCTGAAAATCTGTTGCTTCACTTTACTTGCCAAGACCCAAGTGCTGTGTTTGTCCTCTAACAGCTGATGATATCACAATTTCAAAACTTTGTAATGTTCTGTTTGCTTAGGTGGGTTATAAACTAATCTGTAGGCAGCAGCAGCTGCACCTAACGATTTTTAGTCAGAGAGAGAGAGAAAAAGATTCAGGGAAGAAAAACGTTACTCATGCTCAGTATCTGAAAGGAAAGGCATCAAAGCCAACGGTAAGTAATTCTATCAGGCTGAGTTCCTAAACATTCAGAGAAACACAGATTAAACCACTATTTGTCATAGCACCTTTTAGTGACACTTAGTGGTTTCAGAAGCCAGCCTGTGAGATACATTAATGTTGATGGATGCTCCGGGTGCTCAGCACCTTTTACCAGTCACACAGCATTTTTCAGGATAGTCCATGGAAGTGCAAGAAGGTTGCAATGTTGTGTCTTGAAGAGATTATCTGCTGCAGCAGGACAAACAGCAGTTCCTGAACTCAGATCTGGGCAGATCATAGAACCAGGCTGAAGAGGCAGCGTTTTGATCAAAATCATATTAGATTTAGGTGTGGGAATTTGATGACAAATCAGGGGGTGAGGACACTGAAATTTGTTTTGAGGAAATTTTGGTTCAAAATGACAATCTCCTGAGACCAGCTATTCTCCCAAGAGTCCCATGTTCTTTGGCTGAAGACTAGTGAGAATATCTGTTCCTGCAAATTTTTGGCTGCATACAACCAGAACCATATAATACGTTCCTTCCAGATCTGAAACTAACCTACAACACTGAAGAAGGAAATTCAGATCCAAGGAGTTTAACCTAGGTCTTCCCTGAAATAGGAAGGGGAATTGATTAGGGGATGCAATTTTGGCCAATCTCAGGCCAAAATTATTTGCAATATTTACGTTTACACATGCTGTATATGCCATCAGATGCATGCCCACAGCTCCCATTAACGTCAATGGGAGCTGCACTTTTTCACATATCTTTTTACTTATTTGGGATCTTTACACCTATTAAGTGAACAATGCAGTTTATATTTAAGAAATTGGAATGCTGTAAGGGTATGTTAACGTTCTAATTTCCCCAAGAGCAATACATAGATACAATCTTATGGACCAAATGTTAACAATCCTTTGTGGCTGGAAAATGCAATGCAGCTGAAAGGACCTGGCCCAAGGACAACTCAAGAGGCGGGTGAGGGGAAGTGTGAAGATGGTCAGTCCTTATAATAGATTAATTGCATCCCGGCTGTTCACCTGTACCATCCTGTGATAAGAGCATGTTGTTATAATCTTCTGAAAAACAACAACTCAACATGCAAAGTAGTTACAGTACTTTCCATGCTGTTTTAATGGGAGTTATGTTCTAAATGTCACATTAGTCACAGATTATTGATAGGACATTAAATTCCAGCAGAGCCAGAGCGAGTTTTCACAGTAAGGTTTGCATGAAGCCAGGATGAAGGGAAGGGGAGCATCACACCAGTGTACTGTTCTTGGCAACTCGATATTATGCCAAACACAATTTATTTCACTGGGTGTTTGCATCAAAAGAGTTCCACTGATGTAACAGTGGATCTGGAGAAGCAGCACAGTAGATAGTGTCAATTGTTTTTCACAGTGCTGGTGTCCAAAGCAGTAATATTGACTGTGGGAAGTGGTTACTTTGCACTATCTGTGTATGTCTCATTATGAAGTCATGGAGTGATTTTCTTTCCCTTTGTTTTTTACACTGCGATTAAAAATAAGAAAATCAAATACCAAATACTATGTTAAGGGCATTACTTAAACCAAATAAAGACAAGACAATCGCTCCTTAACTTGTCCCTAATTGTCCATGTTATACCACTTGTGAGGTCTCTCACTCTTCTGAGACTCTAACAGAGCTACTCTGAGATCACAAGGCACTCCCTGCAAACAACAAAAGACAGGCCTTTTCTCCCTCCAGAAACTAAAGTATACTATAGCCACTTTAATCCCTGTTTCTTTTGAAGTCTAAAAGCCTAGGGCAGATAGTTGACTGCAAAATAAAACTTTCCTTGGCCCCACGTAGTAAGTGAAACACAATATGACAATCAAATGAATTTCCTGAAGCCTGACGCTTACTCATTATTTATACAGCACCTAATATCCAAAATCTGAGAGGGATGAGGAGTGGAGGAACATGCTTTCAGAAGTCTTAAAAGAGCAACACTCCGATGCAAAAACTAAAGAATTCAAATCACCAAAAGAGAAAATCAAACTTCTGCTTGTGGCATCTGACTCAGATGATGAAAATGAACATGCATCAGTCTATACTGCTTTGGATTGTTATTGAGCAGAACCCATCATCAGCATGGACACGTCCTCTGGAATGGTGGTTGAAGCATCAAGGGACATATGAATCTTTAGTGCATCTGGCATGTAAATATCTTTCGACGCCAGCTACAATAGTGCCATGCAAACGCCTGTTCTCACTTTCAGGTGGCGTTGTAAACAAGAAGTAGGCAGTATTATCTTCTGCAAATGTAAACAAACTTGTTTGTCTGAGCAATTGGCTGAACAAGAAGGACGTCTGTTTGGACTTGTAAGCTCTAAAGTTTTACATTGTTTTATTTTTGAATGCAGGTTTTTTTGGTGCATAATTCTCCATATGTATGGTTCAACTTTCATGATAAAGAGGTTGCACTACGGTACTTGTATTAGGT
Organism: Gopherus flavomarginatus; assembly: GCF_025201925.1. Taxonomy (NCBI): domain Eukaryota; kingdom Metazoa; phylum Chordata; order Testudines; family Testudinidae; genus Gopherus; species Gopherus flavomarginatus. Next base: position 106,519,315 of record NC_066620.1, read on the forward strand.
GAATTGAAAAATACTACTACTTTTGTTTTTTACAGTGCAAATATTTGTAATAAAAATAAATATAAAGTAAGCACTGTACACTTTGTATTCTGTGTTGTAATTGAAATCAATATATTTGAAAAATGTAGAAAACATCAAAAAATATTTAAATAAAGTATTCTTTTCTTGTTTAGCACCGTGATTAATCACGATTCATTTTTTCAATTGCTTGACAGCCCTAGTTTTTACTCCTACTTACCCTCAGTCTCCCTACATCACAGTAACTCTCTCTGCAGAGGAGGTGCGGTCACTTCAGTGTAACTGCTGAATCAAAAATGGCTAAATGAGAAACTATGGAGGGACCCAAGGTACCTTCTGCACTTCAGGGACAGAACATGCTGTCTCCCCCAGCACTCCTCTTGGACAAAGAGTGAAGGACTGATCATGATACACAGCCATTTATCTCGGCAGTCTTCAAAAAGGGAGAAGAATCAGGTGACCCAGAAGTCTTAGCTTGCTGGTGTGTATTCTTCACATGGCTCAATAGTTATATAGAATGCTGGCAATATTGTTACAATTCAGCAAGGTATTTGTGGACCCATGGGTTGTGTTCATCCTGTCTGTACTGATGTCTGGGACTTGTATAACAGGTACAAGAGGAGACAAGGGGAGGGATAGCTCAGTAGTTTGAGCATTGGCCTGCTAAACCCAGGGTTGTGAGTTCAATCCTTGGGGGGGGGCCACTTAGGGATCTGGGGCAAAAATTGGTCCTGCTAGTGAAGGCAGGGGGCTGGACTCAATGACCTTTCAAGGTCCCTTCCAGTTCTAGGAGATTGGTATGTCTCCAATTATTACTAACTGAGAATAAGGAAACAGGAAGGTGAGGCCCTGCTGAAAGGAGACAGCCAGAAAACTGAGAACTAGGAATTTGCTCTGTTTGTGTATGTTGTGCTGTGTTTGATGAATCAAACAGGAGGAGGACAATTAATCTTGTTGTATAAAGCAATCTGATGAGCAGGCTGTCGACACAAATGGTACCATGACTCAGAACACGAGAGGGAAGCTTGTTCTGGTTTCTGATGATGGGGGACATTCATTCGTGGGGACAAGACCTTCAGTTGTCTGAACAAGACATGTTTACCTCAGGTTAACAAATCTGTCAATTCACTCAAGGTACTTACCACACTTGTAAAAAGCTAGTGTGCTCCAACATGTTTGATACAGGCTATGGATGTAAACCACAAAATTGATAAGCAATTAATGCAAGGCAAAAAATTCTACAGAGGACAAGTGCAGAACTAATGTGAAGAACTATATAGTTTACCTTACAAAAAACAAGTAATTATACTATGAACACTACAAAGTCTCCTAGTTGAAATGACATCTATTACTCCAAGAATCCCTCACAGACATTATCAAAGACTCCTAGACATGTCTCCTTTTTGACACTCTGATTCTATGAATATTCCTTGCCTTGGCTCTTCAGTGACGTGTTCTTAATGAACTGGTGAGACTTTAGTCCCTTCATAGACAGATATTTCTGCTGAAGCAGGTCCCTGATTGCATTGTGTGTGTACGTGTCTGCAGCTGATTGGTGAAGTTTCCTACTATCTGCTAGTTACATGACAGGAAATCAATTTAACCTCCATTACAATATTAAACCACTAGAAATTACATTTAAATTATCTTGCAAAGTCTGACTCAAAGAAATTAAAGCTGAACCTTTAAGTTTGACTTAAACCTCCACTAAGTTGTTCAAGTCACTATAGAGCCATAATAGTGACTCACTCCATACAAATGCTTTCATCCTGCAAACACTTAGGCACATTGTATTGCCTATCCCAAACATTCAAAAATCATGAGTCAGATCTCAAAATGTAACAAGAATGGCTTAAAAATAAGATTTTTTAAAAAAATAAATTGCGGGGAGGTTACTTGCCTTTTGTTTTTTCAGCCTTTAGAGTTTACATTTTCCAGCTTTTCTCTGCAACCATAAAGCTGAGAAACTTTCTTATTTTTAAAAAGAAAGCTGAGGTTGATTCCCGTGACTCCAGGAGCTGGAGCTTTAAGACCACTACCCAATATAACAAAAGTTGACAACATTTCCCAGGTGAATAGTCCCATTGAACTCAATGGAAATACCCACACATGTAACTGTTTGCAGGATCAGTGCCTAAGGCTGCTACTAGCTTTCCATTATAAGTACAATATTTATGCATATACCAACTTCCTTTAAGAAATCTGTTCCACTCTGTTTTTCAATGTCTCCTGCCAGAGATCATGTGTGTAAGAAAACAGATTATTTGAACAAGGAAGGCATAGCAGACATGGGAGAATTTTACTTAGTTTTGTTTTTTCAGTTTTACCTTTTTCTTGTATATTTTAAAATAGATTTGTGTAGAAACTCCAGTTTTATTTTATTCCTTTGTCTGCAATAAAGACAGTGCGTTTGAGAATTTTAGGAAAGGGTTAGTGGTTAATTTCCCAAATACTTCTCTCTAACTCTGCATTATGAACACCACTGCTTTCAGGGTGATGTACTATAGGTAAGGCTCCATGTTTGTCACGGAGATCATGGATTCCTTGACTTTCCATGACCTCTATGACTTCTGCAGCAGCTGGTGTGCCTGGCCCGGGGACCATCTGAGCAGCTCAGGCAGTCCCCAGGCCAGACGCACCATCTGTTGCTGGGGCAATCTCGCCCCACCCTGGCCCCCAGAAGCAGGAGTTTGGGTGTGGGGGAGCTCAGGGTCGGGGATTGGGGTGTGGGGTGATGCTTACATGTGTGGGGGGGCTCTCCTCCCTCAGCTCCTAGCTCCACTTGCTGCCTTTGCCGGCAGACACTGCCCCCACAGCTCCCATTGGCCACAGTTCCCAGCCAATGGGAGCTGCAGAACTGGAGCTTGGAACGAAGGGGAGGCAGTATGTGGCGCTCAGAAGCCAGGTAGGGAGCGTGCTTGAGCCCCACCAACCCTCCCCCACACCTCCCTCTCTGGTGGCCGTCTCTCAAGTCCTTCCTCAAGTTTTAGTGAGGGGTATATAGAAAAAGTCATGGACAGATCACGGGCTGTGAATTTTTGATAACTGCCCTTGACCGGTCCATAACTTTTACTAAAAGTACCAATCACTAAAACGTAGCCTTAACCACAGGACATTTGCAGCCACAGATTGCAGGTTCTTAAAATCTGTAGATGGACTAGCAGGATTAAATTACAAATAAACTGTGGTTATACTCTTTAAAGAGACTAAGTGTAGATTATGAAGATTTACATTTGTTGCCTCTCAGTGATACCTGATCAAATGAGTTTAGTTTACAAATACAAGAATCTTATTGGCTTTAAAAATCAACCTGAGTTCTTTCCTTCTTGTATATTGCCAACAACAATAAAGGCCAGATAATGCCCAAGGTTACACATCTGTATCCGTCACTGCATTTCTTCAATTTCTGCCTTCACTGTGAAACTCCATTAGTTTCATTAGGTTTACACAGATGTAAAGCACACCGGAGTAGAGCAGAGGTTTCAGAATCTATGGCTTGATTCATAATACAAAAACAATACCTGCTAAAATATGCAATTTATCTATTATGAGACTTCCTAGTGGGAACATTCACTGATTTGCTAGACCATCTGTCATGTTGCCTTTCATGCTCAGAAAATAAAGATTATACACCCAAAGATGCATATAACATTACTACAGGCTCTCTGTAGAGTAAATTGCAAACAGAATAGATTTCCCAAGGAAGTGTGAAAAAAAGCGATGAAGTAGTATTGCACACAGGAAAAACATGGAAGCTGACTCTGACATTACTATGCAGCGATCAAAGGATATAATCTGAGCAGGCCTGTCTGACATATGCTGAACCACCATGCATGGGACCAAGCATCTGGCTCACTAAAATCCCAATCTTCCAGTTGGGTCCATGTAGACAGTTCCTTATGCCCAGGCAAAACTCCACTGAAATACCTGACTGCAAGGCTGGAACCTAGCAGAGCTGGTAGAATAATACAACATATTTAATAATGTTTTCTCATCAGTTGCAAATAGATTATTCGATAAAGTATTATTCTCACTATTCAAGCAGCTCGCTAGATAAATACATCAGCAAATACAACTATTCTCTTCTCTGGCCTATTAGCAAATAATATATTCATAAATTATTTCTTTCACTATCCTACCTGTTCCACTGAGTAGAGTTCACGGTGCAATGCACATAGACAGCATGATTACCACTTCATGGCCATCAACAGAACTACAGACTTAGAGAATGGAAAAAAATTACCATTTTTTCTAACTATAATAACCTGGCTGAACATGTAGGCCCTGATCCTGTAATTGGCTCCTCATGTGCAGACCCCACTACCTACATGAAACCTGATCATCAGTGGGACAGATCCTTAGCTGGTGAAACGGTCATAGCTCCATTGAAGATCTGCCCCAATGGATCCCCATGCAGGCTCAGGGTTCATGGGGTCAATTTCAGGATCAGAATCTTAGACAGCAATCAAGGTAATAATTTGGCATCTACTATCTCAACAGCATGCAATACGTTAACAACAAATTCCATATATACAAAAACATTTTTAGGTCATGTGCATGAAGGCATGAATTCAAAAGCCCAGTATCAATATTAAGAAATAGTTTGCTATGCTGGGCTAAGAAATGATCCATAAACGAACACAGCAGCACTCTCGAAATTAACCTGAAGGACAGTAATAAATCATCATTCCCAACCTCCTGAAATTTCATTAGTGATGCAACAAAATATAACTGACCAAATCCTCAGAGGGCTTAAGCTCTGGCTTAAATCTCTCTCACACAAACGCGCGCACACAGACCCACACACACCTGAGCTATCCTGCACTGAAATCCATGGAGTTGTATCACAAGACAACTACCTCATTTTTTTCCTAGGGTTTCTCTCCCTGTGCAGGGTAGGGTTGTGAGCTGCAGTTTCCTGGTCCATTTCCAACTAAGGCAATTCTTGGAAAAGTGTTGCTGGGGCTGTTAACTGTCTGATGCATTCTGTCTGAGAGGTGTCTGCCTTTCAATGGTGGCTGAAGCAGTGTCTATATATGATCCATAAAACACTTCACAATCTTTCTGGATGAAAGGTCCTTTACTGGTTGTTTAACCTGTGGGACTGAGTGAAGCCATTTTAAACACTATTAAGCATGAGGTATTATTAATACTCCCCCTTCCTGCCAGTCCAGGGAAAAATCTCACTTGGGGTTATCACAGATCTTAAAAATTTTCTATTATGGCTTTGTATAGAAGTTCAACACTTGACTCAAAGTAAAAATAAGTTTGATTTTTAAAAACAGCTTTTGTAGCCTGGTCTTGGTGATGCAGCTTTAAAATGTTTACTTACTAATTTCAAAAGGCAAAAGAAGTGGTTATTCCTAAAGTTCACCTCTTCTCTCAAAGCTTTCTTCTATCCAGTACTCCACAATACTTGAATGTCTAAAATATACTTTGGAAGAAAAATGGTATCACTTTGAGTAAGGACTCAGTGTTCAGAGATTGGAATTTGATCAGAAACTTTTACTGGCAATTGTGTCATTGGTGGTATAATAATCTATGGAAGTATGCTTGTAATGGACAGGGACAAATCCTTCTCACTTAATTCTACAGTGGGATAGGGGAAAATACCTATTTTCTTTGTAAATTCATATTTTCATGGTTTCACAGAGATGGATATAATCTCCTCCAACTGGAGAAAAGGTAGTGGGAGAAATTACAAGAAGCATGCATATTCATGAGCGTCCCTGTATATAAACTGCTCTTGAAAAGTGAATTAAAAGAATCAGACTATACTTCTGTTTAAGAAGTCTGTTGTGTTACCTAAAATACTACATTATTAGCATAAATCCATATGCAGTATGACATTCAGGAACCTAACTTGCTGTTCATATTCACTTTACAACTGCTTTAGTAATTGTAATGAAAAGAAGTGCAATACCGGCAAACAAACAAGCAAAAGTTTGATTCCCAAATAGCTAATTCTGCTTTTATGTTTAGTTTTCTTTGAACCAAATACAAAGCTATCATCATCAGTGTCACCAAGAGGCAACATTCAAGGGAATATTTTTTAATCACTGCAAAAAATGTTGATACTTCATCATCTGGCAAAGTTATTCTTTAAAACAATCTTTTACCAGCAACTTCCCATACAAACATTACTTTATAAGGCAAAGGTATGTATTTACTTTACATTTACATACCATGGTAGTCACATGCAAGCCAATGGGAATGTCCAGAAAGAAACAATGTCACTAATTGGCCCGGCAGCAGCTGCACTGACCATCTTAAATAAGATTTAGTCATTGAAAATCTACAGCTTAAAGACCAAATTATGAAACTTCAATGTAATGGTTATTTCCATTTTAACATATGGTGGGAAAGCTGGAAATCCACCAAATGTTTATACAGGTATTTAAATGCCTTCAAAAGCAAATCCTTTAGGAAAGTACTAGGTGCTAATAAATTTATACCCAATACTGAGCTTCATCAGAGAATTCAATAAACCTGAAACTCTAATGTTATCCAGAAAAGGGGAGAGAAATATCTTGGATAAGTGTTAAGCATGAAGCCAGAGAACTCTGCTGCCTCTGACTGTGGGTATTGGTTCATGCTTTTGCTGTGACAATGCACAGGTTCCTCATGCCCCAAGTCCTGCATCCAAGGTTCACTAAATGGGCAAATCAACTCCGGTGGCTGCCTGGCTATCAGCTGGCAGACAAAACAATAAACCCTTTGTGACTCTCAACACTTCATCAAAGCATTTCAAATACTGCATCATGTCGACTCCTTTCCCTTATAAACTTAAAAAAGCCATCTCTGGGAGGTGAACATCTATGTCACAGCGGTGTGCCTAGAATAGTTCACATTTCAGATTGTTTTCATTAGTCGGAGCTCTGATATGTCTGAGTCTCCGCTGAGGAATAATCTTTGAACAAGACTCACACACCACTGCAAACATTTCCCAGTCTTCTCAGTGACTAGCTGCAGCCTGTGTGCAGCGGGGAGAGCTATGTGAGCCTCATTACTTTCTTCTGGTATTTTTCCACTCCAAAAAGCAATTCACACATGTGATGTTTACCCCTTGAGGAATGCATCTGCTGTATTTCATTGTACACTTTTTAGGGGTGCAGCCATATAAATATAAAACTTGGTGAAATAACTACTGAAAATAGGTGATGTATTTGCAAATCGATATCTGCCCTGATTATTCCAGTAGCTTCTGAGTGCTGAACCTGGGGATGAGGGGAATGCTGAGTCTTACAAGCCTCAATTGTCTATTGTCTTTTATGTTACTGCTGTGAAAGACGTGAAAGAGATGCTGAATCTCTATAGAAATATCTCCTAAGGCAGGGGTAGGCAACCTATGGCAGCCACCGGTCCGGGGGGCTCTGCATTTTAATTTAAATTTTAAATGAAGCTTCTTAAACATTTTTAAAACCTTATTTACTTTACATACAACAATAGTTTAGTTATATATTATAGACTTATAGAAAGAGACCTTCTAAAAACAGTAAAATGTATTACGGGTACGCGAAACCTTAAATTAGAGTGAATAAATGAAGACTCAGCACACCACTTCTGAAAGGTTGCTGACCCCTGTAATAAACTACTGATCACGTTACTATGCCTCAACATTTTAACCAAATTTACTTGATTCATTAAGGCTTTTTTAGTGTGTTTGGGGAGGGATGGTCCCTTGATTCCTCCAGGACTTTGAAGAGATGCCCCCTTCATCTACCCTCCCGATGCTCACAAGCATCACGATGCCACATATTGAATGCAAACACATTGCAAGTGGCCACAGGGCAAAGGGTAATTTAGCAGAGTTGTTAGATAGTGCTTAATATGAATGTGTGACAGGTTTGTATTCTAGTTACAATGCAACGTGGTGACACTAAATTCAATGAGGGCAGTTGTTCAGCCATGAGTAGAGACTGTTCACCTCAGTAAGGGTTTGCAGGGCTGGGGCCTCAAAGGGTGGCTTTTCAAGATGCTGGCTATGGTCAGGGGTTCCTGTTTAATTAAGAAATGGCAATGTGGGTGGGGAGCTTTGGGAGGATATGGAACTGATTCCCCTCTAGTGTGACTCCATTGCCTTCAATCTTGATTTACTCCTGCATAAGCGAAGGCGAATCGGCTTCTATAAATTCCCCACTTCGGCCTCTTGGAGCTCAGTGCTAGAGCTTTCCCTGTGCAAGACGGAATAAAACTGTTCTCTTAGATTTTAAATGCTGTTTCTCACCAGCTTTGTTTCAGGGCCCTGCCACGGGTCCTCAATTCATGGAACACAGCTCCAAGCCAGCACAGCCTGCGGTCTTGTGATTGCAATTCAGGAAACAAAATGAACGTACAAAATCAAAAACGTCCTTCATTCCAGTAAGGCTAATGTTAATTTCACTTCTTAATCAAGCAGGCTTACTGATCTGTGGAGAGAGAGACTGTCAAACAGATGGATCCCAAGATACCTCTTGTTTGTCTACAAAGCTTGATTCATAATTTTTCATAACAAAATGAAACACGGTTGATGTTTCCTTTCAACAAGTCTTAGTGTTCAACCTCTGACTGAGTGAATTCATTACAGGAACGGGGCCTAGGATTTGGAGGAGGAAGTGACACTCTTATTCAAGTCCATGTTTTATCCAGTCAAGGTTTCATTTGTTCTCATCTGTCTTTATGGAAAATTGATAGGGGCTGTAATTACAGCCTGTTGGAAGCAAGTCGGTAAGAATCATACTTTTCTTTACTAAGGGGGATTAGCAAGAGGGATAGACATCTGGCCAGAGATTCTTTTTGTCTCTCTCTCTGCCATCTATTAAAACCTCATCACCATCACCCACCAATACTCACTAAGAGGCATCTAGCAAAATCAACTGAAGCCTCTCATGTACCTCAAGGCTTCTGTCAAGAAAAGGGCAACAGATGAGTAGGAGGGGGCTATCTTCTCTTTCAAAGAACTGCCTTAACTGAGTGTTACACTAATATTTCAACTCTGCCGTGTTGGGAAGGAAAGTTTCCCCAGTGGCTACAGAGAAGCCCTTGAGTCTCTTCATGTTCTAGGAAAGTGTGTGGGGGGGGGGTTGTTTGATTTTTTTGTAACATACGATAACATGCCAGCTGTGCACACTACACTCCAGTATACAGACAGGTTACTGAGACAGGCTGGGCTTCGGTTCTTGTATTTTGGGCTGTGATGTCATCATGGTTAGTGCTCTAGTTGGGTGGTGTTACAATGGGGACCACAGCAGGATTTACTACTGACTTGACATGGATGCTCCCTTCAGGCTGTTAGGTTTTGGGTTCAGAGACAGATGGTTTCACAGGTTTTCCTGCCACCATCACTTCCTTTTCTACAACTTGAATTCCTTACTGAAACAAGATACCACAGGGATGAGCACCTTATAAATGAGAACGCTCCAGTGCAACAAAGAATCATTTGTCTGATAGAAATAACCTGACCTTTCTGTAGTAGCTAGTTCTTTCAAAGCTTCATTCATACTAATTTAATCCTTGCCACAAGTTTGGCCATAGAAAATATTATGATAGCTATAAAGCATTCGTTTTCCCCCAGTGATAAGAAAGAATTACTAATCTGTTCCCTAACTATTGTTCTTCAAGAGGTGTTTCCCATGTTCATTCCAATTCAGGTGTGCCCAGTGCCCAATTGCAGATTTTTCCCTCACTGGTACCGATCAGGGTAGAGTATGTGCCCTCTGCTACCTCACAGTGCTGCAAGATGGGATAAAAGGCAAAGCCAACCCTGCCCCACCCCCAGTCCCTTCTTACCAAACAGACTTCTACACCCAGGGGAAGGAGGGTGGGTTGTGGAATGGACACGTGCAACACATCCCAAATAGGTCAGTAACCGTTCCTTCTTCTCCGAGTGCTAGCACATGCCCATTCTGCTAAGGTGACTCGGGAGCAGTTTGGACTCAAGGTGGGACCAGAGTCTACCTCAACAAGCAGAATGCTAATGCTCTCCTGACATCCAAAGTCTGGAATCTCTCTTAATCCTTATGAGCATGAGGCTTTGGGTAGAAAGAAGATAGATATGCTGCCTGCTTAACGGTTAGTGAGACCACTTGTGTAGACATGTCAGAGGGGCCACAGGTGAATCTTGTCATTGAAGAAGGCTGTATATAGAAGTCCCTACAATTGGGCACATAGTTCACCTGCTTTCCTGGCTGAGGTGATTGCCACCGTAAAGTCTACCTTCATTGAAAGATTTAGCAAGTAACAGGTAGATAAAGATAAATAAAACAATTATCAATCAGAGGGTAGGGAGAAACCAAGATAGCTGCCAGATGGACCTTGATGGAACTAATGACCAGACTCTGTTGTTTTAGGAATAGGAGATAGTCCAGAATACAGTGCATTAGAGCTAGACCAGGGAAACCCTGGGACCAGATGGAAAACCTCTTCTACTTCACCAGGTCAGTATATCTAGTAGATATCTTTCTACTACTTAAACTTCCTTTGAACAAACCTTTTCCTGAGAAGTTAGCCATGGAGCATCTAGCTGTCAGGTGAAGGCCCTGCAGGTTGGGGTGGAGGAGGTGATCACGATCCTGTGAGATTAGGGCTGGGTCCGGTGGCAGTGTCAGTGCTTGATTTTCAACAACAATCTGGTTAGGAGTGGAACTGAAGGAAATACATATAGGAACTTGTCTCTCTAGGGCAACTGGAAAGCATCTGAGAGAGGCCCTGGGCTGTGACCTCCTCAAGAACAAAACTGATGACACTTTCTGTTGACTTTCATTGCAAACAGGTCTATATGAGGAGTCCCCCAGAACTGGAAAATGCAACAGGCCATGTCTGGAAGAAGAGACCACTCATGGTGACTGGTGAAAGATCTGCTAAATTGTTCTATATGCCCATAAAATGAGAGGCTTTCAAGTTGATTGAACTGTTGATGCAAAAGTCCCATAGCCTGAATGGCTGTCTGCATAGCAGAGTCAACCAGGCTCCTCCTTGCCTGTTCACATAGAACATGGCTGCTGTATTGTCTGTAAATACAAGCATATTTCTCCTCTTGAAAAGCCAGTAAACTAGCCCTCAACTCCACTACATTTATCCACATTTAAATACTGTAAAAACATCAAGGAGTCCAGTGGCAACTTAAAGACCAACAGATTTATTTGGGCATAAGCTTTCATGGGTAAAAAAACCTCACTTCTTCAGATGCATGGAGTGAAAGCTACAGATGCAGGCATTATGTAATGACACATGAAGAGAAGGGAGTACTCCTTGTTGTTTTTGTGGATACAGACTAACACTGCTACCCCCTGATATTTAAATACTGTGTAGACCATAAACTTTGTGTCTGTAGGGAATCCAGGTGAACTCCCCCAACCTAGGGCAGAAGTGTCTGTAAGCAGAGTTAAAGCGGGCTGAGGAGGAGCAAATGGAAACACACACACACACACACACAGAGGAAGGATTTGTCCACCAGTTTAGAGAGGCCAAGATCTGAGTGGGCACTAGAACCACCATGTCTAGAGGATATGGAACTAGAGAGTACACCAAAGCTAGCCACCTGTACAGTTTCCTGAGATGGTGCCTGGCATATCAGACAACATAAGTGCATGAAGCCATATGCTCCAGAAGCCTGAGTCAATGTTGTACTATCGTGATAGGTTAAGCCTTCAGGTCTACAGCAATGGCAAGCATTGTCTGAAATCCTGACTGAGGAATAAAAGCCTTGGCTTCTGTAGAGTCTAGGACCACTCCAATAAACTCTGTGTTTTGTACAGGAGAGACTTCTCTATGTGGATAAGTTCTAGTGCATTGAAGATGGATTGGAGGAGAGAGAGGCTGGACAGCATTTGAGCTTGGACTGGCTTTTCACCAGCCAGTCATCCAAGTAGGTAAACACTTGTATTCCTGACCTCCTCAAGAACATCGCTACCACTCCCATTTACTTTGTGAAAACTCAGAAAGTTATGGACAGGTCAAATGGTAGCATTATGAACTGGTAATGGAATTGATGGACCATGAATATGAGGAATTCTTCAGATGTTTGTTGAGCTGTCACAGGTCTAGTATAAGGACTGAGAGCTCCTTTTGCTTTCAGGATTAGGAAATAGTGGGAGTAAAACTCCTTCCCCTTGAATAATGGAGGAACTTTCTCCATGGCTCCCTGCTGGAGGAGAGATTGCACCTCCCAAAGAAGAACTTAAATTGTGCAAGTGGTCCCTGAAAGGGATGAGGAAGGAGGAGTGTGAAGCAAGGATAAAAATAAATTGAAGGGTGTATCCCAATTCCACTGTGCTTAGGGCCAACTGGTCTGAAGTGAAGTAGGACCAACCATTTAGGCAGTGGGACAGCCAGCTGGCAAACAGAGTAGGAGGAGAGGCTGGCACCATGGGAGCCGGTATGCTGTCCTTGATAAACATATCAGAATATTTGCTTTGTGCTCCGAGATTGGCTACATGAACTAGGTGTTGCAAAAGGAGGAGGGGTGGTCTTCTTCTATAACCTCTACTCTTTTTCCTTGCCAGGTCCTGGTGGCAAAGCATGAAAGTAGGAAAGCAGGGTGGCTGCTGAGGACAGAAGTGCTTTTTCCTTTGGGGCAGGTGTAGAAATGACCAGTGATTTTGGCATCACCCTGAACCCCTTCAGCCTATGCAGTTTGTCAGAGCAGACCCCTCAATGGGCAAATCCCGTATTGTCTGTTGGACCTCTTGAGGGAAACCTAAGGACTGGAGCCATAAACATCTATGCATTGTAATGACTGATGCCATGGTGCAGGGTCAGCAGCATCCAGACCTGTCTGAAGTGAGGTTCTAGCCACTAATTTACCCTCATCCACCACTGAGAGAAATTTTTGTCTCGTGCCCTTTGGCAGTCTGTCCTTAAATTTTAATATACTGTACTAGAGGCTAAAGTCATAGCATCCCAGCAATGCTTGCTGGTTAGCAATCCTGAGCTGCAGGCCAGCCATCGAATAAAGCTTTCTGCCAGACCGAATTTTTTTTAGCATCCTTTGATTTTGGGCAGATGCCTGCTTGCCCCCTAACCCCCCCCCCCACACACACACACCCATACACTCTCTCTCTGCTTAGCAGCTGAGACCAACAGCAACCCCAGCAGGAGGGGTATAAAAATGCTCATATCCCTTCAGAAGGTACAAAATACTTGCATTCAGCCCACTTTAATGTGGGTGGAAGGGAAGCCAGAGTCTGCTGTAGTACTATGGTGGGCTCCAGAATAGCTTTATTAATTGGAAGTGCCATCCAAGAAGGTCCTACAGCAGCCAAAATGTCAATCAGACTCGCAAATCTCTTCCACCTGGATATCCAAGGTAGAAGTCACCTTCAGGGGGGGAGAGTAACCTTCTGACACCACTGCCTTGTCAGATGAAGAGGAGGATTGGGTATGGTGGAGCCTCCTTTGGTACAACCAAGGAGGGGATTTACCAGAGCAACATCCTCCTGTTCAGCACTAAGTGCAGTACTGGGCAAGAGCTTCCCACTGTACTGGGTTGGTCTTGACACCTACTTGAGGAAGCAGAGCTGGTAGGACAACATGAAGACGATGAGCTGTTGGAAGGCAGAAACCCCCAAAAGGTTCAAAAATAGGCATTGGTAAGGACTCAGAGCCCAATTCCTTTGAGATCATAGATCCAGAATGGCAGGCCAAGATGGGCCCATCAGTAGATACCATTGAGGTAAGCCCTTGGAGGGGAATGGTGAGGTACAAGATATGACTACAATACGTATGGTCCAACCTCTGAGTCCAAAGATGAATCAGCTTCCTCTGACCAATGGAAGGGCTGTTCCTATCAGTGCCAGTGAACAGTGCTGAAAGCCCAGAAAAAACAGCTTGGGAGAGATTATTGCTGGTTTCCCTCTGGATAGCACCAAATGATGAAGCAATTAAAGATCTGGAGGTGACCATGGTACCGAAAGCTGGGTGGTAGTGATGAGTTGATGGCACCAGGATAGCCGCTTGCTGGTGTGACAACATAGAAAGCACCATTAAACTCAGGGACCTGTTGCAATGAGGTCTGTGCTGGTGCTGGCATCAACAGTCTCACATGAGTAGATGACTGCTACAGGAAGTGCCTCAACTTTAGTGCACTCTACTTCCTTTTCCACATGCTTGCTGGACTTTGGTGAAAGGAGTCTCCCTCTCCCAGAAGCTGAGTCCTTCCAGGACAACTTGTAGTACTTCTTCCTCAGCACTGGAGAAGGAGACTGGTGCTAGGATCCAGCCAACACAGAAGGAGTGCTCCTGACGGAAGCAGGAGTGCTTGGCAGCCATTCTGAGAGGGAAGACTCTGAATGTGAACACAGAGATGCCTCCATCTGTAGAAATTTAAAGTCTGGCCTCCATGTCTCTTTTGGGCCATGGTGTAAAGTCCCTACAGATTTACACCAATCCCTGATCAGAAACTCTCAGAAACACTTTAGGCAACTACAGTGAGGGTCACTTATCGGCATTGGCTTTCTACAGGAATGACAGAGTTTGAAGCCTAGTGACCAGGGCATGCTCCAGCCCTGGTATCGAAACCCAACAAAGGGAACCAAAGTGAACAACAACACTTGGAAAAAGAGACAATAGTAAAAACCACCCAGTGCTAAAACTATGGCTAAAGCAGTACCAACTATGTACAGAATAGGCAAACTGGGCAAACTTGCAAAGACAGGACAAGATGCTACAAGAAATGTCACAGGTGCTAAGAAGGAACTGAGTGGAGATGCTCTGTCATTTATACCATTGTGCAGTGGCACAAGGTGGGTACATGCACCAACCCAGCTGGTAGTGCAGAAGGAAAAAATCTCCACCAACTGTGCACTGAGTACATACACACCTGAATGACATGGATTTGTGCAATCACTCAAAGAAGAATTGTTTGCATGTCCATCAGCTGTTCAAATACTTTTAAACAAGTGTGTTGTGATAGTTTGTATAGATGTAACAAGGGCAACAGAGGAGGAAAAGAAGGCTAGAAAAGCTGCCTGCCCTAACGCGTGCATAGATTACAGTCCTCAATGGAACTGACACTGTCACAAACACTTGGAATTCACCAGCTCATGTGTGAATGTGGCATGATGAATTCTTGGCTTTCCATTTTTCAAGGTTTATTGCATTCAAGACAAAGTTAAAATGGATCTTTAAAGTGCCATGGGTTAAAAAACATGCAAGTTAAAGTCCAAAGGAATTTCTAAATCTCATGGCTTTGGAAGATGGGCCAGATTCTGGCATAAAACTTAAGTGGTGATTCATGTTCTTATTACTTACTGTGACACTTAATTGCCCTAGTGAATGGTTTCACACACTCCCAGACAGAGCTCTGTGCAGATTAAAAACTGCAGATTATTAAAGCAGAAATATTGCCCACCCTAAGCATTTTCAACATGTTCCCGTCAGTCTTTGAACTAACTACTGATCAGATCTATTACGGATAGGATAGATATTCTGTTTTACAGAAAATATCTGGCGTGGCTTATTTTAGCAACTTCCTTGTGATTTATTCATTAAATGAAGCAGTGAGATCCATCCGAGAAGCTGCCTGGTGATTCACACTTACAGGTGTAAAACCATCAGGCTCAGTGAACTAAGTGTAGTCAGGCCCTTCAAACTGGGAATTGCCCTGTCTTTCTCCTCCAGACATTATCTCAGTTTCAGCTTTCAAGCTTCATCTCAGACTGCATCTGTTTGACTTGCCATATTCCAAAGCACAATGAAGTGCTAATTTACTTTTCACTGAAGTACCTTGTCATACAGCATCTGGAAGCGGGGTGGCTTGATGTGATCCATCTATCTTTGGCAGACTGATTCTGTATTAGTAACTTCAAACCTAATGACTTTTATAAAGGTAAACAACAGGAGGAGAAGGTGGACATATTGATAATACATGACGCTTTTACAGAGTCTTTTATCTAAGAATCTCAAAGTTCTTTGAACAATTGATGGAGCCTCAACACCCTGGTGAAGCAGGCATTATCCTCGTTTTGTAGATATGTAAAGTGAAGCAAGAGAAATGATATAAATCACTCAAGGTTAGACAGGGAGTGACTTTCAGACGAGGATTAGAAGCCATGGATGAAATCCTGGATCCATTGAAGTCAGGGGGACTTCAGTGCGGCTTGGATTTCATCCCAAACCTCCGGACCCATAGACCCATGGGCTCTCCACTAGGCCATGCTTCCTTCTTCTTCACATAGGGATAACTGGGGACCATTATCTCATCAAGAGCATGTTAAGATGCCTATCTGTTGCATTTTTAAAGGGTCATCCTAATTTTATTGTGGCATCTTTCAAGTCCAGCAAGCCTAGCTTGCAGGATCTCAGAGTATCTCAAAATAATTGTTGGTAAAAGTATGAAAAGAGAGTCATAGGAGAGAGGTGCCGGCCACTTTGTTTAATTCAGTGTTGGAAGATGCTTAGATGTTACACTGATGTGTGTGGGATAAGTAGGTGAACAGAATAAAATCCTAAACTAAGGCTGATAAAACCTTTATATTTCATCATCACTTATTCTTTCAATAGCCATATATGTAATGATTCTAGCTGATCCTGAACCCTTTAAACCTCCCTCCATTTTTTGTCATCTTACATTGCTTTAGACCTTAGGCGATGTGTTTTCAAATCAAATTGCAGGAGTTAGCATCTAAGAATCCCATGCCACTTCTCCTCACAAGGCCTTGTTCATCACTTTAAAAATTTTTTGCCCTAAGCTAGTATGGTCCTTAAAATGAAATATCAAAGTGTTGTAGTTTTCTGTTGTTTTAGCTGTTTGATAAAAGATTAGACAAGTCTATTCCCTAGAATGCTGTTCAACACACACCAAGACTCCCCAGTGAAAACAACCAAGAGATGGCAACTTTTATCTTCTTTTGTTCCCAACA
Source organism: Gopherus flavomarginatus (assembly GCF_025201925.1). Taxonomy (NCBI): domain Eukaryota; kingdom Metazoa; phylum Chordata; order Testudines; family Testudinidae; genus Gopherus; species Gopherus flavomarginatus. Next base: position 106,536,171 of record NC_066620.1, read on the forward strand.
TTCAGCAGAATGACTAATCATGTCTCAGTGCTCTGAAAGCTGGGCAAGACTCATTCCTGTATAGTGGGTACTGTCAAATGCAAAGAACTGCAGGGAGAATGGGAGTCTCCTTTCAAACTGTGGATTCATTGATGTAGCTATGCCACTGTAAGCTCTGTAGCACAGCCAGAACCCAAGACTGAATCCCATTTGTGAATCTGCCCCAGCTGGTGCATGGATTGTAATTGGAAGCTAGCCAAGTCTCTAAATTCTGCCCCAACACCATGGAATTGCTAGTAGCACCAAATATGAGAGAAGCTCATCCCCGCCACTCAGAATGCAGAAGCCAAGGCAGTTTTCAGCTCTGGTAGACTCCGCCACTGTGCTTCGTGTGCGTGATTTTCTCTGCCGAAGAACTTTTCATATTGCTGATGATTCCTGGGAGCTCTTTGCCTGTGAAACAGACGTGACCTTTTCAAGCTCTTCACTCCAGGGTGCTTTGCAAAAACTAAAACCATACAGTGAAACATCACCACATACACCAAGGTTACAAATCCAGCCAAGCTTGTAAACTCATGCCATTAACGTTGCTTTTGTTATTAGGAATGAACATACACAAATCCCCTGCTTTGTAATTTTGCCCTTTCATCTTTTGACGGTTATAGCATCAGGATATATTCATTAGCTTTAGCTACATCTCCCTTACGTAGTAGTACTCTCTGTTCTAGGGTGACTCAGTGTTAAGGTATAAAACGAGGGGAGGGATAGCTCAGTGGTTTGAGCATTGGCCTGCTAAACCCAGGGTTGTGAGTTCAATCCTTGCGGGGGCCATTTGGGGATTGGTTCTGCTTTGAGCAGGGGGTTGGACTAGATGATCTCTTGAGGTCCCTTCCAACCCTAATAATCTATGATTCTATGAAAACAAATAGATATCACTGGGTGCTTGTGAAGAGAATATCTTCAGGCATCATATACCTCCAGCTCTAAACTGTCATTAATCACAACACATCAAGGATATGTAACTATAGCTCCTCCTGGGTCTGTCCCTCCCAGGCTTGGACAGGTTCTCGGCTGCTTCACTATGTGAGGGTCTGCTCGCTGTAGACCTCTTGGCTGGAGCTCAGACACACAGCCCGTCACACTCCTTCTCTCCACATCCCTGGAACAGCCAGTGTTTCCTCTTCCTGGAACAATTATCATGTCCTTCCCCTTAGGACAAGGGTTTAAAGGGGCCATGCTGTATTCTATAAACTACAAGGGGGTTACAAATATACCTATTTCTATTACTGACAAAAACAAAACTGTAGAGAGGATTCCAATTACTGATTCAAGAACAATTTAGTGCCCACCAGGTCACAGAGGATGGGGATTTCTGAGGTATGTGTATATAGTGTTCACCCTTAGTTGCCCTGTCTCTAATGACCTTATGTCAATGCCATCCTGTAGGGCTAAAATCCCAGTAAGTTGAAAATTAGGAATCAGAAAAAACTTTGTCCAGAGAAAGGCCCCAGAACATTGTCACCAACTTCATCACCCAGAGCTTTAGGAAGTCTAGCTTAAGTTTGGCTTTCTCCTTTTTAATCCAAAGCAGAAATGCTTCTGTGCTCCAGGACCAGTCATATAAATCAATATTACACTCTGTTTAATACGCACACTGATTTGCTGGTAATGTTTCAGCTCACAGAGCTTTTGTCAAAATGATTTAAGCAGACAAGACATCAGCCGCCCCATCCATAATAGGGTTTTTCATCCTTAGCTAGTCCTGAATGCACATGTATAGGATCAAGGATCTTGCTCCTGGAAAAATTGAAATGTTCAGTTGAAAAATGCCAGTCTTTCAAAAGTCCATATCCTAGTGCTCTCTCTCTCTGGCTGAAATGGGTATACCAAGTAGGTAAGAGAACAAAACATTTATTTCATATCTTAATTTATAACAATGTGTCCTATTACAAGAAGCCTCAGGGTAAACGTACACAATTGAAAACAATTACTGTTTAAAATCACAAGATCTCTCAATTTAAAAACACAGTTGTACATCCTGCTAAAACTGCCTGCACTCTTTCTCAGGCACAACCTGGGGGCAAGAAGAGATCCACAATGCCTACAAGGTCAGGAAATTAAATTCCAGAGTTGATCAGCCTCCATTAATAGTATCCAATCACCTGCCTCCTTATACTTGGCTCTGGGAATGGAATTGCTTGAGGGTATCATCTGTAGAGCCCTGAGCCAATAAAAATGTATATCCGCAGATGCGGATATCCGCAGATATAAATCGGCATCCGCAGAACAGCAGGGTTCTCCCGGAACTGCAGCAGTGAAAGGAGCAGAATGTGGGGCCAGCTCTCCATGTCAGCAGCTCCTCCGGTGCAGCTGTACCATCCCCAGCCCTGCCCCACTAGCAGCTGTCCCTGGTTGCATGCTCATGATCAAGTGGCACACATGCCTCCAGACAGGAGATGCAGACAGCTGCGTGGAAGGGATGGCAGGGAGAACTGGAGGTGGGGCTGCAGGCAATACAGGAGGGGGGCTACACTGGAGGAGTTGCCAGTGTGGGGCACTAGCTGCTGGGAGTGGCAGCCCCACGTTATGCTCCTTTTGCTGCTGTGGTTCCCGTGAAAGCCCTTAAGTTCCAAGGATACCGATTTATATCCACAGATGTATATTTGTATCCATGCAGGGCTCTAACCATCTGAATTCAAATGTCCTGGCAGTACATGAGGAAAGATGTGGTCTCTTAAATAACCAAGATCCATTAAAATCAAAACCTTGAACTGAACGTGTAACTGAATAGTAATCCAGAGTTTTTCTGTTGTGATATACTGTTGGCAGCCAGTACCACTAGAGGCCCTAGGGAAGCCCCAGACAGAACACATTCCAGTAAGCCAATATGGAGGTCTCAAATGCAAGTCACTGTGTTTGCAGAAAATGGTGTGTTCTAGCCTGAGAAATGGGGAGACAACTATCCTGGGAAGGGGCTGGATGATTTCAAGCAGGTACCCCCAGGAGATAAGAAAGGACTCAAATCCAAAACTGCTTCTCGTTTGTGAACCACCAGCTTGAACTAAAGCACCAGGTCCACTAGCTGGAAGCTGTAACAGGTTTAAAGGTTCATAAAGAGAGAGTGTGTGTGTGTGCGCGTGTGTGTGCGTGCTTGAAGATTACAGTGTGGTCTCTTTTGGGGGCTATGTGCTGAGCCAAGCAGGCTAGGCTGAGAGCTTCCTATCAAGGCTCTCGCCTGCTATTCCTTGATCCCTAACCCCTTTAGGATCTCCTGACAAGAGGGCAAGACTAACTCAGGGAGAAGACAGGGGTTAAAAAGCCAGCTCCTAAACAACCAGTGGATCAACAGAGACGTTTTGCAACAGAGTTTAGAGTGGGAGCGTGAGAAGCCGCAAATGTTCTCTAAACTTAGGCCAGTGAACATACCTCACTCCCTCAAAAAAACAAACAAAAATACCCAAACAAAAAAAAACCCTGCAAGAGTAAAAACAACGCAGGCAGAAGGCCAGCAGCAGAGCAGGGCTGCTCCAGTTTATTGCACTGAATGTGGCACATATGATTAAGATGTATGTATGCATTTAGTGCTAATAGCTCATGGCCTCAGAGACAGAGTATGGGTTCTTGAGGCCAGAGTGGCTGAATTGGAGGAGCTAAGGAAGACAGAAAGGTACAAAGGGGCACAATAGAGCAGTCCCACCCACAGTCTGACAGCCTCTGTGCTGTTAAGGAGGATGAAAATCTCAAAGGAGAACATCAAGCTGGATCGTAGAAATACAGTCCCATAGTTGAGACTCTCCTTCCAGATAATGTCTTTGTATCCTCTCACACTGAGGATACTCCTCTTAAAGAGGGAATACCAGTTACTAGGAGGAGCAAGGTAATAGTGGTGGGAGATTCAATTATTACAGATACAAATGTTTGAAGTCTTAATACTAACATGGATGATCTAGAGTGCCTGGCATTAAATGAGGAAATTGATATAATAGGCATTACAGAAACTTGTTGGAATGCAGATAATCAACTGGACATGGTAATACAAGAGTACAAATATATAGACATAACAGAGTAGATTGTGCTGGTGAGGAAGTGGCACTAGATGTGAAAGAACGCATAGTGGCAAATACAGTAAAAATCTTAAATGAACCAAACTGTAACATGGACTCTCCAAGCAGAGAATTTCTATCCATAAACAATGAGTATAGCAGTAGGAATATACTACCAATTACATGACTGGAATGATGATGGTGATTGTGAAATGCTCAGGGAGATTAGAGAGGATACAAAGGCAGAAAACACTATAATAATGGGAGATTTCAAATATCCTCATATTGACTGGGTACATCTCAGCTCACGAAGGGATGCAGAGATAAAATACTTAGGCCACGTCCAGACTACCCGCCATATCGGCGGGTTAAAATCGATTGCTCGGGGATCGATATATCGCGTCTAATCTAGACGCGATATATCGATCCCCGAGCGCGCTTATATCGATTCCGGAACTCCATCAACCCCAACGGAGTTCCGGAATCGACACAGAGAGCCGTGAACATCGATCCCGCGCCGTCTGGACAGGTGAGTAATCCGATCTTAGATATTCGACTTCAGCTATGAAGTTGCGTATCTAAGATCGATTTCCCCCCTCAGTCTGGACCAGCCCTTGGACACTGACTGTTTCTTGAAGCAGGTTGTCCTGGAACCCACAAGGGGAGAGGCAATCCTTGATTTAATCGTAAGTGGATCACAGGATCTGGTCCAAGAGGTGAATATAGCTGAACCACTTGGTAGCAGAGACCATAATGTAATTCAATGTATCATCTCCGTAGGGGGGAAATACCAAAGAAATCCACCACTGTAGCATTTAACTTAAAAAATGGGAACTACATACAAATGAGGAAGCTAGTTAAATGGAAATTAAAAAGAAGTCACAAGGATGAAATGCCTGCAAACTGCATGTAGACTGTGTAAAAATACCATAATAGAGGCTCAAACTATACGTGTACCCACATCAGGGCCGACTCCAGCTTTTTTGCTGCCCCAAATGGCTAAGCGAGGGGGGGGAAAAAAAAGACAAAGCTGCGATTGGCAGCACTTTGGCGGCAGCTCTACCACATCACTTCATTCTTCAGTGGCAATTTGGCGGCGGGTCCTTCACTCCAAGAGGAACTGAGGGACCCACCGCCAAATTGCGACTGAAGACCCGGATGTGCAGCCCCTTTCTAGGGCTGCCCCAAGCACCTGCTTCCTTCGCTGACCCACATGAAAAATAAAAAGTAGTAAGAAGACACTCCCCTGGAAAAAGCCACTAGGGCTAAACATCAGGTTAAACGAGGTGGTTAGAGGCAAAAAGGCATCCTTTAAAAATTAGAAGTCAAATTCTACTGAGGAAAATAAAAAGGAGTAAAAATTCTGGCAAGTCAAGTGTAAAAGTATAACTAGACAAAGAAAGAATGTGAAGACCAACTAGCAAAAGACACAAACTAACAGCAAAATAAATGTTCGTGTAACCTGAAGAAGGAAGCCTGCCAAACAGTCAGTAGGAGCACTGTATGATGCTAAAGGAGCACTCAAGGATGACAAAGCCATTGCAGAGAAGCTAAATGAATACTTTGTATTGGTTTTCGCAGCAGAGGATATGAGGGAGAGTCACACACCCAAGCCATTCTTTTTAGATGACCAACTGAGAAACCATCCCAGATTGGTGTTAGGTATCAGAGGGGTAGCCGTGTTAGTCTGTATCCACAAAAACAGCAAAGAGTCCAGTGGCACCTTAAAGACTAACAGATTTATTTGGGCATAAGCTCTCGTGGGTAAAAAAACCCACTTCTTCAGATGCCTGGCATGTGTTTTGTCCCAGACTGAGGTGTCAGTAGAGATGGTTTTCGAACAGTAAGTCACCAGGACCAGATGGCATTCACTCAAGAGTTCTGAAGGAACTCAAATATGAAATTTCAAAACTATTAACTGTGTTATATAATCTATTGCTTAAATAAGTCTCTGTAGAAGACGACTAGAGGGTAGCAAAAGTAACACCAATTTTTAAAAAAGGCTCCAGAGACAATCCTTGCAATTAACAAGCCAGTGAGCCTAACTTCAGACCAGGCAAATGGGATGAAACCATAGTAAAGAATGGAATGATCAGAGAGACAGATAAAAACAATATATTGGGGAAGTGTCAACCCAGCTTTTATAACAGGAAATTACATCTCCCCAAGTACAATTCTTTGAGGGGGTCACCAAGCATCTGGTCAGGGGTGATCCTGTAGATATAGTGAACTTGGACTTTCAGAAAGCCTTTGACAAGGTCCCCTCCCAGGCTCTTCAGTAAAGTAAGCAGTCCTGGGATAAGAGGGAAGGTCCTGTCATAGATCAGGAACTGGTTAAAAGTTAGGAAAAAAAAACAATCTGGAAAAAGGATGAAACAGTTAGGTGGCAATGTTTGCAAACAATATAAAATTAAACAGGGTAGTTAAGTTCAAAGCTGATTCTGATCACAGAATAGGGCAACAAAATATCAACATTGAATTTCATCTGCCAAGTGCAAAGTACTGCACATTGGGAAGCATAATTCTAAGTATAATCACAAAATGATGGGAGCCTAAATTAGCTGTTACCACTCAAGGAAGCGATCTCAGAACCATCATGGATAGCTCTTAAAAACATCCGCTCAATGTGCAATTAGAAACCATTAAGAAAGGGATAGATAATAATAATGCCACTATATAAATTGATGCTATAGCCATACCTTGAATAATGTGTGCAGTTCAGGACTCCCCAAGTAAAAAAAAAAATATTAGAATTGGAAAAGATACAGAGAAGGGCAACAGAAATTATTAGGGGGTATAGAATAGCTTCCATACATGGAGCAATTAAAAAGCCTGGGACTGTTCCGCTCAAAAAAGCGATGACTAAGGGGGAATATGATAGAGGTCTATAAAATTATGAATGGCGTGAAGAAAGTATTATTTACCCCTCCACATAACACATGAACTAGGGAGCACCCGATGACATTAAAACAAAAAAGCAGATTTAAAACAAACATAAGGACTTCTTCACACTACTCACACTCAACCTGTGGAACTGGGATGTTGTGAAGACCAAAAGCATAGCTAGGTTTAAAAAAAGAATTAGGTAAGTTCATGGAAGCTAGACCTAACACTGACTATGAGCTAAAATGGTCAGGAATGCAACCTCATGCTCTGGTTGTCCCTAAACCTCTATGAGAAACTGGGTCACTCGAAATTGCTCTGTTCGGTTCATCTGTCACTGGCCACTGTTAGAAGACAGGATACTGGGCTAGATGGACCATTGGTCTCACCCAGTAGGGCTGGTCTTATATTTGCCAGCATTTTGCACATGGGGATGAAAAAAATGTGAAAAGCTGTTCCTCTCTTCTGAGAAACCTCCCAAAGAAAGTTTGGGTTTAATGTTAGATGTCTAACCTCTGAGAAAGGGTGAGTGGGATGTACTTGGGTGTGTTTTCCTACTGAAAGGGAGTTTTCACTGAAGAAGAGATTAGGCTGCCTTTTTGGGAGGCTGGCCTAGCATGTGTTTTTTTTACGTGGCAAAACAGATAAGGAGGAATTTCAGATTGCCCTGTAATCCTATCCCTTTCATTGGACCCTACCCTTCATTCTAAACCGGGAGAAGAAATCCCACCGCCTTCACCATGTTTTACCCCATAATACTCCATGCACAGGCACACAGTCCAAGATACACACATGCACATTTTCTCTTTTTGACTGCTCCATTTCCCTATCCAGGGTCCTTTTGTAGTGTCGGATTCCACAGGGATCTCTTTCTGCTTTGAGTATGACTCAAGATTTTTTTTTTTAGTTGATAGAACAAGGCTTACTCTTAAAAACAAGTTCAGCAGTTTCTTTTGGGAGACTTTTAATTTCATGACTCTGAAAATATGCTTCAGCAATCACTTTTAGTCCTCACATGCAACCCAAAGTAATGGGGCCAGAGCCTGTCTCTTTAAGCCAAAGAATACCTCTCCTTTTCCTGATTTGGAGCCAGAGCCCACATTGATGGCTACCAAATCCCAAGTATGTGAAGGATTTGGTACAGTACCCATCTTATAGATTTTGTTTCTAGAAAAAGACAGTTTGTAGCAAACATGCCCCTGGAAGTAGGTGAGGATGCTGGGAACACATCAGCTTTGTGTGTGTATATGTGTGCGAAGAGGGGAGAATTTTCTGGAAGGAGAGGTAAAGTCAGATTCAGTCACCAGGAAAGGCATCTCAGGAGAATTGTGGGTTTGACCACTGACACTCTTTATCTACATAAGTCATGACATCTGAGGCTGCTTCATGGAGACTTTTGCCCCCACAATCTTCTCTCCCCCTTTAAGGAAACTGCATGGACTGGTTTTGTCCATCACAGCTCAAGAACTGCTTTAGCCACTGCCTTGCTCTATTGTGGAAAGGGGATTTCATGGTGAAAGCCAAAATGGACCCACAGGTAAAGGGCTACTGCAAGAAGCACAGCTAGGGTGTTTTTCATTTATTTCCTGACCAACTGAGATATAGAATTGTGTGTTAGTACTGGGATGTGGATATTCATCCTCAGGAGGGCGCCCTAGGCAGAATTTGGGGGGCAGCATTTTGTGCATTTCCCACAGCGTGCGCGGGAGCTACCGGTTCCACTCCCATCGCGCCGCCAAAGAAGGATCCTCCGCCGAAATGCCACAGGCAACAGTGGCAGTCATTGAACTGCTCAATTGCCTGCCGCTGTTTTCCGCGGCATGTCGCCAGAAGGTCCTCCTTCGGCGGCACGACGGGAGTGGAACTGGAAGCTCCCATGCGCCCCATGAGGAGCGCACAAAATGCCGCCCCCCGAATCCTGGCACCCTAGGCGACAGCCTAGGGTCGACTAATGGAAGCGCCAGCCCTGCTCATCCTAGAACGAGCTCTAACACCCTTTTCTTCTTATGAAATGAACATTTATTTTGCATAAGGAATTAGTTATCCTAGGCCAGATTCTCAGCTGATATAACTTGGATTAGCACCACTGACTTCAAAGGAGCTAGATCAATTTATGCCAGCTGAGGATCTGAATGTCACCAAGGAACTAATTAATTTCCTAAAGTCAAGAGATGATCATCAATGGGCACGGTGTTGGGGAGGAGGGATGGAAGGTTTCTATCCCTGGGAAATGGCGCCAGAACCACTCCTTCAGGCCAAGAGCCATAGGAAAGCCAGGCTGCATTGTGCACTGTGGGGTATAAGAACTGACTTGGAACCCAGAGTGGCTCCCCATAGAAAAGCAAAGTAGCAGCATAAGAGAAAGCAGGTTGGAAACATGAAGCCAGCCCACCTGTGGTACATGTTCCAGGATTCAGCAGGAGATTGTAGGGTAGCTTAGCAAAGGGATCCTTTTGCTGAAGGCAGTATAAAAAAGGCAGAGTTCTTGCTGGAAGGGCTACGGAGAGAGAGGCACTAAAGGGCTAGGCAGGAGAAACATAAAAATAAATACATTTGTCTTTAAAGTTGTAAAGGTTAAGTGTGATCTCCAAAGTGTGACTGAGTACACCTAGGGTCTGATTTTCAGAGGTGCTAAGTGCATCTGTAAATCATGTCCTAGACCACTGCTCCAATCTCTCCTATTCCCCTTCCACTCTGCAAACATGCATTATAAAGGCTATGCTTGATTGTGTTCCTTCCTTTAAAATTTTCTAGTAAATGTAGCAATTTTAAAGTAGTTCAATTCCTATTTCAAACAATCAAATTTTTTATTGAGTATTGAATCATTTGCAAATAAGTAGATTTTCCCCGTAGTTTGTTTTTTAAATTAAAAAAATGTATATAAGTAGTATCAACCAACTTTGTTCGGAAACTACAGCAAATTGTTTAAAATATGTTTTTAAAAGAGTCATATCACCTAGGAACTGGTTAACACGACTGTATAGCAGCACATTTAAAACCTGAAAGTGATGAAATACCACCAGTTACAAAATGTGTGTTTTTTGATTGAATAAACAAGGATGTATTTGAACTGAAGGACTGAATTCCAATGAAACTGGGAAATTAATTTGTGACTCCAATGTTCAACGCAGTATTCACATATTATTTGTAATACATACAGTACAAAAAAGCAAGCAGTTAATTGCTTGGTTGTTTAAATTTAAATCTGTCACACAGCAGAGAAGGATTGCATAGCGTCTGTCACCAAGGAAGGAAAATTACAGAAGAATATGCACAGATTTGTTATTTTCCCCCCATATGTTGTTTTCATAAATGTACCTTGAAGCCTGAAACGCTATCTCATGGGAATAGTTTTTAAAATGTGCTTTACTTCTGAGCTGAGGAATATCAAAGCAATCTTGTGTTAAAATTAATTTTATTCCAAATGAAATGTATAATATGTATCCAGATTAGAAGGGAGAGGTGTGATCATTCTCTACCACAAAACTCAAAAGAACGCCATACATTTTCTCAATGTTACTGCAATATATTCCTTTTATTTATTATTGTCTCAGAGGAAGAATGTTACAATGTAGTGTTTTAAGTAGCTTTTACTTGGCAGCAGAGTAGAGGACATAGCTTGCATACAAACACAGGCAGAAAAACAATTTTATACATAACCTTTCACAGTTAGAACAAAAAAGCCACCAAATTGACTACTGAGACCTTTTCAATTCAGGGAATTTTTTAAAAGGATTTCTTGCTTTGATATGATGTGGCCTGGTAAAAACAAAATACCTTGGCGAGAACAGAGCATAAAGCTATTTTCAATACTACTCACAAAGATGGGTCTGAGGTAGAAAGGCGGTCATGGCTTTTCATCTCCTGTAAAACTATTTTCCTTCTCAAAATAACTCTACTAAAATATAATTTTTCCTAGATGAAGGAATCCTATAACAGCCAGACTTTCCCCTTCCCACCTTGACAATTCCTCCATTCCCCTATCCAAAAATAATAATACTTATTTATATAGCACTTTTAATCTTCAGAGCACTTTATAGACACTAGCTAATTAAGCCTCAACACCTCTGAGAGGTAGGTACGTATTATCATCTCATTTTACAGATGGGGAAACTGAGGCAGAATGGTTAAATTCCTTGCCCATGGCTTCAGATAGAATCCATATCAGAGTCGGGATTAGAACCTGTGCTCAGACCATGCCTTAAGCATACACTGGTGAGTGAAAATTATGAATGTAGGACATTCTGATAGGCACAACCTCAGTAAAGATAATCAGGTATTAACAAATCCCGATGTTTTACCTGCATAACCTCTAGAATTACCCAATTTGTAGGTTTTTTCAAGACCAGAGATTTTTCTTCAACAACATTTTAGGATACGAATTTGTTTCCTCTCATTATATCTGAAAATTGATTATTGCATGCCATTTACCAATCAAATATGTGTTCTAAAATTAAAGCAAGTGTCCATGCAACACTGTAAACTCAACAGTGAAGGCAGAAGAACCCATCACCCGATTGCTAATTTGAATATTTGTATCATAAATCAGTGACACAACCTTCCCAAAATTATCCCTACCTTAAGCATATAAATAAATGAACAACAAATTAGCTTTTCAAAAATAAAGAGCAAGACTGAATGAAAATGCCCACGAGCCCTGAACTGGTTTAAAGAAAATGCTCCAGCCTTGATATTACTGGAGAGGGCTTCTTAATTTATTAGATATTTCCAAAAGGAAAAATAAAAAAGAAGTGTGTGTACATTCAGATCTTACGTATAAGATCCCTAGTAACTGGTCTTTACTTTCCAAACTGGAGAATCAAGGCTTTAAAAAAAATGTTTGGCACAACTTGGAACCACAAAGCTTTGTCTCTGGGGGAAAATAAAACTGCATTTTGTTAGAGAGATCTTATTAAAACAACTTAAAATATTGTTAAGTCTTTATGTAGCTATCGCCTGATTTCTGAGTTGAAATAAATCCTAAAAACAAAAAACCCTGTTAGACAACATAAAATCTAGAAATGCCCTTTTGGTGCATAGCACTTATTATTGTAATTTTAAAAGAGGGTCTACAATTGTTAAATGGAGCTTAGCCTTCATGTGTTGCCAATGTGATTTTTTTTGTTAAATAATAATTGTGCAAGTTGTGTGAACTTGTTATTTTGCCAATCTTGGAGACAACTGAAGGGTCTTCAGAAATCTATCTGGTTAGATGACTGACACAATTATAAATAACCTGTACAGAACAGCAAGCGTGTCAGAAAATAAATGTTTCAGCAATGTAAATGCAAAGAACTGAAAGGAATGTATAAATGTAACATTTTACTCCAAACTCTATGCAGTTCTCTTTACTGTTATTAAAAAGAATGTATATAAAGCCCCCGCCCCCTTTCCCAATGCTATATATTTATACAAATCAATGACAAATGTATAATCATTTCCAAATACTGCACTATTCATTAATTTACAGTTGCATAGAAAGGGAAGAAAAAGAAGAAGAAAAAAAGAGCATAATATAAAAACACAACTTCCTCATCTTTGGGTATTCAGTGTTTTACTATTTCAAGTAGAACACACAATCAGAGCTGAACAGCATGTTCCAAGGTCCCATGCAGTCTTCTGACTAAGCAGAACTTGTGATTGGCATTTGTAGAAAAGGGCCATACTGTAGGTCAGGGAGTGTTGGTTGCCTTCCAAATGAGTACTTCACATTGCCTACAGTGATGAGAAATAAATGTCACACTACTATTTACATACACAGCGCAGAGCCCTGAACACCCATGACAGAGTGCAAATACGAAATTTTGAGGTAATTTAAAATAAATGGAGTATTCCAAGTTCTAGGCTTATAGGCTCTGGATTCAGCAAAAAACTTGTCCTGGTTTAACTATTAGCACATGCTAAAAATAAGTCTTTTAAAGTGCTTTGTGCTAAGTACTTTAACAATTTTAGCAATTTACCATTTAAGTTCTTGCTGAATCTCTGAATCTGGGCCAAAGATGGGCCACAGAAAATGTGTGGGCCTCCTGGGTATTACAACCACAGATGATAATGCTTAGCATTTATACAGGGAAGTGCCTTGTCCAAGCCTTATAGTGAGTCAGTGGCGGAGCTGGAATTAATACAGAGCTTCTAGCTTCATGCTCAATCCACTGGGCCAGGATACTTGCTTCCAAGTTTTGGAGCTAGGCTACTTCCTGTACTCAGGGAATAGCACCCCTTCTCTAATGGGTGTGGAAATTGTGGAGTGACAGATTTGTAAGTCTGGCTATCTTCTTACCATACGGTATCTCTACAAAAACTGGGGTTATGGAACTTTCATCAGAGAACTCACGGGCCATGTTTAAAGTCCTCCGAAAGCCTGTTAAAAAGTAAGGTTCTTCTCTGGAAAATAATGCAAGTTAAACTACGGGGGGAGGGAGGGAATTAAAGGGACTGCAGTCCCAAGTTATTTAGTTATTGACTGTAAGACACAATTTAATTTATCACTGTCAGAAATTATGATAATTTGGGAGAAGCCATGAAAACTAGACTATTTCTGTTATTTATAGACATACAGTGTTACTTTCTCATATAATTAGTACATATATTTATAGCATATGCTATTTTTTGTTATGTTTCTGCAATTTATAACAGGAATTACTGAAGTTTTATTAGCAAACATTCCACCCACGAAAAAAAGTGGCATCTGTTTTTGAATCACTTTTTTTGACTTACTGATACAAAAAATCAGTAGCATTTAAATCAAACTAGTTTGCTTTGTTTTTGTCAGCTGAATGTGTATACCTGAAAGCCAATAATTTGTTACAAAACCAAAAGAGCTCTTCTGCCTGTATTACATTAACACTACTGAAAGACTGCACCATGTACCATACCTGCGGTCTGCCAGTGAGACTTGCTGTAAAAATAAAAAATAAAAAAAAAAGTTAAAATGCAAAAGTACAGAATAGTGTGAGAATTAAATATTATTGTATACAGAGAATATTTGCAACACAAGAGGAGGAAAATTTCATATTTGAACTTCATAAAATATAAAAGAGCTGAATGGTGCGTGGATGGCCAAGGCATAATTTTCTTAGCATCATAATTACTCTGATTTATCATATCATTGTAAACAATGAGCATCTGAGTTGCTGACAGTTAACACTTTGTGTCATATATATCTATACAATATTTAAGATTGGTGCATTACAGTAGTGTGAACGATAAATTGAGTCATTCTAGAGCAATCTGGATTCAGTTAAGAGTAATAATATAAATATTATAAATATTGCATTAACTATGTGGATAACTCATAGCTCATTATGAGTGCAACCATTACAACAACTGATGATCATCCCTTAGGAATCAAAGGCTATATGGACTTGTACACTAACTTCCTTAGGGTTATGCTAATAGTATGTTATGCTAATGCTCTCTCTGTTAAGTTCCACAATATTTTTTTCCAATTGATTTTCTTTGGATACATTTTAACAGATGAGCCAGTGCTCTATTTAGCAAGATTTACAAAGCATATTAATGAAGGAGAAAGAGTAAAGGTCAGGGTGTGGGAGGGAAAACAGCACACAAACACACAAATAAACACTGTGAAATAACCTTGGCAAATATGCAGTTAGCTATATTCCACAGCTAACCCCAGGTATTTACTTCATTAAACTGAATGCATTTCAGGAAGTCTTTTAGAAATTGCTAGAGAACAAACAGCCAAAATGAAATGGAGTGGAGAGGAAGAAATCTCAGTGGTGGTTTCACAAAAGAACTGTTTAGCAGCACATCAGTAAGGTTACACGTCAAAGTTAATAAGTAAGTGTCATTAAAATCTCTAGCTACCCCTTTGGCTGTAACAAATTAGAATAGATTGTATTCACCAACTTCGCCTCTTTGGTACATGCTAGTAAACTCAAGTGTTAAGACAGAGGTTGTGGCTAAACTGCACCCTCTTCGGTCTCTTTGTATTTATCTATTTTAAAGATACTGGTCTATCACAGATGTATGTAAAGACCTGTGCTCTTGTGTAACACATCAGTGTACTAGTACAGAGCACACTTCATATCAGCGTGGGCATTTCACAAAACTAGATAGCCAATAAAAACAGAATGCTCTATCAAGAATGAGGATAGTCCAGTGGTTATGGCACGAGCCTAGGACTTGGGAGACCTGAGGTCAATTCCCTGATCTGCCACAGACTTCCTGGTGATCTTGTGCTATTGCTTACGCTCTCTGTGCCTCAGCTCCCCATTTGTAACACTGGGATAACAGCACTTTCCTATCTCTCAGAGGTTTTGTGAAAATAAATGCTCTCTCTATACAAGAGAGCTCACAGAAGCACAGCTGAACCTATGCTCATGGGTGAGGCAGCAGTGCACATGCCCAGCAGTGGAAATGTAGGCACGCAGGGGACTTTAACAGTGTAAATTTAGGCACTATGGGATTTTAGGAACATCTAGGGTTAGACAGCAGCTTAGCAGGGGTTTTGAGCATGTCAAGGTATCTAGACTTGCATCTAGGTACCTGAAGTGAGAGTTAGGTCCCTAAATCCTGTGGTTCTGGGCCTAAGTGCCCTCAACTCCCAGTGAAGTTACAGGAAAGTGGTGGCATTGAGCAACTTGTAGGAGATGTTCAGTACCTCATAGAAGCAGACTTGGTGGCAGTTAGTGCAGAAGATATTTAATACCCCACATTACTGAAAGGATGGGATTGCTAAAGCATCGTGTATATTCAGTCCACGTAAGCAATGTCGATTCAACTTTGTAAAGCACAAAGGACTTCGAGTTGGACTAGTAACACTATTACAAGGCTCCCATTAGTTATAGTAGGTTGGGGAATCCGCTTTAGTCTGGAGGAACTCAATTCTTGTTTGCTGCAATAAATCCTCCAGTAGTGGTCACGGTCTATATACCTTTATGAAATGGTTATTAAAGAAGTATGTTACCTGACATTCTTTAGTCATAAAAAGCCCTCTAACTTGAGCTCTAATTATATGAAACCTGATCCAGGAGACAAAAGAAAACAATGGTGGTAGAATACACAACAGAACATCTTCCCACCTCAAAAATATCCAGGTTTTTTGTTTTTTAATCTGCTTTTAGAAGCAGAGAGCCTCCCTTTCCCAGAGGGAAAACACAGTTACCAGGGCCACCCAGAGGCGGGGGCAGGGGGAAGAGGAGGCGGGAAAGGGGAGGGCAAGTGGGGCAATTTGCCCCAGGTCCTGCAAGGGCCCCCACAAGAACATAGTATCAGAGGGGTAGCCATGTTAGTCTGGATCTGTAAAAGCAGCAAAGAATCCTGTGGCACCTTATAGACTAACAGAGGTTTTGGAGCATGAGCTTTCGTGGATGAATACCCACTTCTTCAGATGCATCTGACGAAGTGGGTATTCACCCACGAAAGCTCATGCTCCAAAACGTCTGTTAGTTTATAAGGTGCCACAGGATTCTTTGCTGCTTTCACATGAATCTAGTATTGCAACTTTTTTTATGGAAGGGGCCCCCGAAATTGCTTTGTCCCAGGCCCCCTGAATCCTCTGGGTAGCCCTGCCAGTTACCTATCTGTCTGTTACATGCGATTCTCTGGAGCACTTCAGGCAGCTGCCTTGGGGGTCACTAACAGGCACAGGCCTGTTACAGTCAGCCCGGGGCTTCAAACCCAGAGACCAGGGCATGCCCCACCTGGACCCTATCTTACTAATTACAGTGCTTAACAGATACTTCACTAACTACAGTAAACAAAACTATTTACAGCTCTAATACACAAAGCGAAGAAGGAAACCGCTGACCACTTGCGGGGCAAGGGAGAGAGGTGCTCAGGGGCAGCAAGAAGGAACTGAAAGGGCGTAGGGCTGCCAGCGCCTGATATACTGATGCATGAATGCAGGACTCCAGAGTGCACCACAACCGACCCTACAGATACTGACTGCTAAGGCAAATGTGCATGTGATCGCGCACACACCTAGAATTGAACAGATATGAGCAAACACTCGAAGAAGAATTCTTATTTTTCATAGTTAATTTTCCTCCTTTACAGCTAGTCTGGGGAAAAAAACAAAACAAATGTTTTCCTGACTCCAGAAAAAGGTCAAAAGTATTGTATCTGTTGAGGATAATGGACCCTTATTTTAGTCCCATGGACCAGTTAATGTCATTACAACATACAAAGCTTTCCCAACAGATTATACTTTGGATTGTAAGATTTCACTACAGAAGGCCTTCTGAGGGACCATACTTCCATTAGGTTTTATTTTTTTGAAACTGCAGCTATCATGAATTTGCTCCCAAGCTCCTCACTGAGTCTAACTCAGGGAAATTACATATTAAAAACAGGCTGTACTCTAACATTACAGTCTTACAAAATGACAGAAGGCACTTTGTCCTTATCTCATTCTACAATAGTGCTTCATCTCACATGCTGAAATACTCAGCCACAACAAATTGAGTTAAGGAATGACAACAATACCTGTATTATTACTAAATATCTTATTTAGTGCTGTCAATTAGTCACAGTTAACTCATACGATTAACTAAAATTTTTTTGAGATTAAAAAATTAATCGCAATAAATCGCAGTTTTAATTGCACTGTTAAACAATAGAATACTAACTGAAATTTATTAAATATTTGTGGATTCTGTTCTACATTGTCAAATATATTCATTTCAGTTACAACACAGAATACAAAATGTACAGTGATCACTTTATATTATTTTTATTACAAATATTTGCACTGTAAAAATGATAAAATAGTATTTTTCAATTCAGCTCATGCAAGTACTGTAGTGCAATCTCTATCATGAAAGTGCAATTTACAAATGTAGATTTTTTTTTGTTACATAACTGCACTCAAAAACAAAACAACGTAAAATTTTAGAGCCTACAAGTCCACTCAGTCCTACTTCTTTGTTCAGGTAAATTGCTAAGACAAACAAGTCTGTTTACATTTAAAGAGATAATGCTGCCCACTTCTTATTTACAATGTCACCTGAAAGTTAGAACAGGCTTTTGCATGGCACTTTTGTAGCCAGCATTGCAAGGTATTTACGTGCCAGATATGTTAAACATTCATAGGCCCCTTCATGCTTCGCCCACCATTCCAGAGGACATGCTTCTATGGTGATAATGCTCGTTAAAAAAAAAAAAAAAATAACATTATTACATTTGTGACTGAACTCCTTGGGGGAGAATTGTATGTCTCTGACTCTATTTTACCTGCATTCTGCTATATATTTCATGTTATAGTAGTCGCAGATGATGACCCCCCACATGTTGTTCGATTTAAGAACACTTTCGCTGCAGATTTAACAAAATGCAAAAAAGGTACCAATGTGAGATTTCTAAAGATACCTTGGGTTGAGTGCTGTAGCTTTAAAAATTTGAAGTGCCTTTCAAAATCTGAGAGGGACGGGGTGTGGAGCATGCTTTCAGAAGTCCTGAAAGAGCAACACTTCGATGTGGAGATTATAGAACCCGAACTACTAAAAAAAAAAAAAATCAACCTTTTGTTCATGGCATCTGACTCGGTGATGAAAATGAACATACATCAGTCTGCACTGCTTTCGATTATCATCAAGCAGAACTCATCATAGTATGGATGCATGTCCTCTGAACAGTGGTCAAAGAATGAAGGGACATATCAATCTTTAGTGCATCTGGCATGTAAATATCTTGTAACATCAGCTACCACAATGCCATCCGAATGCCTGCTTTTACTTTCAGGTGACGCTGTAAACAAGAGGTGGGCAGCATTATCTCCTGCAAATGTAAATAAACTTGTTTGTCTGAGCAATTGGCTGAACAAGAAGTAGGACTGAGTGGACTTGTAGGCTCTAAAGTTTTACATTGTTTTACTTTTGAATGCAGTGTTTTTTGTACATAATTCTATATTTGTAATTTCAACATTCATGATAAAGAGATTGCTTATATTAGCTGAATTGAAAAATACTATTTCTTTTGGTTTTTACAGTGCAAATATTTGTAATAAGCATATAAAGCAAGTGCTGTACACTTTGTATTCTGTGTTGTAACTGAAATCAATGTATTTTAAAATGTAGAAAACATCCAAAAATATTTAAATAAATGGTATTCTATTACTGTTTAATAGCTTGATTAATCTTGATTAATTTTTTTAAATCGTTTGATAGCCCTAATCTTAAATCCTAGAAAGTAAGATCCCTGAGGGAGGTCCTGCTTCCATGCTAATTTTCTGCACAATGTCTATCACAATGGAGCCCTAATCTATGTTTGGGATTCTTAGAAATTGCCATAAAAATAATGAATAAGAAATAATTAGCATTCATATGTTTTGACTGCAAAGTTCAAAGCACTATAAATAACTAATTATATTAATTGCTGGGGAATTGAAGAGCGCAATTAAGGTGCAAGAGGAAAGACAGAGGGGTCCTGGAAGAACAACCACTTTGCTCATTTGGATGCAAGGGAGCAGGGCAAGGGCTTCCCCTCTCCCTGGGGTCCTCCTTCACCAGGATTAGCAAGGGGAGGAAAGGAGGGCATCAGTTCATAATCAATTGAATGGTTATGATTCATAGACAGTTTCACAGCTGACATCCCAACAGAACAGCAAAATAAGCCATTACATTTCACCCACTGCTTTCATTAATGGCTGTAAGAGACAATGCGACTCATCAAGTGTGCACACACCTCCCATATACTTTTATCATAAGTAGAACTCATCATCCAACATTTTATAGCAGACGTTATTCTGGAACACACACTGAATAATACACGTTAGATGCGTTTCAACATTAAATTACCTGCTCTCTTGATCTGACCCCTTCTCCCCCAACTAGCAGAAGAAACCAAACTCCTTAATGAGGATGAACATTTTACTAAGCTTCAATTTTTAAAACTGAACACTACTTTACAGTTAGAATGGTCTTAAACCTCCCTCTCCCACAACTTATTTGAATTTGCTCCAAACTTTTTGATTACTCAGTACGTAAGAACCACAACATAAGCATTTTGCACCACTGTTGAGCAAAATAATTAGCGTTTGGACCTACCTCTCAAAAACCAAATCTTAGCCTGATGTACTTTTAAATGAGTGAGATAGAGACCTAAAATAAGGTTTATAAATAAAACAGCAGGTGTAAAGTTTAATGTAAGTGGAGCTACTCTAGCTTCATGAAAGGGAAACATAAAAAGGCACAGCTGACTGGGTTGCAGTGAAGGAATTTCTCAAAGTGAATTTCTCAAAGGAAATTCTATTTTGAGCTAACAGCACTAGTTTGCAATGGTTACTGGTGAGACTTCGGCAAAAGTGGCTGATATTACCATTAGCAAAGCCCAGGAGTTATATTGTGACTAACAGCATCCTGCATTTGGGGGAGGGGCGGGGGAGATGTGGGGGACAACAGGAGGGGATCACGTCAGCTGGAAGGACTGTGGCTAACTCTGTGAGGAACGCTCTGGTGGTGCTAGGGAAACTCATATCAGAGGTGGGGCTGAGGGCACCTTTTAATAGGATGCAGAACCACTATTACAAGCTCAGTACCACTCCCCAATGTAGAAAGGGCATGGAGTTTAGAGTTGCTGTGGGCAGCAGATTCTTCCACTCCTGTTCAGGGAAAGCAAAGAGTGGGATTATGGCTGTCTCTAGAACAGGAATGCAAGGGAGCTGAAGAACCTTCCATTCCCTGCAGATCTGAGCACGTCCAACCATGATCTAACCCCATATTGCTTTCACCATTGCATTATAGGCCTTCACAAAAGCAAAACAAAAAACATGGGAGGAGGGGATACTTTTTCTTTGCATTTTCCATTCACCGCAGTGACAAAGAAACAGTCTTATGGCCAAATCTGAGCAGTGCTGAGCACCAGCACTACCGACTGACTTCAGTGAGAGTTCCTGGAGCACAGAACCTCTCAGAATTAGGCCCTTAACATGCACTATAGTGGCCAGGAATCTAGCACTAACTCAGGACCTCAGGGGACTGTTGAAACAAGCCATGTTTTGCAAGATACTAAGCTGCTTCTCAAAAATGTGTAAAATGCATTTTCTCTGATGCAATGCTTCAAAGTAGGACCGGCGCTAGAGTTTTTCGCGCTAGGTGCACGACCATTTCACAGCCCCGCGCACCGCTCCTGCAGCTCCAGTGGAGCTGCCACAGCCATTTCTGCGGAGGATCCATTGGTCCGCGGCTCCGGTGGAGCTACTGCAGCCGTGCCTGAGGGAGGTCCACCAGAGCCGTGCGGGACCAGCGGACCGTCTGCAGGCATGCCTGTGGCAGCTCCACCAGAGCCGCGGACCAACGGTCCTCCGCAGGCACGACTACGGCAGGTCCACCGGAGCCTCCTGCTGCCCCCCCGGCAAAATGCCGCCCCCCGAAAATCCTGGCGCCCTAGGCCATTGCCTAGTTCACCTCAATGGAAGCGCCGGCCCTGCTTCAAAGACACGCAAAGTGTGTAGCAGAGATAAAGGAAGTGTTTTAATAGGGTTCAGTAGAGTTTGGGAAACAGAATACAACAGTGAGCAAATAGCTGACTTCTTTGGCAGGAATAAGAGATAAAAAGCCCTCAACTTTTTTTTTTGTGGACATTAAAAACAAAGCTTTATGAAGACACTATTGAACACCAGAGCTTTAAAGTGTTTATGGATGTTTTTGCTCTTGCTTAGCTAATATTGAAAACAAATTTGTTACATATTATAAACACAAGCTCCCACTGCTAGGAACAATAGCATATACAAAATGCTGGCAGAACTAAAGCGATTCAATCTTGTGTGAACAGAGAATGCATCAACACTCAGTAGGAAGAGAGGTCAGCAGATACATGTATTAATTGCTGTAAAGCGCTCACAGATGTCTGAGGTACCTCCAGCTGTATAATCTTTACTAGGGAGCCTTCACAGCATTGGAAGAGAGACCATAATTCTCTCTCCACCCCCAACTCTTCGTACTTCTCTCCATGGCTGGTCCAGTCTCCACGCCTTTCCTGCATGTCAACAGTGTCTTTTCTATGGGGTATGGGAGAAGGCTTTCCAAGGAAGGCCTCACCCCTCGATCCTGGAAAGCCATCCCCAGAGAGCTCTCACTGGGTGAATTTATGTGGGTCAATCTGGTCAGGCTCAGGAGGCAATGCCTGATGTGTGTCTCTCGATATTTTATATGGTTATATTTGATCTATTTGAAGATATTTTAATTGATGCTGGTTATATTTTAATTGCCTGTGAATTAAAGCAGGGAGGTGCTGGGTATTAACATGTTCATTTCCTGTGGGCAAGTACAATGTAAGGTTGGTGTTCCCCTGATTAGGAGCAGTCACTGCCTAGAAAATTGCACAGATTCCTGATGTGGGAGGTCAGTGGTGTGGTGAAGGAGCCAATCCTGCAGCTCCTATTTTCCCGCAACTCTCACTAAATTCAATCACCGGCACCCAGAATTCCAGGGGCTACATTTACTGCTGGTATAAGTGAGCATAACTATTTACATCAGCAGAGAATCTCCATTTCTTCTAGACACAAATGAAGATCTTGTTTGAAGCAATACGCTTTTCTTAAAGTAGGCCACATATTAGAGTGAATATTTTTTCTTTTTTAAACACAGGATGACTATGATTTGATTTGGCTTCCATTTTATCACTCGCTATGTATGTTAAACAGTTTCAAAGAACAGGATTACACAGCCATCACATCTTGGGAAACGTTCTTATCAGAGTTAAACTTCATTTTTTTGGGTCAATATTCTGCATATGACTTATTTGCAAATAAGCTTCAGTCTCATATCTATACTGCTCTGTGTTAAGTTTCCAGAGAATGACAAGGAGAAAGACACAATGGGGGTCGGGGGAGGGAAGGGAGACAGATTTCACTATACTTAACACTTACAGCAGCAAGTAGGAAACGTGCTGTTGATTTGTTCCATAACATCTGTTAGATCTGTGCTTGTATCATGAGGTGGGCCTAACAAGTCATCTGCAGATATGAAAACAAGATGAGCAATGAATTTAATAAGGGGGAGGAAAAAAAAAAAAGAGAGACAATAGATTCTGAAAGTCATTCCCATCTAACCTACCGGCTAAATGCTCTTTTATATCTAAACCAGAACCCCCTACTTGAAGCATTTGTAATGTAATGTGCAGGAATTGCTCACTGATAATTGCCAGTCTTAGGAGGGGAGGTGGAAGTTCAATTATCAATTAACAACTAATCTCATCTTATTTTTTTATTATTAAGGCTTAACCACTGTTCCTGAGGTTTAATCAAAGGAAATTGCCCACATGAAGCAGAATGTAAGAACTTACTGTTAAAATAAATAAAATATTCTCTTATCTTGTTAAGCATATTTGGCAACTGCACATTTGATATTCTGCTCTATTTTCAAACAATTTGTCATGTCATTTCCAAAACAAACAAATCTGAGATTTTTCAAAAAACATTTATCTTCCAGATAGTCTTTGTTCAATATGCATCAGCAGGCCTATCAGTGCAAATGTTTTTCAGGCCATTTGCTTGCTTGCTTGTTAAATTCAGTCAATGAAATGAATAGGGAAATCTGTTTGCTTCACTTTTGGCAGTGTTATTACAAAGCATCATATGTAAATCTATCAATTTATGAAAACAGCATGACAAAAGTTCCATATCACATTTACATTTTTTATGCCAATACTGAAAGAAAATGCCTTAGTATGAAAAACAAAAATCAATATTTTTTTTAAATTGTTTCCATTGCATTGGAATCAGATTATCCATAGTTCAGTGATTTGCACACAAGGAGTGGTGGTCTGTCCCCTGTTAGCAAAGGTTTAATCACTGAGGCCTTGAATCAAGAGTTTAACCCTATTAAGGGCTTTAAGCCCGTGCTTAAGTTCAACTGAAGTCAATGTGAATTTGAATTAAGTGCTGTCCTGGCAGGGATGGATTTAAGCATGTGCTTCAGTGCTGTCCTGAACTGGACCCATAGTCCTGTAGTAGTATAGCTCCATTACTTTTACAAAACACTATCTAGTACTACATCTATATAATATTATGGTAATTAAAATGTACATCAACTGCCAAAATACATGAATAAAGTATGTTGATGGAACAAAGTATGATGCATTAGTCTTGCTTTTTAGTGTTTATCTGCAAAGGTTTTCCCAGTCATTGGTGCAAATTACTGAGGTTCCAATAGAGTAAGGTTTAAAATACCCATTTAGGGTAAGATTCACCCCTGCGCAGAGGGTCTGCATAACTTAAGTCCCACTGAAGTCCTAACAAATAAAAGTCTTTTTTCATCAGAATGTCACTATGAGACGAAGAGGTTTATTACGCCCAGAATTGCATTTAGACCCAGGAAATGACACTACTCGCTGTCTTTAAAGAAAGAGTGCTTTGCTGCCAATCAATATAACGTGAGATGCACACCACTGCTATAGGTTCCTTCAGTCCAATGGGATTTAATTCTTCCCTTGGTGCATTAAGGGATTGTGTCAGTAATTCTCCTTCCCAGAAGGGACAGGAGACCAAGTAGTATAGACTGTCATCCATTACTGATAAAAAAAGAAGTTCTCTTTCCCCAAATCACACTATATTTTTCTTCTTATGATGCCCAGTTCTGAAAACCTCTTACTGTCAATTGCAGTGAGCTTTGCACCCAGCAGTGTTAGCTACAAATTTATAATGGGACTGATATGGCTACTTTAGGCACACATCAGTAAAACTGATTCCAACCATTTATAGACAAACATGGCATAATATTTGACCAAAGCACTAACCCGTCTGATGAAACTGTGAGCTGGCGTCCTGGTCAAATGAGTAGCTGTGAGCAGAATACTGGGGTGAAGCACAGGAAGAGACTCCATTAACTCTGGAATCCGATTCAGGCTGAAAGATATTTAAGAAACAAAAATTCCATCATTATAGTAATGCAGAAATTTATGTAAATTACAGATACCAAGTTGCATGTGTGTGTACACGTTGCTCCCTTTTTAATCGTCATCCATTTTTCTTGCTTTTCTCTTCTCATGTTATTTCTTGTTTCCTTTTAATTCTCCTCCACTCATCTCTGTTCAAATATGGGTTGATCTTAGGAAGATAATAGCTTCTAGGAAAATAATTTATAAAAAAGATTTGACTTTTCAATGTTGTCATAATCAGCCTCCAATTAGCTCCCTCACATTAAGGCAGTGTTTGGCTGTGCATGTGTTCCACAGAGAAACAATCTCCATTACACAAAACAATCCACTCTTCTTGCCCAAACCCATAGGTCAGGCCAGGAAGGGATAATATGAAAGGATCTTACAACGGGGTTTGGGTCTTGCATTAGACTATCTTGGAAACCTGAGGAGAGGTTAACTCTAAACTGCTCAGTCTCGTATAACTTTATAAAATTCTGCCCATACACCATGTCAAACACACACTATTTTCAATAAGAATTATGTCCAAATGAAGTTTCAAACTTCAGCTGCTTGTTATAGCCTATTCTAAAATGCATGGAGTATGCATTTTAAAAAATGTGTGTGTGTGTAGATATGAATATAGCTGAACGGCTTGGTAATAGCGACCATAACGTAGTTAAATGTAACCTCTCTGTAGGGGGAGAAATACCAAAGAAATTCAAAACAGTAGCATTTAACATCAAAAAGGGGAATCACTCAAAAATGAGAAACAAGCTAAATGGAAATTAAAAGGAACAGTCACAAGAATGAAAGGCCTGCAAGTTGCAGTGAAACATTTTTAAATCATCATTATAGAGGCTCAAACTAAAGATATACTCCAAATTAAAAATACAACAACATTAGGAGGACCAAAAAATACCACCATGGCTAAACAGAAGAGTAAAAGAAGCAGTTAGAGACAAAAAGACATCCTTTTAAATTGGAAGTCATATCCTAGTGAGGAAAATAGGAGGAAGCATAAATCTCTGGCAAGTATAAAAGTGTATTTAGACAGGCCAAAAAAGAATTTGAAGAGCAACTAGCAAGAGACAAAAACTAACAGCAAAAATGTTTTGAAGTACTTGAGAAGCAGGGAGCCTGCCAAGCAATCCGTGGTGGCACTAGACAACTGAGGTGCTAAAGGAGCACTAAAGGAAGACAAGACCATTTGGAGAAGTTAAATGAAGTCTTTGCATCGGTCTTCAATGCAGAGGCTGTAGGGGAGATTTCCCATACCTGAGCCATTCTTTTTAGAGGACAAATCTGAAGAACTGTCCCAGACTGAGGGGTCAATATAGGTGCTCTCGGAATAAACTGATACATTAAACAGTAATAAATCACCAGCACCAGATGATATTCACCCAAGAGTTCTGAAAGAACTCAAATATGAAATTGCACAACTAACAACTGTGGTATGTAACCTATCGCTTAAAATAGGCCCTCTGTATCAGATGCCCCATGCAACTGTCTTCCCTCCAGAGGCAGATGGCAGGGTTTAGAGGCTAGGACGTGGATAAGAAACACTCTCTTCTTCCCTTGTCAGCTGCTGTTGCTTTTCCACCCACTGGTGGTAAAGACAAGGAGCCACAGGAAACCTCAGCCACGCATCAACTTCCTTCTCCTGCACCCACCTCAGCTATCTCTGCTGGGTACATCCTTACTCCAGTAGTAAGAGAATGAGGAAAGCTAGCTCTCTGCTTTTAGCAAAAAGAGGGGGAGCTGTACTCTACCCCTGCTCCTCCTTATGGTTTAATCCTGTGCCCAGTGAAGTAACTAGCAATCTCCCACTGACATCAATAGTGCAGAATCAGGCCCTGTATGAAACCTCTGTTCAGGAGATTAGTCAAGTAGGAAAGAACCACGACAGTTTTGTAATGTCCCTAGTAATAGGGTCTTGTTTTTGTGTGGCATGGAACCTGTAGTTTCTAAAAGAGATGAAGAAGAAAAAGAAAATAGCCTTTTTATTTCTCTTCTTTACAATTAGCATGTTGGTGTCAAAACTGTCACAAGCCAGTTCTGTTTCAGCTCCGTGTTTGGCACTATAATCAGAAGACAGACATGACAATGTTGTGTGACAGCTACCAACGCTTTGGGCTTTGCTAAAATAAAAACAGCACGCTCACCTCTGAATTGTGGCCTGGGATATATGTGAGTGATGCATATTTCTGCTACATTTGTTCCCCAAAGAATTTCATTCAACATTCTCAAATACAGATCAGACTGTTATGGCAGGACAGTTTTTAAGTTTCATTAGTTTTCTCCCCACACATCTGTGTAGAGAGATACCCACTCTGCATCTACTGGAGAAAAAAGTATCAGTGCTTTCATTGACAGGTTATTAACCCAAACAGCAATCATAAGGCTACCCGCTGTAACTAGGCAGCTGAGTGAGAAAAGACAGTCTTGCAGCTGACAGAAGACAGGAACAAACAGATCATGAGAACTACCAGTGATGGCAAAAAAAATTACTGTAAATAGGACAGTCTATTTTCAGACTAATACTAGTGATTATTATAAAGAAACATTGTGACAGTCAGCTAACCATCCATCTCATCAGTGGTGAAAAATGATCTCTTAAATTATATATTTTAAAAACATATTTCTTTAAGAAAGTCAATAAAATTAAAGGAAAAGCAAAAAATAAATTTTATTTGGACTTTCAAAAAGCTTTGATAAAATCCCTCACAAGAAAACAAAGAAGGGACTGCGTTGAAGGTAAAGGTTTGTCATGGATTAGAAACTGGCTAAGAAACAGAAAAAGTAGGAATAAATGGTCAGTATGGAAGGTTAATAGTGAGGTGTCCCAAGAATCCACACTAGGACCAGTGGTGATAATCAATGCATTAATGATCTTTCACATAAAACAAAGTAATGCGCCCTTGAAAGTACAACTGGAATTATTCATAAACACTGATGTGTTGTAAGTGAATCATCGAAGAAAAAGACCAAGTTGTCATTGTAGACAACTCACTAAAAACCACCTGTTTAGTGTGTAGTAGTGGGTAAAAAAGCAAAGAAAATATTAGGCGTTTGTTTAGAAAGGCATACCAAAACTATGGAAAATGTTATGTAAATCAGTGGTACACCCTCATCTTGAACATGGCACTCAGTTCTGACCACCCCATCTCAAGAAGGGTAAGAGCAGAAAGAGAAATGGTTTGGAAAAGGGCAGCCATGATGATTAGAAGCATCAAATGACTCCCATATGAAGACAAAGGGAATTTAGATCTATTTAGGTCAGAGAAGAGGTGACATGATAGATGAGTTTAAAATAATGAACTGTACAGTGAAGGTGAATTGTGCTCTTCCATTTACCCAGTTAGAAAGAACCAAGGAGGACACAATAAAATTAAAAGGCAAACCTGCTACAAGTAATTTTTGTTGATGTTGCACGACACAGAATTCACCTTAATTGCCAAATGATATTATTGAGAAAAAGAGCTTATGAGGATTCCAAAAGGATTACACAATTATATGAAGAAGAAGAATATCCACAGTTATATTGGACAGAATAAAGAGTCTTAAGGAATGTAAACCCTCATACTTTATGTTGCAGGCTAATTACTAACTATCTGCAATTTAATAGAAATTTCCCTCAAGAGCATGTTACTGCACAACCATCTACAAAGGAAGTTTAAAAAAATCTTCCCCTGAAACACCAGGTAATGGCCACTGTCATCTAAGATACTGGACTAGATGGATCACTTCTCGTAACTGTTGTTCTTTGAGATGTGTTGCTCATATCCATTCCAATTAGATGTGTGTGCTATGTGCACAGTTGTCTGAAAGTTTTTCCCCTAGCAGCACCCATCGGGTCAGCTGTGGAGCCCCCTGGAGTGGCACCTCTATGGCACTCAATATATGACCCTGCCGACCTGGCGCTTCCTCAGT
This sequence comes from Gopherus flavomarginatus, assembly GCF_025201925.1. NCBI lineage: Eukaryota > Metazoa > Chordata > Testudines > Testudinidae > Gopherus > Gopherus flavomarginatus. Next base: position 106,564,829 of record NC_066620.1, read on the forward strand.
TCTTTCTTGCGGGCTACTCCAACAGAGGGGAAGGCGAGTGGGTCTGGAATGGACATGAGCAACACATCTCCAAGAACAACAGAAGTTGAGAAATTGTTTCTTCATTGAGTGTTTGCTCATATCAATTCCAGTTAGGTGACTCCCAAGCCCTACCGAGGAGGTGGGGTTGTAGTTATGGAACGACAGACTGGAGCACTGCTCGGCCAAAGGCTGCATCGTCTCTAGCATGCTGGGTTATGGCATAATGAGTGGCAAATGTGTGCACTGAGGACCACGTCGCCGCCCTGCAAATTTCTTGAATTGGCACAATGCAGAACTCCCACAGCTGAAGGGCTTCCTAACAGAGGGGGAGAAGAATGGGTGTCACCCTGCTTGTTTATGCAAAACATTGCAGTTGTGTTGTCTGTCGTGACTCCTGCACATTGACCACTCAAGTGGACCTGTCACGCTAATTGAACCATTCTCAGCTCCTTGATGTTGATGTGGAGTGAGAGCTCATCTTGAGACCAGAGACCCTGCGTTTGAAGGTTCCCTAGGTGAGGGCCCCACCCCAGCACCGACACGTCCATTATCAGGGACATGTCTTGTTGGTTGAGCCACCAGCCCATGGATTGGAGGACATGACCTGGAAGAGTGACCACAGAGTCCAGACTGTCGCATCCCAGACGATATGCTGATGCAAGCCAAATCTGGAGAGGTCTGAGATGCATCCTGGCATGTTGTACCATGTATGTACAAGACGTCATGTGACTGAGTAGTCTCAGGCAGGCTCTTGCTGTGGTGGTAGGGTACTGTTGGAAACCTTGAATGGAGTCTGAGAGTTAGAAAACGGATCTCTGGCAGGAATGCTCTGGCACAACCTGAGTCCAGCACTGCCCTGATAAACTCTACCCTTTGAGTTGATATCAGCATCGACTTGCTGTCATTGAGAAGGCGGCCCAACCTGATGAATGTGGACCTCATGATATGTATCTGCGCTTCTACCTGGTCCCTGGAGTGCCCCCAGAGCAGCCAGTTGTTGAGTTACGTATACACCTGCACCTGCCTCCGGTGAAGGAAGGTGGCAACAACTGATATGCACTTAGTGAATACCTGAAGGGCTGTGGACAGGCCAAAGGGGAAATGCATAAATTGGAAGTGGTTGTTATTGACCACAAACCTGAGGTATCGTCTGTGAGCAGGACGTATGGATATAAGAAACTGCGTGTCCTGGAGATCGAAGGCAGCGAACCAGTCTCCTGAATCCAGACAGGGGATGATCAAGTTCAGGGAGACAATGCAGAACTCCAGCTTCACCATGAATCTGTTGAGACCCCACAGACCTAGAATGGGTCTGAGACCTCCTTTGGCTTTGGGGATTGGGAAATAACAGGAGTAGAATCCCTTAGTCCCTTAGCTCCTGAGGAATCTCCTCTACTGCCCCTGCGGCGAGGAGCACCCGCATCTTCTGGATAAGGAGCTGCTCATGAGAAGAGTCCCTGAAGATGGATGGGGAAGGGAGAGGAGAAGCAAAATTGGAGAGAATAGTCCACTTCTACCGTGTGAAGAACCCAGAGGTCTGATATTATTTGGGAGCAAGCACAGTAGAAGTGGGCTAGATGGTTCAGAAAACACAGAGTTGAGGATCTGGTTCATACTCTGACATACTGTCCCTGGGTGCACCTTCAAAAGGCCTGCTTGGAGCCCAAAGAGGTGCACACCTGGCCCTGAGTGGACAAGAGCTGGGATGGTTTCTGCCTGCCATCCCTACCGTGCTTCCTAGAAAAATCCTGTCTAGGACAAGGTTGGTAGGGACGTTGATGGGGCTGTGGAATAGATCTTCCTGCCAAAAAGGTTGAGACCTTGACTGGTGCCGAGAACGGGACCTCTGTCAAGATGGGGATTGGTGCCGGGATGGTCAGCGGTGCCACAAGTCCAAATGGGGCCGCGAATTCAAGCAGCGTGGTGAGATGGATCTGTGCTGCGATTCAGAGTGGTGCCTCCTTGTTGATAACGGCGAGCGATGCCTTGGAGATGCAGGCGGACACAACATCGCCGGCTTGCCTTGGGATGGTGCTGCCTTTAGTGGCGCTGGAGGCTTGTCGTGGAGAGAAAGGGACCATGGTGCCATCACGGCAATGCCTCAAAGGCAATGCCTCAAATCCCTCACAGCCTCAAAGGTGTCTGATAGCCCCACCTCTTTCACCACATGGCTTGGGAAGTCCAATGGCACCGGACTCAACAGTCCCGCCAATGTTGACAGTGCTGGCTTCAAAGCTCTCAGTGCCAGCTGCTCCTCTCTGGGATACGCCCCATTGGCCAGCTCTGAAGGAGTGGGTCTTGAAGGTGGAGATCTGCTCCTACCCTGCTTCTCTGGTGCCAGGGAATGGGACCGGTGCCAGACAGTTCCCACTGACTTTGGCACTGGAGAGTGGCGGTGCCACTGGTCTCTGTACCCAGCATCTTTCCATGGTGCTGCTTCTGCCACGGAAGCTGGAGCGCTCTGCACCAATTAACTTTATGCTGGGTGTTGCTGCGCCGAGGTGGATTGCAGTCTCAGCACCGTCTCCATAAGGAGCTGCTTTAAATGGAAGTCCTGCTCCTTTTTTGTTCTAGGGCGAAACCCTTTACAAATCCTGCACCTATTGGCTTGGTGCGCCTCTCCCAGACACTTTCGACAAGTGTCGTGGGGGTCGTCCAGTGGTTTGGGCTTACTGCAGGACTTGCAGGGTTTCAGCCCTTGGGACTGAGGCTTGCCCAGAGTCCCCAAGGGGAGATAAACAGTCGGGGTGGAGGGGAAAACCCCATTCCCAACAGCTAAACTCTACTAACACCAATAATGAACTAGAACTACAACTAACACTAAAACTACAGTATCAGAGGGGTAGCCGTGTTAGTCTGGATCTACAAAAGCAGCAAAGAGTTCTGTGGCACCTTATAGACAAACAGACGTATTGGAGCATGAGCTTTCGTGGGTGAATACCCACTTCATTGGATACATGTAGTGGAAATATCCAGGGGCAGGCATATATATGCAAGCAAGAAGCAGGCTAGAGATAACAAGGTTAGTTCAATTAGGGAGGATGAGACCCTCTTCTAGCAGTTGAGGTGTGAAAACCAAGGGAGGAGAAATTGCTTTTTTAGTTGGCTAGCCATTCACAGTCTTTGTTTAATCCTGAGCTGATGGTGCCAAATTTGGAGATGAACTAGAGCTCAGCAGTTTCTCTTCGAAGTCTGGTCCTGACGTGTTTTTGCTGCAGGATGGCTACCTTTAAATCTGCTATTGAGTGTCCAGGGAGGTTGAAGTGTTCTCCTACAGGTTTTTGTATATTGCCATTCCTAATATCTGGTTTGTGTCCATTTATCCTTTTCTGTAGGGACTGTCCAGTTTGGCCAATGTACATAGCAGAGGGACATTGCTGGCATATGATGGTGTATATTACAGCAAACTGAAAGGCTAGGAGAATGAGAGGAGAACTTTCTAAGCAAGCCACCACAGTTTCAATGACCACCATTGGCAGCAAGAAGTAACTGAGGCAGCGCCGGGTCGGCATGGTCATATATTGAGTGCCATAGAGGCACCACTGCAGGGGGCTCCACAGCCGACCTGATGGGTGCTGCTAGAGGGAAAAACCGTCTGATGAGAGTGCACACGGTGCGCACACACCTAACTGGAATCGATATGAGCAATCACTCGAAGAAGAACCACTGTATCAATTCCCATTTTCCTACCTAAATATTTAAGCCACTTGAGTCTTGGTGAAAAATGCTCAAACAACAGCAACAGCGAATGAAGCTGTAACAGTAAATGGACTTTATCCACTTCTCAGTTGGGGAATATGCACTGATGTGGCCAACTGGTTCATTCGGAACGAGATTAAGACCACTCACTAGGCCCACGTAGGCCAGGGAATATTTGTCACATGGAACTAGAATTGATCTGAACTGGTGATCTAGAAGGGAAAGGTGATGCATTGTCTCTGCAAATTTCTTAAGTCTCCAGATCCAAAACAGTGCAATCAAAACAATGCTTAAAAGCTTTTACAGCTTTTTCTGTACCTAGACAAGACTTGCAATCTATAGAAGCTGTGTGTGCACATTTCAAGAATCAAAAAACCCACCCATAGTTATTGGCACTTTCAAGAAAGTGGTAAGTTTCTGTACTGCAACATTCAGTTGTAGCTACACCATCATTTTACTGCACATACCAGATGTATATATGTGCTACTCAAAAGAGCTAGTGAAGGAATTGTCTAGTTTTCCCCACTTTCCTTAGGAATTAATTTCTTCACTGTCTGTGAGACAAATCTCTTGGCCCTCTCTATCACTGTAATTCTGAGCAATGGTGCAGTGCCCAACTTTAACAGCCAGACCAAGCATCGAGGAAAGGAGTGATAAGGAGAAGAGACAGAAGGGCTAGGCAGGGGTATTGTGGCTAGGGCCCACTGGCTGGAGAGGGAGAGGGATATTTTGTCCTCACTTTTTATTTGTTTTGAGAAAATTGCTGTATTTATTTTTGTTATTTAAGTCGTTCTGAAACATTCATAGATCTCAAAAGTGCCTTGAGCTCTTGGAAAGACATTGTAAATCGATCAATCAAGCCAGCCAGCCATATTATTAGCATGTTGAACATGAAGGATTATTATGTGGTTATTGGCAGGAGGGTGCCAAAACTGGCAGTTTTAGGGATAGAAAATGTTTTATTTGCTTCATGTGACAGGCTTCATTGATGGAGGATTTTTGAAGCATCATTTTGCTTTAGGTTTTGTTTTTTGCTATAGCGAATATATTTATAACTGAAGGTAGAAAAATATACACCCTTTTCCACCCTATCAATAAAACTGACGGCAACAGAGTAAGATAATTAATGGAGAAATGTCCACAAAACATTCAATGCATTTGCATTTAATGCAAAAAAATTCAACGCTGACATGAATGCCACCTCACAAGCATGAGAGTTGCGGAAGGGCACTGCTACTTATTGTACCTGCTCAAGCAGTTGTCGTAGCCGGTGAAGCTGAGACTCCAGCTGTTTATTGTGATCTTCCAATATTTGCATTCTGGCCTCCAAACGACCTTTGTGCTGCCTTAGGAGTTTGGCCTCAGCAATGAGCTCAGCATCTTCAGAAGTGTGCTGGGGAGATACAATGGAGTCTGGAGGGGAGGCAAGAGGGTTTATTCCTCTCTGAAGATGCTGTTCCTTTAGCTGCTCGTATTCTACCTGGAGGCTCCTAATACAATTATAAAGAGAAAAAGGAGATTACATTTTATGACATCATACATGACAACATAATTTAATATAGTTCCCCTAATTCAGTGAATCTTTTCATTATCAATATCTGTGGAGCTTAACTACCCTATACCAAGATAAAGTCTATGCTCCAAAGTGTATGATAAATTAGACAGCTGCAGCACAAACAAGTAGGAGTGAAACTGCTACTTTGTTAGACTGACTGATCACAGGCCCAACAACTTAACTTACAAAGGGCCACTGTGAAGAGCTAACGCTCTGATCCAGTTTTCACCTGAAACTGACTCCAGTGCCCATTTTAGGCCCTTTTCTCATTTTGTCCGAACAACGATTATACAGTATGGTGCATGATTAAAACACAGTTAATGAAATGCCAGTTCAGACGCTGCACGGGAAGATGACAAAACCTTTGCTCTTCCTCGAGGTCGGCAATGATGCGCTCCAACTCCCCCCGTTCTTCCTTTTCCACTGACTTCAGGATTTGTGCAGGACTCTGCGGTTGACTCACAGGTGATTCTCCTCCCAGAGTTTGACAGTACTGCTGGATGAGGGCATGTTCATCCTCTCTAGAGTAACAAAGCAACATAGATGGAAATAGCTCATGTAAATGTACTTGATACTACTGGAAATATAAATTAGCCAATGATCTAACAGCTTTGCTAAGTATATCTTTTTTAAAAAGGCTTGCACAGAGGTAAGTTAATCTCCAAGAGTTTGGGACAGAGCTGTCAGTTATGTGTGGGTGAACTATAGATATCAATATTTGTTCTGACTTGCTCCTGGCATAAATATCCTGCAGGATTAAAAAATCCAAATGAAAAAGAAAGATGTTCTGTATTAGTGTAAAGCCAGTTTATTTTAAATGCACACACACAGCGCAATGGCTGGTGATACCTCTAAAAGAAACCAAAAATCCAAGAAGCTGAAATGGTGTAAGTCAATAATGACTGATTTCAAGTACTTTTTTTTTTTTTTGGTCAAAAAAAAATATCAGCTACTACTTGGTGTCTTTTGCAGAAGTTGTGCATTTTCAGAACAAACACCTGACAATGAGTGTACTTTGAGAGATGGGAGAGAAAATGCTAGACATTCATTTTACATGCTCAATACACCTAGTAAAAATTATACATGGGAATGTTCACAGATATCTTAGCATGGTCATAGGCTTAAAAAAATCAGAGATACAGAAAGATCAGTGTGCTTCGCAAAGTGGATTGGTTGTGACATTAAAGAGGAAACATGTTCTGCTTATAAAAGATTCCATGAAATTTTTATAAGTATAACACACACGAATTGGTCTTTTTGTCGTCCATTTCTTAAGATTGTGGTTCTCACATAGGCAACGTGCTTAGGTTCTTTGAAGGAAGTAGCTAGATTCTTCTGGCCAGAGCAGAAATTATCTTGTGGTAGGAGGTATCGAGGACCTGAGGGATCCAGTAATGGCTATTACTGTTCAGCTGAACCTGCTTTTCTAGACGCATCATCCTTTCCCATCCCTTTCTAAGTCTATTAAATAATCCTGCCTTTTCTCCCTAACAATCTTCAGATGGATAGGAGGTAGAAGATACAGTCTCTAAATTCATTCTCTTCTTTAAAGAGAAACTGCTGAATCACAACAGCTGGAACGCTAGAGAATATTCCTGATAAATTCCAATCTTTACGCATCTGCTTACAAACAAAAGCTGCAATACTTTATTCTGTACAGCATCTGTCAGACAAACTGTACCCCAATATGCTCTAGAATTAAAGAATGAATAATCACATAGGAAGAAACACATTAACATTTACAGATATGTTTTGAGATAACATTTGGCAAAGTCAAAGAGAGCGAAAGAGAGAGATGGAAAAAAAATTCTAGATGGGAACTAATCACAGAGGAGAGAGTTCCTGCACCAGATGTTCTGACAATGTGGGAGGGTACAGTGCTAGGTGTTGAACAGGGAGAAGAAAGAGAAGGGACAGGGAACAAGAGGACAAGACTTGTGAGGTAGGCTGCTTCTAATCTGATAGTGGATGGAAAGAGGGCTGTTTTGATACTAGAGGTGAAAGCCTAGCCCACTGAAGTCAATGAGTACTTTGCCACTTCAGTGGGGCCTAGGATTTCACACTAGGAGGATAGTTTGAAAGCAGCAGAGGGTGTTCTTTGTTTCTTTTGGTGTTCTTCCATGAGAATAGGAGTGATACAGCTAACTTCTTTGTACATGGGAGAAGATGGGCAGCAGCCAGGGCCGGTGCTTCCATTTAGGTGGCCTAGACAATCACCTAGGGCGCCAGGATTATTGGTGGGCAGCATTTTGCCCGAGGGGGCGGCAGGCGGCTCCGGTGGACCTGCCGCAGTTGTGCCTGCGGAGGGTCCGCGGCTCCGGTGGAGCTGCCGCAGTTGTGCCTGCAGATGGTCGGCTGCTCCCGCGGCTCCGGTGGACCTCCTGCAGGCACGACTGTGGCAGCTCCACCGGAGCCGCGGGACCAGGGCGCGGGGCGGCGAAATTGCCGTGCGCCTAGGGCGCTAAAACCCCTAGCGCCGGTCCTGGCAGCAGCAAAAAGATATGACAGTTCTGTGTGTGAAAATAAAAACCGATTCCTTTAAAAATAATCCACACTTCTGAAAGATAAAAAGATAAACCATAAACTATTTACTATTGAATTTATAGCCATCTCCTTCCATTATCCATGTCTCCAACATTCTTTAGTTTAAAGGTTGCATTTTGGACATTTATTAGGAATAATAAATTCTCACCCTTTTTTTTATTGAAACAGTTAAAATTCACCCAGCATAACTCTACAGCTGGGAGTATTCTTATGCTAACATCTGTCTTAGGCTATTACACAAAAACCTCTGCAAAATGTACCTAGTATTGAACTCTGCCCTCCCAAAGAGGGAAGTCTTTGTCTCACTCAGACACCTATTTTGGAATAAACTTACTGGAATTCTTTTCATGAGACAATAAAAATACTAACTGGAGTTAAAACAGATACTTGGAAGTTTTCTTTTCTTAAAAATGAACATACAACTTAGTTGGGTATAATTTAGATAAACAGTCGCATCCTGATACACAAACTATTTCTCATCTACAACATTTATCTCTTGTTCTGACTTTTTCATCAATGAACTAACCAATAACTCCTTGATCCAATCAATGGTGCAATGAACATAACCAAAAGTAACCTAAGCCAGTGCCCTATAATGGGCAGACTTAACATGACAACTGATTATATGGAAAATATTTATTTTTGAAATCCAATGTAATGGAACACTTGAAGAGGCCTTTTTTATAGAATATGGCAAATAAACAACACATTTACTTATGTAACATAATTCATCCCAGAATATTCAAATGTACAGTCACATTTTAATGATTTGAAAAATAACTGCTTAAAAACAGACTGCTTTGATGAGACAAACTACAGTTGTGGTGGTTGGTAATCAAGAGGAGCTAAACACTCGTATATGTGAATTACAAGCCACCTTTATGGATAGCAATAACTCCTCAAAGATACATTAAACCATCATCATGAAAGGCATCCTCTATTCTTACCAATGTATATAAGTGCTAATGAGAATTGTAAACATAAATTGAGTGTGTATGTATGTTAAATCTTTTTCAACTGGGTACACTACTGAGGCAAGGGTGTTTCTTGATAGTTCACTGCATACGCAGCAAAATCTGTACAAAAGACCATGGCTATTAGGTAACCTCCTAGAGACAATGCCAAAATATCCACAAACATATGCAGTAGTTTTCCGCTCTTTATTAGAGGATCGCTTCTACTAAGAACTAACTGGTGTAAGCTCATTGAGTAGTTGCTTCCAGCACCTCTTTGGGCATACTGGCTCCTATGTTAGAGTAAAATGAAAATATCTCTGATATTTCTTTGCTTGAGTATAAGTAAACTACTCACTGTAAACCCTGTTACGCGGGCTTCCACTTCTTGACTCTAGCTTGATTTACTCCTTGTTGTTAAGATATGAAAGTTTGGGGTTTTTAATCAAATACTTTTATGTTAAGTAACACAAAGTGAAAAACCATCAATTCCATCTATATCATGTGATAGTCCTGGCCACTGTTTCAATTCATGCTGTTTCAGTCCATATGCATTCATTTACCTTACAAGAATTAAAAACTGAGTAGAGATGAGACACTCCTCTACACTCCTGTTTTGTGTAATAATCTCTCAGCAGGTGCAGGGATGCCCCAAAGCTCTTGAACATTGCGGGCAGTGGGGCCCCCAGGAGCTCCCCACTGCTGTGGGTGGCAGGGGTGCCCCGGAACTTGGAGCCACCATGGGTGGCGACAGTGCCCTGAGCTCGACCCACGGGTGGTGGGGGGACCCTGTAAGCTCAGAGCTGGGGCCCCTGGGGTGGTATGGGGACCCCACAGTTCTCCATTTTGTCCTCCATATTTTTAGTAAAAGTCACGGATAGGTCACAGGGTCCAGTGAATTTTTCTTTATTGCTCATGACCTGTATTGTCCGTGACTTGGCCTTATTGATGAACAGTGCTGTCAAGCGTAGAAAGAAATCAATGTGCAGGTTGTTTTTTCTTTCTTCTTAACCTACAAAAACAAGCTTCTTGCTCCTTTCTGCTCCAGCTACTCTCCTGTCTCAGTGAAACTCATAATTGCTTGTTTTTCAGTAGCCTAGTTACAAACTAACGGCCTGATTCAAAGACCAGTAGGAATCTTTCTACTGACCTCAACAGACTTTGGATAAGATCCTAAAACAATAGTGAAAAACTGCAGTAACTTGCCCATGTTCTTCTTTTATCCACCTTAAAAATATTCTCTAGTTATAACTAAGATTATTGCTTAAGTGTATTTCAAATTATGATGTTGCATGAAGCCCTAGAATATTTGTAGGGTTTCTTAAAATCCTGGAAGCCATACAGAATCACCACCCTCAAATCGGCAGGTTCTTGGACATGCTGAGAAATATTGACAATTCTAGCCTCAGACTTCAAGTGAGCAGTGAGTGCCACAACACAACACTGAACCAGATCGAAGAGACAGAACATTGTGAAATCAGGTTGGGTTTTTTAAAAAAAGATTGTCTAAAATATTCATTTAACTGATAAGTGCAACATTTAACTGATAAGTGCAAACAAATGGCATCATTTTGAAGTGCGGAGATATCCTTATGGTAAGAGAGACACATTTTTGTGAAAAGTTCAGGTGATACACTAAGTCAAATATTTCCATTTGGCTACTTTAATTAGTTTTTAAATAAATGGAGACCAAAAAGGCACTGTCTAAATTACAAGTTTATTCATTAAGCACTGACATCTAAAATAGAACTTTTTTTAAAAGTGCTTCCAAAGTTGAGTTTTATATGTTAAAGTCCTGGTCTGTCATTTCTGGTATGACTTAATAATCTGTGTAATCTGTGAATTTTTACATAACATTTATAAGACACTGAAAAATGAAATTTAAAAATGGTAATTGTTGACAGAACCCTAACGGTACTGCTACTAGCTGGTGTGACTGCAACAGATAAATACAAACTGGCAGAAAAAAAATCCAGTAGTTTTTTTTTATTTCAAACTCCACAATCATATTCATTCAGGACAGAGGAGATTTGCTCCACTTCTCTCTCACTGTGGCTACCCCACACGGAATATAGAGGACAAAGATTGGAAGTATTGATTTGTCCATTATAAGCAGCATACTCTTACAGATAACATTCCTGTTCAATGAACACCAGATAAAGGAAGAAATCTATTTAAGGAAAAGATGAATCTTTGCTATGTATCTCTCCCCTCAACCTTCTGTCTGCCTTGCTAAATTATTGGTCTGAAAGGCAGGACCTTGTGTCTGCACTAACAAACCTCATGACAGTAATTAAGATAGATCTATTAGTGGCACTGGAGTTTTAATTCAGGGTTTCATGATGACAGAATGGCCTACAAGACAAGGAAGCAGTAAATGCACTCTGGCAAACAAACCTTTTGATATTGAGAATCCATTTCGCTTTCCTCGCCAGAACTGATAGGGGATGGTAGGCAACAACCAGAATAAAAGCAAAGCATCAAAATTAACTCCTCAGCCTTTTTCAGTAGTTATTCCACTGAAGATTTTCAGCTTACTTTGATTCAAAATCAGGATCATGAAGATGGAGAAGTTATCAGACTGCACTGTAATTTTAGTGCCTGCCCCATTTAGCAGAATGACAGCACTAAGATGTAAAAATGAGCTGCAGGAAGGTCAAAATTAAGAGAGGTGCATCTCACGTAACAAGCCATGGAAATCTGCACTTGAAACATGCCATTCTGTGTGTGTGTGTGTGTGTGTGTGTGTGTGTGTGTGTGTGTGTGTGTGTGTGTGTGTGTGTGTGTGTGTGTGTGTGTGTGTGTGTGTGTGTGTGTGTGTGTATCAATGTCTTTAAACAGGTGTGTATACATTGTCTAAGCTCTAAAAAAAGATCAAGTCTTTCTGACAGAATCATTCTGAGCTCTGGTGCATTCATGATTCTATTTGATTGAGAAAACCAGATAATAAATTAAATCTTATGCACTAACCTGAATGTGCTGTTGATAATTATATTTCCCCCTTTGACCTAGCGTTGCTGTGAGAAATAGCAAAATCCTGAAAGTTCAACAGCATTGTCAAAAATTTTCTCTCCTTCTTTCACTGTTTGAGCGATTGGCTGAACAAAGAAGTAGGACTGATTGGACTTGTAGACTCTAAAGTTTTATATTGTTTTATTTTTGAATGCAGAATTATGTACAAAAAAAACCCTGCATTCAAAAAGAAAATAATGGAAAACTTTAGAGCCTACAAGTCCAATCAGTCCTACTACTTTGTTCAGCCAATCGCTCAAACAAACAAGTTAGTTCGCATTTCCAGAAGACAATGCTGCCCGCTACTTGTTTACAATGGCACCTGAAAGTGAGAACAGGCATTTGCATGGCACTGTTCTAGTGGGCATCGCAAGATATTTACATGCCAGATGTGCTAAAGATTCATATGTCTCTTGATGCTTCCACCATTCCAGAGGACGTGTCCATGCCAATGCCAGGTTCTGCCAGATAACGATTCAAAGCAGTGTGGACTGATGCATGTCCATTTTTATTATCTGAGTCAGATGCCACCAGCAGAAGGCTGATGTTCTTTTTCTGGCAGTTTGGGTTCTGTAATTTCTGCATCAGAGTGTTGCTCTTTTAAGACTTCTCCACTCCTCATCTCTCTCAGATTTTGGAACGCACTTCAGATTCTTAACTCATGGGTCAAGTGCTGTAGCTATCTTTTGAAATTTCACATTGGTATCTTCTTTGCATTTTGTCAAATTTACAGTGAAAATGTTCTTGAAACAAACAACATGTACTGGGTCACCATCCGAGATTGCTATAACATGAAATATATGGCAGAATGTGGGTAAAACAGAGCAGGAGACATACAATTCTCCCCTAAGGAGTTCAGTCACAAATTTAACAACATATTATTTTTTTAATGAGTGTCATCAGCATGGAGGCATGTCCTCTGGAACAACGTCCAAAGCATGAAGCGGCATATGAATTTTTAGCGCATCCGGTACATAAATATCTTGGGATGTCAACTACAACAGTGCCACGTGACTGCCTGTTCTCACTTTCAGGTGACATTCTAATTAAGAAGTGGGCAGCATTATCTCCCATAAATGTAAACAAACTTGTTTCGCTTAGCTATTGGCTTAACAAGAAGTAAGACTCAGTAGTCTTGTAGGCTCTAAAGTTTTACATTGTTTTGTTTTTGAGTGCAGTTATGTAACAAAAAATGATATTTGTAAGTTGCACTTTCATGATAAAGAGATTGCACTACAGTACTTGTAGGAGGTGAACTGAAATTTGATACAATTTATCATTTTTACAGTGCAAATATTTGCAATAAAAATAATATAAAGTGAGTACTGTATGCTTTGGATTCTGTGTTGTAATTGAAATCAATATATTTGAAAATGTAGAAAAACATCCAAAAATATTTAATAAATTTCAATTGGTATTCTATTGTTTAACAGTGCGATGAACTGTGATTAATTTTTTTCATTGCAATTAATTTTTTTTAGTTAATCACATAAATTAACTGTGATCAATCGACAGCCCTAGCTAAAACCAAAATTAATCTAGAAGAAAAATTAACAGGACCCCCTTGTCCAAATGTTTAGAATATTCTTCCAGAATGTACTGTAGCAAAGGCTATGAAGGAAAAAAATTCTCCTCTCCTTTACATCAGGAAGATCCTAATATTTTGCTTGTTTTAGGGACATTTTGGACGTTCTGTACTGGACGCTTTCCATGCTTTCTAAAACTTGATAATATGGCTTTAAATGAGGAAAATGTTTATATTTTAGTGAACTTCATGTTATATTGTCAGGTTATGAGAACTGAGTTTCAGGCAAAAGAGAAATTATAGTGAAGTCCAGGATAAGACAGAGAAGAAAAAGCAAATTCTCTGAAAAATGACCTCTGAACCATACAACGTTCCAGAATTTTCCAATGTTAAAAGTGACTTTGCCCCTATTACGAGTTTGCAATAAACTGAAGGACTCTCAGGGACCAATAAAATAATATCAAAGAACAGAGTTCTGATTATGAGAAGTACAGAATTTGATCTACAAATCAGCAATTATCTCCTGAGGCCCAGCAGAATGCATTAAGATAGAGAGATTTTGCCCAGATATGTTTATATTAGAAGAGCCTGAGATGAAATTTTGACCTAAATTTCAGCCACCACATAAAGTTCAGGTTATTCACATACAGAGATTTCATTTCTATGGTATGTTGTATCTAAAATAACCTACAGATGGGCCTGAACCAAAATTCCAGGTATTACAGAAGTTCAGGGCATGAACTGGGATCTGGAGCTGAATTTCACAGATGTCTTCTATATTTACAATGGACCTGCGACAGAGGCCCATTCACTACTCTGTGTCATCACGTCTTGTCATGCCTGACATACTCATTATACCCAACACACTATCGTCATAATCTGAATCTAAAAGATTTCATATAAGGTATCATATACAAACTGGTTAAGATGCTGATATTGACAATCATTAGGGCGTGTACGAACAGGTACTAGAATTATGTTCTTAAAATGTGTTTGGAAAGTAATACCCAAGCCCAATCTGCCTTAGACAAAGAATGTGCTCTTGCTTGTCAGTGGAGACAATGAAGGTACATTTACGTAGAAGGTAAATAAAGCTAGCAAGTGGGGAAGAAGACAGCATGCTGCCCATACCCCAGCAAAAAAGAGAAACTTTAGATTGGGAGATGCTACAGAAGAATACATTTCAAAGGTTTACAGGGCTATACAAAGAGGGTCTGAATCTCAAATGATAAGCAAATGAATCAACTAATTGTATATTATATTACTGTATTATAAAAGTGTATAGAGTAAACCTGTGACATACTGTTGATTAATACCATTGTGAAATATACGCATTAACATTATATAATGAGAGTGAGAGCATGCCAAGTGTGCAGGAGTATGGAGAAGACATCAAGTTAAACTTAAATGTTTCTTTGAAACAAACTTTTTGCCATCTCTAATCACTAATGAAATTCATACTTAAACGTAATACATGATTAGGTTTTAAAATAATAAATTAATTCATTTTAAAAATGACACAGCTTTCTACCTAATGAAAGTCGAACAACAAAGATCTGTGTTTGCCCTGCAAGAGCTCATAATATCACAAATACCTAAAAAGAGCCAGAATCTATCTTCCTATGCTTGAATAATTCACAAAGCTCACAATTTGGGTCTTGGCAAAGACATAAATTTTTCAAATATTTTTGCTTAACAATGAAAAATTATTCCTATTTAATCTATCAGGAATTTGGTATCTTTCTTTTTTATTCAGCACATCAGTTCATCTCAATTAAAACATTTCACAAGCAAAACATCCCATAATGCTAATAACAATGTGGTCTTTTTAGTAAGTATGTCTACATGTAGATGACCCAATAGCCAGCAAAATCAATGTATTTGTTCTGCATAGGTAACAACACTGTTCTAGCACTGTATATTCTTCTACTGAATAACGTTTTTCTTTTAAATTAATGGGCCAAGCTAGGAAAGAGACAAACTAGAATGAATTTTTATGTGCCTTTCAGCTGAAATGACCCAATTTCTTGAGGTAGAACCACTTCATTAAATGACACATCAAGCTAAACAAACACTGCCAATTTATACCATTACTGTTTGGAAGCATGAAATTTATGCAGGCTTTTCTGGGTCCCATTTATTATCTACTTTGATTGGGACTAAAATTCAGCACTGCAACCAATGAAGATTATATTAATTAGACATTTATAATCAAATGAGTTGGCCTTTCCCAGTAGCTCTAATTGCATGATTTACTTACACACTTCCTGTGGTGGAGCTGCTGTCCATCAACAAG
Source organism: Gopherus flavomarginatus (assembly GCF_025201925.1). Taxonomy (NCBI): domain Eukaryota; kingdom Metazoa; phylum Chordata; order Testudines; family Testudinidae; genus Gopherus; species Gopherus flavomarginatus. The sequence goes on from NC_066620.1 coordinate 106,580,434, forward strand.
GAGCCATTGGTCCTTTCCATTTGAGCCAGCCTGAAAGAAAAGAGAAATGTGACTTTGGGAGACCATGCAGAGAAATCAGACTGGGATCATTCTATTTGAGAGTATTTCAGATATGCCAATTCTTGCAGGTGCTGAGGGTTGAACCCCTAAACTGCTGGCAGTTCATAGAAAAGACAATATGGATGGATGGATGGATGGATAACAAAAACATACTCTAGTAACTAAGGTGTTCCAAGTATTTTAACATAACTAGAAAATATGGTGACGTTATAGGTTTATCCACAGAAAATGGAGCTCAGTGGTAAGAACCACTGATACGGATGGACTTTTATGAGAAAACTTTATGAGAATTAACAAATTTTACCTGTCCACTCATCTGCATCAAGTACATTTTTTGGTAATCCAGTAGAAGACCATTAGATTTTCCTTAGTATTATCACAATCATTGTGCAACCTCTGAAGCTATGCTCAAATAAATACTACTGCACAATGGACAAACTGACCTATAAAGTATTAACAGACACATTCCTGGACAAATCATAAATTAATATAGAATAACTGTGGGGAGCCATTGCCTGTATTTCCCATTTTAATGGAATTAATCTAAAAGGTTTGGGTATTACATTTTTATAAATTATGAATATAAATGTTTTTGTCATGCTATCTTGCAGATATGTTATCTTGTTATTGTATAGTTTGCACAGCATTATAGAAAGAATAAGATAAAGAACACAGTATGAATCATTTAAATTTAATGTTCATGGAGCAAACATCATTTTAGTTATTTGTTTCTTTAAAGATGCATTAGAAATTGTTTCACATCTATTCAGTAGTTTTTACTGCATAAAAGGAATACAAGACATTCTAGAAACATATAATGGTGTGTGTATATTAATGGGTGACACAGACAACTCCACTTATTACTCTACTGAATATTTCTATAGAACCATCCTCTTGGAGTCTACAAAACTGTAAGGATGTCTCTTAACATTTTCAAATCCAATAACTGACTAAAAATAACGAAAGAAATCACTGAAGTTTAAAACAGAAGACAAGAAGAATTTCCAGCACTGGATATATACACCTGAAGTTGAAGGAGTTCAACCTGGTTACAAGAGATTTACTGAGTTAATGTTGGAAGTAAAGATGACTGGATAAACAAAATAAACAGCAGCAGCAACAATCGAAAATTCAAATATCTTTCATAAGAACATAAGAATGGTCATACTAGGTCAGACCAAAGGTCCAGCCAGCCCAGTATCTTGTCTACCAACAGTGGCCAATGCTAGGTGTCCCAGAGGATTGCATCTAACAGGTAATGTTCAAGTGATCTCTCTCCTGCCATCCATCTCCACCTGCTGACAAACAGAGGCTAGGGACACCATTCCTTACCCATCCTGGCTAATGGCCATTAATGGACTTAACCTCCATGAATTTATCTAGCTCTCTTTTAAACCCTGCTATAGTCCTAGCCTTCACAACCTCCTCAGGCAAGGAATTCCACAGGTTGACCGTGTGCTGTATGAAGAAGAACTTCCTTTTATTTGTTTTAATTTCATTTGGTGGCCCCTAGTTCTTATATTATGGGAACAAGTAAATAACTTTTTCTTATTCACTTTCTCCTCACCACTCATGATTTTATATACCTCTATCATATCCCCCCTTAGTCTCCTCTTTTCCAAGCTGAAAAGTCCTAGCTTCTTTAATCTTTCCTCATACGGGACCAGTTCCAAACCTCTAATCATTTTAGTTGCCCTTCTCTGAACCTTTTCTAATGCCAGTATATCTTTTTTTAGATGAGGAGACCACATCCGTACGCGGTATTCAAGATGTGGGTGTACCATGGATTTATATAATGGCAATAAGATATTCTCCATCTTATTCTCTATCCCTTTTTGAATGATTCCTAACATCCTGTTTGCTTTTCCTGATTAGTTGTAGCTAAATTAACTCCCATCATATTGTATGCATAGTTGGGGTTATTTTTTCTAATGTGCATTACTTTACATTTATCCACATTAAAATTTCATTTGCCATTTTGTTGCCCAATCACTTAGTTTTGCGAGATCTTTTTGAAGTTCTTCACAGTCTGCTTTGGTCTTAACTATCTTGAACAGTTTAGTATCGTCTGCAAACTTTGCCGTCTCACTTTTGTAGTAAGAGGAGGCCCTAAGATATAAACCTTGGTATCAGAGGCCTGGTATGAGGCCTAAGGCCTGAACTAAAGTAATGGTCAAGACTTTGCTAACATAAAGCAAAGTTAAGCTGTGAGCCAGAGGCAGGCCCTGCTCACAGAAGCTGGCAAGGAAAGGACTAATGCTGCAAGAAGATACGTACCTAAAAGGTACTGAACACTAGAGATCAGAACATTCACATACTTGCACATTCCACACAGATAACAAGGAACAGACTGACCCATCCCGATGACAGGGGCAAAAGGGTAAAATGATGGATAGAGTTGTTTTGATCAAACCAACATGTACAAGGTGAGAGGCGGCACCTTACTATGTAGAGGGGTTGTACCTTGCTACGTAGAGGGGTTGCACTTCAATACATCAGGAGTGATGTGTAACTTGTTGTACCTGTGTATAAGAATGCATCCCTGGGGAGATGTCTTTGGCCGGCCTAGGGGGCACTGGAAAGTCCCGCTACTGACTGAGCCGATTCCATTGACCGTGGGTACATATTTGTAGTATGCCATGAATTAGGCTAAGAAACCTACAGGGAACTACTACTGTATCCAATATGGCAATAAACCTGGCCGACGTGCCTTCGTACCTTACTAGACTCTGTGGTCATTGGGGGTTCTCTTCGGTCTGCTGTGTCTGCTATCTGCGCAGAGCTGGGGCAGCACAAAGAGGGAACACACGCACGCAGCCGAGTGATACCAACAAGGAGAGAGCAGAGCACCACACCGGTAGCATCTGACAACACCATTGACAACAACTGTTTACCCCTTTCTCCAGATCATTTATGAATAAATTGAATAGGATTGGTCCTAGGATTGACCCTTGGGCAACACCACTAATTACCCCTCTCCATTCTGAAAATTTACCATTTTTTCCTACCCTTTGTTCCCTGTCTTTTAAGTAGTTCTCAATCCATGAAAGGATCTTCTGTCTTATCTCATGACAACTTAATTTACGTAAGAGCCTTTGGTGAGGGACCTTGTCAAAGGCTTTCTGGAAATCAAAGTACACTATGTCCACTGGATCCCCCTTGTCCACACGTTTGTTGACCCCTTCAAAGAACTCTACTAGATTAGTAAAACATGATTTCCCTTTACAGAAAGCATGTTGACTTTTGCCCAGCAAGTTATGTTCTTCTATGTGTCTGACAATTGAATTCTTTACTATTGTTTCTTACTATTTGCCCGATACTGATGTTAGACTTACTGGTCTGTAATTGCTGGGATCACTTCTAGAGCCCTTTTTAGATATTGGCATTACATTAGCTATCTTCCAGCCATTGGGTACAGAAGCAAATTTAAAGAACAGGTTACAAACCACAGTTAATAGTTCCACAATTTCACATTTGAGTTCTTTCATAATTCTTGGGTGAAAGCCATGCGGTCCTGGTGACCTGTTACTGTTAAGTTTATCAATTAATTCCAAAACCTCCTCTAGCGACACTTCAATCTGTGATAACTCCTCAGATGTGTCACCTACAAAGGACAGCTCAGGTTTGGGAATCTCCCTAACATCCTCAGCTGTGAAGACTGAAGCGAAGAATTCATTTAGTTTCTCTGCAATGACTTTATCATCTTTAAGTGCTCCTTTTGTATCTTGATCATTCAGCAGGCTTCATCAAACTTATACTGACCTCAGGAAAGTGAAATTCCCTCCTCATGCCAGGAGTACTGCCTGTTCAGAGATCAGTATGATGTACAATTTGGCTTACCTGAAACCTGAACTACCTCTGTCCCCAAGGAGTTGGACCAAATAACCTTTCTTTTCCTTTTCTAATTTTTAGGATCCTAGGCAAGCTACTATGGCATTCACTATAAAGAAGTATTACCACTTACATTATATAGACATCTTTGAGCTGAAGAAAAAAATAGTATGCACTGCCCCATGGGCTCATTTTTGTTAGTTTTCTTTTTTGTCTGAGAGCAAGTTATTTAATCTGTAAACGAATTAGCCTTCTTTGTAAAGATTAGAAGCAATGAAGGAAAACCTATTATGAGATAAAGGACCCTTGATATTCTTCGTCACCTTATTCCACTGAAGTGGAGACATGGTATAGCATGTGATGGAATAGCACTATCTAGACTGGATTGTGTATTTGGAAGTCAAGTTTTTAACTGATAGAGAATTATCTGAATGCCAACCTATTTCTAGACGTTCTCCTGTAGATCTTCAGCATTAGCTAACATTGAATAAGCCTGCAGTAATAACAATGCTAGTGACCTTCTGTAACATTTCCCATGTAAGCATCTCTATGGCCTTGACAAAAAATTATAAATTTAACTTCAAAACACCCCTGTAAAATAGAGAAGTGGCATAACTATCACTATTTCACAGATGGGCAAGCTGAGGCACAGAGTGATTTAGTGACTTGCCCAAGGTGTCTCAGCAACTCAGTAACAACATTAGGAATAGACCCAGATCCTCTGACTCCCAGGCCTGTGCTCTACATCATACTTTCTCCCCTCAGTTATTTTAGTCCTGTGAAGACGTGTTTGGAACAGTTGTTAACAGCACATAAAGTCTATCATTACAGTGTACAAAACTCCTCAAATAGACATAATGGGCGAAAATATGAGGATAGTTGTGGAAAAAGTGGACTAATGAGGTGTCAATGGTCACATGGCAGAGGGAGTGACATAATGCGAGAAAAAAGCAGATAGATAAATAAGGGCAGCGTTGCAAAGAGCCTTGAAAGCGAGGATAAGAAATTTGAACCTGATGTGATGGAAGAATGTGGGAGTCAGATAAGAGATTCAAAAGGAAGAGGGAGGGGACACAGAGTGATAGGTATGGGAAATTATATTTGTGGCTGTGTGTTGGAGGAGGATTTTGGGAAATGATGAGGACAAGAGTTTTAGCTTTGTTGACAGGAAGAAATTATTCTTACAGAGGTTCGGATATGGTCTCCATGTTTGGGAGAAGGGACAGGGAACAGTCGAAGAGTCTCCCTGATTCTGGACCAGAGAGACAGGGAGGACATTGGTACTTACTAAAAAGCATTGATAAAACACATTTCTAAATGACTTTAAGAAAGTATCCCCAAGTTTTCAAAACATATGGATGGAAATTTTAGTTCAGTGCAACTCCCATAAATATCTATACTGTCTGGCTACATGGGCCCATGGCTCCCATGCCCCACCCATATTCTGGGGCTGCACTGGCACTGGCACCCCCCAGCCCCAGAGAAGAAAGTTGCCATACCAACATTCAAGCTGTGCCAGAACAGAGTCCTGGAACTTCCTTTTGGAGCCAGAAAATCATTCTAGAACTTCTGATCCAGCTCCCCATTCCAGAATGAGTCATGATGGCTTGGTAACCTGGGAAGACCCCGGGGAACCCAGATTACCAAACTGCCATCTCTCCTTCTGGAGCAGACCTAGAAGCAGAAGAGGTGGAGGAGGGTGCCACCTCTTCATGCTGTCTCCTCTACATCTTCTGCTTCTGGGCCTGCTCCAGAATGAGTGATGATGGCCTTGTACCTAGGCTGCCCGAGTTACTGAACCACCATTTCTCCTTCTGGAGTGAGGGTCCTCCTGGGCTCTGCCCAGGGCCGGAGCTACCATTTAGGCAGCCTAGGCAATCGCCTAGGGCGCCAGGATTATTCAGGGGGGTGGCATTTTGCCAGGGAGGGGCAGTAGGTGGCTCCGGTTGACCTGCCGCAGGCATGCCTGTGGAGGGTCCATTGGTCCGCGGCTCTGGTGGAGCTACCGCAGTCATGCCTGCGGACGGTCGGCTGCTCGCGCGGCTCCGGTGGACCGCCCGCAGGCATGCCTGCGGCAGATCCACCGGAGCCACGGACCAATGGATCATCCGCAGGAATGACTGCGGCAGCTCCACCGGAGCCGCAGGATCAGCGCAGGGGGCGGCGAAATGGCCGTGCACCTAGGGCGCAAGAAATCCTGGCGCCAGGCCTGGCTCTGCCCTAGTTATTGAGCTGCCATCTTTCCATCCAGAGTGGGGAGTTGAGTCCAGAGATTATTTTAAATTTTTTCTCTTACCTAGGGGATCATCATCCCCTAGACACTCAAGTATGGGGGCTCCATCCCCTTCATCACTGCTGGGGGATTCCCCCTTGATCCAGACCAAAAGTTTTACAAATCTGGCTTTTATGTAAAGGTCAGTGGTCAACAAATAGCTAAAACTTGAGCACCTCTGAAAATTTAAGGTCTGATCCAAAGAGCACTGAAATTAATTGATGTCAATGGGTTTTGGACCAGACCCTTTACTGCTGTAAATTATACCCCTGTTCTGATACGCAGCCACCACTAAGAAATGGTGAGTATTAAAGGGCAAGACAATACCCAGAGTTCTGTTTAAGATTAAAATTCTAACAATTATTTGGTGCAATGCAGGAGACACTAGAAGATATAAAGAAGATAAATAGCTCCTTTTATAACACCTTGGCCTGATATTTTTAGAGTTATGACACATGCAGAATTATTGATGCCAGTCAGCAGAAAAAGACAGTCTAGAACAGGGGTTGGCAACCTTTCAGAAGTGATGTGCCAAGTCTTCATTTATTCACTGTAATATAAGGTTTCGTGTGCCAGTAATACATTTTAATGTTTTTAGAAGGTCTCTTTCTATAAGTCTATATTATATAACTAAACTATTGCTGTATGTAAAGTAAATAAGGTTTTTTAAATGTTGAAGAAGCTTCATTTAAAATTAAATTAAAACACAGATCTTCTCAATTTAGTGTGATCCAATTAAACTTCACTGGCAGGGATGTCCAGCAGGTCAGAACAGAGGTCCGATGATCTCTCTCACTAGCTTCAAGTGCACTCTGCAGATCTACAAACTTTGATGCCCACAATTCTAAGCTTTTTAACTGAATGAACTGCATTTTGAAATCTTCAACATCCATCCACTGAAATATAGACAAATCCAAGTTGATTTCATTGAACTTTTCAGGTTTAATTAGAAAAGAAAGCATTGGGCCAAATTGCTGGAAATCTTGAAATCTGTCAGAAAATTCTGTACACTCCAACCTCATCGACACTGACAGTGCAATGTTTTGTTACCTCTTTTGTGTGTTAGAAGTAGCAGAAAGTAGACGTTTGAATATCCTGAGAAAAAACTGCTAGTTTTACAACAAATGCCTACCAGGCTTCATAAAGATCCAGAACCATTTGCCCTGCATCCTGGAGACAGAGGTTGAGTTTGTTTTGGTGAGCGGCGATGTCAGTTAGAAACATGAGCTTACACAGCCATTTGTCATCATCCAGTTCGGGGTAGTTTTGTCCTTTTTCCGACAAAAAGGCCTTGATTGCATCAAAACAGTTTACAAAGCGCACCAAAACCCTTCTGTTTTCCAACCATGGCAGAAGCATCATCTGGTGTCACACCAAATATTCTTCTGATGTCAAGTCCTCGTTCTTCAAAATGGTTTACAAAACTTTCAACTATATCTTCCCCCTTTGTTATGCCATGCAAGGGTTTTAGGCAAGAAAATTCCTCTTGGATTTCCTCAGAAGCACAATATATTGCAACAACTGCCAAACGTGGGACATCGTATATATTTCATGCTCTCATCAACTGCAATGCTAAACACTACTGTGTTTTAATGCAGTCGTCTGCTTTTCCTTAATGTTTTCTGCCATTTCGCTTATGCGTCTCTCAACTGTTCTGGCAGAGATTGGCAGTTCTTTTATTCTAGATACTATCATATCTTCATTTGGCAAATCATTGAACAAAACCTCTGAACTTCTGAGAAAAACGTCTTTTATATAAAAACAACAAGGAGTCCGGTGGCAGACTAACAGAATTATTTGGGCATAAGCTTTCGTGGGTAAGTGAGGTTTTTTACCCACGAAAGCTTATCCCCAAATAAATCTGTTAGTCTTTAAGGTGCCACCAGACTCCTTGTTGTTTTTGTGGGTACAGACTAACACGGCTACCTCATGATAAATGACACCATGCAAATCCCATCTGTAAACAGCTTTCCATTTTTTGCAATGCACTGTGCAATCTTGTAACTTCCTTTTCTAGATTGATTTTTCCTTCACTTAAGCTTTTAAAAACACTGCTTTGCTTCTCATCTCCTGCTACTGCCTTTTTTATTCAGTCTTGTCCGCTTCGTCAAGAAAGGTTTTCTCACACTTTGTTTCAAAATGTTGAACACTTGGTGTGACAAAACACTTTCACAACAGAAAGCACAAACAGCACCGTCCTTCTTTTGAATAAATCCAAATTTGTCTGTCCAAGAAGGCTGAAATGAACGGACATCTAACTTTGTTTTCTAAGGAGTTCTCATTTTGTCAAATGTTCCCCTCAACTATCAGTGGGAAGGAAAATGGTGAAAGAGGGCATGCACAAGGTCAAACACAGATGTGGTCCAATATAAGCAGCAAACCAGGACTTAAAAATATCCCAGTAGCTTATTTTTAACGTGGGTGGTGCTGAGCTGCGGACCGTCTTGCCTCTGTCTGCACTTCTCACTGCCCCAGGCTGGGGCCAGTGGGCCACAGCTGGGGGAGGCTGCACAGTGCTGGGCCAAGGCCAGGAGCAGAGCCCCGGGCTGGCTGCTGGTACACCAGGCCAGCAGTGAGGTGAGTGGGGCCAGCAGCTGGTATCCCAGGCCTGCAGCAGGCTGAGTGGGGCCAGCAGATGGAACCCCAAACCAGCAGCGGGCTGACGGTCTGGGGTTTCGTCCACCGGCTCCTGCCAGCCGAGGTCCTGGCTGCCGGCCCCGCTCAGCCCACTGCCTGCCTGGGATTCCATTCATCTGGGCCGGCAGTGGGCTGAGCGGGGCTGGCAGCTGGGACCCTGGTTGTTAGCAGAGTGCCACTAAAAATCAGCTCGAGTGCAGCCTTTGGCATGCTTGCCGCAGGTTGCTGATTCCTGGTCTAGAATTATGCTCTCTTGGTTGCTATTTATTTATATGCTTCTCTGCTCCAGAAATTCTTAGCCCTTATCCTTGGGATATTGTGTTGGTCCTTAATTGCTGAATGTATGTTATGATGTTTATTAAACTGAGTTTTCTTTTCTGTTCAGGTAAACCAAAATCATGCTCAGGTTGCCCCATTACACCTGACAGTCTATTTTTAACAGTTTGTTCATCTGATGTAGAATGAATATTCACTATTTACAACTGGAGCTGCAAATACAAATTTACAAATACAGCTGTAGCCTCAAGTGAAAGGAGGAGAAGTTTACAAAATGGCTCTGAGGTTACTTTGCAGAAAATCATTTATGCTCCAAGAATTATGACTTATTCAATGAAAACTTTCTTTGGGAAAAGAATATATTGTATAGTAACTAAACAAGAAAATTTTATGTTAGGTCAGCAACTCTTTCCCAAAAAGAAGTTAATGCGCACAATGCAGAAATCTCTAAGGATCTCAAGACACCAGAGATGAACAAGACCTAACCAGTCCCTAGCCCTCCTTCCCAGATGATATAAGACTGTTCCCTAAGGAACTGTCAAGAGTTTTGTCCCATCTACTTTTTTACTGTTAAAGCAGCAAAGAGCCCTGTGGCACCTTATAGACTAACAGACGTATTTTTTAGCGTTATGACTCAAATCACAGAGCTTCCACCATATTGCTTGGGAGACTATTCTATAATCAAATATACTATTCTATCATACCTTAAAAGTGGATGGAAGTAAATGCAATACTTCCTCAGTTTGTTTCAGAAGCAAATTAAATGGCAGTTTATTCCTTACTTATTTGCAATTAGCAGTGACAACAAAATGAGTAATACCAGTATCTCAAAAACCTGAAGGAGAAATTCTCTCTCTGTCCATGCTGGGTCTTAATTTATGAAGACTAGCCATATTAGAAGGTAAGAAGTGGACAGCAGAGGGGAAAGAAACTAACATTTGCAGAAACATCCCACAGTAATTCTGCTACACTATCCATTCTATACTGATCAATGCATTTCATTAAATATCATTACATTTTAGTTAGGACAACTCCCCAACTCTTGGGGTGGAAAAATTTAACTTATCTCTGGTTATTAAAAAGTCATGTGACTTAGTCATGCCTTTTTAATAAATACTGTCCATTCAATATAACATACATTTCACACCGCAGGAATCAATCCCAAAAGATTGATTCCCAAAGGAAGAGGTACAATTAAAATAAGAAATCTGTGTGTTTCTTACCTGGTGGCATACTGCTCTATCCTGGAGTGTGTGTCATCATGAAATAGCTGTGGAGACTGGGAGGGACTATTAAAAGAAAATAAGCACAAAAATGTTAGTAGTATCTAATGTAATTAATTAGAGAGACAAGATAGAGTTTTTTAAAAAGTTAAGTGATGAAATTGTCAAAAAAAAGGCTGTTACGTGGGCTTTTGGGCAGGTGTATATAACAGGTCATACAAATAGGTAAGCAACTAGTCAACATTAACAAAACAATCAGCATATTCAGCTTTCTACACACAAGAGTTGTGCATACTCACTCATATTGCTCTGGCCACATACTGATGAGTGTGATAGGACTGCAAAGAAGAAAAAAAAAGAGAAGGAAACCACAGAACAAAAACTTTAGTGCAATTAAGCAAGAATAAGGTGTAAAAGCACAAACTATCTACCAATCAGCCTGCCCAGATGATTTACATTAGCAACATCTGCTGTAAAAGCAGTAGCAACAGAGACTGCAGTGTGCCATATGGAAGACAGGACAGTAACTGAAGCATTTTAAAAAAAAAAAAGTTTTAAAAAATACACAAACACATCACACATTGAATTAATCATCTAAAACTATGTCTGGCTTGTTTAAATTTGGAATTTCTTCCATTTAATTGCTGGAACTTTTCTATAAAGTCACCTGTGAAACTGAACTTATAACAACTTATTTGTAGAAAAAGTAAAAGGCTAAAATCAAGGTCATTACTACAATATTTTTCTATTACATAGCAAATAATAAACAAAAATGCTATAAGGGAGAGGATTTTTTTTAAAAGACAAAATACTTACGGCTGTTCTATTGCTTATGGAAGGGAAGCACTGATAACATGGGCTACAACCACCCTTTACAGAGAGACTATATGATGCTTCCCTCATAGCTTGACAATACACCTTTATCCTGACCTGATGAAATATCCCTGCTATTTTAATACTTGGCCACTCCTGACCATGGACTACCAATCGTGCCAGATGATATGCCACATTGTTCCTTGGTTTTGTATTTAAAATATGGACTACTGAGAGACTATTTTAAACAGGCAATATATACCTCTACCCTGATATATAAAACACCACCCAATATAACACGAATTTGGATATAAAGTGGTAAACAGGAGCGGTGCCAGGGTTTTGGCGCCCTAGGCGGGGGTCTTTCCAAGCTCCCGGTCGTTGGCGGCAATTCTGCGGCGGGAGGGTCCTTCCAGGCTCCCGGTCTTTGGGGCACTTCGGTGGCAGGTCCCAGGGCGAGTGAAGGACCCGTGGCAGAATTGCCGCCGAAGACCCGGAGCGCGGAAGGACCCCCCGCCGCCGAATTGCTGCCCCCCCAAATCCTGGAAGTGCCGGCTCTGGTGGTAAAGCAGTGCTCCGGAGGACAGGGAAGGGGCTGCGTGCTCTGGTGGATCAAATCAAGTTCGATATTACGCGGTTTCACCTATAACACGGTAAGATTTTTTGGCTCCTGAGGACAGCGTTATATCCAGGGCCGGCTCCAGACACCAGCTTACCAAGCACGTGCTTGGGGCACCACCTTGGGACAGGGCAGCACTCGAGGTTTGTTTTTGTTTTTTTTTGTTTGGCCGGGCAGCCCTAGGGGGAGGCGTGGCTTGGGAGGCGTGGCGCAGTGCTGGATGGGCAGGGACTTGGGTGGGAACTTGGGCTGCGCGAAGCTCAGCGGGGGCGGGCTTCAGTGACACGACGCTCGGGGGACTGGGGGGCCGTGATGCCCGGGGGGCAGGGTGACGCAATGCCCGGGGGGCGGGGCCTTGGGCGACGCAACGCTCGAGGGGCAGGGTGGCGCTCTTTCTTTTCGCTTGGGGAGCCAAAAATGTTAGAGCCGGCCCTGGTTATATCAAGGTAGAGGTGTATTCACATCTGAAACCAGGGATCAGATTAAACCCTGATGTATATTTCTGGTCCTCAGCAACCCTGAAATCTGGCCATTTGATCTTGTTTCTTAACCTCTTATGCTTAGTCTTTTATTTATTATTGTGTGTTAAAAATACAGAGTACTGTCCCGGTTATGAAAGTGAATGATCAATAATGGCTACAGCCACCATATTCAGGAAAACCATGCATATATGTTTTGCTATACAGAATGGTTTCATTCACTTTAAGACAAGTATTATGTTTATAGCACTTGAAATTCCAGGAAATAAAGTAAAGTCAATTAATGGAACTACTCTCATTGTGTCTCTAAGGCATCTTAACTTTGTTCTACTAAAAGGGGCCTCTCCTGACAAGGAGTTTAAAACAAACAAACAAAAAAACTGTTCTCCATGGGAAAAGAAAGGAGAAAAGAATTCCAACTTCACTATTTGCTGAATTCCATGACATTATGGCAACATATTTATACAACCAAAGTATAAAATTATTTCTAGAAAACAAGCAAGGAAATTAAAATAAAACAAAACAGGGTTCACAGAAAATATTCCCTCACTGAGGTTCTGCTACTGTTGCTTCACATTAATTTTGTTTTTGATGTTTTTTTAAGGGTGGAAGAGGTTTGTGAACCACATGGCAGAGATCATGTTTCATTCAAACTTACGCCTCCAAGTTATCGCCTTCAAGAACTGTTTGCACAGGAAGGTAGCCAAGTCGTGGGTGCTTAGCAAAATACTTCTTTGACCGGAACTTGTTCTTCAGCACCTTAGTGAAGTCACGTACATCTTCTCCAGATGTTGTCTAGAACAGTAGAGAAATAAAATTAAACATTTCTAATTGGCACTGGTTTATATCTTAAAGAACGCTGGAAGGGGACATATGGGGGAAACTTCTAAAAGCTGGTGATTTTATACTCTATGAATAGCCTGTTATGTACGTTAGCAACAGTGAAAAAATGCATCTCCAAGATTTGTTAAGCTCGCTTGAAAACTCAGCGCTTAAACTTGTTAACAATGAATACACAAGGTTTCTTTATATTTTATGAAATGACAGATAATAAAAACTAGAATAGTTACAAGCCTAAAAAGGCATCATATTATAATCAAAACTATAGAAAGTAACAAGCTATTTTGTTTAGAAACAATTGAAGTCAATTCTACTCACAAAAAAGTATTGTATTCTTTTAACTATATAAAGCAGTTATGATGATGTGTTCTATAGCACTTGCTTCTCTAACCCTTCTCCCCATTTACACGTCTGAATGCTGGTAGGGTAGGAAAGTCTCTTATGTGACCCTGTTCATAAAGTATATGCAAAAGTGCCATAGAGTATTGAATGACCTCTCCATTGTATGATTGAACTGAAGAGAGCAACACAAGCAGAAGATTGCCTGCTCAGAGTCCATGCTGGGTCACTGATTTAATACTGCCTTTAAAAAAAATAGGTACTATATGCTAAATCATAAGAACTCCCCTGCCTGCAACACCTGAGTTTTCCTTGGATGATTCCTAGTTAAGTTACTAGAACTAATCCTACTTCTCCTTATTTCTATAACAGTAGCTCCTAGAGGCTGAGACTAAAACTAAGGTTCCATCACATGAGGCTGTATAAAGACCTAGTAGGAGACAGTCCCTGACCTGAAGAGCTTAATTCTAAGCCTATGTCCAACTGCAGTATAACAGCCGTGGCTGGCCCACATCAGCTGACTCGGGCTAGCAGAGCTTGGGCTGAAGGGCTATCAACCTGCAGTGTAGATGCTGAAGCTCAGGCTGGATAGAGTCCAGACTCTGAGACCTCATGATGTGGGAGGGTCCCAGGCTCCAGCCGGAGTCCAGAAGTCTATATTGCAACTTTATGCAATTTACAGAAGCTCCACAAGCCCAAGTCAGTTGACATTGGCCAGCCACAGCTGTGTTATTGCAGTGTAGACATACCCAAAGACAGGCAAAGGGTGGACAGGAAAAAAGACAGAACAGTGAAGTGATTTGTCCAAGGTCACACGATAGGTCTGAACCAGGAATATAACCCTGGTGTCTTATAACTTCCAGTCTAGCGCCCTATTCACCAGACCCCAAGAGCCTAAACATACAAGATTACAGCCATCAATACTCTCAGAAGCTTTTTATTTTTCCCTGTTTATGCTGTCCTTTTCAAACTGGCACACATTCATTTTGCATCTGTGTTTGGAATGACTGCTTTTAACAACATTATCTATATCGATTTTAATTTGAATGATGATGGCAACACCTCTTTCATCACAGAGTTCAGTAACTTCTGCTAAAGAAACAGCAGAAAGAGTACAAAACATGTTGACGGGTCTATACGAAGTGACTATTAAAAAAACCTCAGGAAGGGAGTTGTATTTTTTTTTAAACGAACACTTAAAATGAATAGAACTGTTCCCATCTATTCTAGCTATAACATCTTCAGCATGCTTCTAATTGCAGTACCAAAACCCAACACCAACCTAACAAAAAACACTATTTCCTTTCAAAAGCAGGTGTTCATTGAAGATCACAATGGAATCCATTGGTTTATATACAAAAGTACTCTTTCCAAATGGTTCTAGGTGTTTTCTCCTCACTACAACTTGTAAAATTACATGAAACACCATATGATATGTTTCAGAGTAGCAGCTGTGCCTAACTTGAATTAATATGCAAACTAGATACCATTAACTTCGGCTTGAATAGAGACTGGGAATGGCTGAGTCATTACACAGATTGAATCTACTTCTCCATGTTAAGTATCGTCACACCTCTTGTCAACTGTTTAAAATGGGCCATCTTGATTATCACTACAAAAATTTTTTTCTTCCTGCTGATAATTGCTCATCTTAATTAATTAGTGTCTTAGAATTGATGGCTACTTCTACCTTTTCATGTTGTGTGTGTGTGTGTGTGTGTGTGTGTGTGTGTGTGTGTGTGTGTGTGTGTGTGTGTGTGTGTGTGTGTGTATCTATATATATCTCCTTACTATATATTTCATTCTATGCATCGGAAGAAGTGGGCTGTAGCCCACGAAAGCTTGTGCTCAAATAAATTTGTTAGTCTCTAAGGTGCCACAAGTACTCCTGTTTCATATGATATGGTGCGGCTGAACTACAGAAAATTCTATTTTGGGAGCAGCTCAGCTACATAAAGTGTTGTTAAAGCTAGGTGGAAATCCACGGTGAAAGCAGAGCTATTAACATTTTTCAGAGTTGCAATTTTTTTTCCTCATTAACTACTATAACAACCTCAGATTTAATAAGCCAAGCCTTTCCTGCCTTTTATTTCCTATTGTGAAAATAGATCTCTCTCATCTCACATGTTTAAGTATTTAATGTAAATACACCTGAGTATTTCATTATATCTTTTTATGCAAACGAAACTGCCGTCACTAACTGTAAATGATTAAATGTATGTGATTACTGTCTGTTGGAAACAGTTTCTTAAATCTGGTTGAGAAGCGTTTGAAGAGCAGTGTGGAATACAATGAGCAACAAGGTAAAAAAGCTAGAATGGAATTCACAGGTCCTTTAAGCTCCAGAAGATATAACCAGGTGGGCTCCCAGGGAACAGCCTCACAAGATCAGTCCCAGAAAACATCTATTAGACTCTCAGATGATCAAAAAAATGAACATGCAGCCCAATGGGTTTGCCTACTTTCATGCAAAATAACCTGAACGGATCGAACTCTGACATAAGGCCAATAAACGAAACTTCTAACTCTTGCAAACTATAAAAACAAATGCCTTTTAATTTGCCAAAATGTTTCTCTGGGTTACAGTTTACGTGTTATGACAGCCTGACCTAACTGCTTAAAAGGACCAATTTGATTAAGAAAGGAAAAACAGAACACACTAAGTGCTGATATATTAATATTGAGGGAATATTTTATCTATCTTAAATGTGTATAAGTCAGAGTTTACAAGAATGAAAGGAGAAAGGAGTGCACTCCAACAAATCATCATGTAATTACAAGTCAAGTGCTAGTCATGGGTGCATAGCATGCAGCTGGTGTTGCAAGGTATTCTAGGGTTGCCAGCTTTCCATTTGCAGAAAACCGAACACTCTTGCCCTGCCCAGTGTTTTCCCCAGGCATTGACATGAGGGGTGGGGGGAAATCAGGGCCCGTGATGGGTGAGACCATGAGGGTGAAGGTGGGCTGAATGGCACCATAGTAAAAACTGAAAACTGTTTCATGACCATTTTATTAGATTTAACTCATGTTCTGAAATAATCACACAATCATCACACAAAATAACCCTAGACATCACTCTGAAGACTATAACATTGAAGCGATGGAAACAGCTACAAGATGGCTGAGAGCTCTTTCTGTTTACACTATCACCAAGTTCAGTCATCACTGGCATTTGTGGTCTGTTACCATCCAATTCTGAAGCCATTTTCAACCTCCGCCCCCTCCCCCCTCCTTTTTTTTTTAAGGCACAACTTTATGAAGTATACTCAGGTGACAGCAAAAGGCTTTCAGCTACAAGTTATTTACATTAAAGTAGTACCCAAGACTCCAAACACCTGACTGTGCTAAGCGTCGTACAGAGTAAAAGATTGTAATCAGAGACTGTATTGTAATGCATGTGCACATAAAACAAAGTTTTATATTAGTTAGGATGGCCTTATTATTACTCACAAATGGTGAAGCTGTTATTGAATTACGCCGGTAACCCTAAATAAGTGCTAGGAAAGCTTTTGCAACACACCACACCATCAATTATTCTCCAACAATTCATACAATCTACAGAAAATGTTTTAGAAATGTTTTAGTGAGTTTTAAATCACTCTGCCTGTAAAGTCAGGATGACTCTGTATGATGAGTCCAATTGTACTGTATAAAAGAAAATTCATAAGTACTAGAAAAGTTATCTAAAATAGATTTTACATATACATGGGTGTTGTAGTTTTAAGGTGAGACAACTCTGGATCTTAAATGGCTATAAGCTACCTTTCGGAAACCTGGGAAGCTCTCCAATCCAATGATACAAAATGTGTCAGCTTCTTGCCCTGAAAATTCATAATACCTTGGAGATTAAGACCCTGATTTAGCAAAGCACTTAAATATGTGCTTAACTTTAAGGATCTGTTTAAATCCATCCTTATCCAGCAAAACACTTTGGCACATGTTTAAATTAAGTAATTTTTTTCTGTTAGTGAGCAGTAAGATGGATTAGTAGGTAGAGTATAAATGATGCTTCCAAAGGTGCATCACAAATGAACTTATTGTATGGCTATCACTAACAAGTAAGTGGAGTTTGCATGCCACTGCAGAAGCACTGTGGAGATTCCTCTCCTGGAGATGATGGTTTTGGAATTCTAAGCTACAGGAATTCTTCGCCTGTCTCACAGTAAGAGTACAAACCCAAGAGTTCATTATATCTTGTACCTTTGGAAAAACAATATTTAAAAAAACAGATCACACAAAAATTGATCTTTCTGCAATTTCAAGAGTAATCATCTGATTTTAGAATTTAGCAAACTGGAGGGAAAATAGGTACTAGGCTGCCAAATGTCAGAACAACAATTATACAAGCAGTGCTAGAGACAGGAAGCAATATTCATTTTGATACAACTGTTTGGATTCAGACTATTCTGATCAGTTGTCCAATCTTCTAAGGGCATGGATTAATCTCTGAACTCTGCAGCAGAAAATAACCTTCTGCATTTGAAATAGGCAGATTCATCTTCTTTCAGCACACTTGTTATTCTCCTTCTTCTTCATAGAACAGGTAATTCAGATAAAAACAAAGTGATAAGTTTCAGAGTAGCAGCCGTGTTGGTCTGTATCCGCAAAAAGAACAAGAGTATTTATGGCACCTGAGGGTATGGCTACACTTGAAACTTCAAAGCGCTGCGGCAACACGGCAGAGTTTTGAAGTGTGAGTGTGGTCGTAGCGCCAGCGCTGGGAGAGAGCTGCGCTCCCAGTGCTGCGGCACTGATTACACTGAGGCTTTACAGTGCTGTATCTTGCAGCGCTCAGAGGGGTGTTTTTTCACACCCCTGAGTGTGAAAGTTGCAGCGCTGTAAAGCGCCAGTGTAGCCATGGCCTTAGAGGCTAACAAATTTATTTCAGCATGAGCTTAAGTGGGCTGCAGCCCACTTCTTCAGATGCATAGAATGGAACACGATAAGTGATAAGCTTGAAGGAGGTGAAGGCATCATAAAGTGGCAGTTCCCTGTGCCAATTTGTTGCTTACAAAATACTCAAACACGCTGCTTAAACGCTCAAGAAAGCAACTGCCTTCTCAAAGTGTCAGCAATAATTACGTTTTTGGGGTGTTGCCCTATAGCAGGGTTCTTAAGAGGCATAGTTGCAAGTAAGCTTTATTGTGTCTGAAGCATATTTTTCCCTGAGGTCAAACCATCGGTCGGACTAATAATTTCTGACATCTTGCCGATCATGTTATGAGTTTCTTCAGGGAAATACAATATTGGTCAGCTTCCTTCCAAGGTAAGGTGTCAAGAATAATTATAACAAAGGAGCAATCCTCAGGGAAATTTGCTTTTCAGATTTGAAACATTACCACAAGAAATTGTAGAAAGGAGACAACCCTTCATATTTCTTGCATCACTTCTGACAGCTCAGCTTACCATGAAGAAGATAACCAGCGATAGAAGCTGTAAATCATATATTGTAGAGAGAGTAATGAAAGAGTAAAGAAATTAGTTGTGTCCTAACAGGAGCAGGATGGCAGGAGGTACCATGAGCTGAAGGAAAGGACAAAAGGATCTCAATAATAACAAGAGACCCCAAGCATTATCCATTAATCAGCCTCAACAATAATGTCCATCTTGCTTTAGAGAGACACGGTGGGTGAGGTAATATCTTTTATTGCAGCAAAGAATCCTGTGGCACCTTATAGACTAACAGACGTTTTGGAGCATGAGCTTTCGTGGGTGAATACCCACTTCCTCAGATGCATGTAGTGGAAATTTCCAGGGGCAGGTATATATATGCTAGCAAGCAAGTTAGAGATAACGAGGTCAGTTCAATCATGGAGGATGAGGCCCTGTTCTAGCAATTGAGGTGTGAAAACCAAGAGAGGAGAAATTGGTTCTATAGTTGGCAAGCCATTCACAGTCTTTGTTCAATCCTGAGCTGATGGTGTCAAATTTGCAGATGAACTGAAGCTCAGCAGTTTCTCTTTGAAGTCTGGTCCTGAAGTTTTTTTGCTGCAGGATGGCCACCTTAAGGTCTGCTATAGTGTGGCCAGGGAGGTTGAAGTGCTCTCCTACAGGTTTTTGTATATTGCCATTCCTAATGTCTGATTTGTGTCCATTTATCCTTTTCCGTAGAGACTGTCCAGTTTGGCCGATGTACATAGCAGAGGGGCATTGCTGGCATATGATGGCGTATATTACATTGGTGGATGTGCAGGTGAATGAACTGGTGATGGTGTGGCTGATCTGGTTAGGTCCTGTGATGGTGTCACTGGTGTAGATATGTGGGCAGAGTTGGCATCGAGGTTTGTTGCATGGATTGGTTCCTGAGCTAGAGTTATTATGGTGCGGTGTGCAGTTACTGGTGAGAATATGTTTCAGGTTGGCAGGTTGTCTATGGGCGAGGACTGGCCTGCCACCCAAGGCCTGTGAAAGTGTGGGATCATTGTCCAGGATGGGTTGTAGATCCTTGATGATGCGTTGGAGGGGTTTTAGCTGGGGGCTGTATGTGATGGCCAGTGGAGTCCTGTTGGTTTCTTTCTTGGGTTTGTCTTGCAGTAGGAGGCTTCTGGGTACACATCTGGCCCTGTTGATCTGTTGCCTTATTTCTTCATGCGGGTATTGTAGTTTCGAGAATGCTTGGTGGAGATTTTGTAGGTGTTGGTCTCTGTCTGAGGGGTTAGAGCAGATGCGGTTGTACCTCAGTGCTTGGCTGTAGACAATGGATCGTGTGATGTGTCCGGGATGGAAGCTGGAGGCATGAAGGTAGGCATAGCGGTCGGAAGGTTTTCGATATAAGGTGGTGTTAATGTGACCATCACTTATTTGCACTGTGGTGTCTAGGAAGTGGACCTCCCATGTAGATTGGTCCAGGCTGAGGTTGATGGTGGGGTGGAAGCTGTTGAAATCGTGGTGGAATTTTTCCAGAGTCTCCTTCCCATGGGTCCAGATGATGAAGATGTCATCAATGTAGCGTAGGTAGAGAAGTGGCGTGACTGGACGAGAGCTGAGGAAGCGTTGTTCCAGGTCGGTGCCAGGCCAGTCCTCGCCCACAGACAACCTGCCAACCTGAAACATATTCTCACCAGTAACTGCACACCGCACCATAATAACTCTAGCTCAGGAACCAATCCATGCAACAAACCTCAATGCCACCATCCCCACCAAAATTACACAGGATGAATTTGCATACAAACTTTCACCTGACCTCATTTATATGCTGTACCTCTTTTCCCTATTTTTTTAAAATGTTTGGGCTTTTTAGACAGTAAGCTCTTTGGGGTGGGAGTGGAAACTGTCTTTCTACATGTTTGCATAGCATGTAGCACAACATGATCCTGATCCCAACTGGCACCATGCGGCATCAGTGTAAACACTGTGATAATTACTTCTAATGTGAATACCACAAATATTTGTTTCTGTCACATATCAAATTCCTTGTTTCACGCTAAAACTTTAAGATGCCAGGTAGGAATTTTTCACAGCCTGTATTTAGAGAACTGCATATACATAGCTAAGTGCACTATGTTTTTTCCCTTGCCTCCCTAATATATATTTGACTAGCACAGCAGGAAAGAATATCTTATTACATGGATCTTATTACATGGATCAAAATTACTATGGCACAATCTGTTCGTATCTTCGTCAGAATTCTGTGCCATCTGGTATGGCAAACAATGTGTTTTGTTCTTACATTTGAATTTTCCACATATTTCAAATATTAACAAATACAAAGGTTACCATGTTAGAAGCTGAAGAGGAGGAACTGGAGAACCTCTCCACTCCAGGTGTTGGTGCGCCCCTGCACCTTCGCTCGGAGATTTTGACAACAGTACTAGTAGCAGTCGTGCACATGCAGAGCCTGACCCATGTCCTGAGTGGGCTTTAATAGTAAGCGTGCGTGACCGGTCTCCTCATTATTTCTCTACAACAGAGGCTACCCCAACTTCGAAGAAGAGGGGAGGAGAATGGGTAGTGGAACACCTACAGGGATACTCATCTCGAAGAACATCAGTTACTTCACAGGTGAGTAACCACCTCTTCGAGAGAGACATGTCCCTGTGGGTGATCCACTCCAGGAGACTTAAAAGCAGTGTATCTCAAGGAGCTAGGGACTTTGGAGCTGGTAGCAATGTGGTAGATAATACAGCTCTGCCCAATCCTGTATCAGTGAGAGAGCCTTGAGTAAGAGCATAAGGCTTAACAAATGTGTGTTCGGAGGTCCAACTGGCCGCTTTACAGATGTCGGCCAGGGGAACTTGGCATAGAAAAGCCACAGAGGTAGCTACAGATCTAGTGGAGTGAGTCCTGATGCAGGCTGGAGGAATTGACTGCTTTAATTGATAGCATAGACGGATACAAGCAGAGATTCAGTTGGAAAGTCTCTGGGTGGAAACAGGCGTCTCCTTGAATCGTTCTGCAATATAGACAGAGTCTGGAAGAGGTTCTAAAGGGTCTGGTTCTATCCAAATAAAAGGACAAAGCCCTGCATACTGCCAATGTATGCATTGTGGATTCAAACGAGTTTGCACGTGCTTTAGGAAAGAAGGTTGGTAGGTGTACAGGGACTTTGGATCTAGTAGGAATGTGGTAGATAATACAGCTGGTTCATTGATGTGGAATGACGAATGTACCTTTGGAAGAAATTTGGGATGTAGTTGAAGAGTAAACTTGTCCTTAAAAAATATTGTGTAGGGTGGGTCCGCCATGAGAGCCGCTATTTCTCCTGCATGTCTGGCAGAGATGATTGCCACTAAGAATGCTGTTTTCATAGAGAGGTGTAAGAGGGAGCAAGTGGCTAGGGGCTCAAAAGGTCATTATGTTAAATAGGCTAATACTAAGTGAAGGTTTCATGGAGGAGTAGGAGTTTTAATGTCTGGGTATAAGGATTGGTATAACCTTTAAGAAAGTGCTTGGTGATTGGATGAGCAAAAACAGAAGCACCGTCGAGGATGTGAAAAGTTGTAATAGCAGCTAAGTGGACTTTGACGGAAATGAAAGAAAGGCTGGATTGCTTAAGGTCTACTAGGTAATCAAGTATGGCCAGAAAAGGTGTGGAAATGGGAAGAATTTGGTTGTTTGAGCACCAACGTGTGAATCGTTTCCACTTTTGGAGATATGTGGCGCAAGTAGATTGTGTTCTGCTATGTAAGAGTATTCTTTGAACCTGTTTAGAGCATGCTAGTTCTCTTTGTGAGAAACATGGAGGAACCAAACTTTGAGGTGAAGCATGGATAGATTGGGGTGAAGAAATCAGTCGTGTTGCTGCGATAGGAGATTCGGCGTGAGAAGCAACAAAATCGGTGGATGAATTGATATTCTGGTGAGGAATGGATACCATGGGTGTCTGGGCCACGATGGGACAATCAAAATTACTATGGCACAATCTGTTCGTATCTTCGTCAGAATTCTGTGGAAAACCGGTATCAGGGGGAAAGCATACATTAAGTGTTGAGCCCATTAGATTGGGAAAGCATCTCCTAGGGAATGTTTGCCCAACCCCACTCTGTAGCAAAATTCAGGACATTTCCTGTTCTTCGTAATTGTGAAGAGGTCCAGGGTGGGAGGAGGGATAGCTCAGTGGTTTGAGCATTGGACCACTAAACCTAAGGTTGAGAGTTCAATCCTTGAAGGTGGCTGTTTAGGGAACTGGGGTAAAAGTCTGTCTGGTCCTGCTTTGAGCAGGGGGTTGACAAGATGACCTCCTGAGGTCCCTTCCAACCCTACAATTCTATGATAAAATGTGGAATATGTTGTGTATGATCATGTCGTTTATCTCCCATTCGTGATCTCAGGGAAAATGTCTGCTTAGTTCATCCGAGGTGGGATTCAGGGCCCCGGGAAGATAGGCAGCTGATATCCGGATGTTGTTCACAACGCACCAATTCCAGAGCTTCATGGCTTCTGTGCAAAGCGAGTGAGATCGAGCCCCTCCCTGCCTGTTGCTATAGAACATGCATGCAATGTTGTCTGTCATTATCCGAACATGTTGGTTCCGAATGAATGGGAGGAAGTACGGCAGGTGTTGTGTATGGCTCGCAGTTGTAGGACGTTTATGTGTAGAGAGGCTTCGGTGGCAGACCATAGCCCCTGGGCTTTGTAGTCAGACATGTGTGCTCCCCATGCCGTGAGGGATGCATCGGAAGTCATTATGACTGATGGAGCATCCTGGAGAAAAGGGACTCCTGAGCAGAGATTGGAGGGAACTGTTCACCATCAGAGGGAGTCTGACTCTGAAGGGTATGGATAGAGGCTTGTTTAGAGCATATATGTTCTGTCTGTAAACCGTGGCCAACCAAGTTTGGAAGCACCTCATGTATAGGCATGCATTTTTGACCACGAAAGTACACAAGGCCATGTGGCCTAACAGTTGCAGGCAGTCTCATGCAGTGGCCTGGGGACTGTTGCAAAGTTTTGTAGCCAGAAGTTTTATGGTGTTGAAATGATCAAGCGAGAGAGATGCGATTCCTGTTTGAGAATTGAGGTGTGCTCCTATGAACTCCAGTAATTGGTTAGGAGACCAGGTGGATCTGGTTTTGTTTATTTGTAGGCCAACAGAAAGGAAGCAAGCGATGGTAAGCTGCGTGGATTAAAGAGCTTCATCAAGCGTTGAGGCTTTGAGGAGACAACGATCAAGGAAAGGAAATATTATAACCCCCCGTTTCCTGAGGTGGGCAGTGACCACCGCTAGGAGTTTGGAGAAAACTCAGGGGATGGTAGATACGCTGAAGGACAACACTTTGTTTGAAAAAAGTGTCAAACCAAGGGTAAAACGAAGAAAACTTCTCTGTGCTGGGTAAATAGTCACATGAAAATAGGAACCCTGTAGGTCGAGGGCTGAAAACCAATTGCCCTGCTCCAGTGCTGGGATTATGGTGGTGAGGGTAACCATTCTGAACTTTTGCTTTTTGATAAATTTGTTTAGCCACCTGAAGTTGACGATCAGTCACCATCCCTTGGTTTTCTTTTCTGTTAAAAAGTAATGGGAATAGAAACCTTTCACTCTGTGTTGTTCGGGCATGACTTCCACTGCTCCCAATTGAAGGAGACGATGCACTTCTTGGAGGAGTGGTTGCTCATGAGAGGGGTCCCTGACGAGGGACGTGGAGGGTGGGTGGGAGGGAGGCAGGGAGAGGAAAGGGATAGAAGAATAGCCAACTGTGACAACCTCTAAAGCCCTCTTGGTGGTAGTAATATTTCACCATTGATGGGAAAATGTGCATAGGCGGTGACCAAAAATAGGGGGAAGCAGTGTAAGCGCTGAAGTGGGAATATTGCAGGGGTCAGCAACCTTTCAGAAGTGGTGTGCCGAGTCTTCGTTTATTAACTCTAATTTAAGGTTTCACGTGCCAGTAATAGATTTTAACGTTTTTAGAAGGTCTCTTTCTATAAGTCTATAATATATAACTAAACTATTGTTGTATGTAAAATAAATAAGGTTTTTAAAACGTTTTAGAAGCTTCATTTAAAATTAAATTAAAACGCAGAGTCCCCCAGACCGGTGGCCAGGACCCGCGCACTGTGAGTGCCACTGAAAATCAGCTCGAGTGCCGTCTTCGGCACACGTGCCATAGGTTGCCTACCCTGGAATATTGGTTTTCTGTACCCTCAACCAAGGCTTCAAATTTGTTTATTGGTTGGAGGAGGTTGAGATGCTGCCAAGGAGTTGGAATGGCAGCATTGGTATCTGGGTCTCTAGCATTGCTGTTGCTGTTTCTTGTGAGATTTATGGAATTGCAGGGTGTATGTGGGGTAGTGTGGTCGCTGGTAAGGCTGGTATCTAAATTGTCGCCTTCTGGTCATAGGGGTTTGAATTCCCAGAGACCAGAGAGTTGCCCTGGAGTCTTTCATGGAGTAGAGTACGTCATTCGTAGTGGAGGCGAATAGTTTCTCACCGTCAAAGGGGAGATCCTCAATGGCACTCTGGACATCCTGGGGAAAGGAAGAGGATGACAGCCATGAACCTTGGTGCATCACAACTGCTGTGGCAGTGGACTGTGTCATAGTATTGGCTGCATCCAGGGCGGCTTCAAAAGCAGTGTGGGAGATGATTTGTCCCTCGGAAACTATGGCTGTAAATTGTTGTTTCTATTTTTCTGGAATGTGATCAATAAAGTCCATGAATTTATTGTAATTTTTGAGGTCATATTTTGCTAGAACGGCTGTATAATTAGCAATGCAAAATTGCAATGTGTAAGAAGCATATACCTTACATCTGAGCAGATCTAATCGCTTACTGTCCTTGTTGGAAGGAATGGAGTGGGGAAACTGGTGTTTGTTCTTTTGGTTGACTGCGTCTACTACCAGTGAGTTTGGCGCTGTGTGAGTGAAAAGGAATTCTGAGCCCTTGGAAGGAATAAAGTACTTCTGGTCCACTCATTTACAGGTAGGCAGGCTTGTAGCCGGAGTTTGACAGATGGCCTTGGCAGGTTCTAGAACGGCTGCGTTGCTAGGTAATGCAATTCTAGAAGAAGAGGAGGATTGCAGGATGTCAGTTAGCTCATGCTGCTGTTCAGGGACTCCCTTGAGGTTAATTCGTAGCTCACTGGCAACTCTTTTAAAGAGGTCTGAAATTTTGAGAAGTCGTTTGAAAACATCGGGGTAGGAGGAAGCACTGCTTCATCAGGCAGAACAACTGCTTGTACCGGGTTAGAGGCAGGCCATGATTACTCTTGCGGTTGTGACAGGGCTGCCTGGTGTTTGGAGCCAGTAGCAGGGTCGTCAGCTGGTGGTATCGAGCAGGTCTCACACCTGGCTGCAGTGGTATAATGTGGTGGTCCTGAGTATAAGGAGCCTAATATTGCCACTGTGGCAGGAAGGGCATGGGTGCCATCCAGGGGTTTATGCACCATGGGGCAGGACCCTCGGACGAGGTAGCTTTTCTATGACCTCTTGACTGGCGTTTGTATACGGGACATCTGCTAAGGTGAAAATTCTCCCTGCAGCCCCAGACTCCTCATTATTGGAGGAAAGCTGAGTGGACTTTGTCTGTGTTCGGAGAGAAGTAGGTGTTAAGTAAGGGTGACTGCAAGATAGGTGACACCAGCAGGTCCCTTGATTGTGTGAATTGAGGTACTGCAGTGCCTCTGTGTGGCGAGGGTGCATGAGAGGAATTTGTTGTGAAGGGGGTTCCTCTGCACCAGTGTCCTGAGCCTTCTGTCACTGCTGGCTAGCTGAAAGGCTGACAGTGCTGGGACAGTGAGAAGAGCCTGTGGGGGGTTAGACAGACTAGCATGCGTCGGCACAGCTTCCATTGCGGTGCTAAACAGTTCCGTGTGAGAGATAGGCAACTGAAAGCCTGAAGCCTCGGCACCGGAGGTTGGTGTGACCGCTACAAGTACTGCTGTAAAAACCTCCGAGTAAAGGCACAGGGACACACCAACACTTGGAGTGGAGCACCCATAGGGACATCTCTCGAAGACAACTGCAGAGCTCCTTGTCCTCATTACAGAGTAAGGTAAAAAAAAAATCTTTCCTTGAAAATAGGCACACTTAACATAAATTGGCTTATGTCAGACCTGGAACAAAGCACAGAGAAAACCAAGAACTGAGGTATGTGAAAATACGATAGACCAAAATGAGACGGTAACCAACCACAGATTTTAAAACAAGATTGTTTTTTAGAGCAAAAATTAGAAATTCAGGAGAAGAAAATGGATATCCGAAATGTTCCAATTTTAGGGATCCCTGATGAAGAGGAAGCAACTTTTCTTACATTATGTATTTGCAAATTAATCCTGCAACTGCTAAGACTTAATGTTATGGATGGCTACGGGAAGGCATCTTAAACCAGATCCTCCAGGGCACTAAGATGCTGATTTCAGGGCACTGATTTCAATGAAAGTTAGATGCCTAAAATACCTTTGAGGATCTGGATCCCTGTTTCTAGTACGGGTGACCGCAAATAAAACAATGCAATGTTAGGATGAGCTTGACTATACCAAGACTTATGATTAAACATCTGAGTATGACCAGCAAGAAGTAGAGCTGATGTCAACTGATCTAAGTACTGGTGTGACGGCTGTTACCTTGGCTGACATACTGAGCACAGAACAGGGGACTTCCAAGTTCCAGAGCTAAAAGCATGCAACAGCTTAAGATAATAAACCAAAACACTTTAGCTGGGGTTGTAACAGACTCAAGCCCTCAGAGGCCTAGGCACAGAGGGGGTACCTTGTAACACACACAGCAGCACTTAAAAGTATCAGGTCAGATCTTGGGAAATGGGACTTCTGACGTTTCATCAAATGTTTTACTGTGTTAGAAATTATATCACACCAAAGGAGGAACAATTACTTCCTTCAGTTCCTCTCAATTTTCAAATGACTCTTATAGGAAAATTCTGCCAATTTAAGCAAAAGTTGAAATTTTTCTAATTGCCATGGGGGCTGCAGAGAAAGCACTAAAATCAGTTGATGGTGCTTTCCCACATGATGGGCCCAGCGGCACTGTAAATTGCTTTTATATGGGAGGAGGAAGGAGTAAAAAGGTTTTGGCACAGATTATAGATAAATGTGAAAGATATGCTAATGCAAGGATGTTAATTATGAGCTGGGATATTTTACTCTTATGAAACTGACAAAGTTCAGACGAATTTGGGGACCATACAATTCCTTAGTGACTTCTATGTGAAACATAAAATGGCCATAGAGGCAGACTCCATTGCAGAAAGTTGATGTAGTGTTGACCCAAGCCACATCGATATATGAAAAACCAATCAAAGAGTTGAAATGTAGGCTCATATTTCAAGTGATTTGACAGAGAAAGAAAAGACTGAAACTAGATGTAAAAGAAAACAATGAACAATTAAAATAAAAATGGAAGCTTAACAGATGTTATTGATTAGATGAGGACATATAAACCAAGAAGTTGGCTGAATATGCCAAAATGCAACTTTCCCCCCCAAAACGATGTCATAGAGCTAAAGCCAAGAGCATCTACATGAATGGAGAACAGCACAGAAATATCACATTTCCTTCTGTAGGTTTTAGTGTCTGCAGCACAAACAGCTATATTTGCCAAAGTGAAGCAATTTGTTAACGTCAGAATTCCGGCCTGTAAATTGGATAGTACAGTATAATCCAACGTTATCACAAGGAAAATGTAAAAATGATAGTTAAGGAAAGGGTACTGAAATATAAAGTAAACCTTGTTTCATATCTGGGATATAAAATACCAGCAGAAGGACAAGTTGTTATTATAACTTGTTTAGAGGTTAGTAAACAGACCTCATTTGTTGAGCACTGGAAAGGAAACCCACCCCCCCATGGAATACCCTGGAGAATATTAATGGCAACAGTCACGGAATTAACAGATGCACGCATTCAACAGCAGAAAGGAAAGAAACAGGAAGTAAAATAAAGATTAAATAGTTTAAACATTTTAAAATATTTACATTTTAATATTGAATAAAAGTTGTTAAAATGCAGGGGTCATTGCTACAGTGCTGGCTTCAGTTTTTTGAGTTTAAATGTTGATTTTCTTTTAAAATGTTTTGAGGTTTTGTATCTAAAACATGCAGTTGTGCACACAAAATACATAATTGCACATGCAGTTTCTGCTGGTTTACTTTGAAGTTCTGTGCATAGTTACTTATTCTGTATATGCAACACGTTTTTCTGATATATAATTTTCAAAATATAGGTCTCAGCCAGCCAGTTAACTGCTAGGGAAGATGAGAGAGGAAAAATGAGAATGTAAAGAAAAAACTAAATTACAGAATATGGAAAAAACCAGAAGTGACTTAACAACAAAACTGTGATATAACATGAATATCAGCTTTCCTCAGAGTAGTTTCATTTATACAGCTGCAGTATCTGGCATGCTAATTTACCTGCCCAATCCTACCATTCAAGTTTACAAAATTAATGAACTGAAATGTAATGCAACTCATGGCTAGAACGGATTATAATGAACCACTAATGCTACTCAAGATCATTTGAATTCTGCTAATAGAGATGTGCAACATGCAAGAGAATTTTATACTAATAACCCCACCTACTGCAGTAATGGAAAACAACCAAATAATTTCTCTAATGCTCTCTCACTCTGAGGATTCTCCATAGGGTTCATGCACCACTATAAGAAATGAATGAAAGAAGGTCAGATTCAAACCTGAATTTTGTTCTGTATATTCAAGGTATAGATGTTTGAACAGTTGTACTTAAGATGCAAATCAAAACACTATATCCTTTATTTTTGGTTAGTTGAGAGTTCACACAGTTCACATATCATCAAAAAAAAGCAAACTTTAGAAAACAAAAACACCAAAAATGATACTGCCATCCTCATACCAGAAAATAAGAGGTTACTCACCTTCTGAAAAAACTGATTCTTTTAGATGTATTTTCCCCTATGAGTACTCCCCTTTGGGTGTACATATGCCTCTTGAGCACGACTGGAAACTTTCCATTAGCCGTGTCCATTTGGCCCACACATGCGCCCTATAACTCTTCATGCTGGACACCGAAATTATATAGGGATGCATAGGCAAACTGCTCTCAGTTCCTTCTACACCTGAACATCCCATAGAGAATTGTCGAAAGCACAGGGGAAGGAGGACGGGTAATGGAGTACCCATCCAGGCACACATCTAAAAAACTGCAGTTACTGCATGAGATGAGTAACCTCTTCTTTTCTGAGTAGTGTCCCTATGGATGCTCCACTTCAGGTGGCTTCCGAGCAGTACACATGGGAGGAGGGAGATTCGTAGTTGAGTCTAGAACTGAAGATAGGTGCTTGGTACTGCAATACTATCAGAACTGGAAGCATGGGTCAATGCACAATGTTTAGAAAATGCATGTATTGATATCCATATAGCAGCCCTACGTGTCTCAGACACTGCCATGTTCTTCAGTAATGCTGCAAATATTACTTGTGAACAAGTACAATGTGCTATTGCCCTTTGGGTGGATGAACACTGGCTGCATAACAAGTGGCAATACACCCAGATATCCAACTCAACAAGCTTGAGCAGAGATTGTGACCCCTTTGAAGCTATCTGCGAAGGAAATAAAAAGTTTAGGTGAACTTTCAAAATTGTTTTGTTCTATCTAAGTACAAAGCAAATGCCCTTCTAACATCAAAGATATGAAAACAGGTCTCCTGAAGACAGTTATGTGGTTTTGGAAAAAACACTGGTAGATGAATAGATTGGTTAAGAGGAAACTCTGATAGTCCCTTAGGTAAGAATTTAGGGTGCAGGCGTAAAGAGAGTTTGCTGTTGTAGAACAGTGTAAAGGAGATGGGATCTGCCATCAAGGCTCCAAACTCTCCGACCCAGAGGTGGCACCAGCACACCAAGCACGTGCTTGGGGCGGCAAGCCACGGGGGCGCGCTCTGCCAGTTGCCGCGAGGGTGGCTGGCAGGCTGCCTTCGGCGGCATGCCTGCGGAAGGTCCGGTGATCCCGCGGCTTTGGCGGACCTCCCGCAGGAGTGCCACCGAATCCGCGGGACCAGGGACCTCCCGCAGGCAAGCCACCGAAGGCAGCCTGCCTGCCGTGTTTCAGGCGGCAAAATACCTAGAGCCACCCCTGCCCCCGACCCTACAGGCTGATGTGATGGCTACTAAAAAGACCATCTTAATAGATAAACGGAGCAGAGAGCAGGTTGCCATTGATTCAAATGGAAATCTCATTAGGTATTTTAATAGCAGATTGGGGTCTCTACTCTAGGGGAAGAGAGTCCCCAAGCACTTAATAAACCAAGATGACATCGGGTGGGCAATATGGAGAACCTTTACTAGGGAATGAAAGGCTGATATTGTGGCCAAATGGACCTTAATTGAACAGACAACCTTATTTCTTTAGATCCAACAGGTAATCCAGGATGACAGAGTGGCAGACACCACCAATAGAAGAATCTTTTCATTTCTGCAGGAAAATAATACGGGTTGACTCGTTTCCATTGTTCAGACCAGCAGGATCCTAATCCTGTGAACCATGGAGGAACCATAACCTAAGGTGGAGAACCTTTAAGTGAGGGGAAGCACATGACCCACATCCTGGGAGAGGAGATAAGGAATGGTCAGAAGCTTGAACATCAGTTGAATGCATACATGAAGCAGGTAAGGGTACCTAGCACGTACCAAGGGTAGCAGCCAGATTGCCACCATAAGGATAATTTTGGCCTTGTCCTGTCCGAATTTGTTTATCACTCTTAGCATTAGTGGTGTTGGGGGAAACGTACAAAACAGACCCTTCTTCCAAGGCAGGCGTCTCCCAAAGAGTGGTATCCCAGACCTCTTGAGAAGAACAGAGGGCACTTCTTGTTCCTGGAGGTGGTGAAGAGATCCACTTCTGGAAGTATCCCTCTCTGAAATATACTGTGGAGAATTTGAGAGTCTAGCTTCCATTTATAGTCCTGCTGAGAATATTGGCTGTGGTGTTCCGACTACCTGAAATTTGGATCTGATGAGCTAACGCACTAGCTCCATAGTTTCGTGGCTTGTTGATAGAGAACATGCAGGATATATTGTCTGTCATGACCCAGACTTATTTCACTGGTCTACAATTTTTGAGAAGTCGTCTGCTTCAGAGATAAAATGTGATATTTATTATGTATTTTGATGTGCTGAATTCAAATATGACAATTAAAACAACTGATTGGCTACTGTTTCTAAGATATTTAAGTTTTTACATTTTATGTCTATGTATATTGTGTAGATGATAGAGTTTTAATCATAAATTGTAAACCTAGGTCTTTTCATGTGTTTATGGTTGCTTTACATGATCATATTTCACCTGTCCTGTTTATGTAACACTTTAAAAATCAGCAAAAGGGTTATATCAATAAAATTGATTATGAAACAAAAGGCAAAAAACTATTATGTACATAGTTTAGTCCTATTCAGTGTCTACTCGGCGCTTCTTGGCTTGTCTCTTGTATTCATTAAATGGAGCATCTCTTGTCACTGTCCAGCAATAGTCTGCAAGCATTGATGGGCTCCATTTGCCCTGATAGCCTGCCAGGAGATTCCACTGCTGTAGTCTGGAGCCCAACAGCTCTGCCTTACTCTTGGGTAGTTCCAAATCCCTGACAAGGTCATTCAGTTCACCATGTGTTTTGAGGTGTGGTTCAGAGGAGGAGGATGGGAGAAAATGTGGGTCCTGTGACATTGATGGTTCAGGACCAGAAGTTTCATCCTCTTCCTCGTCTGACTCAAGTGAGAATGATTCTGGTGCATCAGTCCTTCTCCGTGGGGTACTGGGCGTATAAGCTGATGGAATGTTTGGATAACGCACAGTCCACTTTTTCTTCTTTGACACACCTTTCCCAACTGGAGGCACCATTGAGAAGTAACAAGTGCTAGTATGATCTGTTGGCTCTCTCCAAATCATTGGCACTGCAAAAGGCATAGATTTCCTTTTGCTGTTCAACCACTGGCGAAGATCTGTTGCGCAAGTGTTGCAGCATATGTGTGGGGCCCACCTCTTGTCCTGATCTCCAATTTTGCAGCCAAAATAAAGGTGAGAGGCTTTCTTAACCATAGTAGTTAGACTGCGCTTTTGTGATGCAAAAGTCACTTCACCACAAACATAGCAGACGTTATCTGCACTGTTCACACAAGTAGGAGGCATCTCTGCTCACTTTGGCTAAACAGAAATGTGTCCCTTTGCAAAATCAAACACTGACAAATAAGAGAGCATGACACTGTATGATTTCTAGAGCTGATATAGGGCAATTTGTTCAGCAGAGTGATGTAACTTTCGTTATGATTGCATCATCCATGACTTCTAGGAATAACATGATGCAATTCATATCATGTATGACGCAATACCAGCTTCAGATTGCATCATTCATTGTTTTGCCTAAAAAGCACGTACTGTCCAAACCCAGTCATAGATTTATTCATAGATCCAGTCAAAGATGTATTTTAGTCATTTCTGGTTTAAATTGAGATCCCTTCCCTTTATAACTCACTTATCCTCCGCCATTCCCAAGTCAAGGGTCGTATATACTGACCCAATGGCATATCTTGAAAACTAGAGCCAATCAACAATTTTAAGCATCATTTTCATTCTCAGTGACCCAGAATTAGTGAAGTTGGACTACTTTTATTTCAGAAGCATTTTGGCTGTAGAGCAGTGTTTCCACTGATGAGAGGTAGGAAATGAAAGCAGATGTTCCTGACTTCCCTGAGTTCTAACAGATTGATGTGGAAACTGTTTTCCTGAGGTATCCATCTGTCCTGAGTCATGAGGTCAGTGAGGTGAGCTCCTCAGCCCAACAGTGATGTGTTTGTTGTCATAGTTACTCATGGAGCAGAGTGACAGAGAGAAATGCCTTCACAGACACTGAGTTCATCTTTCCACCAGTCTGGGGTGCTCCTCACTCGGAAAGGAACTGTCATAGGCCTGTCCATGGAGCCTCTGTCTGTAGAACAGGTTGTTCTAAGCCAACCCAGGAAACAGCAGTTGAAGGTGTATATACCTTGCCCCCACCAGGGATTGTAAAGTAGCCTTAGAGTCCTTTAGTGCATACAAGGACCCATCAGTGGTCTCCAAGAAAAGCTTATGACCACTGAAGGGGGGGTTCCTCAACAGTGTTCTAGTCTTCTTTCAAAAACCTTGAGAGCTGGAGTAATGACACCTTGCACGTAACTACGGCGGTGGAGATGGACTTGGCAGCAGCATCCAAGGATGCTTGAAGAGTGGCTCTGGCCAATAACTGGCCCTCTGAAATGATGGACTGGATAACCCTAAACAAACTATTGTAGAAACTGTAAACAAAATAGCTAACGCATGCTCAAGTTGAACATGTTAAGGCTCTGTCTCATGCCAAGGTGGTTGAGAAGGGCAGTTCACCTGTGAATCACTATATAGCCTCGGCATTCAGCACAAAGGCACAAAGCACATGTATGGGCTGAACAAACACTGCTAACAAAATCTCTGATCAAGGGCTCAAGAGGCACATGCACACCTGAAGTGGAGCACCTATAGGGACACTATGCGAAGAACTACCAGTTACTTTAGTTAAGTTTCACAGAAAAAACCTCTTAGAAACAGTCTTAATTGAGAATACCATGACTACTTACATCAGCAAGAAGATGCACAGTTGTGGAAATTAATGGTTGTTAGCTACTGCAAGAGGACTTTTCACATTGCTTTTTGAGGTACCCCTATAAAAAATAAGCTATTTTGTTTTCATCTCAGCAATGATCTAATTAAAAAATCCAAATAAATATTATGAATTCAGGGGAACGGCTGGCATATTTCCAGACCAGATTTTGATAAAGTAGGCCAACTACTGAGCCTGGACAAATTTATCATGTACTTTGAAAAATACTGACGTTTTTATGTGCACACAAACGCTTATAATGCAGTAGTAGCACAGTGTATCAATCTAATCTAACATCTCTTCCATGCAAATTCTGTATGTATATTTTAGGTTTCTTCAATACAGTACATTTGTTTTACAAAAGAAAAATCTATCTATATTAGAGCTATATATTGCCGCCCCCTATCTGAGCGCCTTCCATGTAAAATCAATATCAAGACAAAGTCCCTAGTGGATTTCATGGAGAAATGCAGCAACACAAACCATGGTAGAGTCCATACCAAAAAGAGGCAGCCTATTTAGGTGTTAAAGACTGTGAAAGAAAAACTAGACTAATGCAAAAATAATCTACTGGAAACAGTTAGTAAATCAGCACTCACAGGTATACAATACTCCACCATTGGGTAATTTAATTTATGGCCCTTAGCTGTACGGCCAGAAAAGAAACAGCTCTGGCAGACATCATAGTTGAAATGTTTCAGGCTCCGGTACCTGTGGAGATATTAAGCAGAGTGATTAAGTCATTTACCTGAGCTTCCTAAATTTAAGTTCTATTGTTTGCTTGCTATTAAATCTCACAAGGTAAATTAGCTTACTTTCTCTCTCTCGAGTTCTTAAAGTGGAGAGGAAGTTCCTCTTTGAAATGGTGACAGCTCATTTGACTCGGATGCTCTGCAGCAACAGCAATGCACGGGGGACACTTGAGTTTGTGAAGCTAAGCTTAGAAACAACAGTGTTTGTCTTTATATATTAAATTGTGGGAGCATGGCTCATCTGCCTGATGTGGTTAAGGCACATCAGTTTCATAGCCAACAGCAGACCAAGGAGTGATGCTGCAAGCATCACATCCAACTGCCTTTGATTGCCCTAACCTGATAGATCAGGTACCCGTTATGCAGCTGGATGAACTGGAGGTGGTCTTTCTGTGTGAGATCAAGCAAGGCTTGAATCCACGATCTTCAGGACTGCAGTCAAGTGCCTACCACTGAACCACTGCATCTCTATAATAGTGCCTGCAGGATGTAGCCCCGTGTCTGTGTATCTATGACACTTCGGAACAGAAAACCGTGCAGAACATGAATTCATATGCAGGGAGTAGGGGTTGGCTCGGGAGGCATAATGTGAAAAAGCGGAGTTTATAATTCTACCATTTAAATCCACTTTTAAAACTCTATATTTATTTTAGTAACAACACATTTTTACAAAAATATGCCCCAGCAATGCTCCTGTAAACATCCACAATTTACCACCTTCCTTTGCATAGTAGAGATCTTCACCTATGTAGCAGCATAGCATAGAAACAATAGTTAGTAGAGACAGAAGAACATAGCTGATGTGTAAACTGTACCACTCTATAATACAGGAAGACACTTCTGACCCACAATTTCTCCCCCACTGTCTACTTGCTTAGGGGGATCATATTTGCTATTGATCTATACTAAAAGCAAATTGCAATGCCCCGCTCCATCTGATACCAAGCCAGCTGCACTGCCCAGCAAATGTGGTGGTGAAACTAAAGGTGAACAGCATGCACTCACTCCTGCATACCTAGACCTAAGATCCAGGTAGCCCACATAGGAGTGTAAGGGTTTTTTTTTACTCTTATACCTCTGTGCAGGTGTGCTGTCTGGCTCAGATCTAGCCCCAGTTAGAGAAACCAAATAAAAACAACCCCCCTAAAATATGTTGCATGTTTCTAAACTGCACTTGCACATATGATCTGGTATGTCTTGATTTCAGCTATCAGAACCCAGCAGGGGCTGCTTATGAGTGAGCCAATTCAGGCGTGCTTTGTGTGGCTTTGGTATAAAGAAGCCAAGATGTTTTGTTGGAGGGATTTATCATTGTTTTCTTTTGCACTTCTATCTCAATTCTCGGAAGACATCCAGCCCCACAATTTGCCAGAAGTTAAGCCTGTAGCAGTAAAGGTTGCCTGATCTTTTGGCCCAGGTTCCAAGAAATTAAAGGGAGCAGTGAAGCTGGAATCTGCGCTGTTATGATTATAGGGTAGTGACTTCCAGTAGCTAAGCAGATTTAAATAAAAATGTCAAGTTACTGTGTACCAACACGAGAGAAAAACAGAATTATCCCCAAGCAACTTTATGCAGTAGAAACTAGAATGACTGACAGTGTGCAGTGACACCTGGGTGCTGATGCTGATCAATGATAAAAAGGTGTTATAAACAAGCTGCCTTGAGTGGCTTCTGCAATAGCTCAGAGACCTAGATGGAATGGAGAATGAAAGTTTCTAGTTTAAAAAAAATAGCTTAGCTAACTTTTCCCCGCAATTTATTTATTTATTAGAGTTTTATGAGTTTATGGTGGGGTTGCTTGTGGGGCAGGGCTCAATAGCACTAGGGCTCACCTTCTGGTTTACACCTTGTGTTCCTGAAAGCTCATGCTTCAGGGCTTTAGCCAAAACCTACATGGGTCAGGACGGGATTCTCCCCTTGTATCTCATGTATTCTGGTGGGGAAAGGTTTTGCTCTCCTTGGCCAGGGCTCTGAGGAGGCACGGAGCATCCTCTCTCTCAGATGCTTCGCTAGCTGTTTCTTGCTCACATGCTCAAGGTCTTTCTGATCACCATGTGAGAGTTTGGGAAGGAATTTTCCCCCAGGTCAGATTGGCAGGGACCTTGGGAATTTTTTTTGTTTTTTGCCTTCTTCTGCAGTGTGAGTGTGCAGGTCACTTGCCAAGATTATCTGGGTGCACTGCACTTAATCATTCCCCTGCCATTGCAAGCACTCAGGCATTGGGGCACCTCAGTCCCTCCTATTCTCTTCCAGTGGCACATTACAGCCTAGTCTCCTTTGGTCTGTAATACTTACATCTAATTTCAGTTGCTAGGTTTAGTGTGCAAGTGGTGTTAGTGGCCTGTGACATACAGGAGTCAGACTAGGTGATCTAGTGGTTCCTTCTGGCCTTAAACTCTATGGGCTTGTCTACATCACAAAGTTGCAGCGCTGGTGAGGGGGTTACAGCGCTGCAATTTAGGAGGTGTACACATCTGCAGGGCATCACCAGCGCTGCAACTCCCTGTTTGCAGCGCTGGCCGTACTCCCGTTTTGTCTCGGGTGTAGAGGATCCAGCACTGGTGATCCAGCGCTGGTAATCAAGTGTAGACACTTACCAGCGCTTTTCTTGACCTCCGTGGAATAAGCAGGTATCCCAGCATACCTGAGGAAGCCTCTAGTAATCAAGCAGGTCTCCTTGCCCGGTTTGCTCTCGCGTTCCCAGAACCCCCGAGCAAGCAGGTCTCCTTCCCTGCGGTTTGCAGGGGGGTTCGTTCGGGGAACGCGAGAGCAAACCGCGGCGAAGCTGGTCTCCTTCCCCGGTTTGCTCTCGCGTTCCCCGAACCCCCGTGCAAGCAGGTCTCCTTCCCTGCGGTTTGCAGGGGGGTTCGGGGAACGCGAGAGCAAACCGCGGCGAAGCTGGTCTCCTTCCCCGGTTTGCTCTCGTGTTCCCCGAACCCCCCTTGAAGCCGCCAAACAGCGCTGCAGTGTGGCCACATCGAACACCACTTGCAGCGCTGGTTGCTGTAAGTGTGGCCACTCTGCAGCGCTGGCCCTATACAGCTGTACTAATACAGCTGTAACAACCAGCGCTGCAAAATTGTAGATGTAGACATACCCTATGACTCTGACTCTGCTCCCATGCGTTTGTCCAGGTCTTTGGGGTGGGGAGGGAGGGGCTCTTGCCCCTCTAAGGGAATCTGAGCTACCTCCCTCATATAAGGTGTGATATGGGGCCTTGCTTTGCACTGCTGGGGGTGTCTGGAACATCTAACACAATGACTGCCCCTAGAATGTATGCAAATAATGCCCACTGGCTACCACCAGATTCCGGTGAACAGAGGGAAGGCAATGTAGGCAACTTTTGCTTTTTTATTATTAGCGTTAGAATGGACTCCTATGGGGAGTGTGAAGGGGTTGTAAAAGAAGGTGAATGGCTCGTACATTTCAGCAACTGTCAAGTCGGCAGAACAAAGGTATGTGCGGTAATGGGGCATGCTGCTGAAAAGGGGTGAGTGGCATTTCCTGGTTTTCAGACATTTGGATTTTGCTCAACTCAGTGTTCACCAAGTGACCTTAACGCTGCATTAATGTAGTTTTTTAGCCTTTGCACAGTATATACCTTTGTTACAACTAACAGCTCAGACAGACTAAAAGGCACTTGTCCTCAGCAAGACCAATGAACTTCAAAAAATTCATTTAGGGTTAATAGGCCAAACCAGGGATTTTTTCAGAAAGTCAACAATAGGGAATTTTAAAAGAACACCTCCTTATGCACCCTGGCTACAAAATTTAAAAGCCTCTATTCTGATCTTTTCCAGACTTCTGAGGGGAAAAAATTAAGGTAAGCTGGGAGGAGATGTGATGTGAAATTTATGAGGAATTGGTTTCCATTTTGGAAAAGTTGTGGGGTAGTGCTGAAAACTGGGCTCCTAAAGGGAATTTCAAACTTCAACTATTGAGCCACTACCTCATTTCAATCATTTTGATCTCAGAGAGTATAAGTATACTCACAGTATATATATATCTATAGTATAGTATAGTCATAGTATAACTTTTCCTAAAGCTGGACAGTTCTAAAACATGTCAGATAGATTTAAATCTGCAACTGAGTGATTGCTTTAGTCACCTTAGAGATTTTAATCCTGCTAGTTTGGGCAATGTTAAATGGAGAGAAAATCTAGGTGTTTTTTTTGTGATGCATAAGAATGTGTGTGTATAATTTACAGATTTACTTTTAAGGTACACTGATGCAGCTGTTTATATGATTTATGCAGGGCCCCACATAAAATATGGCCACTTAGATCACTCTTTGCCATGATGCTATATAAACCTCCGGCTGTGCTGCATAAATTGCATAAAAATAGCTATTTTCCTACCATCTTCCTGCTCTCAGCTTGTCTGTCTGTCTTTTCCATCTCTGTTTTGTTTCTGTGTTTTTCCCATAGAGCGAGTTGAGTAAGATTCCTGCATTTGGGCCCTTTATTGTTGCCCTTAAAAGGATAGAGGGAGGGGCAAAAAGAGGAGATTCTTTATAGTTCAAATGAGCACAAGAATCACCTGTCCCACCAGACCCACTCTCGGAATGGGCTGAATTGTCTGAAGGGGACATGAGGGAGAGTTCTAAGAGGCAGAACCTGCCTTCTGTAGCTCTCAAATGTCACAGGTTACCTTCATGAGCACAGCAAGGTGAAGAGGAAGTGATAAGAAAAACCTAAACGTTGCTCTGTTCTAGTATGCTTTTATATGGGATCAGCATATATGTATTCATTCATTAGCTGTAACAGAGGTTTCAAGTGTGGTCACCTGCCTAGCCAGATCATATTATTTTTGGGACTAAGTTGGAGAATGTTCACTGTCTTTCTTTTAAAATTTCCCAGGCTTTTTTTGGACAGATGTGGGAAGAGAGACCCAAGTTAGATTGTGTTTAGTGCTTTTGGGGAGAGATTGCTATGATGAGTCTTCTGTACAATGTATTAATGCTAGAGCCAAAACAAAGAGAGATTGCAGCTTTAGGGTTTTTTAATATTGGCTAGTGTCCATTACTCTGGCATGATTTGCTGGAGAGCATAATGTCAGACTCAGTGTAAAGTATAAACATGGGAAAAATATATATATATATTTTCCTGCTGCTCAGTTCTATTTCTGATGTCTACAGAGCACATAAGCTTATTTATACTTCATTCAGTGCCTATTTGCCTCCACTGATGCAAAGACACCTCTGTGATAGCATTTCTGGTACACCGGTCAATCACAGAGTGCTTTAGAGTCTATCAGCACCATTTGCAGGTGGTAGAAAAATAAACTAGCTCTGGGGACACAGCAATGAAATCCAGATTCTGAGCAGCCTGAGGAGAGAGCAAGAGGAACTCAATAGTCAGAAGGGAGGGGAGTGGCAAAACAAAGAAGGGCACGTAAATTGGCGGGAAGATATGATCTGTTATATTAAGAAAAACCCATAACTAGGGCCCTACCAAATTCATGGTTCATTATGGTAAATTTCATGGCCATAGGATTTGAAATTTGATAAATTTCATGTTTTCAGATGTTTAAATATGAAATGTCACGGTCTTGTAACCGTGGGGGTCCCAATCCAAAAGGAGATGAGAGGAAGGGGTGTCATAAACCTCTTGTAGGGAGGTCATGAGATTGCCATCCTCACTTCTGTGCTACCTTCAGAGCTGGACAGAGTGGGGATGAGGGATGCAGAGCTATCGGTAGCCAGGAGAGATACCCAAGAGCAGCCCTGCAGGCAAAGAGCAAGTCCTGTCCTGCCCCAGCCCTGTCCAGACTAGCACCTAGGAGCCCCTTTCCTGGGGCACTCCCAGCAGCACAGGGAAGATCGGATCCAGCTCCACACACTTCATCCATCTGCAGGAAACTCTGGGGCTGCTGCCCAGTCCCAGAGTGTACTACAGCAGGTGGAGGCACCCGGAGGTAGGTCTAGTCTCCCCTACCCTCCTGAGCAGCTGTGCAGGAGGATATCCCTTTCCAGCCCAGCTGGAGCTAGGAGCCCCCTTTGCTGGGGTGCTCCTAGGAACAAGGAGACATCGGATTTCATGGGGAAGGGTTTATTTCACAGTCCTTTCACGGCCATGAA
Source organism: Gopherus flavomarginatus (assembly GCF_025201925.1). NCBI lineage: Eukaryota > Metazoa > Chordata > Testudines > Testudinidae > Gopherus > Gopherus flavomarginatus. Next base: position 106,621,687 of record NC_066620.1, read on the forward strand.
ATTGGTAGGGCTCTGTCCATAAAACTCTGTACCAATTCCACTCTTACCTAAAGCCAACAATTGGACATTCCTTGCAGATGTTGCACTTGGCCTGGTGTTTTGCTGTTTCTGCAGCTGCCACTCGGTGCAGAACCGGTAGCCATACCATAGACTGCGGCTCCAAACGCATCCAGTCTATAAACTGCTTTACGCTAATTTCTGGCTTATTGTGATTCTGATGAAGGAAAACCAAAACATAACAACAATAAAAACTTAAACACAAGATTTTTTTTCCATCACTCTATTTTAAAACCAAAAATCAACCTAGTTGTAGGCACTGCACAAAAAATCCAACAATATAATTATAAATATGAGATGTAAGCCACAGCTTTCCTTAAATTACAAGCGAGGCGAACTAATAAGGTGAGCCTGTAAAAAAGGAGGAAGAAAGCTGAAAAGGTAATAAATTCAGAGCTACCAGTAATCCATACTAAAAATTATCTTTGGGTATGTCTACACTACAAAATTAAGTCGATTTAATAGAAGTCAATTTTTCAGAAACCGTTTTCATACAGTCGATTGTGTGAGGAGGGAAGCACAGGGGTGGGGTAGTTGTAGCGGCATCCCCTAGAATGGTATGCAGCTCATCATAGATGTAGTATGTCTGGGGCTCTGACCCGGAGCGGCCATTTGCCCCTCTGGTTCTTTAGTAGGCTTGCCTGAGGGGGAGGGATAGCTCAGTGGTCTGAGCATTGGCCTGCTAAACCCAGGGTTATGAGTTCAATCCTTGAGGGGGCCACTTAGGGATCTGGGGCAAAATCAGTACTCGGTCCTGCTAGTAAAGGGAGGGGACTGGACTCAATGACCCTTCAGGGTCCCTTTCAGTTCTAGGAGATAGGTATATCTCCAATTAATTATTATTATTATTATTATAAGTTTCATGCGGCACTGCTGTAGGTCCCTGTTATAACCTCTGTCCTTCATGCCCTTGGAGATTTTTTCAAATATTCCAGCATTTCGTCTTTGTAACGGAGTTTGGATAGCATGGATTCATATCCCCATGCAGCAATCAGATGCAGTACCTCCTGTTTAGTCCATGCTAGAGCTCTTTTATGATTCTGGGACTCCATGGTCACCTGTGCTGATGAGCCCTGCATGGTCATCTGTTGAGCTCGCCACGCTGGCCAAACAGGAAATGATATTCAAAAGTTCGTGGGGCTTTTCCTGTCTACCTGGCCAGTGTATCTGAGTTGAGTGTGCTGTTCAGAGCAGTCACAATTGAGCACTCTGGGATAGCTCCCAGAGGCCAATACCGTCAATTTGCACCCACACTACCCCAAATTTAACCTGATCAGGGAGGAGTACAGAAGTTGAGTTTAAGAGCCTTTTAAGTAGACAAAAATGGCTGTGTTGTGTGGATGGGTGTAGGGTTAAATCAATCTAACACTACTAAATTCTACCTAAACTTGTAGTGCAGACCAGGGCTTTGAAATAAACGTTTTTTTAGAAGGAATTGGAAAGTCATGGGAAAGCAAGATCTGCACTGAAAGGCTACCTTGTCTGTGATGGAAGATGTGGCGACATGCCACCTAAAAAGCATAAAGTATTTGAGTGTAATTACTCATCATGGTGAGGCTAAAAGAAGTGATCTACAATCTTTAAGACTTCTTAAAAAAATAGCCAACATTGTTAATTTAAACTAACATGTAAACATCTAATATAAATAATAATTTAAAGTAAATCTACAGGCAGCCAAAATATTATCACACTTGTTCCAGGTGGCAAGCAAACATGCTTGTGAAGTCTGAATATGTTGAAATCAGTGGAGAAATCTTGATAAAATGGAAATATATTAATCATATTTTATGATCATAAAGGACCTGTGCTGCTGTTCTGAGTTCATGGCAAGATAAATCAGACACAGTCTAAAAAACATCCATGGCAAGTAATAATGCATGACCAAAAGTGACTTCAAGATTTTTAACCTATTCATTGCCGAAATGAATCCCTCTCAGTAAGTGGGAACACCAAGGAAAACAGTAATGATGAGCTCTACCATCGGTAAGACATTTGTTTTCACAGGACTAAGGACAAGATAGCTCTGACACATCCAGCTGAAAATATTATCCAAGCACTCCTCTAGAGCAGAGGCTTAAGTGGCAGGGTCCATCCGACAAGAGAGATGTAACTTTATCATCAACAAAAGACGGTTACTCACCTTTGTAACTGTTGTTCTTCGAGATGTGTTGCTCACATCCATTCCAGTTAGGTGTGCGCGCCGCGCGTGCACGTTCGTCGGAAACTTTTTACCCTAGCAACTCCAGTGGGCCAGCAGGTCGCCCCCTGGAGTGGCGCCGCAATGGCGCTCGATATATACCCTTGCCGGCCCACCCGCTCCTCAGTTCCTTCTTGCCGGCTACTCCGACAGTGGGGAAGGAGGGCGGGTGTGGAATGGATGTGAGCAACACATCTCGAAGAACAACAGTTACAAAGGTGAGTAACCGTCTTTTCTTCTTCGAGTGATTGCTCACATCCATTCCAGTTAGGTGAATCCCAAGCCATGCCTAGGCGGTGGGGTCGGAGCGAGAAGTCGCGGCATGGAGCACTGCAGATCCGAAGGCCGCATCCTCTCTAGACTGCTGGACCAGGGCGTAGTGGGAAGCAAAGGTGTGGACCGATGACCAGGTCGCTGCCCGACACATTTCCTGGATGGGCACACGGGCGAGGAAAGCCAGCGACGACGCCTGCGCCCTGGTAGAATGCGCAGTCACACGGCCCGTAAGAACATGGGCCAGCTCATAGCAGGTCCTGATACAGGAAGTAACCCATGAGGATAACCTCTGCGAGGAGATAGGAAGCCCCTTCATGCGGTCCGCTACTGCCACGAAAAGTTGGGGGGATTTGCGGAACGGTTTGGTCCTCTCCACATAGAACGCGAGAGCCCTACGGACATCAAGCGAGTGGAGCTGCTGCTCCCTGCCTGAAGAGTGAGGTTTCGGGAAAAAAACCGGGAGGAATATCTCTTGGTTGATGTGGAAGGTCGAGACTACCTTGGGGAGAAAGGCAGGGTGTGGCCTCAGCTGCACCTTATCTTTGTGGAAGACTGTATACGGGGGGTCTACCACAAGAGCCCGGAGTTCCGACACCCACCTAGCTGAGGTGATAGCTACTAAAAAGGCAGTCTTCCAAGAGAGATAGAGTAGGGAGCAAGTAGCTAACGGCTCAAAGGGGGGCCCCATGAGCCGAGACAACACCAGGTTAAGATCCCAGGTTGGAGCAGGGAGTCGGACGTTAGGGTATAAACGTTCCAGCCCCTTAAGGAATCTAGACACCGTCGGGTGAGAAAAAACGGAGCGGCCATCCCCACCCGGGTGAAAGGTGGAGATAGCTGCCAGGTGGACCCGCAACGACGATATCGCCAGACCCTGTTGTTTGAGGGACCAAACATAGTCTAAGATATTGGCCACCGAAACTTCCATAGGGCGGAGACCTTTCTCCACGCACCAACAGGAGAAACGCGTCCACTTGGCCGAGTATGTCGCTCTCGTGGAAGGCTTCCTGCTGCCCAAAAGCACCTCCCGTACCGGTGTGGAGCAGCGCAGTTCAGAACCGGTCAGCCACGCAGGAACCACGCCGCTAAGTGCAGCGACTGCAGGTCCGGGTGACAGAGAGTCCCGTGCTCCTGGGTAATCAGGTCTGGGTGAAGGGGCAGGGGAACTGGGTCGGCTATGGCCAGGTCCAGCAGCATGGGGTACCAATGTTGCCTGGGCCACGCCGGGGCTACCATGATCACGCGAGCCCTCTCCCTGCGCACCTTCAGAAGGACCCTGTGGACCAGAGGGAACGGGGGAAACGCGTAGTACAAGTGGGTCGTCCACGGAATAAGGAAGGCATCCGCTATCGACCCGGGCTCCCTGCCCTGAAAGGAGCAGAACGCCTGACACTTCTTGTTCCCCCCGGACGCGAAGAGGTCCACACGGGGATAACCCCACCTCTGGAAGATGGAGAGGGCGACGTCCGGGCGAAGGGACCACTCGTGTGATAGGAAGGATCTGCTCAGGCGATCCGCCAGTGTGTTCCGTACTCTGGGTAGGAAGGAAGCCGTGAGGTGAATGGAGTGGGCTACACAAAAGTCCCAGAGTTGCATCGCCTCGTGACATCGGGGAGAGGATCTGGTGCCGCCCTGCTTGTTGATATAACATGGTCGTCGTGTTGTTGGTAAACACCGCGACACAACGACCTTGAAGCTGGTGACAGAACGTTTGACAAGCAAGGCGGACCGCTCTCAACTCCCGCATGTTGATGTGCAACCTCACCTCCTGCGGGGACCACAGGCCCTGCGTTCTCAGGGTTCCCAGGTGGGCCCCCCAGCCGAGATCTGAGGCATCCGTTGTCAGGGACACCGAGGGCTGAGGTGGGTGGAAAGGGAGCCCCGCACACACTACGGACTGGTCTAGCCACCAGTCGAGAGAATCTAACACCCCCTGGGGGATTGTGATCAGCATGTCTAGCGGCTGCCTTGCCGGCCGGTAATGCTCGATGAGCCACAACTGGAGGGGCCTCATGCGGAGCCGAGCATAACCGGTCACAAACGTGCATGCTGCCATGTGGCCTAACAGGGTTAGACATGTCCTTACTGATGTCAAGGGGGCTGCCCGCAATCGCTGAACGATCGCCGACAATGCCTGGAACCTCGGCAACGGCAGAAGAGCCCTGGCCACGGTGGCGTCCAGGACGGCCCCGATGAACTCCACCCTCTGCGTGGGGATCAGGGTGGACTTGTCCATGTTGATCATGAGGCCCAAGGTAGCAAACAGGCCGGTGACCACGCGGACGTGGCTGCAAACGTGCAGTTCCGACGTGCCCCGAATTAACCAATCGTCTAGGTAAGGGAACACGTGGATACGACTGCGCCGAAGATGTGCCACAACGACTGCCATGCATTTTGTAAATACCCTCGGGGCCGTAGAAAGGCCAAATGGGAGGACTGCAAATTGGTAGTGAAGGGGGCCCACCACGAAACGAAGGAAACGTCTGTGGTGTGGCCAAATGGCGATGTGAAAATAAGCGTCCTGCATGTCGAGGGCGGCGTACCAGTCTCCCGGATCCAGGGATGGGATAATGGTCCCCAGGGATACCATGTGGAACTTCAACTTCACCAGGTATTTGTTGAGCTCTCGCAGGTCGAGGATAGGCCTGAGGCCTCCCTTGGCCTTGGGGATCAGAAAGTAGCGGGAATAAAACCCCTTGCCTTTCTCGTTTTCCGGAACCGCCTCTATAGCTCCTTTGTTGAGGAGCGTCTGTACCTCCTGTCGAAGGAATTGCTCGTGAGAGGGGTCCCTGAAGAGGGACGAGGAAGGGGGGCGGGAAGGAGGAAACGATGTAAACTGCAGGCGGTATCCCGTCTGCATCGTAAGCAAGACCCAGCAGTCCGATGTTATTTGGGTCCACGCCGGAAGGAAAAACGAAAGGCGGTTGGAAAACGGGGGGGGAAGGATCCGTGGGGGAAAATGTTACTGCGCCCTCGGGTGCACCTTCAAAATGAAGGCTTGGGTCCAGGTGGGGGCTTAGAGGAGCTTTGATTCTGGCCCCCTTGGTTCCCCGAATGCCTACGCCTTCCATTCCTGCCACGGCGCCTATTGAGGTCCTGCCGTTGGCGGAACTGGGGGTATGGCCTGCGCTGCTGTTGCTGCTGTGGCCGGAAGGGTCTGCGCTGCGTTCCCGGCATGTGCATCCCTAGGGAGCGCATAATGACCCGATTGTCCTTGAGACTCTTAAGTCTGGGGTCTGTCTTTTCCGAAAACAGGCCCTGGCCTTCGAACGGGAGGTCCTGGATGGTATGTTGGAGCTCCGGTGGAAGGCCAGAGACCTGCAACCAGGAGATACGGCGCATCGTTACCCCCGAGGCGAGGGTGCGGGCAGCCGAGTCTGCAGCGTCTAAAGAAGCTTGCAACGATGTTCGTGCAACCTTCTTGCCCTCGTCTAGGATGGCCGCAAATTCCTGGCGGGCGTCTTGTGGCAGCAGCTCTTTAAATTTGTCCGCTGCCACCCACGAGTTAAACGCGTATCTACTGAGCAGGGCTTGTTGGTTCGAAACTCTGAGCTGCAGGGCCCCAGCCGAGTAGACTTTGCGTCCAAGGAGGTCCATACGTCTGGCCTCCCTGGATTTGGGGGCTGGAGCTTCCTGTCCATGACGCTCCCTGTCATTCACCGACTGCACCACCAGGGAACACGGTGTCGGGTGGACATGGAGGTACTCGTAGCCTTTGGAGGGGGCCATGTACTTCCTCTCGACGCCCCTCGCCGTAGGGGGGATGGAGGCCGGTGACTGCCAGATTGTATTGGCGTTGGCCTGGATCGTCCTAATGAAGGGTAGGGCGACCCTGGTGGGAGCATCCGACGAGAGGATGGTGACAATCGGATCCTCGATCTCAGAGACCTCCTCGGCTTGTAGGCTCAGATTCTGAGCTACTCGCCTAAGGAGGTCTTGGTGCGCCCTGAGATCCAGCGGGGGGGGGGGGGGGGGCTGCTGGAGGAGGTGCCAGCCACCGCTTCATCAGGGGAGGAGGATGAGGAGACCCCCGGCAAGAAAGTGTCCAATGGGGGGTCTCCCTCGGCCCTCGCCTCTGTCTCAGGAGCCAGAGCGGAGTCTTGCTGCTTGGACCCTTCCTCTCCATCCGGGGAGGGAGGGGGGCGAGACAACGAGGCTTCCGGCACCCTGTGCTCCGTCGTCGCAGGCCTAGCAGGAAGCTGTTAGGGGCCCTGGGCTTGATGGTATGCCCAGGGGGTCCAAAACCCCCACTGCTGCGGGCCTTGGTCCTGTTGCGGCGGGTCTTGGAAAAGCGCCGCCTGCCGGTCGGTGCCCAGCGCATACCCGCTGTCTGTCTGTGAAGACACCGACGGCTGCCTAGAAGGCCATGGCGGGGCCGACCCTGGCTGGTAAGGGTCTGCGCGGGTCGGCACCGAAGATCTTCTCGGTGCCGGGGATCGGTATCGGGAGTCATAGCGGTGCCGGGATCGGGACCGGGACCGGGTTCTGTCTCGGTGCCGGGATCTGGACCGGTACCGGCCGCCGCTTCGGTGCCGGGATCGGGACCGGGACCTGCCACCGACGCGGTGCCAGGAGGTCGACCGGGACCGGGACCTGCCACCAGCTCGGTGCCGGGAGGTCGACCGGCGCGGCGAGTGACGGCGGGACTGGCTCCTGGAGTCACGGTGCCGGTATCGGCGGCTGGAGTCAGACCGCGACCGTCTGGAGGTCGATCGGTGCCGCGAGTGCGACCGGTACCGCCGAGGGGAGCGGTGCCGGGACTGCGAGCGGCGGTGGGATCTTGATCGGCCGTGGCGTCGGGACCTGGATCGCGAGCGCGAGTCCCGAGACGGTGCCGACATCATGGGCTTGCCTCTAGATGCGACCCGCACCGGAGGTACCGGGGGTGGCAGCTGAGTAGACTCCGTTAAGGCAATAAGGTCCCGTGCCGAGGCGAAGGTCTCCGGCGTGGATGGGACCAATAGCTCAACCCCAGATCTTATGGGGGAGCTTGGCGGCACCGGACTCGACGGACCCGCCGGGCCCGGAGTCGACGGTGCCGGCGGCGCCGCGGCCGACGTCGATGCCGGGCGCTCCAGTCGGGTCTGCCTGGCTGGAGTAGCAGACGCTGACGGTCTCGGCTCTGCACCCGGTGCCGGAGAAGGTCGGTGCCGGGGAGTCTTCCCGGTGCCGGTGCGATCCGGTGCCGGCGCCGAGATCACGGCCTGCGAAGCCGCCGGGTCAAGTGCCGCCTCCATGAGGAGAGTCCTGAGTCTTTGGTCTCTCTCCTTTTTTGTCCTGGGCTTAAAAGCCTTGCAGATGCGGCACTTGTCCGATCTGTGCGATTCCCCCAGGCACTTCAGGCACGCGTCGTGGGGGTCGCTGGTAGGCATAGGCTTCTTACAGGCCGCACACTGCTTAAAGCCCGGCAAACCAGGCATGAGCCCGGTGCCGGGTGCCGGGAAGGGCTACAGCCCCCGGCGAACAACTATCTACAACACTATTTACACCTAATTACTTGACTACACTTAACGATCTAACTAACAACTATAACAATAACGAGAGTTAACAAGGAGAGCTAGGGACGTGGAGGACAGCAATGCCGCGCTCCACAGTTCCAACGGCCGACACGGCGGTAAGAAGGAACTGAGGAGCGGGTGGGCCGGCAAGGGTATATATCGAGCGCCATGGCGGCGCCACTCCAGGGGGCGACCTGCCGGCCCACTGGAGTTGCTAGGGTAAAAAGTTTCCGACGAACGTGCACGCACGGCGCGCACACCTAACTGGAATGGATGTGAGCAATCACTCGAAGAAGAACATGACGATACCCTAGTGTGTGTTTAAAGATTATCTTGCCAGGAGGTATTATGCATACACTGAAAATCATGGGATATGAGATTGATCCTTGAGGGACAGCACATCAAATCCCTTAGTGGTGACACACAAAAAGTCCATCACCACCAATTGAATCCTCTCCTCTAGAGAGGACTTGAACCATTTGAGGCCAGTAACAGACACACTAGCAATATCTCCTATTTACTGAAGCAGTAGTATGAAAGCTTAGGAGAGGTCCATGAGGGCCAACCAGCAAACTGATCTTGATCTTAATTAACAGATTACTCATGAAACTAATTCATAGATTCCAAAGCCAGAAGGGACCATTTCAATCTAGTCTGACCTGTATAACACAGGCGACAGAACCTCCCAAAAATAATTCCTAATCAACATGGTCTTAATTCCAAAGGAAGACCAGAACCCACATTGGAATCTAGCACTTATCTCTTGTAAAACAGTTTATACCACTCAACCTTTCTAACCTCTGAACTACTAACAAGGGAATAAAGCAAAAAATGACTGGAAAAAAAATCCCAGAAGCTGCAATAAGGAAAAGTAAAAGAAGAGATGTTGCCTCTCTGCCAACGAAGTCTTCTTATATTCTCTTTTGTAGGATTTAATAAAGTCACAATACTACTAAATGTCTGACATTTCACTTATGGAGATTGATTTATATACAGCACAGTGACTTCTTAACCCCTATCTGAGTCTTAGCATTGCTCAAAGGCAGCCACGTTCACAAAAAAAATAAATGCAACCCGTGTAATTATCACTACAAAAACAGCTAGAGCCTTGGGCATCCTTTACAAATTCAAAATTTGATTGTGTTCCATTAGAACGTCTTCTCTTTCCTCCTATCTTCCCTAAAAAGACAGACATCCCCTGCAGCCTAATCAACATCCTGCATGCAGCTGAACTGCAGTCCTGTACTATGATCTGTCTGTTGTATAAAGACTCCAGACATACAAATGACTATGTTGCAAACATTGTGAAATTGCCAGCTCCCTTGTCAAAAAACTAACACTAAGTCATCTCCTGATGTGTAGGGTCAAAATTACTAACAACATCACTCCCCTGAACTGCTGAGATGAAGCCTTGTTCCAGCAGAAGAAAGCCTGTTGTTCCCACAATATAAGGCTGCCCAGAAAATGTAATGCAGGGTAACTGCTACCATAAGTTTTAACAGGGTTGAAGGCTGCCAAGACTGCCCTAAGCCTAAGGGTTTTAAGATATATTCAGATGCACTCAGATACTAATTTTGTGGATCTTTTCCTGCACTGATAAGTCATTCACTGGAATTACCTTTTAACAAAATCCTCAGCTCCTTGTTTTCTAGAGCATGCAGGTCTCTGAATAAAACTTAACTGATGCATATGTTTTTAAACACTCATCCGTCTATTTTGTATATGCCTTTTAAAAGTGGAGATCAGGAGCATACTGTACTTCTGAGAGGAAGGATTGTCCAGTGGCCAGGGCACTAGCCTAGGATGTGGGAGACAGAGTTCAATGCCCTTCTTTGCAACAGACTCTGTGATTCTGGGGTATGTCTACACTACGAGATTATTCCGATTTTACATAAACCGGTTTTGTAAAACAGACTGTATAAAGTCGAGTGCACGCGGCCACACTAAGCACATTAATTCGGCGGTGTGCGTCCATGTACCGAGACTAGCGTCGATTTCTGGAGTTTTGCACTGTGGGTAGCTATCTTGCGGCTATCCCATAGTTCCCGCAGGCTCCCCGCCCACTGGAATTCTGGGTTGAGATCCCAATGCAAAAACAGTGCCGCGGGTGATTCTGGGTAAATGTTGTCACTCAATCCTTCCTCTGTGAAAGCAACGGCAGACAATCATTTTCGCCCTTTTTCCCTGGATTGCCCTGGCAGACGCCACAGCATGGCAACCATGGAGCCCGTTTTGCTTTGTCACTGTCACCATATGTGTACTGGATGCAGTACTGCAGTGCTATACAGCAGCATTCATTTGCCTTTGCAAGGTAGCAAAGACGATTACCATCCCTATTGCACTGCCTGCCATTTTAAATTGGCGATGAGATGACGGTTATCAGTCGTTTTGTACCGTCTGCTGCTGTCACGGGTGCTCCTGGCTGGCCTCGCTGAGGTTGGCCAGGGGCGCATGGACAAAAATGGGAATGACTCCCTGGGTCATTCCCTTCTTTATGTTTTGTCTAAAAATAGAGTCAGTCCTGTCTAGAATATGGGGCAAATGTACTAGAGAACCAGAGAGCACAGCCGCTCCATGTCAGAGCCCCAGAGATCCCGTAGAAATTATGAGCTGCATGCCATTCTAGGGGGTGCCCCTGCAACAACCCCACCTGTTGCTTCCCTCCTCCCCCAACCCTCCTGGGCTACCCTGGCAGTGTCCCCCCATTTGTGTGATGAAGTAACAAAGAATGCAGGAATAAGAAACACTGACTTTTTAGTGAGATAAAATGAGGGGGAGGAAGCCTCCAGCTGCTATGATAGACCAGGCAGGACATTAAAGTGGGGAGGGGAGAGAAGCACAGCCTCCCACTGCTATGACAATCCAGTCAGTACAGAATCTTTTCTTTAGACATGAAAGGGTGGGGGTTGATAGAGCTCAGCCCCCAGTTGCTATGATGAGGACGGTTACCAGCCGTTCTGTACCATCTGCCGGGAATGACCGGGAGTCATGCCCATTTTTACCCAGGCATCCCCGGCTGACCTCGCCGAGGCCAGCCAGGAGCACTCACAGGCTGATAATGACGATGGATAGCAGTCATATTGTACCGTCTGCCACCGGGAAGGGGATGCTGGTGTTCAGCACTGCAGCATCCTGTCTACCAACAGCATGCAGTAGACATATGGTGACACTGAAAAAAGGCGAGAAACTTTTTTTTTCCTTTTCTTTTGGGGGGGGGAGGAAGGGTGTAAATTTACGACATATACCCTGAAACACCCAGGAAAATGTTTTTGACCCTTCAGGCATTGGGAGCTCAGCCAAGAATGCAAATGCTTTTCTGAGACTGCAGGGACTCTGGGATAGCAGGAGTCCTCAGTACCCCCTCCCTCCCTCCGTGAGCATCCATTTGATTCTTTGGCTTCCCATTACGCTTGTCACACAGCACTGTCCTGTGGACTCTGTATCATAGCCTGGAGACTTTTTCAAATGCTTTGGCATTTCATCTTCTGTAACGGAGCTCTGATGGAACAGATTTGTCTCCCCATACAGTGATCAGATCCAGTATCTCCTGTACGGTCCATGCTGGAGCTCTTTTTGAATTTGGGACTGCATCACCACCCATGCTGATCAGCGCTCCACGCTGGGCAAACAGGAAATGAAATTCACAAATCCGAGGGGCTTTTCCTGTCTACCTGGCCAGTGCATCCGAGTTCAGACTGCTTTCCAGAGTGGTCACAATGGTGCACTGTGGGATACAGCCCAGAGGCCAATACCGTCGATTTGCGGCCACACTAATCCTAATCTGACAATACCGATTTCAGCGCTACTCCCCTCATCGGAGAGGAGTACAGAAATCGGTTTAAAGAGCCCTTTATATTGATATAAAGGGCTTTGCTGTGTGGACAGGTGCAGGGTTAAATCGGTTTAACGCTGCTAAATTCGGTTAAAACGCGTAATGTAGATCAGTGGGTGAGTGACTAAGCTTCTCTATGCCTCAATTCTCAATCTGCAAAACTGGGAAAATAGTACTTCCCTATCTCTGAAGGATAGTGTGAGGATAAAAACATTAAAGACATAAGTGCTTTGAGATCTACTGATGAAAATTGCTATATAAGAGGTATTATTATTTTCAGTATGGCCATTATCCAAATACAGCCTCAGTCAATAATTTGACTCATTTTCCATACAACCCACGAAGAGAAAACAAAAACCTTTTAAAGACATTTCAGATGTCTTAGATGGTTTTGACACAACAAATCCTGCATCTTGGCAGAGGGTTAGACTAGTTGACCCTTGTGGTCTCTTCCAACTCTGATGTTCTATGATTTGTGCGAAAGACAGACAGAGAAGAGTCGTGGTTACCACCTTAAAATGGGTTTTAAATGTGCTATTATAGAGTAAGCCCAGTCCGTTTTTTTTCTTTACTACAAAAACAACCCTTACATTATAGTTCTGATATTAATTGAAGCTACAGGTGTTACTGAAAATCACACCACTTACTAAAGTATGTAACTGTGGATTCAGGTGTCTGCCTTTACAAATCCAAGTTTAAAAATTTTGGCCCATAGCTGAAATACTTTAGAGAAAATAAAAATGTGTAAAATTATTTTTTCACATCTGTAATAGGTATTTCTTAATATAGCTCTAATGCATAATTCTTTTTTGTTTTCCACAGTGATCCAGTCTATACCTTGAAACCACTGACATATTTTAATTTTTGATCTTCCTTCTGTTGGTCTTCCATGAAAGAGCTTCATTTAATACTCATTCTAATTACATATTTGGATGAAATATACTGTGTGCCTTTTATTATTTTTACACTTCACTATGAAGAGACTGTCTGCTAATTCCACAGCTGATTTTGACCTAAATAAAGTTTGTGAATATATAAAGAGGTATAAAACAAAAAGATACAGCAGACACATTTCAGACATAAAGAACAGTTGATGATCTTACCTGCTGGAAGCAACTACGGACACTGGGTTCAATATTACTGCCACCAAAAGCTGCTACTTCTCCAAGCTGCCGGGGGATCTGGATTGCATCATGAAGCAGAAGGCCAAGCTGCCTCTGGTCACACATTTCTGTAGGCCCTGCCACTTCCTTAAAGAGATCTGCAATACAGACAATAGTCGATGGCTCATATGGGAAAGTCATTTTAGTCTCAGTCTGCTCTTTTTTCTCTTCCCACTTCAGCTGTATTGGTTTAATGAATATTTCCTATTCCAAATGTAATTAAAATGGGTCTGATTCTCCCATGGCTTACAACCGTTTTATCCTAGTGTAAATCAATTAACTTCAATAGTATTTTTCCTGATTTACACTGGTGTAAATGAGGATAGATTCAGACCCAGTAAGTGTAGTTTATGCTGTTTATTTTAATATTCTTTACAACAAGAAGTGGAATAAGTACCACTGTATTGTAGCTCCCAACTTACAATCAATCAACTATTTGATAAAAATGTGGGAAACACCACAAAACAAAATATAGGCAGGCGCGGCTCTAGGCATTTTGCCGCCCCAAGCACAGCAGGCAAGCTGCCTTGCAGAGGGTCCGCTGGTCCCGCGGCTTCAGTGGACCAACGGACCCTCTGCAGGCAAGCTGCCGAAGGCAGCCTGCCTGCTGCCCTTGCGGCGATCGGAAGAGTGCCCCCAGCGGCTTGCCGCCCCAAGCATGCACTTGGCGTGCTGGTGCCTGGAGCCGCCCCTGAATATAGGATTAAAATAAGACATTATATTATATTTATTTTTGCAACACTTATAAAGTTTTCTGGGTTATCACAGGAATCATTCTGTATATCTGACAACATTTTATGCTAAAACTTGAGCTATCAGCAGGTGAGAATGCAATAGAAGAAAATTTGCATCTGGGAGCGGTCAGATGTGGTACATACAAAAGCTGAAAGATTTGAGAACCAGTCAACTGCTCACTGATCTATCTACAGCTACTTATGTTACACCCTTGGATAAACACATCCTTCCACACACTTTCCTTTCACTGGTTCCTCTTTTCCTGTGGCATGTCAACCCCTGGTGCATAACTAGGAGTATTGGGATGATATCAAGAAAAGAAAAATTGAGGCTGAAAAAGGTCAGGAAAATAGTTCCTGATAGTGAGACCTATTGGACATTGAAACAGTTTTTCAAGGGAAATGTTGGAAGTCACTTGAATCATTTAAAATCAGGCAAGACAAGTTTTGCAGAATAGTTTGTCGGCAACAATTTTGCACCGACTACTGAATATGGATTAGATGCAAATCAAACAGGTGTCTTCCTTTTCTCATTTATATAAATTCCAAGCACTCAAGAGAAAATTGCATTAGCTGGATGTTTCTGCATAAATGATCAGCAACTAAATAGTTAACAGGGTGACCATTTAAACTATTATTTAAAACTTGAGCTGCTGAGATTAATGGAGCAGTGAAAAAGTCTCAGAGCTGTTTTTCCAGGGTGCTGAACAGAGTCTCAGAAGGAGAGCAATGCAGCAATTCATATTCACTCAAAAGGTTTTTTTCACAGCTAAGAAATTGAAGGGTGAAATCATGGACTTTGTAAAGTCAATAGAGGTTTTTCCTCTCTGTTCCCAAATTTTTCTCTGTTCCCAAATGAGGTCTTTCATACTTTTTTCATTAAAAAAGAATCTATTTGTACAGTTTTCCATATATTGCACCTCTCTTATCATAACACACATGTTGTTTAAGAATGAGTATAGTTAAAAATCCCATCTGACTATATTTCTGATGGAGAAGCAGGAAGAATATGTTAGCAGGTGTAAGCACTTTTATAAAAATCAGGCACAGATGGTGGTTGGGGGTCGTAAGAGGAATTTCAACTAAGGGACATTTGGATTATCAACTGCATTTTGGGAATTTTTATGTATTTCTTGATAGTTCTGGCAACCGCGTCCTAGGCTTTCAGAGTCCTGGCCAGTTTTCTAGAGAACAGCAGTTGAAGTCATTTTTGTAGCAACTACGGGTCAGCTTTGCAGAGCTGATGGGAGGACAGCTAGCTCAGCTCCCCTGAAGTGTTTCTGCTGGTCTCTGTGCATACTAGAAGCTGACACAAAAGCAGGAACAAGGCACAATGGCTTGGCAGTGACTGGGAGAAAGGTGGAATAGCACATCTTCTCAAATTCTAACCCTTCCATTGATGGGGGGTAAAAAGATGAATTAAGAGTGGGTAGGGGGAGAGAAAGGTGATCAGACGATGGTGATATAGGTAGGAGATTAATTTTTTGCAAACTGGATTTGTTTAAATCATTCACAATCCCTCCCTGTGAATGACTAACCCAAGGAGACTGACAGTGCTGGGGCCAAGTGTAGAGAGAAGTCAGGGGCACTCAGCACCAGCTAGTGGTCTGCGTTCTGCTGGGGAAAGGAACCTCCTGAATCAAGAATACAACAAGCCAAAGCTCTAGCACTTTCTGACCAAACTGACTTCAGCTAGCCTGGAAACAGGAATCCTGACAGGTGAAGATGCTGGCAGTGGTTCTGGTACTGAGTGGGGGCAGCAGGGGACAGCAAGTTGCTAGTAGTTCTGATGGGGAACACACTGTGTCTGTTACTTTAGTAGATGAACCCATCAATCACTCTCTGAGGATTCCACAACCCATAGACTCCAAGAGATCATGTGCAGGGCCGCCCAGAGGATTCCGGGGGCCTGGGGCCATCGGCGGCAGGCATCTCTGGTGGACCTCCTGCAGGCGTGCCTGCGGGAGGTCCACCGGAGCCGTGGGACCGGCAAGCGGCAGTGGGACCCCCGCGCGGCGAAATGTCTAGAGCCGGCCCTGTTCGGCGGGGGGCCCTTCCGTTCTGGGACCCGCCGCTGAAGTGCCCCAAAGACCCGCGGCGGGGGCTCCCTGCCGGCGAATTACCGCCGAAGCGGGACCCGCCACCGAAGTGCAGCCCGCTCTTCGGCCGTAATTTGGTGGCGGGAGGCCCCTGCCGTGGGTCTTCGGGGCACTTCGGCGGCAGGTCCCTGAACGGAAGGGCCACCCGCCGCCGAATAACCACCGAAGACCGGGTTGCACTTCGGTGGCAGGTCCCGCTTCGGCAGTAATGCGATGGCTGGGGGTCCTTCCGCCCCGGAGCAGAAATACTCCCCAGCCAGCGAAGACCGGGAGCGGAAGAAGCTCCGGGGCCCGGCCCCGCAAGAGTTTCTGGGGCCCCCGAGCGAGTGAAGGACCCTGCTCCAGGGGCCCCGAAAAACTCTCATGGGGGCCCCTGCGGAGCCTGGGGCAAATTGCCCCTCTTGCCCCCCCCCTCTCTGGGCGGCCCTGATCGTGTGTAGGCTGAAACCAGTAAGTAGTTTAAACTGGAAAAAACAAAAAACAAAAAAAAGAGGTTCCCCTTCATTAAGATGGGCAGGAAAGGTGAGATGGGGGAGCTGAGAGCTTAGACATATTAGAGGTATGGGGGAACCTAATCTAATACTCCCAAATTCCTGAGAATGCACACACAATGTTCTGATTAATACAATTCTGACCTAGCTTATTGGAAGAAGAGTCTTTGAAGAACTATGACCACAGGTTGGTAACTACAGTGCACACTAGGCAGTGCAAGAAAGTTTGTTCAACAGTTCATCATTCCCAGTAAAAATTCCACCACAAGCGTGTTGTCTGTGTCTTTTGCTAGTAAAGATTGTGGAGCCATCAAATTACATATTTAGCACTGTCAAATCACAGCCATTCAAGCAGCTGTAAAGAGGCCAGTGACACAGATTCCACAATTACAATGAAATATGGCCTTCAGTAGAAGCATAAAGAGAGAAAAATGTATTTAAGACTAATTTAATTTGTTCATTTTGAACCAAAAGCAGAGATCTTTCAATGAACAGCCTTCCTCGTGGCATCCCAAATCCTACAGTTCCTGAGCACTGCACGGCATCATCCCAAAATCCAAGGAAACAGTAATTTTCAGATTTTTCTGTCAGTTTCTAAACTTGATTTAATTGCCATGCACACTTAGCTTCATATCCTGGGGGTGAGTTCCAGATTCAGTACCAGAGTTCAATAAATAATTAACAACATATCATTTATTCAAGTAAATTTACCTTTGTTTTCTGCTCATGAATTATAAGCAAGCAGAATGTTCTTTTTTAAAAAATATATTTGTTTTTTGAATTTTGCTGATTGTTTTCAATTGTGGATTGATTGCAAACAATTTTCTGTGACTACCTGATAATCAGTCTTCAAGTTATGTTTCTTAGTTGTGACAGGTCAGATAAGTCACATAGTGTTGCTTCTGTTTCCTGTCTGGATGAGTGTGAAAGAACTCAGTCATAAAAAACCACATGTGAATTTAAGCTTTGGTTTCTGTGAATACTTACATACGACTTTGGAATTTGCTTTCCAAGAGTATTTGTGCAAGTAGAACTAAATAACTCATAAATAGCCTATTTTTTCTGCAGCACAAATGATACTATATAAAATAAATGATAGTAATAATAGTAATGATACTATATAAAATAAAGGATAGTAATAATAGGAATGAATAGCAGGCATTTTGTTTATCCTGTTCTTAATATTTCAGAATTACACTAGGTTATATAGTTTTTAAAGCAACTAACAAACATTTTAACACATTCATTAACTCTTTGTTTGCTGTATACCTCTAGTCTCCAGCTCAGGAAAGCACTTAAGCATGTTCTTAACTCTACCTCTATTCAAGAAACCACACAGGCAAGTGCTTAAAGTTAAGCATAAGGATTTTCCTGAAATGGATGCTTTCTTGAACTGGGGCTTTAATTGTGTACTCTTTTTTCTTAATACAACTAGGAATTTTATTTGATAAAGCTTCTTCTTTATATCACCTACACAAATCCACAGTCTTGCAAAAAGCAACAGAGAGAGTCCTGTGGAATCTTTAAGACTAACAGATGTATTGGAGCATAAGCTTTCGTGAGTGAATACCCACTTCATCAGACGCATGTAATGGAAATTTCCATAGGTGGGTATAAATATGCAGGCAAGAATCAGTCTGGAGATAATGAGGTTAGTTCAATCAGGGAGGGGGAGGTCCAGACTGATTCTTGCCTGCATATTTATACCTGCCTCTGGAAATTTCCATTATATGCGTCTGATGAAGTAGGTAATTCACCCATGAAAGCTTATGCTATGTCTGTTAAGTCTTAAAGGTGCCACAGGACACTCTGTTGCTTTTTACAGATCCAGATCCAGACTAACACAGCTACCTCTCTGAGTCTTGCAAAGAAGACTGGGAAGCAGTTTAATTATATCAGGAATTGCTACACCAAAACATATTTTCAGAATGCATCTGAGTCAAAGCATTCTTAACTGTATAGGACATGAACTTGGCTCTATGTGGTTGATAAACAAATAATAAACTAATAATGTAAATGGAAGAGTTGCCCAGGGAGAAATTGTTCTTTATTTCCCATAAAACCAACTTCCCAAAACCAGAGCAACAGAGGAAGATGCTACCAACAATCTGTGTGGATCAGTTGCTTTGAGACAATTTGATCACATTAGATAACGCTTCTGCTCCTCTAAAGAAAAGTTCTGGAGGTTCATCAGGAAGTGGACACTAAAGCTGACAATTATGAATTGCCAAAACCCGACATACTGAAAAAGAATATGGAAATTAAAATATAAAAAGATATTTTATGTTAAGTAACAGAGTAACTGCTGAAGTCCTAATAAACCAGAGCAGGAAGCTATTTAGATATCTAAAGTCTCTTTGATATGACGAGTTTTAGAATTGAACTTGTGATTGTCTTAGTACAGAAATCTTCTGAGACAAGTAAGCTAACCTTTTGTGCCCCAAAACACCAGAACTCTTCACTTTAATTTGTTTCTGAAGAATGCTGTAAAAGTGTAAGTCAATTATGCAAATATGTACTGGTTGTCAATTGCCACTTTTGTTTTGTATTAGAAATAATTGCTGAAATTTACCTTCACCTAGCCAATTTACTAGTCAACTTAAATGTTTGTACTTAGTCTCAATGGGAATATTTGATCAACAAGGCCTATTTTACATTGTTGAGGGCAATTTTGAGTTTGGAAAAAAAATCAACCTCTATTCTAGTCTTTTGGTTAGCTCTTACCATTTTATCAAGGGAATCTAACCCTTAGATCCTACAATCAGCTTTTCATTTTTCACAAATCCCATTCTGCTGCCTTATTATGAATTTTGATTTGTTGTATATGGACTCAGCCCTCCTCCTTGTTCATGAAAACTGACCAATTCATATGAACTAAACTATGCTAGGGAATTTAAAAAAAAATGTACAACATGCTGGGGAGAGACTACGACTGTACAAAATCAGACGCTGAAACTGGCCCCAGTGCACAAGATTTTTGCTAATGTAGACATGGTAATCAACAGTTTACATGAAAGTGCTCTTTAAAAAAAGCAAGGAATATATTCCCAAGGAGCTCCACAGTTTTCTGTGAAAGGTATAACAAATATTCTCTCGACATACTTTTAAATACTTCTGCTTCTGTGAAATGTGTCGGACCGCTACTCCCATAAAAACTAATTTTAAGTTCCATAAGTCCATACTGTAGGATTGCACAAGTCCTTTGTTCTGAATTACTTATAAATACTATACAATAGAATGTCACTCCATGTTTCTGCAACTATTTTTGCTACATGTTGCTAATTTACTAAATGTTTTCAAAATATTCAACATCCTCAAAAATTTCAAAATATCTAAATCAATATAACTTCATGCCTTTGTTGGATTACATTGGGCAAGGTTTTGTCAGGAAGTTCAGATGATGGAGCAGTATCTGCAAAGCGACAGTCATCCTTCCGCAAACAGACACATTTAATGTAGCTGCTTTATTTTGATATATTTCCTTGCAGTAGTTTATCAAACCTATGCACCTGTTCCTATCAACTCTGACTTGTTTGATTTTTCCATAAACTGAACATATGAATGTTGCATTATTTTGTTAAATGGGCAAAATACGTAAAACAAGACATTTTTCTGGCTTCTCCATAGAAACCATGTACAACCACTTCATCCCGCTTTACCATATATGTTATAACTGCATAATTTACAGGTCACGGCATAAAATCTACTTGCCCACACTTTACCACTATGACTGATGACAGTGCAAAAGCTAATGTTAATCTACTATCGCATCAAAAAATATTTCTTATCCTGGGCAAGAGGATAATTATGATTTTTGTTTCAACCATGACTGTCTTTTAATATAAAAAGTACAGATTCACACATTTTATGGAATAAGTTCTTACTTACAACTGTACTTTTCTTCTAGAAGACCCTTGGAAAGAGACATCAACCCAATCTTCAGGGACTGCACTCTGATTTTTCCAGTCCGCCCTCTGCAATTGCACGAAGCTATTAGACAGCTTAAACACAGTTAATATTACAATATAGGTTCATTCCAAATTCAAAACACCTGGCAAGTTATACAAACTATACTTAAATTCCTTAAACAAGATACTTCAGGTCTTTAGAACTGATAATCACAATAAGGGAATTCTCCTTCACAAAAACCCCTCAACTTGGGTTCGCGTTGTCTTAACATTTCACATTACCCCCAAAATGATGAAATTTAGCACTACAAAATCATAGCATTATTTGCTAACTGTGATTTACACAACAAAATGTACACACCAGCAGACAGCTGGGAAGCACACTACACAGTGAGAGATGAGGTCTGTAAAATGAAGCTGAGCTCTGATACTGTACAGATTCATTAATGTTTTTCACCCACTGTGCTTCATCTCTCTTTTTAAAACATTTTGGTGCATAGGTGCATCAGTACATAAACAGCTGAATGTATATGATCATTAGAGAATGTGCAGCTGTTGGCAATATGACTTCAGACTCATGCTGTTTAAAAAAAAATCAGGATACACACTGGGCTCCAAATGATACAATTTTAAACCTATAAGCAAAATGCAGTTCATAATTGATACTCATGTGATAAAATCAGGAAATGGAGAGAAGGCACCATAATTAAGAAAATTCAAAAGCTCATTGCAAAAACTGCACTAATTAAGGACTTGCTGATTTTTGCCTTTACTAATGACCATTCCAAGATTGAAAAATATGCACATGCTTTTCCATCATTTTTGACATGGTGTGCATGAGAGGAGGTGTTATACCAGCACACACTACACACACTTTTTGTTTGTTTATTTGAAAACAAAACCTTTTTTGAACCAAAAAGTGAAACAATGGGAAATTTGTCAAAACCGATCCTTTCCCGTGAACAGTTCTTATTTTGATAAATTGTCACTTTCTACTTCAAAAAATGTTGTCAAAAAATTCTGGACTAATTCCAGTCTCAATCTCCCATCCCAGGCTACTAGTCCAATTTCAGAATCCCCCATCCATCCCGATTCCTTGTCCTCACCCCTGCCGCTAACCAATGCCAGTTCTTCCCTCTATATCCCAGCTCCTTGTCAGACCTACCTTCCCTTCCCCAGCAATTCCTTCCCTCCTGCCCTACTGGTTCTCTGTCTCAGCCTTTTTGCCCAGCCAGATCAAATGTTTCTCTTGGCTCCTCATCCAGTCTTAGTCTCCTCGCCACCTACTGGCTCACATTCCCATACAGGGCATTTTCCTCCCCAGATCCCGGTCCCCTTGACCAACCGGTCCTAACCTTCCTTCCTGCTGTTAATCTTAATCTCTGCCGACCCAAATCCCCAAGACCAGTTTCTCTCTCCCTTTGTCTTGCCAGCCTCTAATACTAGTTCCTCTATCCGGGCTCTTTGTCTCAATCTACTCCTTCCAAACCTCAAACGTGCTTATTGCTTTACTCTACTCACACAGCCCCTCACAGACAGGATGGAAGAGGAAGCTGCTTGATTTGAATGCAGAGGGAGAAAGAACCTCTCTTCCTCCTCTGCATTTGAATCAGGCAGCTTCCTCCTCTATGCTACTGGGACCTGGATACAACAAAGCACATATTAGCCCAGAGCTGCAACCACAGGTTAAGTCCCGCTCAGCCTAGAATGAAGAATACCCAGTACACAGAGCATCTTTGGGGAATTCAGCTGTTAAAATATAAAAAGTCTGCACTGAGCATGTGCAAAATGCAATTTGGCAAAGGCCTATAAATTGGCCATATTTGGGTGTATTTTTACAGGAATAGGAAAACAAACATCCCTAACACCAAGGCCACAACTCTTCACCTTCAAGTCCCTGCTCCAAAGCATGGAGATGATAGAGCTTTCCATAGAAAAAGATCACCAGAATTTTTTAGTCTGGGCAAAACAATGTACTGTGACAAAGTTCCTCCTCTACCTTGGTGGGTCTTATTGGCGGATTTGTTCGCCTCACAGATTCATCCTGTGGGTCAGGAAACAGCCCAGAGACCTTCCCCTCTGGCAGAAGCCACAGTCCAGGTCAATTCCTCCTGTGTCTGATCAGGAGTTAGGAGGTTTCGGGGGAACCCGGGCCCACCCTCTACTCCAGGTTCCAGCCCAGGGCCCTGTGGACTGCAGCTGTCTATAGTGCTTCCTGCAACAGCTGCATGACAGCTATAACTCCCTGGGCTACTTCCCCATGGCCTCCTCCCAACACCTTCTTTTTCCTCACCACCGGACCTTCTTCCTGGTGTCTGATAATGCTTATACTTCTCAGTCCTCCAGCAGATGCCTACTCACTCTCAGCTTCTTGCATGCCTCTTGCTCCCAGTTCCTCGCACGCACTTCCTCTCCTCTGGCTCCCTGGTTCCCTTTGGCCTGACTGGAGTGAGCCCTTTCATAGCATCAGAGGGGCCTTAATTAGAGTCAGGTGCTTAACAGCCTCACCTGATTCTTAGCGGGTTAATTGGAGTCAGGTGTTCTCATCAGCCTGGAGCAGCCCCTGCTCTGGTCACTCAGGGAACAGAAAACTGCTTATCCAGTGGCCAGTATATCTCCCTTCTACTACTCTACTGTTCCCAACTGGCCTGGGTCTATCACATTATTTTTCCCTAGCCTCATTTTCTGAGAAACAGCTGAACCATTTTCACTGTTATTTTTGAAAAAATTCACACATGGAAAATTTTAGCCCAAATAGTTAAAGTTTTGACGAAGTTATAAACAACTGAAAACAGGGTTCTATAAAGAGAAGTGGATAATCTTAATAAGGTGCAGTGCTACCAGCCTGACCTATAATTTCAACCCAACATTCCTGAGACCAACGTCACTATATTGATCTAACGACATTTGGTATGACACAACTCAAATGCATCATCGTAAAGATTACCTGGACAAGCCAATGTAATTTATTGTGCACCTATCACTGTAGCAACTTTGTTTGTTACATCAATGTGGGATCCTAATGGGAAAAAAGGCCATAAAACTACTATAAGATATGTTGGAGCAAAGTTGCCAGTTCTTGATTAAAAGAGCACAACAAGTGAGCCAGCATGAAGACTGGAATTCGTTGCCATTTGACCTAATTTCAAGTAAAAAATTACAGTAAATACAACGTCTATGAATGGATCACTGATAATTTTAGAAAAAAGCCATGATTCTTTGTAGGAAGAGCGAACCACAAAAGAAAATGAGGTAGCTCTAAGAGAACAGCTTTGAGTCTTACAGAAAAGCTTGGGTATAGAACGTTGCCTAGCATACACATCCCAGAGAACTGGACATATAGAATGCAAGAAAAAAGCACACCCAGCCTTTCAAACAGGCATTCATACAGAAAGGACCCCTCACTTCAGGAGACCTAGACATTTGAAAAGATTAAATTTCCCTCCAAAATACAACAACCTGATAAAGTAGTTACAAAACCAGCAGAAAACTCATACAAGTTTCCTTATGGCTACTATGTGGTTCATTTAGGGTCCTTTGAATTACTTTCAGATAATAAGAATGGGTCATTGACCACCATAGGGAAACATACTATACACCAGGTATTGTGTACACCTTAACACATGTGAATTAACTGCTTCAGGGGGTACTATAGCTCGTTAGCCCATTTCCATATAAGTGACACATATATTTCCCAAGATTGGACAATATATGATAGCCGTAAGAGAAAATCTATTTATTTACTTACGTGTGCTTTCAGATTAATTAAATTTATGCAAGTGTCCTAGTGTAATAATCTACCTGTGAGATTTATTAAAAACCCATACGAAATACTTGACTTCTCATACACAGACTTATCTTACCTCAGTAAGACATTTAAAACCATTTCACATAGTATCTACAAGTTATATTTTCAATACTGTATTTTTAAAAGTGTTCTGGACTAGCCAAAATTCTCTTAAGGAATCAAGTTTAAGGCTGAAACATATTTACAGGCAGATGCTAATCAACAAAATAACCTTTTGGGTCCTTGAGAATGTAAAGGTTGCAGGGAGTCTGCTCCTTTTTTCTATCTAGCTTGAAGAATTAATAATTCTCAATGTGTCAGAAAATACCAAACACAACAGACTTCATTGTTGTCAACTGTCTCTAAAAATAAATTGCTTTTTAAATGGCCACATACATCAGTAGGTGAGTTTTATTACAAACTGGGAAATTGTTCAATCTGCAAACCACTAATTAAATCTCAGGTTGATAGCAGATGACAAACAGGTGCTTTTGTAGGAAGTTTAATGATTTGAAACACTGTATATGTACAACACCAATGCAATCAACAAAGGAAATGTTAGGAGGCAAATTATTTCCTTTCTAAAGGACATTTCAAAAATGGCAATTTAAAATGATTTCCCAATCTTTAATATTTTTGGTGGTGGAGGGTGAGGGGGGGTGAAGATGGAAAAGAGAGAATATTTACTTTAACTGTGAGTAAGAAATCTAATATTTTTCATATTTTGTACCCTAAGACTTCTTTAAACAGTCTAAAGAGTTTAGAGACATCATATCAACACTTTCAACACAATAACCAAATAATGTTCCAATGATAAATACATAGGAATCAGAAGCTAATATTCTCCTTTGACACTATTTTCTGATACTAAGCATGCAACAGCTTCCAAGTCAATGAATGTATCTGAACCTGCCCCCGCTCTGTTTTCCACTGATACGTTTGTGATGAACTGGAAAAAAATCTCTGCACTGTTTCTCATGAATATTGAGTGTGTGTCAGTTTCCCCGTTCAATTGTGTATTGCCCCCAGCCTGAATGCATAGAATTAGATCGAAGGAAGCTGTTAAGGGAATGATGAGAGGCCCAGAAGGAAAGTTAAATAGTGACATGATAAGATAGCCAAGTACTCAGCTTCAAGGGATTTAAAACAACAATGGCTGGGCCATCAATTGAGGGGAGAAGTTCCCTAGCTGGGTCCATCCAGTCTAGGATATCCTGTAGATGACTCTGGAACTGTGGGATTATTCCACTTTGCAGAGTCCTAGAGCACAGGCTCAAGCCTGAGCCCAAATGTCGGTACCACAATTAAACAGTCTCCTTAGCCCAAGCCTTGTGAGGCCAGGCCAGCTGTTACAGGCCAGCCACAGGTATCTAATTGCAGCAGGGCCGCCCAGAGGATTCAGGGGGCCTGGGGAAAAGCAATTTCAGGGGTCCCTTCCATAATAAAAAGTTGCAATACTATAGAATACTATATTCTCATGGGGGCCCTGAATTGCAGTGTAGATATACCCTCAGAGACAAGAGAAGGCTGCAAGGAGCCTGGGCTTTTTTTCCCAGCTCAGTGATGGAGAATAAACCAGACTTGCACCAGTGATGAATAGAGAGGTTAAACTTAGGTAAGAGAACATGCACATACGTCTCTGCTATTTTAAATCCACTTCTCTAAGCACTGTGCATCTTTTGTTTTGAAGAAGCTGTCTCTGACTGCAAACGTATGCTGTCACAGGCTCCCAAAGAGAAACCCCATGATGTGGGTGGTTCTTAGAGACCTTGGAAGGGAGGACTGAAATTCTCTTATTTCTCCACAAGCAAGGAAGTGTTGTCAGCATAATCTTTGTCCATGGTACCCATCAGGCTGCAACCAAAGACCTGATCTGAGGCGGGGCAAACTGTGGATGCCACCCCAGGAGAGGAAAAGGTCTGAGGCTTGAAGTTTGAGGAGGTGCACTCAGAAAGACCATTAGTGAACCTAGGCTGGTAATAGTCACATTTGTTATCTTAGGGCACAGCTTTCAGACACTTCTGTGGCTCCCCTTCCCCTAAGAACTTCACAAGATAAATACATGGTAGGTAAAATCCCTCCCTAATTTATAACTGCTGGTTGGTCAATCAAAATGTAAATGAACTTAAGAGGGGTGAGGGAGGAAATTCTCCTCAGTAGGTCGGAAGAAGGGAACTTGGCACTCGGGAAGATGGGAATTCCTCATCTCTCAGAGGCCCACTCTGATGGGGGTCAATCCTTCTGGGCCCACCCCAACTAATCATAAGGTTTTGAGTCACAAGAGCATATGGGGAGAGTTCACGTGCTCCCCATATGTACCCCTTCCTGGGGAATCATGAGGGAGGAGATCTGTAACAATGTATACAGAAACTGATTACTAATATTGTAATGAAAACTGTATATTGGTGTGATTTTGGGACTGTTTTACTGTATGAAGTTTAAACCAATAAGATGTAACAGCAGATGCTCTATTTTGCAGTGTATGTGGGGTTGCGGGGAAGGGAAGGGAGTACTTGGGAGATGCCTCTGCTCTGTTCGTCTTGAAGTGGGAAGAGATATGTGACGACTTGGGGAATCTGTCTACGCACAACATATGAATTCTGTCTGATTTTAGGAAATCTACGAATTAATCTACAGTGTGTATTAAAATCAGCCATGCACTGACGGGGATCATATCAGATATCACATACCGTATCTGGAAACAGCCACAGGACAATCAAAGCAGTCATTTACACGGAATGACTCTGCCTGGCAACACAGTGAAATTTGGCCAGGCTGCAGGAAACTGGTTTTCTGTCCAGTTTATCTGCAGGGAGGAGGGTTGGAGAAGTGGAAATGCTGCAGCAGCAACAAATCAAGGAAGAAATAATGTGTTGGAACTGACTTTGAAAAATTCTAACTCTGAGGTCCATGAAACAAAGACATATACTTTCAATCATCAGATCTGCTTGAGGGAGCTTGTTACAGGGGATGAGAGAATGAACCTGAAAGCTGATCAAGAGGAGTGGAGAGTCTGGGGACCCTGAAACAACTGAACAAACACTCAATGAGCACTCAGTGTAGTGGGGACACTGGAAAGAGGGATTTTGTGGGCAGATGTTATTTTTGTATGGATCCTTGCTTTCTCTATGAATGAAGTGCGTGAGTGAGTGAGTGAGTGAGTGAGTGAGTGAGTGAGTGAGTGAGTGAGTGAGTGAGTGTGCGCGCGCGTGTAAGAACATACTTTGCAAAGACTCTGGGCTCCCTGCTAAAACTGGTATACATCCCTGGAGGATTAAATGTGTACTCACGAGGGTGGAGCTCTGGGAAATGGTGTGCTTAACCTACTGGGGAGACTTGGGGTTAAGCACTGGTCTTGGGGCCTAGGGCAGCTAAATCATGGGGCTCCACTTCTGAGAAGGGGTACTAGGACAGGGAGTCTGCACCCTGGGAGTGAGCCTAAGACGCTAGAGCCAGAGACGCGGCCTGGATGCTGCTCAGACTCAGTGCGCTGAATGAGAAACACATGGGATCAGTGCTGGATCCAAACAGGTGAGTGTCCAGCAGGGAGAACTCAACCAAGTCTGTGACAGAAATATAAGCTTGGAAGAATTTGATTTAAGGGAGAGTAAACATTTCACTGTATAAACACAAACCACAGAAAAATATTGCCATTGATAAGAAGTAAAATTTACAGATAGACAAAGTGAGAAACTGCTGCTTAAGAACTTAGAGTCTCACCTTAATGTGTATATTATGTGTTGTAATGAAGGCTGCATAAAGCACGTATTTACAACTCTGTTAAAAAGAATTATGGTCTGACCCCTCTCCCCTGAATTTTCTGCAACTGTGAACATTTAAAATGATGATAATTGAAAAAGTGGTTAAAAATAATCAATAATCAATATACATCAAAATTATTAAAAAAATGAGACTCATATTCTGACAAGCCTACAGATACATAACTCATTATACAATAAATAAACAACAGATGTTCTCTGTTGTAGTCCTAGAATTATGGAGTTATTTAGATAGAGTAACTGATTAAAAAAATTCTGAGACACAAAGTGAGTGAGGTAATATCTTTTATCAGACCAACTTCTATTGGTGGGTACAAGCTTTCGAGCTACCCAGAATTCTTCTTCAGGTTGGGGAAGGAAGAAGAGTGTCTGAGCTAAACACAAGTTGAGATAAGATTGTTAAGAAGAAGGGGTAACATATGGTAGGCAGTCACTTGAAATGAAGTGGGCAATAGTGGTTTAGATTGCTATGCATAATAGGGTTGAAGTGGGCAATTAAGGGTAGAAGGCAATGTGGCATGTTACAAATTGTTGTAATGAGCCATAAAACCCTGGTGAAGGCCATAGCTTTCGATGTCTAGCAGAGTTTTGCATTTAAGTTCCTAGGCTTGCCTTTTGAAGGTGTTTTGCAGGTTTCCCTTTAGGACAAGTATTGAACAGAGTGATCACTTTGTGAAAAGTGTTCTCCCATGGTTGATATGGTATTTTTGTCTTTTATCATTTTCCTGTGAGAGTTCATTCAAGAACATAGTGATTGTCTTGTTTCACCCACTTAGTTGCTATTGGGGCATCTGATGCACTGAATGAAGTACACCACGTGTGGGATAAGCATGTGTAAGACGCATGAATCTTGAAAGGTGTGTTGCGGAGTATACTGATCATTGTAGCAGTGGAGAGATACCTACAGGTTTTCCATCTGTTGTTCTGGCAGGATCTGGTGCACTCTGAATTGGTGTGTCCTGGTTTATGGGGAGTTTGCTTCTGATAATGACCTTTGTAAGGTTTGGGGGATGGGGAGATTTGGCTTGTCTAAAGACCAGAAGAGGGGCTTCCTGAACGATTTCTTTCGGGATATTGTCCCCATGAAATGTGTGTTGTAACTGATTGATGATACTTGTATGGGTTCCAGTATGGAGTGGGAGGTGACAATTATAGAGAGTGCGGTCAGTGGGTTTCTTTTTCCTACAATGAAATGAGTTCTCCAGGGGTATTTGTGTGGCCCTTTCCATGATGTAATCTACTCTCCTGGTGCAGCATCCTTGTTTGGTGAAGGAGGTTTTAAGTGTGTTAGTTATGAATCTTGGAGCAAATTCTGTGGTATCTGAGTGTCTGGCTGTAGAAGACAGATTTCTTGGTGCGTCCGGGATGGTTTGCAGCATTTTTAAGCTGATCATGGTATCTAGTTGATGCTGGTGTGGGAGTGGTTTAAAGAGATTTCGATGGATGGGTGGTGGTTGTTGAAGTTGTGGTGCAAGTCCCTGAGGGAGTTTAGTTCATGTGTCCAGAGGATGAAAATATCATCTATGTATCACTGGTTTTGTGGTACATTTTTCTAGAGATTCCTCCTCAAGGTGGCCCATGATGAGGTTGACAAATTGGGGAGCCATCCTAGTACATGTGGCTGCAAAATGTTTGTTATTAAATGTGAAGTGGTGGCGGATAATGATGAAATGGATGAGTTTGGTGATGTGTTTTGGGTGGATTTCTGGGCATTGTGCATTATCTTGTGTGTGTTTGAGGCAGGCAATGAGGCAGTCATAGTGAGGGATATTGGTGTATAGGGAAGTGATAGTCATGGCAACAATGGTGTTCTGAGGGCAGGGAGACAGCTCTATGGGAGCCCTGCTGGCAGTGATACCAAGGCAACCGTACCAAGCACCGCCATGGGTGGAGGAACTCTAGCTGGGATGAGTGCAGCCCTTGGGCAGCTCTGAGGCTTTCAAGAGTGGGGCTGTAGGAGACCATGAGGAGATCAGGCATGCTGCCGTGTAGGGGTGGGATTCCAGTCCTGGAAACCATGTGGTAAGGTCACGTCTGAGCAGTGTGGCTCTGCGTGCTGGAAGATGGTGCTCATTAAGGGAATTATGAGTCAGGGCTGGGGAGCGCCGGGTGGGCAGAGTGGGGCGAGCCCCTGACCCCACTCCCTGGCAGGAGCACCAGGTGGGCAGAGCGGAGCAAGCCTCTGACCCCGCTCTCTGGTGGGAGCTTGAGGGCAGGTGAAAATGTCTGATAGGCAGGAAGTGGCCCATGGGCCATAGTTTGCCCACCCCTGTGGTTAGGGGTAGTCTTGATAGGTTGATATTGTTAGGGTGTTGTTCAGTGTCCATGTTGTTCAGTGTCCAATATCTTGGTTTCTGCAGTAGGCAGTATTCAGTTGGTTGTGGAGTTGTAGTTGGTTTCCTTTTTGTTTGTGTGTTGGATGGCTGTAATCAAGGTTTTCTGACAGTTGCTTTCTTATTCTGGCCATTTGTTACCTTTAACTTTGGAATGGATGCTATGCAGGTTGCCATGTTTTCAGTGCTTCTCTGGTTCTGCAACCAGCACAGTAACACCAATTGCCAGATGAAGGACATACCTCCTTCAACCTTTCTATGCTTCTAGGGTAGCATATGTAGCTATATTACACACACACCCACACACACGCACACGCACACACACGCGCTTGTATTCCAGGGCTTTTGAGTAGGTGGGATAAGAAACAGGCCATTTTAAGTACCTACAGTATCACTGGTGAATCAAACAAACTCATAGTGTCACCAGTGACTCAGACAGAAGCTTTATCAAAAGGAACAAATGCATGTTTTTCACTGGAGTATTAAAGTTTTGCTATCACAGCTTCTCTCTCACCACACCACCCTTCCCAAAAAGAAAAATCACAAAAAAAATATCAGACAAATCTAATCTAGAGTGCTATGCTCTAGTATTTTCTTGTTTACACACATCATACCAAGTACAACCCCACTGAACTCACTGTATACATGGTATACATTTTGTGTACAGTACATTGAAACAATGAGCTACATGCTGTAAATAAGAACACATTACTTACGTATCATACACATTGAGCAGCCAGTTGAGACACATATCTACACAGAAAGGAACATTCACCAGGTCCTTGTGCTTCTCTTCAAGTCCAGTGTAAATAGTAGTGAGACAACTGATCACATCCTGGACACAGAGGAGCTGGTCGTTTTGGCTCAACTTGTGCTCTTTGAAAACTTCATTTGTTCTGGTCAAATCCAACAGGTCCACTAACAACATAATAAAAAACAAAACAAATAATGATGTCTCATCACTGGATTCAGTGTTTGCCTCCTGAATCCTCATGTCATTATAGCATTAATTACAGGCAGGTTAGCTGAAGCAGTGGCTTAGCTGTACTAACACTGATGAAGCACTCCTATTAAGCAGGAAGCTAGAGCTTTGGCTGTTTTTGTTTCTTGTTTGTTTTCTGGGTTAATTTGGGTTTTTTAATCTTACAAGCAAACAAAGACACTACGCTACTCAGCATACTGTTTAAAAACAGTTTACGAGAATTGTATGATCAGAGAATTCTGCCCTCAGCTGCAGAATTCAGATGGGATTCCACTCACTTTACTGAGGCCAGGTCCAGACTAGAGCTTTAAATCGATTTTAAGAGCTCTAAATCGATTTAAAGCTGTAACCGTCCACACTACAGAGTGCATAAAATCGATTTTAAGGGTCCCTAAAATCGATTTTGGAACTCCATCAAAACGAGAGGAGTAACCCCAAAATCGATTTTTTAAAATCGATTTTATGATAGTGTGGACGGCCATCGAAGTTAATGGCCTCCGGGACGTATCCCACAGTGCTCTAGTGGCCGCTCTACACAGGTAAAGGTACTCTTCTGCTGGCCAGGTAAACAGGAAAAGCCCCGGGAAGTTTGAAATTCCATTTCCTGCTTGCACAGCGTGGAGCTCTCAGCAGCAGAGAGAAGAATGCAGTCTCCTGAAAATAGGAAAAGAGCTCCAGCATGGAGCACACAGGAGTTACTCGATCTGATAGCTGTATGGGGAGAAGAGTCAGTGCTTTCAGAACTGCGCTCGAGCAGACGAAATGAGAAAACCTTTGAAAAAATTTCTAATGCCATGCGGGAGAGGGGACATACCAGGGACTCGTTACAGTGCCGAGTGAAAGTGAAAGAGCTCAGACAGGCGTATCAGAAGACCAAAGCAGCAAAGGGCAGGTCAGGCTCTGCCCCCAAAACATGCCGGTTCTACGACGAGCTTAACTCAATATTGGGGAACAGCGCAACGACGAACCCCCCCTTGTCTGTTGATTCAGAGGTGGGCGTTGTGATTCCTGCAACTACGGAAGATTTATTTGATGGCGATGATCAGTATGATGAGGACCAAGAGGAGGAGGCTCCAGCAGAGAGCACAGAGCATTTTATCCCCCCAAACAGCCAGGATCTTTTCCTCACCCTTACTGAGGTTCCCTGCCAGCCATCTCAAGGCAGTACTCCAGAAAATGAAGCTGAGGGACCATCCTCTGGTGAGTGTAATTTTTTTTACTAAAAGCTTCAGTTTAATGTAAGCCTTTTTTACTGGGTGCTTCAAATCACTACCTGTACTTAGAGTCACTGACCAAGTAGATTAAAAACCTTTCCTAAAACAGTGACCCATGAGGTGGTTTTTAGAAAAGTCTCCATTGTTACAGGGCGGATTCATCCTGCTTGTTCGGGGACCGCGAGAGCAAACCGCGGGAAGCTACTCTTCTTCCCTGCTTTGCTCTCGCGTTCCCCGAACAAGCAGGGCTCCTTGCCTGCGGTTTGCTGGGTGGTTCGGGGACCGCGAGAGCAAACCGCGGGAAGCTACTCTTCTTCCCTGCTTTGCTCTCGCGTTCCCCGAACAAGCAGGGCTCCTTGCCTGCGGTTTGCTGGGTGGTTCGGGGAACGCGAGAGCAAACCGCGGGAAGCTACTCTTCTTCCCTGCTTTGCTCTCGCGTTCCCCGAACAAGCAGGGCTCCTTGCCTGCGGTTTGCTGGGTGGTTTGGGGAACGCGAGAGCAAACCAGGGAAGGAGAGTAGCTTGATTACCAGTACAATCTACTACAGGGATTACTAGCCATTATTAACTTACCATTTTCTCCGGACATGGTCTGTGTGCTCCCCTGACCTGCGTCTGAGCAGAACTCTCTGTCCTCAGCCACAAGCAATAAGTATTAAAGGAATCATAAGGTGACCTTTTGGTAAAGTAAAATGTTCAAGGTTCGGTAACAGGCACAGGTCAGTGAGGGGAGAGACTGTATGCATGGTTGTGTGAAATGTGTCTCTTATGATTCTTTTATCACTCTTTCCAAACCCCACCCCCCCACACACAGCTGCACATTTCTCCAGCCTCCCTCTTGCTTCTCATCTACGTGGGGGGGGTATCATAAGAAGACTGAGGAAAAGGAGGACGCGTGAGGACATGTTCACCGAAATTATGGCAGTAACCCGTACAGAGAGAGCTCAGCAGGGAGAATGGAAGCAATTGGTCGCAAAGTACAGGGAGGCTGCCAGTGAACGCGAAGACAGGAGGGACCAACGCGAAGACAGGAGGGACGCCAAAAATGATGTCAGGTGGCAGGAAGATCAGCGCTGGCGAGCAGCAACTCTGGATCTTCTTCGTGATCAGACTGACATCCTCCGCGATATGCTGCAAGAGCTCCGTGGTTTCAGAATGCCCCTACAGCCCGTGTATAACCTCCCTCAGTACTCACCCTGTCCCACACCTTCCAGAACCAGGCGTGTAAGAACGCGTGGGGGAAGGCTCTCTGCACCAGCCCCCTCCACCGCTGCGGACACTCCAACCAGAAGGCTTTCATTAGATTGAAAAGCCCTTTGTGTCCTGTTTTTTCCCTCCTCTAATGATCCAAACTTCTACCATGGCACCTTTGCCTATTTTTTACTCTCAGGTCATGCTATTAAGTCAGTGTGACTGTAGATTGGTAATGAACTAAAGCAAGCAGCTTTGGAAAGCTGCACGGAAGCTAGTTATCAGCATCAGGATTTGACAATTGGGGATATGGGCAATACAGGGAAAACAAAGAAAGCAGCCATACCGTAACCTGGTCCATGAGAATTCTTGTTCTGTCTTCTCTGATGCACTTTCTTCTTTCAAACCTCCCTCCCCCTTCCTCCAAACCTCCCTCGCTCCGTCCCCCATAGAACAATGAGTTATGAAATTTCATGCACAGTATTGTAACAACAAACATTATGCTTGATTGATGAAAGGGTCTGATTTTAAATAAAGAACACAATTCTTGTAACAAATAGTAGTAACTTTATTTTCAATAAAAAAGCAGTTAAGGAAGGTTGCAGGTACTGTGCCTAGCAGCAGACGGAAGCAGCTAATGGTGGAGGTAGGTAATAATTGGGAAATACAGAAGTATATGTTTTCCAATGGACAGCTCTTGCAAGTAACCTAAGCAAGCAATTGAGGAATGCTGCAGGCAAAGTATCTTGCAGCAGCAACACCGCATAGACGGGGAGGGCAGCAATCAATTGAAAGGAAAATCAGCATTCAAACTGTACCCTGGCCCATGAGGAAGCTACTTTTCAGTGCTTCTCTGATGCGCACAGCATCCTGGTGAGATCTTCTAATTGCCCTGGTGTCCGGCTGCGCATAATCAGCGGCCAGGTGGTTTACCTCAGTCTCCCACCCCGCTATAAAGGCCTCCCCTTTGCTCTCACAGAGATTGTGGAGCACACAGCAAGCAGCAATGACAAAGGGGATATTGGTTTGGCTAAGATCTGAGCGAGTAAGAAGCGTTCGCCATCTCGCCTTAAGCCTGCCAAATGCACATTCTACCACCATTCTGCACTTGCTCAGCCTGTAATTAAACAACTCCTGAGCACTGTCAAGGCTGCCTGTGTATGGCTTCATTAGCCAGGGCATCAAGGGGTAGGCTGGGTCCCCAAGGATAACAATAGGCATTTGGACATCTCCAACTGTTATTCTCTGATCAGGGAAGTAGGTCCCTTGCTGCAGCCGTTTAAACAGTGTAGTGCTCCTGAAGACACGTGCGTCGTGAACCCTTCCTGGCCATCCCACGTGGATGTTGGTGAAACGTCCCTTGTGATCCACCAGGGCTTGCAGAACCATCGAAAAGTACCCCTTGCGGTTAATGTACTGGGCACCCTGGTGTTCCGGTGCCAAAATAGGGATGTGGGTTCCATCTATGGCCCCCCCACAGTTAGGGAATCCCATTGCAGCAAAGCCATCCACAATGGCCTGCACGTTTCCCAGAGTCACAACCTTTCGAAGCAGCAGCTTAATGATTGCTTTGGATACTTCCAGCACAGCAGCCCCCACAGTAGATTTGCCCACTCCAAATTGATTACCGACTGACCGGTAGCTGTCTGGCGTTGCAAGCTTCCATATGGCTATTGCCACTCGCTTTTCCACTGTGAGGGCTGCTCTCATCCTGGTATTATGCCGCTTCAGGACAGGAGAAAGCGAGTCACAAAGTTCAAAGAAAGTGCTCTTACGCATGCGAAAGTTCCGCAGCCACTGCGAATCGTCCCACACCTGCAGGACTATGCGGTCCCACCAGTCAGTGCTTGTTTCCCGTGCCCAAAAGCGGCGCGGAACGGGTAGAACCTCACCCGTAACCGTCAGGAGCTCCAACGTGCAGGGGCCCGGGGAGTCAGAAAACTCGTTCTCCAGTTCGTCATCGCTGTCGTCCCCGCATTCAAGCATTCTCTCTTGCATTTCTGCATCATGGGTCAGCAGTGATAGAACGAGAATGCGTGAATTATTTACAGCATTCGCGATCAAGGACAAGAGCAGACCTGGATCCATGCTTGCTGCAAAATGGCGTTTCCCTCACTGCAGCCAGTAAAAACAGCGCGAACTGACTGTGTGCCGTTTACAGGAAGGGGGGGGGGCTGTACCCAGAACCACCCAGGACGGGGACTTTGATCCCATCATGCACTGGGCTAGTAACCCATAATTCCAAAGGGCAGGGACCCGTGCAGGAACTGTGGGATAGGTACCCAGAGTGCAACGCTCAGGGAAAAGATGGACGCCAGGGAACATGGACGCTCAACATCGATGTAAGTAGCCCTAGTGTGGACGCGCAAAATCGATTTTATAAAGCCTGCTTTATAAAATCGATTTTATTAACATCGATTTTACCCTGTAGTGTGGACGTGGGCTGAGAGTCTTCTGCATCGCTCAGAAGGCAGAATTTGGCCTTGACTGCTAAGGTATCAAACTAGCATTGAAAGGCTCTAATAGTGTAAAGCTGTGCAAATTCTTTGATAGTAATATTTGACAGCAATGTGCACTAGGGATGCAATGAGGACTGATTAACTGAATAGTAGATGCAGAATTATGAAGATTTAAAAGAAACTAAGGGGTAGCAGCTTGATGTAATTTTCCAGAAAAATATGTAATTTTCATCTTATATTTTTATCCTATTAGTCAAGGTGATAACATGCAGAGTCATACAAAATCTTCAGACTCCCCTCATAAAAGAACACACTTCTGCTATGAATTTCTGATAGATAATAAGGAGTGCTGATACTAAAAAGCACACTCAAATGTAATACACCTCTACCCCGATATAATGCTGCCCTTGGGAGCCAAAATATCTTACTCCATTATAGGTGAAACTGCGTTATATCGAACTTGCTTTGATCCTCCAGAGTGCGCAGCTCCCCCTCCCCCCCCTCCTGGAGCACTGCTTTACTGCATTAAATTTGAATTTGTATTATATCGGGTCGAGTTATATCAGGGTAGAGACGTAGTGATCATGAAAACCTAATTATCAGCTGGATGATGAGAAAGAAAAGAAGGCTTTTATTGAATTCTTCCAAGTCACTTTATGTAATGAAAAGAGGCATATCTTTGTCTAAAAGGAAAGAAGGACAGTAAAAGCCAAATGGTGGCATAATTCTCAGTGACATCTTTAACTACACAAGTTAGAATTTTAGCAAGAAGTAGCGGCAGTTTCCTGGCATCTTTTCCCATAGTAACTACAGTATCTATAGCATGAATTTGAAACTCCATCATTCAAAACTGTTTCTTTGTGGGCAGAGTTAGTAGTGCATTAACAGGATAGATGTCATTTCTCAATGGAAATAAGTCTTGACAGTTTTAGGATGAGTTATAAATTGCTGTATATCAGTATAAAATAAGGACCCCAGAAGGGTGTAAGTCTTTATGTAGCATGGGATGTAGCATCAGATTGGTTCAACATGGCCTGTAAAATGAGATACACAGAAAACAGACACCATAATGGCAAAAACTAGAATGTTACTGGATGGCTAGCTATCTTTCTTCTGCCTATGAGTAATTCAGTTGAACCTCAATGTTTTCTTCTACTACATTGTTTAAAGAAGCCTACGTTCCTTATCCCTGTTTTGTCCAATCCGTTTTCCTATACATCTTTATAAAAATGAGACTAAGGCAATAAAGATTTCCTGTACATTCCTTGCTTTTCCCTTTCCGAACACATGCATATTGTACTCTGACGTTACAGCACTCATCCATATAGAAGTTAGATTCTTGTAGATTGTTTCTGAAGGAGAAGTTATTGTCAGATCTTTCAGGCTTGGAAAAAAACACTACACATGCACAAGCTGGATAGGGGAGGACTAACTATAGCAAACCATTTGTTCGCACGGAAGCTGCTAAACCTTGCAGTATCAGGGTAACGTTATACAGTAGTTGGAATGAGTGAAATACACTCAAAATGACACACAAGAAAATTAGAATTCAATGACTGAAACATACACAGTACAATAAATCTTTTATTTCATATTCTGGGGAGTCAGAAGCGAGACTATAAAGTACTATCAATCTTCAAACGTATCAAGTCCAAGCGGGTTGAAGACTATGTTATTTTCTTCACACGCAGTGTGTGTGTGAAATACAGGAGAGAACTTACAATTGTAAGATTGTCATAACTGGTGTCATCATAAATTGTTTTATTATTCTTTCTGTGTTGATAACTGCAGCTTCCCCAGTATTAAAATAGAATGTCTTCATCCTTGTTAGTTTATTTCATTAATGCAATGGGAACTTCCCACCCCTTTTCAATGCTAAAAAGGAAGTAACGTTGTCTGGAACTGGATATTCCTACCACAGTGGCCTTTGCAGTGAAAACCTCTGTGCAAACAGATAATGGAGCTACTCTGTTGACTGCAGGACTTGATGTGTTATGCTTATGAAGATCTTCTATTAACAGCAGCGCTTAAGATCCTGGAGGAATTCAGCTTTTAGCTTTATATCTCACAATCCATGAAAGAACTGAACACACTTTAAGAGCAGTATATTTAGAGCACTTAAAGGAAATATTTTATAGTTATGTAAATTAAACTAATAAATCAATGTAAGTGTAATAATGTCTTGGGTAAGACTAATTGCTTGTGGAGGAAAGACAGAATTTACCCTAGTCCAATGTACAACACTGCTCATCTGGCTAATTGAATATAGACATAGGAGGTAATCATACAAAGCATTAGGTACTGTCCTCTGTTAGAGACAGTATACTGAATTCTATAGACTGGTGGACCAGGTCGCAACACCACTCACCCACGTGAGTGAAGTTCTTTCAGTTCACGTGCAAATCTACACTAGTGGATGAGTGGACAAAGATCATCTTTCCCCATGGCTGGATTTGCTTTGCCATTCCCAACAGAGCCAAGGAGAGAGGACAACACGGGGAAGGAAGCAGTTTCCTTACCCAAACAGGCTGGGATGGGAATTTACTGCAATGGCACATTGAAGGAACATCACTGAAGTGTATTTTTCCCCCTTCTTTCAACTTATGGGCTGTTTGTTTTGATTCATTAAAAAGGTAAAGTCCCAGTATGTTTGTCTAAGGCCTAGTAATGGGTTAATCCAGCCCTGGCATCCACTCCACATAACATATGAGAGAGAAAGGCCATGTCCTCATGTAACCTTTTGCAGATGATCTTTATTTACTGTTTACTGTTCTTTATTTACTACAAAAATCCATCTATGGCACAATCTACCTTCCAAAGAATACACTAGAATGAAAAAATTATTATTATTCTGCCTGCTTACTATTAAAAGAACGCAGCAAAGAGTCCTGTGGCACCTTCTAGACCAACAGACATATTGGAGCATGAGCTTTCATGGGTGAATACCTACTTCATTGTCACATGCATCCGATGAAGTGGATATTCACCCACGAAAGCTCATGCTCCAATACGTCTGTTAGTCCAGAAGGTGCCACAGGACTCTTTGCTGCTTTTACAGATCCAGACTAACACGGCTACCCCTCTGGTATTAAAAGAAAAAAATTCTCTCTTCTCAAAAGGTCAACTTTTTAAACACCACAAGAGCAAGTAAGTTAGGGGGACAATTTTGTGACATACTCCATCAGATTCATGTAACTTAACTTGGCCTGTCTCTGGCTGCTGTACATGGCTACTGATAAATTATATTTTGCACTGAAATAGCACCTTACATGCAAAGATCTGAAAACACTTTACTAGTATATTATACGAGTTTCAGAGACGGCTGAATATCACAGAGAAGTTAAATTTCTTGCTCAAAGTTAAATTTCTTGCTCAAAGTTGAATAGTGAGTCAGCGGCAGAATAGGAGAATAGAATCCAGGAAGCCCTATCTCCACTAACCTGCTCTTAACATTAAAACTCTATCCTTCTGTTGAGTGGACACAGACTGTAAACGACAGCCCAAAGCCTGGATTCCAGCAGCGTCCTGAAATTATGAATTAATTAATTGGGTTATGCAGCTCTACTACTGCATTACCAATTTACACTGTAAAGTCAAAGTCTATCAAGTGTCAGTAGGATTAACACTCCTGCTTCAGCTTTGCCCTTGCATTCTTCTCAAAAAGGCCTTTTCAGTAATACACTCTGCAGCTGTGACAGCAAATTGGCACATTTTACAATCTACGATGACCCTATATGTAGTGATTCAATTTGACACTTTCTTTGCCCTAGTGCATAAGCCAGACATAAGCCTTTCTGAAGTGTTCTACATTCAGACACCTTTAGAGACATTCCACATTTAAATTATGAGAAATGATTTTCTTTTTTCAATGGAAGGCAAATGACAACTTGGTCCTAAGGATGAATGAGAAAGAGGCTCAGCAGACATGTCCACACTCTTCCTAAAAAAAACCCTCAAATCAAAAGCAGAATTATAGATTTCTCATTTTGACTCTCTTTCATGTATAGACTACCCTGAAGTATATGCTAATGGAGTGCTCTGAATATCTTAGTAGTATTCCTAAGAACAGAAATGTTCTAACTACTGTGGTCACAAGGAATCAAACCGCTGCCTGTACCTTTGGCTGGATGTTAGGTATTCATTTGTAAGCAAACAGTGGCAGAAAGAATAGCATAGATTTTTGAAAGCATTTATAAAATCAGGCTAGCAAATATAGAGTTTGAGTAAAGGAGGTAAGAAAATGTGTTTGGACGCTGAAAATTTCTCAAAGTCGTTTGCTGTCAGGTGCAAACAGCAATGTGTTTCTCAGAGATCCGTATGCCTCCTGAGCCCTCCTCCTGTATAAATAAATCCATATTCCAAAACACGTGTACAATTAAGTTAGCAGATTTCTTTGGCTGTCTCTCCTTTCTTCAACTTGATAGCTACATTCTCACACAAGAGACTCAGGAGATAAGAGTTCTATTCATGGCTCTGTTGCTGGTCAGCTTGGTGATCGAGGGAAAATAACTTCCTCTCTCATTGCCTCAGTTTCCCCATCTGCAAAATGGTAATAATACTTACACCTCCTCTGGAAAGTGCTTTGAGGTCTATATAAGTGCTAAGCAGGGCTTTGGAACTGTGTTCTGGCTCCGCTCCAGCTCCAGGCAAAAACCTGCCGCTCCCCCGCTCTGGAGCTGCTCCGCACTCCAGCTCCGGGCTATGCTCCAAAGACCTGGAGCTAAGTACTGTTATTACTGCATCTTCCCATTTTGAAATAGCGGAGGAGGGAAAGGGAAGGCAGTTCTTCCCCAAAACAAGTACCATGAATTAAGATGGATGGTTAGTATCTCAACTTCAATTTTGCAGAGGTCAGGCTGAAAGTCAGCACTGCGTTTGGATTTTGAGACACAAACTCTGTAAAGTGACATTTTTCAGCTGAGTCATTTGTAGTTA
The DNA here is from genome assembly GCF_025201925.1 of Gopherus flavomarginatus. Taxonomy (NCBI): domain Eukaryota; kingdom Metazoa; phylum Chordata; order Testudines; family Testudinidae; genus Gopherus; species Gopherus flavomarginatus. The sequence continues at coordinate 106,662,621 of NC_066620.1, forward strand.
TTTTGCACTTCATTAGGTCTGCGGAGACTTGTACTAACTAGTCAGCTGGATTCTGGGCAAGCAGCTAAGGTTAGAGAGCTGGAACAAAAATAAAAGTGCTACCACTAACCCACTGAGCAGAGTCTGAATATTCTTTTTGCACCTATTACATTTTAATTTCTCCTTCCGACAACTGCCTTTCAAATGGCTGCTGTAACCCCTCTTTCCAAAAGCTCCAGAAATGAAGTCTTTGTGGTGTGAGACACACTCCAAGCCTTGCAGTCCTGTTGTCAGAGGTGGGAGACCAGCCCGGTCCACAAGCAGTGAATCTGCAAGCAGGAGTTCTAACTAATCATTTGCTCCATTTGTACATCAGCCTGGCTTAGCTTTCCTCTCACTTCTTCCCACATACTCCACAGCAGTGGTTCCCAAACTTTAACCCTCTCCTAAAAATGAATATTTCCAGAGATTTTCTCCTTTACCTGAGTATAAATTATAAAAGCAGTGATCTTGGAAATACAAAATTTGTTTTGGTAACATGCTTATTACACACTATTATTATTATTATTAATCATTATAGTATTTTTATTACATTATGAAAATGGCAACACTCTTCCAAGATCTCACTTTCATAGCTTGTATCACTTTGAATAAGCCTGTTATAAGACAAGGCTGCTATGTTTCATCAAGGAGTATCAGATGCGAAACCAGCATGAAGGTATTTAAAAAGTCAACTTAAAGAGTTCCTCCTACACAAGCATTCAGGTCTCAAGCAATCCAGGCAAACAATGCACATTACAACAAAGCTTAAACTTGTTCTTCATAATTTTAAAAACTATACTAGCTGCCTATTTAATTTTAAAAACAGCAAAAAATATCCACCTCCCTCTCCATTTGAATTATAAGGGGTCTTGAAGGTTAAATCACCTCACTGTGATAGATACCTTTGCTTTGATCTGCTTAGCACTCGGAAGTCCATGGGCTCCGGGCTGCTGGCCCCGTGGTGACCGGGGTCTGGGTCCCTAGGGACAGCTCTGTCCGCCATTAGGGATTTTTTCCCCCCAAGAACCCCCTGTAAGTTTTCGCGAACCCCTAGGGGTTCACTGCGCGCTAAGGCTACTGTACTGTAGAAACATGACAGCTGTTTATTCCATTTATAATACAAGAGTCTGATTCCAAAGTTCAAATCAGAGGATCTACAAAATTCACACAGTATTTTAAACCAGTTGTTGCCAAGCTTATGACAGATCCAAGTCTTGGCCCCCTCATCAATACCACACACTGGCACGGTTCCCATACCACGCCTGGTTTTATCCACTCTCTCCCTCTTACTGCTGTTCTCTCTTAACTCCTATCTTTCTTCCTTTTCTATGTATTTAGTGGCTTTTCCTTTTCATTTTTATTCTTTATTTTACTTTTAGCTGTGTCTCTCTCAGGCTTCTCCTCATTTCCTCATCCATCTTTTTCCTAGTTTCCTCTTCCTTCCCTCATCCATTTTCCTCCCTGTTTCTTCCCCATCTGCATCTCCCCTTCCCTTCAGCCTTCTCCCTCATAAATTAAAAAACAACAACATCAAAGCACTACTCATCAATTTCCACTGAAATCTACCTCCCTAAGAGTAACAGACACCAGTCCGAGGCCAAGTTAACTGCCAACACAGGATTTTTCTGTTTTTCCTTACCCTGACTATTCGTAAGAATTCAGAGGAAATGCTGAGTGAAAGGATGAATCTCAAAGAAAGCTAAGGCCCTGAGCAGAAGAGAATTTGGGATCTCTTGTTTTGAGGATGAGGAAGCAATTGACAGTTTTGAATCAGAAGGACAGTTCTAAAAATCAACCAAAGAAAATCCCCAGATATGCTACTTCTAAGACTACCAAAACTGTACATGTCAACCTTAAAAATAAGTCTTTAACAACACTATAACAATGAAATAACACAAAAGGACTTCTCAAAATACTGGGCAATACGGAGCTTTCTGGATACCTCAGAGAAAAATTATATAAAGTGAAAACTATTGCCATTAGTAGTATATTTGTTTTCCACAACTTTCCTCTATTTGTAAGGAAAGTTTACAGCAAACCCATCTAACAAAGTTAGAAAACAGACTAAAGTAAACCCCAACTCCGAGCAGTTTACATCCATCTCTATTTGAAATTCACACAATAAGAGAGTCATTTTCTATAAGGGCAAATATTTTTGTGTCATACTAACAGTTATCAAAGATGATAAAATACCCAGTATTGGATTTGATGATCAGAGCTCAGCTTCTTAACAAGAATCATTTCCTACTGTATAGTATCACTTCACACTATGGATTGTGTATATATGATGCACATTTACAATTTTTTCTCCCATTTGCTTTTCAAAAAATAACCAGGGGAGAAAGCATGTTAGCATAGCTCATTCCACTGATGTGCCTGCCTTTGTATTCATTAACTTTATTAATTCATAACAGTGACATGGGCCAGAGGCAATTAATGTCATTTTGTGGTGTAAATGACAAACTATCAAGGAGACATCTGATCCCCCATCTTTTTCCTCTCTTTTTATTGCTGTAGTGTCTTTAGGATCAGGCCCACCCTCCTTCCCCCCAAGTACTCTACAGAGTGATTAATTCATTTTGAAGAATAAACTTACAGCATAATGCTTTTTGCAATCTTCGGATTTTGATGGCTGTACGGTATGCAGAGAAACGTACGTTGTTCAAGTCAGCTGAAATATTACAGAGCAGAAATATTAGTTGTTTCTAAATAAGCATCAAAACCAAGAAATCCACAAGTCTTCCTTGACAAACAATTTCCTAAATAATCATATATCAGTAAAGTCTGAGGTTCATTTCATTTTAAAAAGCTGGAGAGGAGGAGGGAATATAAGATTTCAAATCAAAATACAAAGACAACCATGGAGTTAAGACCCTCTAAAACCCCTTAAAGTCAACGGAAAGACTCCTGGACATCAGTGGGTCAGGCCCTTAGACATTATTACACTGACAACCGTGTGCTAAGTATTTTCCAGAAATAAAAGGAAAAGGTCCATCTCCCAAAGAGCTCACAATCTAAAAACAGACAATATACAGATGAAGGATAGGAGATATGATGCAACAAATGTCATAGTGATTGAGTGGTGAAGTTTAGCAAGAGTCTTACTAGCTATGATTTCCATAATGTCATGATTTTGTTAACAACTCTGATATGGGAACATGGGTGGATGGACAGGTAGATGGGCAGTCAGAAAGAGATGTATACTATATTTAACAGTTTGTAAAATTGATAGTCATATCTTTTCCTATTTAATAACATTTTATACTTGAATTTTTCAGACAGAGGGCATTTCAGAGTAAATGCAGATGTTTACATGGGCATGCTGCTGAACCAGCCCTACCCTAACATCATAAGCTAGGCTTTATTGCGCTGAGTCATTGCAAACCATAGCATTCTACAGGTTATGCATCCTTGCTTAAATGCACAGGGAGTCTGAGTCCTATGATCATCTGAGGATAGTGATATAATTGCTATTTAAAATTAAATAAATAAATAAATAAAATACTACATAACAAGGTGAAGTCACAGAAAACATTCTTGAATTAAAGTTGTTTACTGAACAACAACACAGATTGTATGATTAAAATATCAAATTTCCTAGCTCCAAGTCTTCAGTCACATAGCAAGGTATGCTTAGTTAAATTCATGATACCTCAGTCATGGTCAGCAGACAATGAGAGTTTCAGTCAACCGGTTAGAAGTGGTCCCCAAACTTTTCTGGCTCAAGCCCCCTTTACTCCTGTCTGCACACTGCCCACCAACTGGGGCTGGGAGCGGGGCTGCGGCTCGAAGGGAAGAGAAGAGATGTGCACAGGGGTAAGGTGGCCAAGGTTGAGGCCAGGAGCAGAGCCCTGGCTGGGGGTTGAGGCCAGGAGCCGGGGCCCCAGGCCAGCAGCTGGGGCCAGCAGCTAAGAGCAGAGGAGGGCAGTGCTCCTCCCTGTCCCCCGGGGGGCTGGCTCAGGTCCCAGCCACACCCTCGTGAACAGTCCTCAGTGCCCCCATAGGGGGGCATGCCTCACAATTTGGGGACCTCTGTGTTAGATGAATTTCATAAAATTGTTTATGTAAGGGAGTGTACTCACCTAGGGACTGGAAGAGTTCAGACATTTTAGGATGATCCCAACAGGTTGTTTGTGTCTGGTGACTATAAGAGAATGAGAGAAGCAAAGTTTGAGGAAAAAAACATAGAAGAAAACACATTTTGTGGCACATACAGATTAAACTCTTTGGTTATAAGGAAAACAGAAACATTTCTCAGCTCTTATATCAAATTACAAGATTTGTATCATCCAGTTGCTTGATGCATTAGATCAAATAATAACTTGTAAGATAATCATCCAATATTTAGCATCCACAAGACCGATTTATTTCTGATCCTTTTTCAGTCCTACTTTTGTCTGTTCTTTCTCATTGTACCAGTTGGACTCTGCTTCTGAAACCAAGATGACAACTAAGATAAAGATACAAATTCCCTGCCGTCTCAGCATACCAAACTCATTCTTAATTTTTTGAAGTGTTTTTACAAAAAGGAAGGCTTTTATTTCATAGTCTTCATTATATATTTGCAATTAGTCAATATCAGAATACAAACAGTGATCTTATGACTTATCCATAACACTTTTAATGAAGCGCATACTACACTTTCCCACATGCATATCTGTAGCTACCTAATGTCACAGGATGACTTTCTGCATTTATGCTCTCAGAACATAAAAATACAATGAGCACCACTTTTTAACAGCACTGGTTAATCTATTAAAGTATCATGTATCCAGCCTTCTGAATAAAATGCAGTTTATCTCATGCTCAATGAAATCTCAATTTTTTCATCAGTGATGTTTTGGGTCTATTTCTGTATGTTAATTGTTGGAAAGGTTATACATTCAGACCACACACAGGCTTTTAAATTTAAATCAGATTAATTAGACAATTAATATACTGGATGTTACACTAAAAAGACCACAACCTGCTAAAAATTAACTAATTAATATTGTAAAATGAAATGATCCCAAGTTAGCGAATTAAGCAATATTTAATGAAGCAGAAAAACCTACTGTCTTTAATCTTTGTTTTCATTTGAACTTGTCAGCAAGCAGACACAGAGATAAGCATAAACAAATGTTTTCATAAAATTACTTAATTTCTGAATGAATAAAAATGTTACTATGTGTGAGAAAATGTGCTAATTGTAGCTTTATTAAAAGAAGACAGTAATTTGAGGACTCTATATATTTGTCATACTCTTACAAAAAGGAGGTGCATTTATTTGAACTTGTCAGTAAGCAGACACGCAGATAAGCATAAACAAACGTACAGAATAAATATTAAGAATCGGCTACATTTTAACTCTTGACAGTTTTGATTTTTAAAAGGTTCTCTGCTTGTTGTACTTTTTTTGGTAGAAGTTATTTAGCATATTATAACAACAAAACAAGGTGGGATGGGACTGTGACCAGGATTTACCAAAGAAGTGAGGCGGGAAACAAGAAAGATGTCAAGGTTTGAGAAGAATCCAGGGATTCAAACATTTAAAAAAAATCTGGACTGAAAGTCTCATGAAAATAAACTTTCTTGGGACATTTCTGACATTCAGAAGAACTGGGTATCTTATAAAAGAGTATCCAAATATTTCAAAACCTTAAAGCAGAGAAAGTTTGTTTCAAATGTGGCTGTCAAAGCTTCCTGGGCAGAGGGAGGCACTTAATTTGCCCACGCATAGATGCTTTTGTTCTTAACTCAATTACAAGATGGTATTTTGCCACTGAACTCAGTGGGCTATATCTTCAGCAGGTGTAAATGGGTGTACCTCCTGATTGATAGCAACTGAGGATCTGGCCCAGTCATACCTTCAACCACTACTGTAGAGAGTGGAAGCATTTGTTCTTTTTTACGAAGTATTTCAGATAGACACTTGAAGGCAAAAAATAGCAGCATACCCAAGTGACAGGACTCTACTCAACCTACGGATTAGTCTGTTGGACCTGAATTCAGGAACGAATTAAGCACCTACTTAAACTTTATCCATCTCTATTCAGGAAAGCAATTAAACATGTTCTTAACTTTAAACAAATGCTTAAAGTTACTGATATGCTTAAATGTGAAATTTCCTGAACAAGGACAACTTCCCAAACTGCAACCTTAGAAAGGTTTTGGTTTCATAATAAAATTATGTGAAATGAACAAAAAAAAAGTCAAAGCCTTGATATCCTGGACTAGAAAATACTGCCAATGCCAAAAGAAACACATCCAATCATCAAAGTTTTACAACTTCTAAAAGGAAGCCTTAAAAATGCCACTAATATATGTCCTTGTCTACAACAAAGTCACCTGAAAGAAAACAGTAACATTTCTAGACTTGACAGTTATTCCCTGTCAGACAAACTAATAAATCCGCAGTGAAACCAACTCAGAAAGAAAGAAAGCCTGTGTTTCTTGGTCCACTGTTGGCACAGAACTACGGCGATTTACTGCGCTGCATTCTGAATGATTCTAGTGTAGCAATAAATTAGGATTCCTATGCCAGGGTAAGGGGCCTGTATAGCTTCAATAAATGAGAATGGAAAATGTACTAAATGGGCTCATCAATGCAGACCAATAAAGTAATCTCAGAACTAGTGCCTCAGCTACTCTCTCACTGAGGATGTAGGAGGCTGATATTGACCAGTGTCTCCAATACAGTGTTAAGTGAAATGCTGTCATTATCACCTCAACAGTTTATCACTGGCCTACGTTACTAGCATCAGTTGTATCCATCAAACCGTATGGTCACATCTAAAATAAGGGCCATTAGTAAAGCTCATTTAGGAACTCTCATTTGAAGCAGTAATGAGTCTCTCTCTCAAAAAAAAGAGGGTGGTGATTTACTTGTCAACATCATAAGGGAAAAGTATTATCTGGCACAGTCTGCATTAGGATCTGGATTTGATCTGACAGACCTGCAAATCTCTAAATTACAAGCATAAGTGGAACATGGCAGTTTGAGAAACACTTTTAAATACTGTTTATATCAGATTTTTTAAAATTAACATTTCAAATTATTTAAAAGCTCAGATATCTTATAGTCCAATCCCCAGATGGCAGTGCATGTAATAGATCACTCTCTGGTTCCCAAACCCTGTTTATCTGACTGTCTTCAATGGGACTATTCACACACTTAAATTTAGGCATGTGCTTAAGTACTTTGTTGAATCAGGGCCTCCGTACCTCTGTCAACTCATCTGTCAAATAGGTACTATGGAACTTGACTACCATTTGTGAGGCGCTTTGAGAACCTCAGCTGAAAGGTGCTATAAAAGTGCAAAATTTTAGTATTAGCTCCTATTACCTAACAAAAATAATGATGAAATTATATTGCCAATGATGGCTCTAAATTTCTCCTCCCCAACACAAAATTGTTATATTCTACAAGGCCCAAAGTAGTGGCATTTTTCTCCTTGTTTAAGAACTACTGTATAGAAAATTCAGTTCAGTATATTTATGACAAAGGTGGAAGGAACCTAAAACAACTTATACATAGAAAAAATAATCACTTCAGAACATCTTATTAACACTTACTGTGGAATGCCAGGACATCTTTGCTGGCATAATCACAGGCAATCTGGACTCCTGGTCCTGTAGGACTAACATACCCCAAATTGGATAACTAAGTATTAAGAACAGTCTGAGATCCCTGGATAATTTTTCTTTTAATGAATATTATATTATTATTATTATTAAAATTACATATATACTTTTCTGTGGCACTCTAAGTGACAATCTCAAAGGGCTTCACAAGTGGTATTTTAGCCTAACTATATGCCACATGAAGTGTTATTTCCTATTTTACATATGATTGAAAAAAGAGAGAGAGAGGTTAAGTGAATCTGTCCATGTGACATAGCCCAAAGATAGAGTAAGGTTTAGAATTGAGGAACACACTCTCCCAATGTTCTGTACTTTGCACTACCCCTCGCTACCTCCTTGTAATGTGATAACCACCTGGACAGCTGAATTTCCCCTTTGACATGAAAAGACAAAGAATATCAATATGAGATCTGTGCTATTTATGCAAATATCTTCCCAGAACACAGCCATTTTCAACAATTATCCCTATAATTCTACAAAGATCCCTTATTTTTCACCAGTTGGAGCAGTGCATTCTAAACATGCCTGTTCATAGACTAATGGATTTTTAAAGCTCTCTCTCACTCCTTTCATACTGGTATGCTTTCGGTCAAATGCAATTCCATCTGTTAGTAAACTGTATGAGAAAGGCGACTCGATGACCCATAGAATTGAAAATGGGATATGGAACTTTTTCCCTCTAGGTCACTGATTCAATATAGCCCTGTTTGCTAGTGACCAAAAAGTTATTACTATTGGATAGCTGGCAGGTGTTTACATGACATGAATTTGGATGTCTAAGTCTTATCCCCAGAGGACAAAGCTTTAAATCATAAAATCACCACTCACAGTTTCCACTCTTGTTGGCAGGTTTAGCAGAGAGGCTTGCTCCCAGCCACAATGTAGACATTCCCTGAACGATCCAAGCATTGGAGGTGATCCATTCAGGTGAAAGCAGAAGTGCACTGTCACTGCTGCTGCTAGTGGTGTCACTGTTCATGTTATATCTATTCTGTGGAATTACAGACTGCAGTTTCCAGGGCAGTAAAGTTGGCACCTTTCATATACACCATATCCAAACACAAAAAAGCTATACGAAAACTGCAAATGAAGGCATATTGGATAGCGCTGTAAAAACGCTACGATAGCTTCATATTAATAAGGAGTTAAAAAGGAACCAATCTCAACGTTGCTATTTCTCACTACAAAATTGTGTTTGATGACAATTTCATAACGCACAAGGACTTTTTATGTGCACACAAATCGAATTTCACAGGAAGAATGAATGCATGTACAGGTAACCTTAACATGCAACAAATAAGAATGTCAGTTAAAGAATTATTTTAAGGGTTTCAAAATAGGAGGCAAACAAGATACATCAATTTGTGTGGATTTGGTTTATAAAGCAGCCCTCTGAAATGAGATCCATCTTTCTGTGCTGTAGACACATTAGCTTTTGTGCTACTGATGCATGACTAATGCAAATAGACCAACCTATAAAAACTGTGCTTAGAAAGTAAAAAGGCTCATAATGCTGGATAGACTCCTGCACAGATGATGTGGACTTGCAGAGACTGGAGGTAGGACTCTTTTGCTGTGTCCTGACACCTCTTTTATGCATGCTCAAGCCATAGTGATCAATATTGGTTACGAGTGCCCAGCAGGGATATCTTCCAGGCACAGTAAGGAGCCATTGGATGCTTCTTTCTTTTCTGATATCCTGGTTAATACAGGAGTAAACACGCAGAAAAGAAACTATTTTGATAACAAAGAAAACCAAGAAAAACTGTAGTAAAATTAAGACTATATTTTTCCTTTAAAAACATTAAAAACAAACAAAATCCTTGTAAAGGGTGTTGTGCTGACAGCCTCTGGGACCAAAAATAGCTACAGCAGGGTAATGACAGTGAAACCTTCTCACTATCCTGCCAATGGGCTTCAATCTTTTTCTGAAAGTTCTCCCTGATCAGAGAGGTAGTGACAATTGCGGGGGAGGGGAGAGGGAAGGAGAAGAGAGTTCAGTCTCCATTCCCATTTAGGCCCCAACCCCCACTAAGACCATGCAAGGATAACATTTAGGGCAAAGTGTCATGATGGTTTTTGCCACACAGCTACCACAGTCAATCCTTACGAAATTCAGTTACTAGCAAGGTGTGTGCTGTAAACATGGGGAAACTGAATTATGGTCTTCAAGCAATTCAAACTGGGCAATATTTAGTTCTGTCTCAGTTATTTAAACTCTGATTATCTCCCAAATGGCAGAGCTAGAAACAGGAAATGTATATTATAGGAAAGGGGAGATTTCTAGTTTTCCATCTTAGGATGCACAGCACTTGATCTTGGCTCTAGAAATCCCAAGAAATCTCACTTCAAATTTGTGACATTTTCAGGCATAGAAAAGCTATTTTAGGTATTTTCAGAGGTGTTTGAGATTTATTCATTTTAAATTTTGCCCCCGTTTGAGCCCTGTACAATTGGACTCGTGGCAATTACAGTGCCTGAATTTGTAGAACTGTCTCAATACAGGTTTTTAAAACTCTGACACATTTCTAAAAGTGTGTCTTTAGTATTCACAGCATATGCTGAATACACGTATTAGCATGAGTGTTGTAATCGAGACACGAGAGGTAGTTCTTCTGCTCTACCCTGTGCTGATTAGGTCTCAACTGGAGAATTGGGTCCACTTCTGGGCACCGTACTTCAAGAAAGATGTGGACAAATTGGAGAAAGTCCAGAGAAGAGCAATAGAAGGATTAAATGTCTAGAAAACATGACCTCTGAGGGAAGACTGAAAAAATTCGGTTACAAGGAGGAGGGAGTAAAGCTGTTCTCCTTAACCTCTGAGACTAGGACAAGAAGCAATGGGCTTAAATTGCAGCAAAGGCCCTTTAGGCTGGACATTAGGAAAAACTTCCTGTCAGGGTAGTTAATCACTGGAATAAATTGCCTAGGGAGGTTGTGGAATCTCAATCGTTGGGGATTTTTCAGAGCAGGTTAGATAAACACCTCTAGATAATACTTAGTCCTGCCATGAGTGCAGATCCCTTCTAGTCCTACGATTCTATGATGGAGACATGGTGGAGGTAAGGTTTAATGGACACTGTTTGGGATAATTGTTAACTTTAAACTGTAAACAATCTGGAACAGGGTTTGTCTGTTTTTTCTATTTTGTATAACACCCAACACAATGGAGACCCAATCCCTTTTGAGTGCTAGCATAATAATATATATTGCCATCTCTCTCAATAACTTAATTTGAAGCTTTGACACTCATGAATAGCTCAGTCATCTCAAAGCCTGTATACCACACCACCTTGTACTGTATTAATTAAAATATTGCATTACACACAAATCCTTGGGTGAAAAAATAAAAATGAGTAATTAGGGGTTTGACATACCGGATCCAACAACACCGTTACTATGCCAAAGTGATTTATAATGACAGTATATGTAAGGAGACCCTATTCACATTTGGCAACTGGTAAGGAGGAAAACTATTTTTTCCCACTGTTTTCCTTCTGATGTTACCACTAGCTGACTCATCAGACAGAGATACCACTGTTAGGGGGAGGCAGGGGAAGAAAAAATATTGTCTTCATTTTTAAAATATACTGGAAGACACTATAGTATGTATAATGTAAAGAATGAATCCTACTTGCTGCAACTAGATTATAGTACAAAAAAACAACACAACATAAAGCAACCTACTATACAATCTAAATGAGTTAAAAAGAGGTATGAAAATCAGATTTATGTTTAGTCTGCAATTGGGCTTCAGATTCAACTCAGCTGAAATCTCAGCCAAAAACGTCAATACAGTTCTTATAGTATGATGTGATATTTATTATGTAATTATAATTTTTTTATATGTGGTTTGTTTTTCTTTTCTGCAATTATAAAAAAAAAGACTGTCTTTTCACCTGCAGTGTTGTTGGGGCTGTGTTGATCCCAGGATGTTAGAGAGACAATGTGGGTGAGGTAATATCTTTTATTAGACCAACTTCAATTGGGGAAAGAGACAAGCTTTCAGGCTTACACAGAGGTGAAGAAGGGCTTGTCCCATTCACCAACAAAAGTTGGTAAAATAAACAAAATTACCTCAGCCATCTTATCTTTTCATTGGTTCACAGAAACAGCTAAATACATTTAAGAGTCAGATCTTGATAGGCTGTCAGTAAAGACTCAAGAGTCAAATATCTCAATTAGCACCTGGAGATGAAAGACAACTGTTCTATAATGGATGTATTGTACTAAAATGGCATAAACATGATGAGACTGTGATGTGGGGGAGTTTCACAAGAGCAGCTGGTCTACCAATTTGGACTGAAACCTCATAACAATCTTCCAAGAAATTTTAAGAAGCTTCCCAACCTGAACCAGAAAATAGGACCTGATTCAGAACTGAAGCCCAAGTAGTAGATTTGGATCTAGACATTTGACTCTGAACTCTCCCACTTTAAAAAACTCAAAGGTTCCACCAGCACCTATTTCCCCCCCGCATTTACTCACACATATACACAGTTCAACAGTGCTATCAACTTCAACACACACCAATGAACTGAAAAGCTACTGCAACATACAATCCTAATATAATCTGTGTTTTATTTATTATGCAAACTATTAGACCCAGTTCTACTGCCTTACCCATGTTGAATAGCACCTTACTCCACAAGAAGATGGGTGATTTCAATGAGACCACTTGTGGAATAATATATTACTCAATTTGATTGAGAGGCGCAAATCAGGCCTATTATGAATATGCCTCTGAAACAGAACTGTTTGAGGGGCAGTGGGCAAGTAGGCTTTAGAAGGTCTGTAGGAGGGTCCAGAAAGATGTTCCCAACCTGCGGCCCATAAGAGGGGAAAAAAGAGGTGAGTTCTTCTCTTGTGGAACTTAGGAAGTCTGCAGGAGAGCAATTCCACTGCTACAGACATGCCAAGCTCCATGGGATCCCAGAGATAATCTGTGTGGGAGTGGGTCCTTTCTTATAGTTTAGCTGGAAAAACAGTGAATTGTTTCACTGACTGCCCCAAGTCAGTATTTTTTATATTGAATTCTTTTTCTGTTGGTTTCACATATGTGACTCATTCAGCAAAAGTATGCTGTACATATCATTCTTTGACAAAAATTATTGACAATATAAAACCATAATCTACAATATTCCCAGTAAGATACATTTCATGAGAAATTTGATGCCTCCCCCCAAATAAGACCAACATCACAGCATGAATGGATTTATGTATAAATAAAAATAAATAGAACTGGTTACAACTAATAGTGTTATAACTTAAAAATCTGAAAAAATAACCCATGCCTTCAATTTTAGAATAAACTGGAAGCAACATCGAAGTTTTTGTCCTCAACTCTTTTAGACACTAAAGTTTTAGATGCCAAATGTATTATCGTATAACCCATGTGTTATCAAATCCATTTGCTGATAAACTTTCTAATAATTCCCTTTGTTAATTAATACATTTTTAAAATTTGCTGGACATATCTGTTAAAATGATACGTAGTGAAATAGTTAACAGTGTTGCCACTTAAATTGTGATTAATAGGTATAAGTGTTGACCGCTCAATTGAGTTGAATGGGACAGTTCACACATTTCAGAGCTTTTGTTTTAGGCTGCCTGCAGACTCAGGAAGACAACACCATCTAGTCACATTATCAAGGTTTTCTTCATAACAATTAAGGTTAGAGGTGGGAATTATTTTTGTAAAATTCCCTAGCATAGACAAGGCTAGAGTCAGTTCTAACACTGACTGGCTCACAAAAAATATACCCTGGCATGGTGGTAAGCAGCATTGTATTTCTGAAGATGAAGTCTTTTGGATAGGATGTAAAACTGAAGTTATGATCTCTAATAATCATTAACGATTCCATGGCATTTTACAAACTGGCATTGTTGTCCTGGCTAAATTGGAGGAATTACTTCCTGCCTAGTATCAGAGGGATAGCTGTGTTAGTCTGGATCTGTAAAAAGCGACAGAGTCCTATGGCACCTTACAGACAAACAGAAGTATTGGAGCATAACTCCTACCTGTCTAAGCTCCTCATACAATTTCATCTGCATACAGCATATTAACTTCTTTTCTTAATCTATTGCAAAAGTGTGCCGTAAAATAGCTGGCATGCTGTTGTAAGGGGAGCTGCATTTCAGTAGTGGGTGGAGTAATTTCTGTACGTATACTTTGAACTCCCTCAGGACAAAAAGTACTACATGTAATTCTTAAGTAGAAAATTAAGGTTAGTGGTAACTAAGGAAATAATCTCAAAATTAAAACCTATATCACATTTGGAGGCAATTTAATTATTATTTTCCCTTTAGCTCATAGAGAAGATGGTATTATGAATGTGGCCAGGAGGAAGAAAAAGATTTACTTCCAGAGTCAGTGGATTTTTTTCTCTCCCCCAAACTAATGGTACAACTAAGGTCAGAAGAGAAAGAATTGCTGTTCTGAAGGAAGACTTGAAAAGTACAGCCGCAAGATTCCTTACCCTAGAGAGTTAAATGTGATACAGAAGGGGATAAAGTAGCGTTTAAAATGTTTTTGATGATGCTAGGTCCTTTTCAAGAGCGTTCAGAAGTATGTGATTGTGGATCTTGAAATTGAGTAGCTTGATGATGACGACTGTTGAGACATCACTGCCCTTAAGTAAAATGCCTTCTACAATATTAAATTTGCTTTGATCTCTCTCATTTCCTTTTGAGTTCTTCTGGACAGTACAAATACCTAATACATTATAAATGTAGAAAGACATAATTGTAATATGGTTAGTTATGGTTAACTGAATAACACTGTGAAATGCTAGGGTAATTATTTCTTTCTTCCATTCCTTTCACCTGACGACATATTTGTCAAATTTATTTACAGACTGTGAATTTTAATGATTGTATATTTCAATGTCATTTTTTTAAAAATGAGTGGATGTAAATTTCTGTGATTTTTTAAAATTTTTGTCTGAATATATATTTTCCCACGTTTTATTTTCCCTCCATAGAGATGATGCAAAAACATGCCTTGTTTGCATCAAATGGTTATAAATAAAAAGTTGTAGAGAATGTCCATTAAAGCCCACATATCTTTGCAGCACAGCCAATGAAAAATGCATTCAATTTAATGATTGCTCAAAGAAATCAATTTTTGCCTCTCGTAACCATTTCTCCAAATTTATCACAAACAACAGTGGATTAGTAAATACTGAGATACCTATGTTCTAGAGTATTTAGATTCTACAGATGTACAGCTCAGTCAGATCCTCAATTTCAAACACTGTCCACAGCAATAATTAACCCAAAATGACAGAACTATAGAACTATTTGGTAATATTTTGCATTAAGAAGAGATAAAATAGAAGTTAAATAGGACCAAGAGAAATCTCAAAAGCCACTTGGCAACTTATTTTATATAATAAAAGATTTGAACAGGAGGAAACAAAGTAACAGACTAAATTGTATATGTAAACAAACATGTATGTTCAATTCAACCAAATATTTTCACTGGGCAGAGAGCATAGACACAAACAGCTTCATAAATCTGGGCTCTAGAGAATGAATCTCACTTCCAAGGAAACAGAACTTTTGCTCCCCTTCAAAGTACTTCGCTGGTTACCCACTTGCTCAAGTAATAGGGGGTCAAAACGGTTTTGCGCAAACCTCTCTTAGGCACATTACATGTACTTGAATAACTATATGACATCAGAACCAGAATGCACATCAAAATTAGAAAACAGGTAGGAGGAAACTAGCCAGCAATAGAACCCTCTTTTTCTTTGAGACATTCCTGTCTGGGCACGTAAAAGCCTGTTACCATGGGCATCAGGCAGGAGACAGAACAAATGCTACTTATCTCAAAATACAGACGTTTTAAATCATTTTGACACTATCCTTACTGACAGATCCATTGAAGGCTAAAACACACCCTCCCACCTTCTGAGAGTTTCCTAATTTGTGAAAAACATTTCTCTTATTTGTGTTATAAAACTGGTGAGGATGTAGTACATTTTCAAAAAATCATAGTCCTAACAGGTGTACTTCTGCAGTATCCCAGTTCAAAGGTGAGATTATCTGCAACTCACCTAGCACATTCTCACTCTCTGAATACCTCTGACAGATGTCAAACATTGTATCTTACTCTTTGTAAGAGGGTGACTTGCTCTTAACGGCTGAATGCCTGGGGCCAGACAACCCTGATAACTGAAGAGGCACACCTGAGAGAGATCAGGTGATTCTTCTATAAAAGAGCAGCAGGTCATTGCAGTGGCGGGGGTCTGTTTAGGGAGATCAGAGCAAAGAAAATTGGACATAGGCTTCTGGGAGTGAGTAGGATCCCGCAGAAGACCTTGGGAATGGAAAACGAGACTATAGGCAGGAAAGGCCTGGGAGTGACCCAATAAGAGGGCAAAGAGATAGAAAATAGAACTCAGCATCCCAAAACATAGCCTATGAATAAAACCAGACCCCAACAAGGGGTGTTATGAATGGTCCCCCAAAAGGATGTGTAGTATATATTTAAGAAGCCCTTTGCGGGGGAAACTGAGGCAAGGAGACACTTACAGGACTTATAGTCCTAAGGCCACCAGGGGACACCAGGAGGTGGCAATTCATTGATGCTCTTATTCTCCTCTTTTTCTGGTTCATTTTTATCCCTTAACTCAGACAAAAGAATATCCAGTTTATTAAGCCTCATCTCTCTACATAAAACCCCAGCTGTAAAAATGGCAGATGCAGCATGCCTTAGGATATTTCCTTGAGACCATTAATCTTAAATATAACTATTCTTGGAAGATGTGGGATGCTGAAAGACATCACTGACTAGACTACGGGGCAGCCCTGCTTCTCTTTGAGCTTAAGTTATGCCTTATATCACTCCAGGTTTACACTTCATTTAAAGACCAGACCTTTGCCTAAGCAACCAGAGGAGCCAGCGAACAGATGCAGCTGCAAGGGAGTTTTGCAAGGGAGTTTGGAGAGCGTAAGGGTGGGCTAGACAGGGTCTCGCAGAGGATTTAGGGGGGCTGGGGTCTTCGGTGGCAGGGGGTCCCCACTTCGGAGGTAATTCAGCAGCAGGGGGTCCTTCCACTCCGGGACCCGCCGCTGAAGTGCCCCAAAGACCCGCGGCAGGGGCCTCCTGCCACCGAGTTGCTGCCGAAGACCCGGCACTTCAGCAGCGGGTCCCGGGGCAGAAGGACCTCCCACCACGAGTCTTCAGGTCACTTTGGCGGCGGGTCCAGCAGTGGAAGAACCCCCCCGCCACCCAGGTGCCATCGAAGACCCGGAGCGGGAGAAGCTCTGGGGGCCCGGGCCCCGCAAGAGTTCTCTGGGGCCCCCGGAGCAAGTGAAGGGTGAAATAGAGTGCCTCATATTAAATGAAGATATTCATATAATAAGCGTCACAGAAACTTGGCGGAATGAAGATAATCAGTGGGACACAGTAATACCAGGGTACAAAATATATTGGAAGACCAGAACAGGTCATATTGGTGGGGGAGTGGCACTATATGTGAAAAAGTGTAGAATCAAATGAAATAAAAATCTTAAATGAACCAAACTGTACCAATCTCTATGGATAGTAATTCCATACTCGAAAAGTATGAATATAACAGTAGGGATATATTACTGGCCACCTGACCATGATGGAGGCAGTGACTGCGAAATGCTCAGGGAAATTATAGAGGCTATTAAAATAAAAAACTCAATAATAATGCAGTACTTCAACTACCCCCATATTGAGTGAGTACATGTCACCTCAAGATGGGATGCAAAGAAAGTTTCTTGACACCTTAAATCAGCGGTCATGAATGCGGTGCCCGCGGGCGCTGCAGCACCTGCCGGGGTGTCTAAGTGCGTCTGTGTACTGGCCAGTGGACAAGCATCCACCGAAATGCCGCCAGCAAGCTGTGTCATCTGGAGGCAGCGCCGCCGAAATGCCACCGATTTTCGGTGGCAATACCTCTAGATGACGTTGCTTGTTGGCGGCATTTTGGCGAATGCTCGTCCGCTGCCACAGTGTATGAGCTGGATTTTATAATGTACTATTATAATTATTATAAGAATTAATGTATGATTTGATTTCATCCTACTAGCCACCCCTTTTTGAATAGCAGAAAGGAATGACCGATCAGAACAATCCTTCTGACTGATTATGGTCACCTTTTGTTTTAGGATGTGTTATAATGTCTACTATGGTTTCCTATATGTATTACAAATTAGGCACTCTAGTTAAATACACATGTCTTTGTTTTAAGGTTTAGCAAGTAAGAGACAGGATTCTCTATTGTGTCTATGTTAAGCAGATTAGAGAAACATTGAAGGCAAGGTTTAATTTGCAATGCCTTTCTGCTCGATATAAAATACTACTGTTTGTAGTCTCAATCTGTTTGTGTGAATGAGGATGTATCCATCAGGAAAAGATTAGGTGTGAAGGACATTGTTATAGCCAGAGTCAAGGAAGAAAAAATAAAGAGACTTAAAGGACATCAAAGAATCATCAACGTGCATCCATAATGAAGGGCAGATTGACGACTCTGAGGTAAAGGCTGGCACCTCTGAGGACAATAAACTAAATCAAACAAAGGACAGGATGACCCTCTCAGAGGTGTATTGGAATGTTAACAGCAATTCACAAACTGACACAGCAAAATCCATAGACTTCAACAAAAAAAAAAAAATCTATAAGAACCAGAGTGCTTGGCCATGGGACGTTGGGTTCGTCCTGCCACACTCCAGGAATATAGGATTGCGACCGACAAGAGCCCAGCTCCACACTGTAACTGGCCATTAGATTGACTCAAGCTACAACAGACTGGTAACTATGAACAGCACTGGCAGGAGAGAGAGAGAGAGAGAGAGAGCGAGACAGCGAGAGAGAGAGACAGCGTGAGCGTGTTGGGGACTACTGTCTTAAATGACTGCTTCTTGGAGCAGCTAGTCCTGGAACCTACAAGAGGAGAGGCAATTCTTGATTTAGTCCTAAGTGGAGCACACAATCTAGTCCAAGAGGTGAATATAGCTGGACCGCTTGGTAATAGGGACCATAATATAATGAAATTTAACGTCCCTGTGGCAGGGAAAACACCACAGTGGACCAACACAGTAGCATTTAATTTCAGAAAAGGGGAACTACACCAAAATCAGGAAGTTAAGCAAAAAATAAAAAGGTACAGTGCCAAAAGTGAAATCCCTGAAAGCTGCATGGAAGCTTTTTAACGACACCATAATAGAGGCTCAACTTAAATGTACATCCTCAATTAACAAACATAGCAAGAGAACCAAAAAAGAGCCACCATGGCTAAACAACAAAGTAAAAGATGCAGTGAGAGGCAAAAAGGCATCCTTTAAAAAGTGGAAATTAAATCCTAGTGAGGAAAACAGAAAGGAGCATCAATTCTCACAAGTGTAAAAACACAATTAGGAAGGCCAAAAAAGAATTTAAAGAATAGCTTGCCAAAGACTCAAAAAGTAATAGCAAAAGATGTTTAAAGTACATCAGAAACAGGAAGCCTGCTCAATAACCAGTGGAGCGACTCGATGATCGATATGCTAGAGGAGCACTCAAGGATGATAAGGCCATTGCGGAGAAACTAAATTATTTGCATCAGTCTTCAAGGCTGAAGACGTGAGGAAAATTCCCAAACCTGAGCATTCTTTTTAGATGAAAAATCTGAGCAATTGTACCAGATTGAGGAGTCATTAGAGGAGGTTTTAGAACAAATTGATAAATTAAAAAGCAATAGGTCACCCAAAAGAATTCTGAAGGAACTCAAATGTTAAATTGCAGAAATACTAACTGTGGTTTGGACCCTATCACATAAATCAGCTTCTATACCAAATGACTGGCAGATAGCTAATGTAATACCAATTTTTAAAAAGGGGTCTAGAGGTGATCCCGGCAATTACACTGGTCTACAATTTTTGAGAAGTCGTCTGCTTCAGAGATAAAATGTGATATTTATTGTGTATTTTGATGTGCTGAATTCAAATATGACAATTAAAACAACTGATTGGCTACTGTTTCTAAGATATTTAAGTTTTTACATTTTATGTCTATGTATATTGTGTAGATGATAGAGTTTTAATCATAAATTGTAAACCTAGGTCTTTTCATGTGTTTATGGTTGCTTTACATGATAATATTTCACCTGTCCTGTTTATGTAACACTTTAAAAATCAGCAAAAGCGTTATATAAATAAAATTGATTATGAAACAAAAGGCAAAAAACTATTATGTACATAGTTTAGTCCTATTCAGTGTCTACTCGGCGCTTCTTGGCTTGTCTCTTGTATTCATGAAATGGAGCATCTCTTGTCACTGTCCAGCAATAGTCTGCAAGCATTGATGGGCTCCATTTGCCCTGATAGCCTGCCAGGAGATTCCACTGCTGTAGTCTGGAGCCCAACAGCTCTGCCTTACTCTGGGGTAGTTCCAAATCCCTGACAAGGTCATTCAGTTCACCATGTGTTTTGAGGTGTGGTTCAGAGGAGGAGGATGGGAGAAAATGTGGGTTCTGTGACATTGATGGTTCAGGACCAGAAGTTTCATCCTCTTCCTCTTCCTTGTCTGACTCAAGTGAGAATGATTCTGGTGCATCAGGAATCGGCAGTCCTTCTCCGTGGGGTCCTGGGCGTATAAGCTGATGGAATGTTTGGATAATGCACAGTCCACTTTTTCTTCTTTGATGCACGTTTCCCAACTGGAGGCACCATGCAGAAGTAACAATTGCTGGTATGATCTGTTGGCTCTCTCCAAATCATTGGCACTGCAAAAGGCATAGATTTCCTTTTCCTGTTCAACCACTGGCGAAGATTTGTTGCCCAAGTGTTGCAGCATATGTGTGGGGCCCACCTCTTGTCCTGATCTCCAATTTTGCAGCCAAAATAAAAGTGATAGACTTTCTTAACCATAGTGGTTATACTGTGCTTTTGTGATGCAAAAGTCACTTCACCACAAACATAGCAGAAGTTATCTGCACTGTTCACACAAGTACGAGGCATCTCTACTCACTTTGGCTAAACAGAAATGTGTCCCTTTGCAAAATCAAACACTGACAAATAAGAGAGCACCTGACACTGTATGATTTCTAGAGCTGATATAGGGCAATTTGTTCAGCAGAGTGATGTAAGCTTCGTTAGGATTGCATCATCCATGACTTCTAGGAATAACATGATGCAATTCATATCATGTATGATGCAATACCAGCTTCAGATTGCATCATTCATTGTTTTGCCTAAAACGCAAGTACTGTCCAAACCCATTCATAGATTTATTCATAGATCCAGTCAAAGATGTATTTTAGTCATTTCTGGTTTAAATTGAGATCCTTTCCCTTTATAACTCACTTATCCTCTGCCATTCCCAAGTCAAGGGTCGTATATACTGACCCAATAGCATATCTTGAAAACTAGAGCCAATCAACAATTTTAAGCATCATTTTCGTTCTCAGTGACCCAGAATTAGTAAAGTTGGACTACATTTATTTCAGAAGCATTTTGACTGTAGAGCAGCGTTACAGGCCAGAAAGCCTGACTTCAGTACCTGGCAAATTGGTTGAAACTATAGTAAAGAACAGAATTGTCAGACATATAGATGGACATGAGTTGTTGGGGAAAAATCAACATGGGTTTTGTAAAGGGAAATCATGCCTCATCAATCTACTAGAATTCTTTGAGGGAGTCAACAAGCATGTGGACAAGGCGGATCCAGTGGATATAGCGTACTTAGATTTTCGGAAAGCCTTTGACAAGGTTCCTCACTAAAGGCTCTTAAGCAAAGTAAGCTGTCATGGGATAAGAGGGAAGATCCTCTCATGGACGGACAACTGGTTAAAAGATAGGAAACAATGGGTAAGAATAAATGGTCAGTTTTCAAAATGGAGAGAGGTAAATAGTGGTGACCCTCAGGGGTCTGTACTGGGACCAGTACTATTCAACATATTCATAAATGATCTGGATAAAGGGGTAAACAGTGAGATGGCAAAAATTACAGATGATACAAAACTACTCAAGATAGTTAAGACCAAAGCAGACTGTGAATAGCTTCAAAAGGATCTCTCAAAACTTGGTGACTGGGCAACAAAATGGCAAATGAAATTTAATGTTGATAAATGCAAAGTAATGCATATTGGAAAACACAATCCCAACTATACACATAAAATGATGGGGTCTAAATTAGCTGTTACCACTCAAGAAAGAGATCTTGGCATTGCTGCGGATAGTTCTCTGAAAACATCCATTGAATGTGCAGCGGCACTCAAAAAAGCTAACAATGTTGGGAATCATTAAGACAGACAGAAAATATCATATTGCCTCTATATAAACCCATGGTATGCCCACATCTTGCATACTGCACGCAGATGTGGTCACCCCATCTCAAAAAAGAGATATTGGGATAGGTTCAGAAAAGGGCAACAAAAATGATTAGGAGTATGGAACAGCTTTCATATGAGGAGAGATTAATAAGATTGGAACTTTTCAGCTTGAAAAAGAGACGACTAAGGGGGAATATGATAGAGGTCTATAAAATCATGATTGATGTGGAGAATGTAAACAAGGAAGTGTTATTTACTCCTTCTCATAACACACGAACTGGGGGTCACCAACGGAATTTAATAGGCAGCAGGTCTAAAACAAACAAAAGGAAGTATTTCTTCACCCAATGCAGTGTCAACCTGTGGAACTCTTTGACAGAGGATGTGAAGGTCAAGTCTATAACAGGGTTAAAAAAAAGAACTAGATATATTCATGGAGGCTAGGTCTATCAATGGCTATTAGCCAAAATGGGCAGGGATGGTGCCCCTAGCCTGTTTGCCAGAAGCTGGAAAAGGGCAACAGGGGATGGATCACTGGATGACTACCTGCTCCGTTCATTCCCTTTGGGGCACCTGGCATTGGAAACTGTTGGAAGACAGGACACTCGTCTAGATGGACCTTTGGTCTGACCCAGTATGGCCGTTCTTATGGTGAATCCAGAAAAATCATTAGGAAAATTAAGTGACAAGCTAATCTCTACAACTGTCCAATAACTGGTTCTTTGTATAAAGGGTAAATATTGCAGACGTATGATTTCTCTCTTGAATTGTACTGTCAAAGCACACTAATTGTTCTCTTAAATACCTTTTCAATTATAGCATTATTTTTCCTCTCTTCTCCTAACAAGGTCTGAAGGTAGAGAATAGACATAGTTTACAAAAATATATACATTTAAATCTGGATAAAATGCCTCAGCCTGATAATGCCCCAAAAGACACAACTAAGAATCAGCTTTTTTCTGACTTCTATTTTCCATAACTCAGTACTTTCCTTACCTGCTACTGGCAAGTGTGAAGTTTGGAGACAGTATGCAACAAGAAAATAAGGCAACTGCCAAGGAAAGCTGGCCTGGCAGATTGTGAAGCTATAAATATTTAGCATTCTTCAGCTTGCTTTTAAAAAATAAATAAAATCTGCCAATTAAATATCAGATCACTCTACTTTTCTTTCAAGACATAAATATCAAGGCACTTTGCATCAAGCTGATAGTACAGAAAAAGCTCTGCAAAAGCCTTCTTGTGGGGGCAGTGGGTGAATTTTTTACTTCAATTGCTTTGGCCTTGTTTATTAAAACCAACCTTTATAAAAATAGATAAATGATGAATAAAAGCTAGGGGGGGCCATCAAAAGACTCTTCCACTCATTGCCCACAATTGACCAGTTTCCCCTTTTATAATGCTGTCTTAATGATTATTGAATGATGCTAGTGCACTGTCTAAAAATCCTGACTGGACACATTCACAACTCCAATTATTTCCACAGATCTGTGGGGCTGCCAGATTAGAGTAACTGTTTTGACTGCTTTGTGAGCATCCTTGTTGAATTTTAAAAAAATTCCTCTGCTTCATTATATAAAATCATGTGTTTTATGTATTTCAGCTAAATCTCATTAGCAAACTCTTCTCTTCGGCCAGCTCTGAAAATTTAATTCTTTTTTTATGTTGTTTTCCATCAAGGTCATTAACAAGATATGATTGGAAAGACTCAATACTCCTCTGAATTTCTTAAACAAGGATCTACATAGTTGGCCCAGTCTCAAGTAACTTATAGCCTACTTTTGCAATATATATGCTACATATGTTTAAATTGTTTTTCTTTGCCAATCAAAAAAGTGCATTAAAATTGCAAAGCGATGCACTCAAAGGCAGGAAATGGCAAAGATCATGTTGCTAACGCAACTGTATCTTGCTGCTCTCACCCCTCGGTATGTACGCATTATTATACATTAACTATAATATAAGCTTTCATGTGAGACGCCTGCTTCATTCAGTGAGCAGGCTGGATGTGCTGTCTTTCTTCCTCAGCTGACTCCTGCTCCTCTACTGTCCATCAGTAAGTATGATTCAGGCTTTTTCCAGGATTCAAAAGGTCCTAATGGAATAGGAGTATGGGAGACTACAAGTAGGGACTCTCTGTATGTTGGATGTCACTGGAGATGGTACTGAAGTGTGATTGGTGTGCCCTTCATATCTGGCTACAGAAGATGGCACTGACGACGATTTTGGCCTGGCTCTGAGACCCTGTGTTTTGGAGGCTCTGAATCTGATGCTGATACCAGGGCCACTCTAGGTTCTTTACCTAATGGCTTCTTAGTATGCACCATGGTCTTCTAAGCTAGTGCCATGGTCTCAGTTTTGGAGGGGATGGGAACTTGCTATCCCTATCGGGACATGCAGTCTCCTGAGACCCATTCTGGAGAAAGTGGTCTTTTCTTTTTTGAGGGACTAGTGGCTCTGAAGGGCTCCCAGGGTCTTTGCTTACTGTCACAGCAGAGACTATTGCCAAGGCTCTCAAATCAACTGGATCCAAGGTACAGGTGTGTGACTTGATCCTGCAGGTCTCAGGGAGTGTTCTAGCAACAGGAAATTTAGCCTGTTTCCCCTCAGTTGCTTAGATCTGCTTTTAATAAATGAGCAGATCTTACATTTGGAGGGCACGTGTGACTTTTCCAGGCTGTGGAGGCAACCTGAATGTTCGTAATTGCGAGGAGAAGACTAATGGCAGGTCTGGCAGGATGTGAAACCTGGGTGGTGACCTTGACCCATACCTGAGGCCATGGATCCAGGTCCCCCCCAAAGGTCCAAATCAGGCAACAGAAGGAGAGGGGAACCCCCAAAATGCACATAGTGTACTAAATAACAAAAAAAGAAAAGAAAAGATTAAGGGAGAGAGGTAGCAAGCTGTGTAATTAGCTAACAGACACCACTATGCTGTGTCTCTAGCTGCAGACGTGCTGAGAAGGAACTGGTGAGGCAACAGGTATACCTTTGCCCCAGAACACAATGGGGTCGAGGTTGCAGGCATGGACCTGCAGAACTGGTAATGAAAATCTCCAATTAAGGGTGCATGGGTTTGCAGACATCCTGATGTGGAGCAGCCATAGGGACATTATGTTAATTTTTGTGAGGCGGAGACCCATGATGTTGCTATCATGATTGAGAGCCCCACAGTGCTCCTTTCTGTCAAAAGAAGGGGATGAGGCTTACAAAGCAGCCCAGATGATGTAACTGTGAGGTACAAGGAGCCTCTACAGGGCTCTCATAGCTGCTGGTGTTGCAGAGGATCAAGCGCCACAAAATCAGGCATTAATTGTAGGCTGGAAGAAGATGCACCAGTGACTTCTCCCCCTCCTACCCAAGGATACAAAGCAGTGAAGAAGGGAGCAAACACACCCAGAATGAGAGAGGCAATTTGGGAGGTGCTGGGGGGTGTGATCCCTCCCCCTCTCCCCCCTCCCCAAATATGCATAGCTTGGCAGAACCTCTATCAGTACTAATACCTCTTTACCCCCAAAGGCTCCAGCCATCGGAGGATGAGTCAGTGTGAGCAAGAATGAGCAAGGACAGTAGCAGACAAACTCACTACATCAAGCATTTAACTTCCCTGTACACCCACCACTGCAGACATGGTTGCAGCTGCCTAAAGCATGGTGGCCTTTTGAAGCACTGCAGGAAGGGAGAAGAGCTATAGACTATGTTTTTTTCAGTCTCCTCCTTCTCACCTCTGCTCTTCTCCCCCATCCTGGCCACGAAGGAAGGAATCTCCTACTCTAAGGAAGAGTAGGAAAGGCTGGGCAAACACAGGCAGAGAGACAAAGAAATAGTATTAACTTCATATTTAGAACCTCAAATATTTCTAAAATAGTTTTTAATGAGACACTTAACATGAGCTCTACAGATAAATGATAGTGTCATGTACGATAGCATAAAGGTTTTGATGGCACTGGTTTGGGATGACCTACGATGCTCACTCGTAGATACGCTACACTGAGGAGTAATATGGCCTTTCCAAACAGACGCTGACAACATTTAAAAAGGACTTTCCCCCCTCAGAACTAAAACAAACAAATACAGGTTTGTTTTAAAATGACTGTGCATTGGATATTCCAAAATAGCATTTATCCCTTTTACAAACAGCTGCTGGTTTCCTGATAGAGCCGTGATCTTTGTCCTTCTAACATAAGGGAGAAAGTACAGGTATATAAACATAATTATATAAGAAAACTGATACAGTTAATGATTGTGGATGTTTTTTTCCATTAGAGCACACTGAATGTCTCCATGAAGAACTATTTCCATTATTTACAATTTATTCAGCAAATGATTAATTTTATGCCAGGTCGGTATTTCAAAAGCAAAGAAAAAAATTAGGAGAACAGGAAAAGCAGAAGGATCAGCCAGATGGCTATGCATTACAGGAGCTCTGAACAAAAAGAAAAACAACAGATTTTCAGCTGTAAATCATTTACTTTTTCTTTGTAAAAATTAGTCACTACAAAAATGCTTCTCAACTATGGACTTTGTCATTAAATAATTGAGAGTTGATATACCATGTATTCAGGCTTTTACAGAAAAACAATCTGTCGTCCCCCCCCCCGCCCTTTTTCTCTGTGGGTTAGGCTTTGAATGAACAAGGTTCTTAAATATGTGCCTAACTTTAAGCACATAAGTAGCCCTATTGGCTTCAATGGCACTACTCATGTGCTTAAATAACCTTGCTGAATCAGAGCGCCTATGCTGATGATTTGTATATATTTGTAAACAAGTGCTCATATTGCAGAAAAAATATAGAGCACATACAGCATGATAGACTAAGCAGTGAATATGCTGGTAACATTTCTACTAATATTGTAGCATTAGGTACATATCAGACTTAGCTCACAAAACCCTTCGCTTTCTTTAGTGCAGCTAAATGAGAATCAAGGCCAACTTACTTGATGTAATAGGGCACTTTGTTATGTGAAACAGATCTCTGCCATGGAAGCTGAACTGAAGCTGCAGGGGGAAAAGCACAGGAGATGGTGATTAGATAGCACCTATCTTAAAAACAAGATTCCTTTTTACAATTAAACCCATTTATAAAAATTCAGTGGAAAGAGCTCTAATTTTCCAGTCAGGCTTTCAGTAATTCAGCTGGAGAAAACCGTGGTAATATATCAGGGTGGTGTTATCTATCTATTTGATGGCAAGCAAGAAATAAAAACAAACATATATGGTAATTCCATTTCAAAGAAGGATAATAAATTGTAGCTTAGTAAGCCATCCACTCAGAGGCAGGCTAAGGGGGTATTTAAAAACTTTTTCCTATCTCCAGCAATGGGTTCCAGAAAATACAAGCAATTTAAGCTTTGACAATATGAGCCTTCACTACCATAATCAATACATTACAATATAATGAAAAATAAAAATAGTAACTACACTATTATTAGTTATTTTCCTCAGCTCCTATTTGCAATCCAAATTAATATTGATTAATATTCTGTGAAATACACAGAACATTAGGCCCCATTCCCATGCTCCTGGAGACAGTAATATGTGCAAAATTTATGTAAATCTGACAGAAAAAAGGGAATCTGTAAAGTTAGGTTGCTCTATAACACATCCACACATAAGAGATGCAAAACTTACAATACAGTATAACTCTGTTTAATCTAAAAATCTCAGGAGACATCAGAAATCTTTAGATGAAGAGTGATTAGGATATCTGACAGATTATCTTTGAAGTGGCCACATGCTAGGCATCTCTGTATACATATTCTATACCTTCCCAGACCACATGCTTTATACCTCCCCAGAGGACATAACCAAATTGGTGTTTGGTTAAACAGTTTCTACTGTATAGGAAATTCACTTCATCATATTCACTGTGGAAGCAAATGATATTTGTTCTTGAAAGAATAAGCAGGAATAATTAAATAGCACCATGAGCCGAATTTATATTCAACACACAAGCCAACATTAGATCCAGAAAGTTAGGCATCAAAGGCCATATTTAAACATCTAGGCAAGTGGGATGAAAATTCTGTCCACATTGTACAGAGTTAATAAAACATTTTACTAAACAACAGATTAACTGTGCAGTACTTTGTGGAAAAATATCTGAATTTATGAAAAAAGGTCTACATTTTTATATGGTATTGAAAGAATGAAGCAAAAATTTTGTGCCACCCTTTAAGGAGAAAAAAGGCATCCATATTTTAATAAGTGTTGCTAATTTGTAAGGAAAAAAGTTCCGTGACCAAACAATCATTTTATTTTCCCATAATTTGAAACAAAGAGAATAGTAGGGCTTGTATTTTAGGGGTTTGTACTGTGGAGGAGAGAAACACTGAAATCACACAGATGGGCCAAGATAGCAGACAAGTTTAGAAATATGCTGCTTTCAGACCTTCATTTCCTAATAGTGTTAGTCATTGCCATTGGTTTCTGTGGCACTATTATTTGAATGATGTTAACTAACTGAGAAGATCAGCTCCCCTCTGAGTTTTGCTCAGATTTGACTTATTAGTTATGAGTGATTGCAGATATTCTGCACTTGCAGGCAGATAGTCTTGATAGCATAATAATAGATTTATCTCTAATTCCTGTGGATCAAGTGATACTGTACTTATTTAGAACCATACTCAATAAAAACATTGTCCATTTTCTGTGCTGCATGAACCTATGCAAAGATGAAATTCTTTTTTCAAAAAATCACTATTTATGGATGGAAGATGAAGAGACTAATTATTGATTCTGGCGCTCAGTACAAATACTGCAGATATTAATAAAAGGTTGGATGCAGTTGAGGGAGGTATTGAAGAGGGTGGCTGAAGGCTTTGGTTGAAGAGTACAGCAGGCTGAGACACAGAGCATATGAAGATAACTGACTGACACTAATCTCTTCTTGTAAGAGTACAAAAAATGAACTGCAGAGTTGTGGAACTGTGGACATGTAAAATAAATTAAAATGAGCAAAAAATCAAGCTAGTATTTCTGAAAGCTTTGGGACAGTAGCATGGGTGTTTTTTAGGGGAATTATGGATTATAAAATATTCTGAGGTTGGATTATTTTGTACCCATCAACACTAGGGATGGATAAACTTTGCCAACATAAGGGTAAGCTGTAAGGATCCCATAGTTTCCAAGTTGAGAAAGGATGCAATTAGATTGCAGCTGTCTTCCTGCTAATAAAATGTTGGTGGGATAACAGAAATAGATCAGGGAAGAGTTGGAGCATAGGTTGTGGCAATCGATTGACATTGCTTCAAGTTGTCCGCTGTGTCCGGTTGTTCTTTGTAGAACAGGAGTGACTAGTGTTCCAGGATTGGCAGTCAATCCCCGGTAAGGGACGTTCCTCAAGAACAAAGCAGAGGGATGCTGGTAAGGCAGCATGAGCATGCTTCTTCAGCTGTACTAATTCTAAGACTAAACAGAGCCCTCAAGTTTCCCAGGCATTCCCCGATACTATTGATGCATTTTATTTACATATTTGCGCAAAAAGGGCATTAAGTAGCTCTGTTCTCAGGGTCACTGTTGAAGTAACTGGAAAGACTCAGAGGATCCAGCTGGTCTGCAAATAGGTTCCATTTTGGAGGAATTGCTCCAAAAAAACCTGTCCTATGTATGACCTGTATTTTTTAATTAAATGTATGACGCTGCACCTCTTTCACCAGGCTCTTTATTTTGAACATAATTGTGGGTTTGAAATGAGAATATCGTTGTTACATTTCCTGAAAAGGGGACAATAGATATCTAGGGCTTTTGAAATTATTTTAGGGCATTTGGCTTGTCAGCTGGCAAGATGCTCCGAGCATTATGCATACAATACACTGAGATCTATGGAATCAAAAGTGGAATATAGGAGTTAAGTCATTTATATGACACTATCCACCCATCTCAAAGCACCCGAGGAGAATACATGACAAAGAGCTATGATTATTATTGCAGTGTTCATCTAAAAACTAGAGACAGGCCTGAATTAACACCTTGTATATGAACATACTTGAACTTTGGGGGGTGCTGGTAGGTGAGAGAAAGATTCAGAAACTGAACATAGATCTTTATTCCACAGTTCCACTATGTTTCTATAATGGGTGAAATGTCGGCCATGGATCTGAAAATCTCAAACACTTGGAGGTTCCAGATCTAAATTTCTAAAAACTCAGTACATGGCAATAAATAAATAAAATTGCCACTCCAAAGAAGAAAATTTTGTTGGACTTTTCCCCTCATTTGAAATTCTGAAAACTCAGAGCAGGTCATACAGTGAAACTTTTGATTAATATGGGTTTTTTAAAAAAAGAAGTTTGACCAGCTCTCGTCTTGTATCAATTTGGTAGTAAGGCCAGAGGTAAAGATAATTTGAATGAAAAGAAGACAGATATCAGAGGGCAAAAGGACAAGAACTGACATGTGTGACACATACTCTCTCTCTCTCTCTATTAAAAAAACGATGCTTGGTGCAGAAAAGCAGCAAAACCTGCAAACAAAGAATGAATGATCAGATAGGTGATCCATGAGAATGGAATACTATAGAGAGATGAAGTGAAATGAAGAATCATAGAATATTAGGGTTGGAAGGGACCTCAAGAGGTCATCTAGTCCAACCGGCTGCTCAAAGCGGGACCAATCCCCAGATTTTTAGCCCAGTTCTCTAAACGGCCCCCTCAAGGATTGAACTCAGAACCCTGGGTTTAGTAGGCCAATGCTCAAACCCCTGAGCTATCTCTCCCTGAGGAGGAAGAGGGAATCAACTTAGCTGAAAGAATGATGTAATTAACTACAAGGAAGTGAAACTTCCTGACATTATGGGTCAGTTAAGGGTATCATCATGTGAGAGCAGCAAAGAACCCTGTGGCACCTTATAGACCAAGATGTTTTGGAGCATGAGCTTTTGTGGGTGAATACCCACTTTGTCAGATGCATGTAGTGGAAATTTCCAGGGGCACATATATATATATGCAAGCAAGCTAGAGAGAACGAGGTTAGTTCAATCAGAGAGGATGAGGCCCTGTTCTAGCAGTTGAGGTGTGAAAACCAAGGGAGGAGAAACTGGTTTGTAGTTGGCAAGCCATTCACAGTCTTTGTTTAATCCTGAGCTGATGGTGTCAAATTTGCAGATGAACTGAAGCTCAGCAGTTTCTCTTTGAAGTCTGGTCCTGAAGTTTCTGCTGCAGGACGGCCTCCTTAAGATCTGCTATAGTGTGGCCAAGGAGATTGAAGTGTTCTCCTATAGGTTTTTGTATATTGCCATTCCTAATATCTAATTTGTGTCTATTTAACCTTTTCCGTAGAGACTGTCCAGTTTGGCCGATGTACATAGCAGAGGGGCATTGCTGGCATATGATGGCGTATATTACATTGGTGGACGTGCAGGTGAATGAACCGGTGATGGTGTGGTTGATCTGGTTAGGCCTTGTGATGGTGTTGCTGGTGTAGATATGTGGGCAGAGTTGGCATCGAGGTTTGTTGCATGGATTGGTTCCTGAGCTAGAGTTACTATAGTGCGGTGTGCAGTTACTGGTGAGAATATGTTTCAGGGGTCGGCAGGTTGTCTGTGGGCGAGGACTGGCCTGCCACCCAAGGCCTGTGAAAGTGTGGGATCATCGTCCAGGATGGGTCGTGAGAGGTGACTGGAGAGAAGGCTACTGTCTCAAATTTATCAATGTATTACTAGCACTTACTGGAGAGAAAATGTTGAGATTCAGGGCCAAAATCCTGGTGTGCTTCCTGTAGAAGTTTAACGCGATCCTCCACAGATACCTATACACAAACAAAATAACAAGGTTTCTTATTTATTTTGTAAAGCAGGAGTCACAACAAAAACATTGGTTTGCATGCAATTCCAAATAATTTTCGTGTATCTTCTACATTTACTTACTCTCAGTTCATTACACTCACTGTTTTTCTTTTTCAATTCCAGGTAACGTTGTGCTTGTGTAAGCAATACAGATCAATAATGAACGGAAGTTTCAAGGTGACTAAAGTGGTCCATTGAAATGTCTGTTTTATTTCTCCCCATTTCTCCTGTCCAACTGTCTGTAGTCAGCAGACCTCATTTTGATTGTATCAATCTTACAGCTGCCTTTACAAGATGAGACCATTCTGGAGCTGACAGGATGGCCAGACGTCCTTCTGGTTTATTAATTAAACTGCACTAAGCACGTGCAGCAGGGGCTTGGCTGCTTAGCTAATTCTCTTTACGGCCAAAAATCATTCCAACACCAAAATTACATTTTGAGAGACAAGGAGGGATGCTTCAGAAATGTTAATAACTTTGCCTCCCAGCTTGTTTTGAGCCTAGTAGCCCAGCAGCTTACATTCAAACTCTGCAGGTTCCCAGCATCAAACAAAGGAGAAATATTTTTCCCCCTCTTTCACAGCATTTTGATTTCCCCAATTCCTTCTGTGTGTGGCAGGAGAGAGAATCTGAGATTTGGGTAAATCAAAATTAATAGAAGTGGATTGACAAAAAAAATCCATAAAAGATAGCGGTGTGGGGGGGCGGGGATGAAAAGATTGGTAAACTGATAAATTAAGAATCCTCATTATTTCATTCAGCATGAAACTGTAAATCACCTAAATGGATACACAGGTTCTGCTTTATCAGTCCTAGACCACTGAAGCACTAGTCAAATATAAGCCATATGAATCCACTCCAGACTCCTCAAGCATGTTTTCTGCTCCTAAACCTTCCCATGGTCCCAGACCTATCAGTATTCACATTATTCATGAAAAATTCCCTACGGAAATTGGACATTTAAAAAAAAATCAACTTTTATACGGGTGGCAATACAGCAGAAACGTATGTTCAAACTTTCAAAAGTTTCAATAACTAGGATTTATGGAGTTATTTCAGTGCTTACAAATTGGTACAAATATTGCTATCACACAGGTGAAATGAAAATAAGATCTAGTCTGTAAAGATTAACAGAGTCCCTTGAGCGAGTGAACTGCTGAGAGAGCAGAAAAGGGAGGCAGGCTATCAGTCAAAACAGTGAAGGAAAGACAGCTCCTTTCATTGCTTTTTGCCACTACGGTAACAGAGTCAAGAGAGCAATAAGGGAAAAACAGTAATAATTTATTTTGTAAGAGAAAAAGAAGAGTACTGCTGATGCACTTCCCCCTTCAGGGAAAGGAGGAGGGCATACCTGTAAAAGTTTCCAGCGCATATTAAGGTCATCCAGCTGGCGAGACATCTTTAAAGATGGATGAAGGTCAAGTGGAGACAGCTGACTAGATAAATCATTCACTGTTTTAACTTTCAAGTTGATTGGTGCAATCTCTTCTCTGAAAGCCTGATAGGAAAAGACGACACACACTTGGCTTGACCACCATCTTACAGAACAGAATGAAAGCTTGCATGCCATATAAAAAACAGTTACATTTGGTTGACACTGACACGGCAGTACAGATATACTAAACAAGAGCATACAACAGAGGTAATTAGCATTCTCTATGGAGGAAAGCCTATTTACTTAAATATAGTCTGACTGTAAAGGATTCTACCCTGTTGCATTATTTGATTTTAAATCCACTCCTGTACACAGGGCCCATATAAAGCCTACTTACTTCCCACTTAAGCTATCAAAATAGGCCTTAAATAAGTTTTCAGGGGTGCATAGGGCTTAGTGTGGTCATTCTGCACAGGGGTGGATTTCATCAATACTGAAATATTCTACAGTGAGTTTTAGAAATACTGTTTCACATCAAGGATTCTTAAATCAAATTTATTGAATAAGGTTGACTATTGTTCCCTGATAAAAAGCTGCTGGCAAAATCTTTATTCAAATACCTCATTACTGGATTAGCAAACATGAGGTAATGCATCTTCCAAGGAAAACGAACAGAATACTTCATGGGATTCTGACTGGACAGTTAAAACTATTATGATTAAAAAAGAAGAAAGGTTTTCTGAACCAAACAAAACTAAATATAACATTAAAAAGTAAAAGTTATAGTTATGGTTGAAAATATGTACTAAATGTCTTTCTTGCTGTGAGCAGGTAAAGATAGTTGTTTGATGCAGTGAACAAGCCAACAACTAGAAAAAGAGAAGGGTTTTTTTTGGACAACTATTCCCTACCTTCCTTGAAACTATCCCTAATCAGTCCCATTCACAGGAGACATCTACAGGCAAGAGGGGAAATTTTGGTTTGTGGGCTGCCAACAGTCCCCCACAATTCTAGCAGATCTTTCTGCTTTCCACAGCAATGAAAATTTAATAGACTTTGCTTTACCCTCCATTGCAGAAATGACATCAAGATATGACAAACTGTTTCTTAACACAAGAACAAAGAGATATTCCCTGCAGCATGCGAGAGCTTGGTTTACTGTCTATACTAAAATGGAAAAGGGGGAGGAATGTATGCATTACTCTTATATCAACTGCGGTGTGTAGATAATTCTGCTTTGACTGTGTTTGACTCCAAGTTCCTAGGTTCCATTCAACCTGAATAGTCTGAGCAAAACTTCAGGGGACAGAGGTGTAAAGCCCTACTCATTTATGTATGAACAACAGTGAAGTGAAGCAGTCAGATACACTATTTACATAGTAACATAAATGCAAATAATTATTTGCAATACATATAAAGATGGAATCTTTCTTGCAAATGTTTACAATCCAAGATAGTTGATCCTTTCATGAGTAACTTTAGATGCTAAGGTCAGAGACAAACTTGTGCCTTTCAGCATGGCTTTGATCAGTGTGTATTGTGCGTGCTTGTATGTTGGAACTGAAAGAGATTATACTGTGGAGCTGAAGAGTCTGAGTGTTTCTGGGTATGACATCATTTGAGTACTAAGGAATATCAAATGAAGTTAGTGACAATCATAAATGTTGCCTTAATTAGCAATTTCCTTGAAGTTTAATAATGGTGTTGATAGGAAATGCCCTGGAGCAAACTTAACTATAAGGCCTGTAGGGTATGTGTAACTAGTGAAAAGCAGCTTGTGTCCACACTGCAGCATATAGCTACATGTGGCAATGAAAGGCTCTGGCAGGGGGAGACAGCAAGGAAAGGCTTTGACAGCTCCCCGCTACTAGAGCCTTTCACTGCGGTAAGAAAATACTGTGGCAGAGGGGAGGCAGTGAGGAAGGGCTTTAGCTGTGAGGAGCTGCCAGAGCATTTCCCTGCTGCCAACCCACCACCAGAGCCTTTCCTTACTGCTGGAGCCTTTCCCTATAGTAGGGAAAGGTTCTGGCTCTGGGGAAGCAGTAGGTCACTACATTGCTAAAAACAGTTGTTATATTCACAAAGAATGTCATGCTTACTGTAGTTTTCTCAATATGATCCTGCAATGAGTCAATCAGTAAATCTCCTACTGGTTTCCAGCCATTCCGCACATTCTCAGCCTCTTTCAAGTCAGCATCAAGGTCGTCCATGGCACACTGCAAGTCTTTCAGTTTCTCTAACGCTTTGTCCACTTGCTTCTGCCAGTTGTTGGCACTGGCATTCAGGCTCTCCCATTTCTCTTTCACCTCTGAAGACTGCTTGCGCATAGCTTTGGCAATTCTCTGTGCTTTCTCCTCTGGGGTCAACTCTGCAGTGAAAAGGTGGTTTCAGGGTTTAGGTGTTTTTTTTTCCCCTTGTTCTTTTTTTAAAGCTGCTGTTCATTTTTGGTTGAACAGATTTAATTCTGTACAAGGAGCAATTCAATAAGACTCTATCAGATAAGATGTCCAGCCAATTCAGAGATCATCATAACTCAGCAGATTTTTCTTCAAATAAATCAACAAGAAAAGTCCATGTTGACAAATAACATAAAATGAAAAACAAAACTTTATTCTTAAAGAACAACATGGCTAGGATAACTTAAGAAATTCATCCTCATTTCCACGCATTACAAAAAGCAAGAGCCTAGGACTGGCTATTGGTGTTTGCGGTACCTCTGGAACCTGCAAGAGTAATCTGCAAATTGTGCCACCTCACTTTCCCAGTTCATGAACCTCTGCCCCAACCCATGTTTTCTTCTCTTTTAACTCTCTTTAATTCATGTTAAAATGGATCACGTTTTCTCAGTACCACACCTTAAATATTTCTGCAGCTCCGCAATAGTGATTTTAATGTTAATTTCCCACTTAAACAGTCATACAAATGGAGTACTGCAAACCTTAGAACTGCACAACAAAACCAAAAACAAAACCAGGATTGCTAACCAAAATGACAGAGCTGAGATTTAGATGCACATTCCTCATTCATTTCAATGCTGTAAGTCTAAATCCCCTAAGCGGCTTTGAAAATTGCACCCGGGATCCCCAGAAAAATCCCATGTCAATGGGTAGCTGTTATAACTGAGCAAACAAAGCTGAAGGTAGGATAAATATGGCAAGGATGGGAACCTCAGGGCTGGTCTACACTGGGGGCGGGGGATCGATCTAAGATATGCAACTTCAGTTTGATTTACCTTGGGTCCTCATGGCACGGGATCGACGTCCGCAGCTCCCCCATCGACTCCGCTACCGCCGTTCACACTGGTGGAGTTCCAGAGTCGATGGGGAACGCATTCAGAGATCGATACACTGCGTCTAGATGAGGCGCGATATATCGATCCCCGAGAAATCGATCACTACTCACCAAAAAGGCAGGTAGTCTGGACGTACTCTTAGACTTAAGGAGATAGTTTGGATGATGACACTGATTATGTCTGGAAGTTTTTGTTTAAATCCCACTCAGAGTCAAGACCTGAGAATGCATAGCATTATTTGACATTACTGTAACTTACAAACACACTATCTAAAGTTTCACTCTCTGACAGTATGTGTTAAGTACACATATGCCGGATCTCTTCCTTGTTATAAACAATTGGTGGGAGCCTGATAAGACAGTTATCATTTCCGTAACTGGTGTTCTTTGAGATATGTTGCTCACGTCTATTCCACAATAGGTGTGTGCGCTCGCCAAGTGCACTGGTGCTGGAAGTTTTTTTCCTTAGCGACCCCTGGAATGGCACCTCCGTGGCACGGTATAAGGGACGCTGCACGCCCCCCCTCCCCCACTCTCAGTTTCTTCTTGCCAGACAACTTTGACAGAGGGGAAGGAGGGCAGGATGTGGAACGAACATGAGCAACACATCTCGAAGAACACCAGTTTTGGAAAAGGTAACTGTCTTTTCTTCTTCGAGTGATTGCTCATGTATATTCCACAAAAGGTGATTCCAAGTTATATCTGTTGGAGGTGTGAAAGAGTTCAAAAATTCTTGGGATGGAGAATGGCCCTGCTGAACACGGCGTCCTGCCTGGTCTGAGAGACAATCACATAATGTGAGATGAACGTGTGAACTGAAGTGGCAGTCCTACAAATGTCCTGAATGAGAACATGGGCCAAAAAGACAGTTGACGAGGCCTGCGCCCTAGTCAAGTGCACATTCACAATTGGTGATGGAGAGATTCCCGCCAGGTCATAACAGGTATGGATGCATGAGGTGATCCAGTTGGAGAACTGCTGGGTGGAGATCGGCTGACCTTTCATACTCTTGGCTGAGGCAATGAACAGTTGTGAGGATTTTCTGAATGTCTTAGTCCACTCCAGGTAAAAGGGCAGCGCCTATCTCACATCCAGCGTGTCGAGGTGGCGCTCCCCACTGGACACATGGGGCTTGAGGCAGAGGACTGGCTGACCCATGTGATAGGCGGAGACCACCTTTGGGAGGAACGAAGGATGTGGGCAGAGTTGGACCTTATCTTTAAGAAACACCATATGGGGGGCTCTGAGGTCAGGGTCCTGAGTTCTGAGACCCGCCTAGCTGATGTGATCGCAACCAGGAAAGCCACCTTCCACAAGAGGTGTGACCAGGAGCACATGGCTAGCAGCTCAAACGGGGGCCCTGTGAGATGGACCAACACCAGGTTTAGATCCCATTGCGGGACTGGGGGCGTAACATATGGGAAGAGACGATCCAACCTCTTAAGGAATCGGCCAGTCATAGTATGGGAAAATACCGTGTGGCCCTGCATCGGTAGATAAAAGGCCGATATGGCCACCAGGTGACCCTTGACAGATGAAGGTGCCAGGCCCTGGGCTACAAGGTGAAGGAAGTAGTCCAGAATAAGCTGGATCATCCACCCATCTGGAAAACCAAGACCACTTTGCCAAGTAGGCTCGGAGCATGGAGGGCCACCTGCTTTCTAGGATGACACACTGAACCCCTTCTGAGCACATCCTTTCCTCCCTACCTAACCCTTGAGCAGCCACACCATGAGGTGGAGTACTGCAGAGATCCCAGTGATGGTTTGCCTCTGAAGTGCGGGGCCGACATCGGTGGCGCTCCTGGTACCGGCATGAACATAACATACCGGGCCGCCTGCAGGGCCTCCAGTGTGGAGGGCATCTGAACATCTGAGGAGGCCTGCTCCAAATGGGCCTGGATACTCTGCTCGACTTGAGTCAGAGGCCTAGAGGCCGGTGGGGATCGAGGATTGCCCAACATTGGTCTAGCCTCTGTCCCGGGTTTACTCCGGTGCCACAGCGAAGAAGTCTTCTTCCTAGCCTTCCTGGAGTGCCCTGTGGATGGAGAGCAGTGCTGACTAGTTGACTGCGCCGAAGGGTCATCACATACTGACACTGCGGTGCCTGGTGCTGACTCGGAGCGGCGCGCCGGTGCCGGGTTCAGTGCCAACTCCATCAGAATAGCCCAGAGCCTAATGTCCCTTTCTCTCTTGATCCAAGGCTTAAATGACAGCAAATCTTGCAGCAATCGCTGAGATGGGGGAGGGGGGGGAACCTCTGAAAAATGAAAAACTGTTTTGGAGAAAGTCTGAGAAAAAGGCAGAGGGAAGTTTTGAGCGCTCACGCTTACCAAATGTTTGAGGGAAATATTCCAAGCCATAAACTATTAAGGGAAACTTCCATCTGTGTAAATTTTAGCCTGCAGAGCCATTACTGATCCAGATGCTGACCACACTTGGTGATACCAAGGATTTTACAGAGCGGACTTCCAGGGACACTTGTGACAGAAAGATGGGGCTGCATAGGTAGATATGACTAGTCAACAGGCTATGAGGTATAAATTGTATGTAGAATCCCAGGCACCTGGAACTGGTAATCTAGGCATGAAGAAGATCCAATATCTGTGACACTGAAAGGACGGAATGGAAGAAAGCTGGAGATCATCCAAGAGATGCTTTGAAAGGAATTATGAATAGGGATATTAAGAACCACTTGGGAGCATATGAGAGACAGAGATTCAATGTTGTTCTGGGTTTGTTTGCTTTTTTGCTACAATTTTATTTCCTATAGTTAACATGAAAATTTCTGACTCTATCCTGCCACCTGAACAACTCCACCACTGGATTCTGCAACACGGTTTACCTTGTACGTTATGCTCAGTTTTGAGATGACCTTTTACCCCAGCCTTTGCAACAGATTTCTGCAAAGGGGAGAGAGAGAGAGAGATAGAACTGTAATTTAAAAGATTTGAGACAGAATCAACTATTAAAGTAATAAATTATATAGGAAGGACAATAACAGAGGATTTGATTACTTGGGGATAGCAAGGGAATTTTCATTTTAATTCATTTGGGAATTATTCATGTTAAGAGTTTAAAACT
Organism: Gopherus flavomarginatus; assembly: GCF_025201925.1. Classification (NCBI taxonomy): domain Eukaryota; kingdom Metazoa; phylum Chordata; order Testudines; family Testudinidae; genus Gopherus; species Gopherus flavomarginatus. The sequence continues at coordinate 106,702,083 of NC_066620.1, forward strand.
GCCATGAGCTTTTCTAAAATCATCTGAATTGACTAAAATCCAATGACAAAGAGTCAATTTACTGATTGTAAAGTCCCAGGACTATTTCAAAATAATTTCTTGTGTACCAAATATACTGATGCCGTGATAAAAAAAACAAAGTGTAAAATACTTTCTATTTGTTTTTCCGAATCATGCACTTGCAAATAGTTACTTTTCTGTACAGTATAACAACTTGCAGGTATTATTTTGGAAATTGAATACTGTTAAAAACTAAATGTTTTATGATAAAAGATAATGATCCTTTTTGGAGGGTTTAAAAACTAAGAAAGAAATAATCTGGTATCTCTGCATAAAATGGTGGTCAGATACAGGGACTTAATCATCTTGGTCAGGTGGCTAGTGATAATTTAAACTACACAAGCCACCAGCTAACTAGCCTCAATTCTGGAAGAATGGGAAATCTCTCTAAGAGCTGTTGGCATTGACAGTAGGCTTAAGGCAGGCCTCATTCTCCAACCTGATTGGAAAGCAAGTATGACAGCACTTGATGACAGTATTGGGTACAGAAATCGGATAAGCATTCTACACTGAAAGGGGGAACTCCCCCCCCCTACACTCTAATAAGGTGACCCTGAGAAGATGGCGGTGATGGCAAGTGTTGGGGAAGAGAAGAAGGAAGATTCTTTCACTTGGTTTGTCCTTCTAGCTAACACCAAACAGAAGCACATGTGACAGATGTTAGTCACATCCCTTACTGTGTGGAAGGCACCTAGAGTCCATGGTGACAGGTGTGGTGAAAGAATTAGAACTGAACAGAAATAAAAATAGAAACATTCTCCTGAAGCTGTTGAAAGGCATGTACAAGTTATTTGTTAATTCACTGTCATTCTAAAAACATGACTATTGCATTTTATTTGAAAAAATACTAGATGTATTAATGTGTTGTGATTGTTTTATTTAACTTTATAGAACCCTTGGGGGTGCTTATCAACTTGCTTTAAAAAGGCATTTACTATGGAAATAAAGCCAGATAATTAGTTTTATGAGTATAAAATTGTTTAATTTTTATTCACTTAAGAGACAAATTCATCTAGCATAACAATGTTTGCGATTGTCGTTAACAAGAAACCTCTTATTTTTTAAAGCGGAGAACATTTGCAGTGACTTTGGTTGCATAGTATAGAACTGTAGACCTGATTTCATAAAAGATGATTTAACAGTGACAATTTTCCTTGGGTTAGGAAATCTTTTCATCAGTCCATCATTAAGTAAGCTGGCACAGGGATACACAACTCCTTTATACTTTGACGAAAACATTGTACACTAGCTGTTGCTTTTTTTGTCTTCACTTAGTATGAAATCTTCTGATTGATCAGTCTCTTTTTTTATGGTACTTATTACATTATCTCCACTTCAGCAGCCGCTCAGAAAGTAAGAAAAGCTCTATAATCAGACCATCTAGTTACCAGAGAGGAAAAATATTAACTGACCTTGGAATCAGGGAGAGAAAAAAAATCCATTGCTCTGGTTGCAACTGCTTCATTTCAATAAGCATCTTTTGTGTCAAAGTGACAAAAATAGCAAAAAAAAATTCTCAATGTCTAGTGGAGGTAAACTGCAATGGGATGCGAACTTTTAAAACTGAGGTTTAGAACTCTTATTTTGAATACTAAGCAAACAGATTCCAAGGAGTGGTCAATATGAAAAAAAGAAAATATTATGTATGAACAGTGTGTTGCTTGTTTACACATTTATTTTAGATAATTTAAGCTGCTTCTAGTTCCACCAGTTCTTGTTTTTTTAAGCACTTATTCTTGTTCATTCCTCAATCTATAGAAAAAGTGCTTATTTTAGGGCCTGACAGCAGCTAGTGTTCTTTCTCTGCCTAGCCATAGTTATATGTTCTTTAAACAGCATAGAAGAACTGGAGCTGATTTAATGTCCATTCCCCCAATTATACAGAACATGTTCTCTTTTCCACGGTTCAGTGAGTCTTTGGAGCAGAAAGTGATGGGTGCAAATGACACTGTCATCATTATGAGCACTTTCAGAGCATTTAAACAGGCATAATGGGATACTGTCAAGCTCAAGCTCATAATCGGAAGAATCCAATAGTACTGTCATCACAAAATTATGTCTTTAGCATCACTCCAATGAAAACTATTCTTTGAGCTTCTAATAACCCTGGCAGAAAACTTGCTTACAACAAAAAGTACTACAGGAACAAGAAGTTTAGATAATAAGAAGCAACTGGGTACCACAAAATGTAGCAATTAGGCAAATTTAAAGCAGCCATCCATGCAGGCATAACACGGCATGCCACTAGTTCCTCATAATTCATATATCTAATGTGCATATAGTTGTGGGAAAAAAGATAGTTGATCATTTTCATCTTAACCCTTTGGTTTTTCTCTGATTAACACTGAAGGTTTTTGAAATCAAAGAAAATTAAAAAATGATAAAGAATGAGGAAAATGGCTGCAGGATAAAAGACAAATTACTTTTATCTGCAGATGAATGAATTACTAGGAGCAAAGAACACGGAATATCTGAAGTGTGAGTTTGTATACAGTGGATATTTCTGGGAAGACCAGTATATAGTCATCAATAAAGGGAAAGAAGATTCTAGTACTACATGTCTCCCCTTAATATTAAATACAGTACAGTTGAAGCCATGTTGGTCGCAGGGTATTTGAGAGAAAAAGTGGGTGAGGTAATATCTTTTATTGGACCAACTTCTGTTGGTGAGAAAGACAAGATTTCAAGCCACACAGAGCTCTTCTTCTTCAGCAGTCATTGCCTTAACACACCACCAGGTAAATCAAAGACAACTGTACCATGACAGGAAAAAGAGGTTTTCTCTATTAGAGATTAAGCTGAAAACTCACACACAGCAAAACTATTTTTGAGCTTGTCAGAAAAGCATATTAACGCTTATTCCTAAGCTTTTCTATTTTTAAAAAGGAAATTTAGAAAAAATTGTTATTTATCCTTTTTATTATTTGCACTATAAAATTATTTAAATTAAAAAAAATATATGGGCCAACCTAGTAAGTGATTAATTTCATGGGAAAGTCTCTTAGCTCCCAAGCACAATGGAAGTACTGTAGAGGCAGAGTGCTTCACCCCTACAGAGAAGCAAAACTTCAGTTGCTCTGCAGCATTCCTTTGGTCACAGACTTTGACAGATGTTCCACCTCTCCTGTAGGCCAAGAAGAGTCATGTGATGCAGAGGAGAGCGCATGTGAGAGCACATACACATGTTACCGGCACAAATTACTCAACTTTTTTTTGTTTAAACCAAAAATTGCTTCCATTTTGCAAGAGCGTTGTGACCTCAAATCAAGTCACAATATTTTTGCAAAATGGAAGTAAATTAATGGAAGTCTAGGGCCCAACTCTCTCATCAGTGCAGAGCAGCTGAAAAGCCAACTTTAACTGGCTCCCTGATGACTCTTCCACTGTGTAAGTTGGGGTCCCCAATGCGATGCCTGCGAGCGCTGCATCTAAATGCGCCCGCGTCCAGCCCAGTGGTCGAGCATCTGCCAAAATTCGGCGGCATTTCGGTGGCAACGCCTCTGGATGACGCCTCTTGCCACTGACAAGTGGCATCATCCAGAGGCATCACCGCTGAAATTCGGCAGCATTTCGGCGGATGCTCGACCACCGCCATGGTCTTTCGTCTGGCGTCCGCCAAACGAAAAAGTTGGGGACCACTGGCGTAAGTGCTGATTCTTAGCAGCCCAGTATGTGGTTCTGCTTCTTGATGTACTGGGGGTGAATGGTGTGAGGGCCTAATATTCCCCCACCAAAGACCATTTATGATTTTAGTGGCACAAAGGCCATGCCTGGCAGTTCCATGGGTTTCTAATTGCAGTATAGACATATCTTAAGGTTCCCATTGGTGCTGTTGATGGCACTGGTAGGATTTTTGGGTAACATCTCCTAGTGTATCCATGGCACAGTGTACACATTGTAAGAATCAATACTGCTCTGGGAACATTCTGGGGTTGTCCTAATAAACAAATTGGTCTGTTTGCTGCCACATTACAATACCAAAAATTACCATTATGTCCTCAGATTAAACCTCACTTCCCTTACTCCAGCTGCCCAAAATTCTGTTTTAAAATATCATCTTTGGCCACGTGCAGGATTCCAATGCCATCTCTGGAGAGGGAAAGAGGGTGTTTGCATCCCTGGCCACTTCTTGTGCTTGTTGATCTGTCACGCACCTGTCCACTAGTAAGTTTGAGACCACTTCACCTAGGACACCAAAGAGCCAATATATAGTAAAAAAATGTTGGGCTTTACTACCATGGACTGAACTTGAACTGGTGACCCATAAGTCTGGCTAAATATCCCTTCTCCATAGTTATAATGTTGTAATTTTAGTAAGTCTCCATTCTTCCACAGAAACTTTCAGAAAAGACAAAGATGGATGAGACCAGAAATTGTAATATAGGGAGAGATTGAAGAGTGACTTTTCAGGCCTTCTAACAACCAGCTGGTTCAGTATCTTGGTAGGTGTAGCGGGACTGATACTTTGGCAGAAATAGGTGTTGTAGGCATCAGTTCAATTCCCACCCATCAGACAAAATGACAAGCAAAGTTTTTAAAAACTGAAGTTCTTTATTTATTTTTCCTTGCTATGGATAAAAATATTACATCAGGGAATTTCTCTCATTGCATTGGGCAGCAGGAAAAGAAAAAAAAGAGGTTCCCCCTCATTTATGTATGAAACATGAACACATGCCAGATGCCTGCTAGAATAACTGAAGTATATGCATGTAAACTACTGATATATAATATTGTTCTGATGCAACTGTGATATCTATTTTGCATTTATAATTTAAAGGTAGAACAGATGGTGAACATTAAGTTAATTTAAAGTGATGTGTCCATCAAAATAACCTTTGCTACCAAGTAATTGCTCACTATAAGTGGGGATTTGATCACTTTAACCAGCTTCCACACTAGTAAAGCACATTGATATGACTGAAGACATCTAGAAATGTCCACAATTTCACTGCATCATCCTGATCTGCCAGGATTTTATTTTATAGTACACTTCATTTTAAGGATAGGAATGCTTATCATATCAAGAAGGTCATATGGTTGATCTGCAGTTAAGAACCCAAGGAAAAGAAAATAATATTCTGTTTTTCTGTGTTTTTCTTGGCCTGTAACCACTAAAAATTTTTGGATCTGAGAAACTAATTGGAGCTGTGTTCTTGATCTAAATGTCTGCAAGCAGTTAATTATGCTTCTCTAAATTTTCTTACTATACATCATGGACAAGTGACAACAAAGCTAAAAACAAACATTTTCACAGGGCCCTTATCTTGTTGATTTATAAAATCTAGCAGCTGGCATGGTGGTTTATCACTATACCGTATTTAGAAGCTAGAAGTTCAAAAGCAAGAAAGGGGATTGTTCTTTTGTGATGATGTGATCCCTAGAGAGATGAAGATGAAATCATAAGAAAAAAAAACATACGGACTAAGAAAGAACTCAAAAACAAAATTTCCTGGATTATGGAGGCTCAGTGTTCAGAAGCGCCAGTTACTGCACAGTTGCAACATAAGGCCAACATGCAAAAAGGGAACAGCATCAAAGCTAACGTCGTAACCCATGTTAATCTACTTGTTATCGTAGGGCATATAACAAGATCTTATTACATGTAATGAAGCAATGGAGTTAATATAAGCTATCTTGTAATGCATGAGCAGGTATTATACTCCCTCTTAAAATGTATCACCCAACAATAAAGAATTTTTAAAGTTGTCTTTTCTTTGAGCAAACCCCACACTGATTAGTGTGGGCTCACCTCCAGATTTTGCCCAACACCCTCAAACAACGTATTTCTTCCCTTCCACAAAAAGGGCAGAGGAGCAAACAGGCCTTGCTAGATGACTGTAAGGTTAACAGAATCAGGCTCTTGTGAACTGAAAAGGGAAGTGAATTTCTCAGTTGAGGACCCAGAGCAGATAATGCTCCATTTCTGTTCTCTTTGCACTTAAGCCACAGGGTATTAGACCATGAACCTTGGATAATTTCAACTATTGTAGTACTATAAAAGGATAGAGGCAGTCACTGAAGTAACTAGGACCCAATCCACTGAAGGCTGTATATGAAAAATCTTTAATTGGATCTGGAAATAAATAGAAACCAGGAAAGAAGTTGGAGCACTGGTGCTGAGGTGGTTCCCATAAAGAATACATCTTAAAGAGACCCCCTGCATACTTTCAGGCAGCAAGTTTCAGACTGGTTTTAAAGTACAGTCCCACATAAAGTGCACTGTCATAATCAAATCTTGTGCTGAAAAAGGTGTGGATACTGTGGCAAGGTCCACGTGTAAATGAGTGGACACAACCCTTTTGTTGAGTGTCAGAAATAAGAAACAGTATTGACCACTGCCACTATACCTAACGCTTAGAACTAGTGCACCTGAGTAACAATGAAAAGGAAACTTCCAACTAGGGAGCTGGTATCTTCTCCATCAATTTCTCCAGTCCACTAGCATAACCTCAGTCTTGTGCAGGTTCAGTCCTCATCTAAGCCACGAGCCTAGCAAGTTACTTACGTTGTTATTCCACATACATTTCCTCATCACCTTTCCATATGTTCCATACACCCTTACTATATTGCAATCTGAGGTCTTCTTTACACAGGAACAGAGGAAAGCCAGTTTGGCTCTACTTAAGGGTATCAATTCACACTGCATTAGTTAAACCTTATTAAACCCTTGTGCGGAAATGCTCATATAGAATTAAATTGCCATTAATTCAGTTCATCTTAATTTACTTCAAAAGTGACCACATGGGTTTAATGGGATTTAACTAACATGCTTTAAATTCTCATCTTTAGTTGAACCAGCCTAACTGGCCTGAGTGTTCTATGGCAGACAAGCCCTAAGATACTGTTGAATATTTTATGCCTGGACAGAAATTACATTTTACATAAGTCTGAACATAAATTAGCTAATACCAGGCTAAATCTAATACAAAAACTAAATTATAGTATAATTCAATTCATCTTTGTAAAGTGCCTTTCATAAAAGGGTAACAGAGAATGCTTCAAAGACAATATCTGTCTGTTAATTGAATAATAATTGTGTATTTTCAGGTGCAGAAAGAGATCAGTGAGATTACCAAGCATTTTCCTGTTTACTTAAGACAATGAATCAGTTTCATATTGGAATTAGTTGGTCATCATTTTGCATTACTCTGGAATTCTCATTTCACTGCATGTAGATATTGCACAGACCATGAGGGTATTTATCCCAGTGCAACCCCAGGTATATCATTGCACAATTGGCTATGATGCATTAGAATTTGGTGTTTTGGGTAGAGGTTTTTTTCCTCCCTCCTTACTCAAACATCTGGTGTTGCCCCAGTGCAAGAGGTGGGTTACCAGACATGTTCTCATTAAGAAAGATGAAAACTCTAATTCTTATTTTGTTATTATCTGCATAAGAGTAGTGCCTAGAGGCTTCAATCTACTTCTAGATATCATTGTGCTAGATAAGCATAGACTGAAAGAAAGTCACTGCAATAAGAAAACTATGATCTAAAGGCCAGATTCTGTCACACCTACTCCTGTAGAAGAGTACTTTAATCAATGGGACTATATGCATCTTTAATAAAGTGGAGAAAGGCCTAACAAAAACCTGTGTCTGATAACTGAAGCCAGACAAATTCAAATTAGAAATAAGGCAGAAATTTAATTGAGGGTGATTAAGCAGGAGAACGAACTCCCAAGGCAAGAGATGGAGAATCCACCACTTCATGTCTTCACATGTGTGCCTTTCTGGAAGATATGTTTTAGCCAAACACAAGTTATTGGTCTCCACATAGGGGTAACCTGGGAGAACCAAATTGTCTATGACATACAGGAGGTCAAACTAGATGATGAAATGGTCTCTTTCTGGACTCAGACTCTATGAATCTATGTACAGTTAAGGTACTGTTTTTGCAATATGCTGTGTGGACAGGAGATATTCATAAAACACTCACAGACCACCAGCCTGCCAATTATCATTTGGTGGTTTACCATGGTCACCCACTCTCCTAGTCTGTCCCCACCACCTTTTGAATATTACAAAATACTATGTTTTCAAAACATTGCACAACGAACATTTAACATATGTATCGTCATCTAAAGATCACTCTCGGGTTTTCATTCAACACTGACCAAAAATCAAGTCCTGACAAATATTGCTGAATAAAAAACAATACACTACTAGTGGCAAGTATGATTTGGCACAGATTGATTTGGGTGCTTTTACACATTTTGAGATGTAAGTTAAAAATTTGCTGAGGTCATGACTGGCTGAATGAGCAAAGCTAAAATCAGAATATATTATTTTCATCTTTATGATACTTCATGCAATGTTGGCCAAACAGCACATTTATTATATATGCAACATATGAAATAAGATGCAAAACAATTGAATTTTGCATAACATACTCTTGATTTTTCAAAATAGCAGGAGATAAGATCTAATATAACAACCAAGAAGTAAGTATTAGTCAACAAAATAAAAGTGTTCATTTGTTTTAACCAGCAGGTTAAACTATGCAATGCAAAGCCAAAGAAGGGAATCAGAAATGAGGAAAATAAATTTGCTGTGGTAGAAAATTACACAAAAGTAATGTCAGATTGCTATAACATTAGTTGTTTTTAATTAACATTAACTTGAAAAGTAGTCTAGGAAGGCTCTACAGGATGTATGAAATCAGGAGAATGAATATTAACACAGGATAGAAATAATCATATAATGACTTTGCAAATTATATAGAGTACTAAATGATATGCATCTGCACGGTAATTCAGATTTCTGCAGATTACTCCATAATAATTTAAATTACTAGTTTATTTCTAGTACAATTACCATGCAATTTTCAGCAGTAAGATTTCATAACAGAAGAGATACAATTACGAATTTACTCTATAGCTAGATGATACTGACCGTATGTACTTATACAATTATTATATTTTTTTCTTTTGAGCAATTATGAATAGACTTACTACTTTTTCTCAGGTTCCTGAAAAAAGCTAAATATGAGTCAACTCTTGCAGTCGCTAAGAGTTAAAAGACTACCGATCTTGCATTATTCATCAGGCAATTCCAGAATCTAATTTGGTTAATATTTTACAAAAAAGAGTAATATATGCAGATTTTAATGGCTTATTCTCTTCACAATCATATATTTCAGGTGCATAGCTTTGTTATTGAAGCAAGAATTTACAAAATTGCACTGATGTTATCCATATTTTGAGTTTACAATGAAAGGTGAAAAATTCCAGATATGCCTCCTCAAAATGTTTTTAATATAAAATATAGCCTTCTGTGATTTATTTGTACACTTCCCCCTTCCATCACTGAACACTGGATATTTACAAAGCAATTATGGTTATACTTGATCAATTTAAAGGAAGTGAAATGCCCAATTGCTTTAGAAATTCTAGGCTACCTAAATAATGAGCTATAAAATGTATACTGGGACCTAAATATTGATGTTGCAACATTCATTTGACATGTTCCAAATATGAAGAAAACAGTAACTGACCCGTTTTCGAATGCAGGTTTTTTCTTGGTTCTTCAGGGCCCTCAATTGGTTGGTCGGCAAGGAAAACTCGTGCCTGGTCTACGGCATTCAGAATGGTTTGCTCTTTATCCTTCAGTTCACGCCTCAGTGCCTTATGCAAGAGAAAATTAGAGTTGCATTTGTAACTTAATGTTTTGTACAACAGGCAACGTAGCAATCGCTCCATTTTCATCCCTCTGACCCGTATCGTGAGTGACTAATAGTCAACATTTAATTCATGTTGCAAGACAAAATGTAAATTTTGCAAAAGAGAGATGGGAAGAAAATGAATTTAGACTGCAGAGGTGATTTTTGCAGAACTAACTTAAATATGTGAAGACAAGAAATATGATATGTTTAAAATATTCACGAAAAGGAAATTATTATACTTGAACTTACATAAAAACACACTTTGAAGCCTTCATTACTATCTGAAGGATTCATAGGATATAATAGACTGCTCTGGTGGGTGTGTGTGAGAGAGAGTCAGCCAGAGCAAAAAAAAACATTCAATGGAACACAAGAAGATAATTTCACTACTGGTAATGAGAACTGCAGAATATTTTAAATTCTTCAAAATATGTTAAGTTAAAAAAATATGAAAATTAAGAAGCAGAAACAGATTCAACTACACAGAATCAAAACTCAACCAAAGAGAACATATTATGAAAAGACAGTCTCCAATTAGGCTGAAAATATTTTCAGCCTGTCACGTCAAGGCAATTGCAATTTTTCTCTGAGAGGTTTTTCATGCAAATGTAAATTAATCTCATCAAACTTTGTTCTATAGTGCTTTTGTTCTTTTATTTATAAAGGGGTGGGGGGAGTCTTGTGTTTATGAGCACAGTCTGCTCCAATATTCTCTCCTAAAAAACATTTAGTTCCATATAAACTTTTAAAAGATCCTTCTCAGAAATAATTTTTCATGAAATATTTACGTTACTACCACTGTAAATACACAACAGCATATTTTTAATGCCATGTATTATGGTTTTCTGCTTTTAAATGAATATTTTAAACATCTCTAATTAAAAATAAATGTTAATTTTACTGAAAAAGTCCAATCACTCCCCACTGCCCACAAGAAACAGCACAGTACTCCAGGCACTGTATAACAGAACACGCATCTTTTCCCTATAGAAAAGAGTTCCTAGGGGAAGGACAAGAGCAGAAAGTAGGAAAGTGTCCTACTGTCTTTTCTCCAGATATTTACATAGGAAGTGACACACACTAAGGCCTCAATTATGCAAGTGGATCTACATGTGGGAAAACCCAGTGGGACTCCATATGGACACAATGGTCTACTGCATGGATCTGATTGCGGAATCAGGCTTGATTTTGTTTTGCAGCTTAATTTTAATTCTAATCCTCCTCCACATTCTCTCCCCAAATTTTCTTCATAGCAATGAACATGTGAAAACAACAGTTTTTCCTTTGAGAACACACATGGCTATTTCTCAGAACAAACCCAGGGTATAGAGCATCATACTGAAATTCTCCTGCACATTTGACATTAGGGAGGATGTGTCAAAAGCACAACATTCCCAACACCAAGGCTTGACCCCAATAGGACTACTCATATGAGCGAAGACAAAGTATGTATTTGTGCATCAGATCCCAAACTTTAAATAAGCCTTACTGAGCAGCTTACCCTGATTTTAAACTCTACCCCTCACTTTAGAGGGCATTTTCATTAGAGATAGTTCAGTACAGTAGATATGTTATTTTAAAAGTCTGAAAGACTATTAAAGCCAGATAATCTTTCATTGATTTTCCACCCAGTTTACTTTCTAATTCCTCACTTGCACACAAAGACTACATGTACATTATTGCAGTAGTGAGGCAGAGGGGAATGGTACTGTACTCATTTCACAGCCCTTCCATTGTTATTAGATATTCGTAGTACATCAAAACAGTTCCATTAAGCAATTAACTTCAGCATGAAACAGAAACACACACACACAGAGTAAATTAAAAGACTCTTTTATAATATAAATATTTCTTTTATCATCACCTAGTCAGTCAAGCAGACTCTACATAAGTAACTACAATAAAAACATCAATATGAGTATAAGATCACATGACAACTAGTACAAAGTCAGAAAAATTCTCAATATTTTTTAAACTAACTGGCCCATAACATTTCAATATAGAACACAAAGCTAAAATATAAAACTTGTATATCACCAACTGCTGTCTGGAATTCCTTTCCTCCAGTTCTATCCCATTCCCACCTCCCACCACCCCCTAGTCCCCCAGTCTGAATTCTGTCTTCCACACTCCACCGAAATTGTTCTTGTCAAAGTCACTAATGACCTCTTCATGGTCAACTCACAGAGCCTGTACTCCATCTTTCTCTTCTTTGACACTGTCAACCATGCTCCTCCTCTTCTATCCTCCCGTAGCCTTTTTGGTTTCTCCTCCTCCTGCTGAACTGTATCATCAGAGATACAGTTAGTGGTCATCCTTTTCTTCTTTCCAACTTCTGGTGCAGGTCACACAGGGCTCTGTCCCTTCTTTTCTCCCTATATATCACACATCACTAGATAATCTTATTCACTTGCATAACTTTACCGGTTGTCTTTTTGCTGATGACTCATAAATCTCTCTCTCCATTCCAGACCTGCTTTCCTCCATGCAAACCCACATCTCTATCCATCTTCCTGAAATTGATTCATGAATAGAGGGGCAGGGGGGTTGATCTAAGTTACGCAACTTCAACTACATAAATAATGTAGCTGAAATCGATGTACTTAGATTTACTTATCATGGTGTCTTCACTGAGGTAGGTCGACTGCTGAAGCTCCCCCGTCGACTCTGCCTGTGATTCTCACTGTGGTGGAGTACCGGAGTCAATGGGAGAGCACTCGGTGGTCAATTTATCAGGTCTTCACTAGACATGATAAATCGACCCCTGCTGGATCGATCGCTCCGGAGGTAAGTGTAGACATGCCGTTAAAGTCAACATGGCCAAACATGACCTCTTGGTCACTCCTCTTTCCCTTGCTTCATCACCATGGATAACAATATCTTCTTCTCAGTCACTCACACCTATAATCTCGGTGCCATCATTGAGCCAGCCCTAGCTTTAGAGACATACATCCAAGCAGAAATCTCATGGCTTCTTCTTACACGACCTCTCCAGGATTCAGTCCTCCTTCTGGCCATTCCATTAAAACTGTCATGTATTGATTCCTGACAACTTACTTTCCCCAAGTCCATCAAAATTCTGCTGCTATAATTATCTTCTTGGCTTGTTGCTCTGACCACGTCAATCTGCTCTTTGAATCTTTCTGCTGGTTCCCCCTCTAGCTCTGCATCCAAGTTTTGTATCTTTACCCTTATGGACATTCACAGCTCTGCCCTGCTCCACTTCAGTTAATTGATTGTGTAACTTCACCTCTTGTTTACCACTGACAATGCTCCATCAGCTTCCCCAGACTTCACCACCCACCATTCTGCCTCAAGCACCTCTAGTGCACACTCAAACCAACACTTATGCATCAAAAATACTCTCCATAAAATTCTATACTGACTCTCCTTATCCTTCTTGAGATGCATCCGTTAGTCTCATTATAATGCATACAAAACCCAGCCTCCTGACTTAGGCAGATGATGAACCGCAATTACTTAAGCCCTACAAATCAAGTCAGTCCACATCAATATTTAAATTACACACAGAACAGATTACAATAAACCTTTTAGGAATCATCTACACATTACCAAGAGACCACTCCTGAAAGCACTCTGTATGCAGGAACTGAGACTAGACAAGGAAATAAGGCAGGAGACCAGTATCACCAGTATATGCATAAGTTTCCTTGGGTGAGCCTTGGATGCAAGTCTCTACTTCTGAAAGTTTGTTGTTTGCATATCATTAAAATAGAACCTTAGCTTTAAAATTTATATTTCTGTGCAAAAAATATATTTTAAAAGGTTTATGGGTTGGTTTGTTTTTTTACCCTCTGAAGTGAGATTCCTTCAATGTTAACTCCAAATTAATGAAGATTTTCACATAAGGGTTTCCATAGGATTGTTCAATCTCTTAATTTTTCGAGAGTGTTCAGAAAAAGAAGTCCATGTGGAATCTGTGCAGAAATTCCAGCTAAGCTTTGAAACTCTATAGGGATAGATCTCCCCATCTTCCTGTCTCTTCCCTGCCTGCCTCCAGTTTACAATCTCAAACACTAATGAGACTCTTCCCTCATAGCTCTCATTTAAATTCTCTCCATGGCTCCTCCTTTGGTTCTCTGCCTACCATGCCCTCCATTGTAGCTGTCTGAATTGAGACTTCATTTAATGGAGGGTTTTATTTAGAGGATGAGGAACATAAGGGCATTAAGTATGCATAGGGGCATGTATACTTACTTCCACATCATCAGTGGAATTCCTCATCATTAATTCCTCCCTACTGAGAGATCCTTCAGCATGAAAGGAACTTTACAGATGAAAAATAAATATTCAAATAGCAATAATCTGAAAGTAAAAATTAATATCTTATTCGTGCAACATGGCCTAGTAGTTTACATATACGGAAATCTACTTCAAAAATAGCTGCTCCAATCCAGCCTCCTTATTCCTTATTTCTTTAGCAGTACTTAACTTCCTAGTCTGTTTTTGTGCCAGTAAAAAGGAATAGCAAAGAGAATATACGATGTAATAATAACCAAACCTATCAGTAATATCCTACAATTCCTTCCAGACAAACTTTTCTGCAGTGTACAGATAATGAAAAACAAAAATCCACTTGTAAGTCTACTCCTTTGCTCAAATTTCATTAGTCTGGACTGGATTGAGGACAGGATTTGATTGGAAATTCAGATCTATAAGAACACTATGGAGAGTAAAAATAAGATGAAAAAACCTATTGAGAATCATAAAGAAGGCTGTAATAATAAATTTTACTATTATATTAAAGATTTTGGTATAATACTTGCAAAAAGCATGAACACATTTTTAGGTTTTATTTAGTTTTGCAATGGCCTCATGGACTAAATTAGTTAAGGCATACACACACAGTGCTGGCCCATAACTGCCTGCTTTGAATGCAGTCTGGGTTGCTGTTTACTGTGGCTGACTAGGTGATGCTGCAGAGATATGGGGAAATTTTGGATCACCCTATGCACATCTATGGTCATTATACAGCAATTACATTGTTAAGCTAAAGTTACATTCCTTAAGCAGTGGTCACATTTATTTATATTGTTGCAACTTCATGGCAGTTGTCTTTGCCCTGTTCTGGGATCAGACTGGTTAACTGAGATAAGCTTCTAACTTCACTGGATGGGAGGACTTTCAGCACTGGACACAGGTATAAAGAACTGTCCCCAAGAATACAAGACCAGCACAGAAAATGTGGGACCATTTGCCAAATGAATCTCAATATGGGAACTTGGGTACTTTTCCCTCATTTCTTCTGAAGCATGGGATGCAGATTGCCTGCTAGGATCATTTAGGCACATCTCACCTAAACTATTGCCTGCCATTGCAGGGGCCTCGAGCATTGGTGATACCTCAGTCTCTCCTCTGCTCTGCCTGTGGGACATCACAATTTATTGTCCTGAGGACTAAAACACTTTGGTTTAACTGAACTCGTCGGGCTCAACACAGGGAATTTGGGTGAATTTAATGGCTTGCAATATGCAGGACATCAGACTAAATGTCTGATCGTACCTCATTTTCACTGGCACTCACTATGTTAGACATCCAACGTAGTGAATACCAGTGAAAATGTGGTAGGATCAGAGGATATAATAGGGAAAGAACAAGTTAAAAATTACTTAGACATGTTAGATGCCTTAAAGTCACCAGAGTCTGATAAAATACCTCCTAAAATACTCAAGGAACTGACTAAGGAGATATCTGAGCCATTAGTGATTATCTTCAAATGTCACGGAAGACGGGAAAGAAACCAGACAACAGGACTAGTGCCAATCTATAAAAATGGAAATAAGGACAATCTGAGGAATTACAGATCAGTCATCTTAACTTCAGTACTTGGAAAGATAATCAAGCAAATAATTGAGCAATCAATTTGCGAACACTTACATAATAACGTGAAAAGTAACAGTCAGCATGGATTTGTCAAGAACAAATCATGTCAAACCAACCAGACACAAACCAACCTGATAACTTTTTTTTTTGTGGACAAGATAATAAGCCTTGTGGATGGGAAGGGGAGGAGGAGGAAGGCAAAGTAGATGTGGTATATCTTGACTTTAGTAAGGCTTTTGATACTGTGTCACATGACCTCATAAAAAAGTAGACAAATACAACCTAGATGTACCTACTACAAGGTGAGTGCATAACTGGTTGGAAAACCATTCCCAGAGAGTCGTTATCAGTGATTCACAGTCAAGCCGGAAGGGCATATTAAGTGGGATCCTGCAGGAATCAGTTCCGGGTCTGGTTCTGTTCATTATCTTCATCAGTGATTTACATAATGGCACAGAAAGTACACTTATAAAGCTTGCGGACGATACCAAGATGGGAGCAGTTGCAAATGCTTTGAAGGACAGAAACTAAATTCCAAATGAGCTGGACAAACTGGAGAAATGGGCTGAAGTAAATAGGATGAAATTTAATACAGACAAATGCAAAGCAGTCCACTTCGGAAGGAAAAATCAGTTACACATATACAAAATGGGAAATGACTACCAAGAAAGGAGTACCGCAGAAAGGGATCTGGGGGTCACAGTGGATCACAGCTAAATATGAGTCAACAGGGTAACAATGTTGCAAAAAACAAACCAACCGTTATTCTGGGATGTATTAGCAATAAGCAATACTCCAAGCTGATTAGGCCTCAACTGGTGTATTGTGTCCTGTTCTGGATGCCACATTTCAGGAAAGATGTGGACAAATTGGAGAAAGTCCAAAGAAGAGCAACAAAAATTATTAAAGGTCTAGAAAACATGACCTATGAGGGAAGACTGAAAAAAATGGGTTTGTTTAGTCTGGAGAAGAGAAGACAGAGAGGGGACATAAGAGTTTTCAAGTACTTAAAACTTACAAGGAGGAGGGAGAAAAATTGTACTCCTTTACCTCTGAAGATAGGACAAGAAGCAATGGGCTTAACTTGCAGGAAGGGTAGTTACGCACTGGAATAAATTGCCTATGGAGGGTGTGGAATCTCCATCACTGGAGATTTTTAAGAGCAGGTTAGACAAACACCTGTCATGGATGGTCCACAAAATACTCAGTTCTGCCATAAGTTCAGGGGACTGGACTAGACCACTCAAGATCACTTCCAGTCCTATGCTTGCATGATCTAATGGCCCCTTCTGGCTTTAAATATTCCACTAAGTCTGATCCCAGAACAGGAATGCAGGGCAAAAACAACTGCTACAAATTGCAACAATATAAACAAATGTCAGCATGGCTTAATGAATGTACCTATGAAACTCCTTTCAGAATGCTTTATTATTTCCCATGGGAGAACACCAGATAAAACTTGGAATGTGATAAATAAGCCTTCTGAAATTCATATTACAAACATACTGGTACAGGGACTTGGACTGTGCTGAAGGAATCTGGACTACCTTGCAATAGTTTTACTTATAGGTTACAGTTTTGCTAACTGAAGTAGCAGCTAGAGGCATTTACTACATTTTGTTAAAGTCCTGAGTCTTTTGGATAGGAGACGTACTGAACCTAAACTCATTTTTCTCTAATAGGATACGGTAAACCACGTTTCATATTTTAAAGGCTTCTGTAGTAAAAGTCATCAGGTTAAATATTCCACTGAATCTTACAAAGGACAATTGGAAGGGGAAACAAGAGCACAAGATCGGACTGTCACAGTCTAGTAAAAATAACCCACTCTTTAATCCTGAGTTTAAACAGCATTGATCAATAACACAACCATTTTCCACTTAGTCTTTAAAGACCTACCACAATGCAACATTGCCGTCTACCGTTACATTTTATGCAAACTCTCAGAAAGCAACAATAGACCAATGGCAGCATTAATTTCACAGGGATGAGGGACATCCTTCTGATGGCTTGAAAATGACATGGTAATCCCTAACCTACTATACACAAATCTTCTGTCATCTAATATTGGTTCTCTGAGGTCATGGAATAATCCAAAACATTATACACCCGATTTAGTAAAATCATTATCCTATGGTTTGCTGTCTATTTTGATTCATTCTTCCTTCAATAACTCTGAAGGGTATGATTGATCAATTCTAATTTGGGATTTCATGTCTATTCCATTATACCAGGACAATCTAAGAGTATATGTGCCATCTCTTCAAGGGACATTGTGATGGGGCTCCCGCTCCACATGGCTCCATAAGGAGTTAATAGAGCCCTAGGGAGGCTGCACAGGAAGTAGCCAATTAGAAAGGGTCTGCAGGGAGCAGCCAATCAGGGCCGGGCTGGCCCATATAAGAAGGGCTGCAAAGCAGAGCAGTTTCAGTTGCTCCCTGGAGCTCAAGAAGGAAGGCCTGGCTGCCTTTCAGGAAGAACTTGGACAGAGCAGTGCTGGGCAGGATTCAGGGAGTGAGAACGAGCTCCTGGCTGACGGCTGGCATGCTGAGGCCCTGAGTCAAGGGCGAAGAAGGTATTAGGGCTGTGAGGAAGTAACCCAGGGAAGTAGACGGAGGGGTTGGAGGGGACGCAGCACATGGCTGCCATGTATGGAGTCCCTGGGCTGGGACCTGGAGTGGTGGGCAGGCCCGAGTCCTCCCCTGCCCCCACTTGCCACTGAGGAAGTGGCTGGACTAAGGGATTGCGACATTCCTCTGGAAGGGTGGGGAGCACATAGTGCGGCACAGCTGGAGGGCTCTGTCATGGAGAGGATGCCATAGTCCTGGGAGACGCCACCAGAAGAGGGTTCACTGGCTAGAAGAGCTTATCCCTGGGGCATCCAGCAGGGGGCAAAGCAGTGGTGAGTCGCACCCCATCACAGAGCTATTTATGACTAGATGTGACTTCTCATATTAAATAACACTATTTGAAAGCTAACATTTTCTTAAACCTCCTTCAAACAAAGGAATCTATTGAACTGAGGACTTGAGGAAGATTTGATGGGAATGCTTTATACCAAAAGTGTTTCCTCTCTTGAGGAATTACATTGCCATGAAAATTTTTGCTATTAATGATTTTTATGTTATATGGTAGCACAAACTTCTTTCAGAGTTTAACTGCTTAAAATTTCTAGCATAATGAGTGGGCTTCTGAAATTAGGAGCTACTGATTTATAGTCTTTCATTCTTTTTTTGCTGCACAGGCTTGCATAGAATAACTCAAAGAGCAGGTCTGCTTAGAGGCTCTGAAGACAAAGCTAATTTCAATGATAACAGATGAGATATTTCTTAAAAACAGAACACATTTAAATCAGGATTCATTATGCACCCCTTTCAGTGAAATAAAGACACACATTACTGGGACTCAGAACTGTTTGCCACATTGTGGCTTTATGTAACAATCAGCTCCGCTGGTGTTTAATTACCTAGTCATTCTTCACCAGGTGTTGGAGAAACTACACTTTCTTTTACGTTTTGAATGGAAATAAAAAATAATTGAGCACTGAGAAGTGTTGGGGAGAAGCTGCCTCTATAGATCACAGAGAAATCAAGTTTGTCACTGGTAGATGTGGTATAATACTAAACATGTCCGCATCATGAAAGCATGAACTTGATCAAATAAAAATAATGGAAAAGATAAATATAATAATGTGTAGTGACTGTTCCTCCATGTCAGTCAATGCATCGTCTTGCTGTTTATATTAAGTCCCTAGAAAAAAAATTCTAGTCTGTGTGTGTGTGTGGAAAAACCAGGTATAAAAGAATTATCCCCAGGTGATAAAACTATGCTCACAAGCCAATAATAATAATTTTGTCATAAGAGGCAGGTTTCACATTACATTCTCTCTCAAACATCAGCACTCATCAACAAAACAACAAACAACTCTGACATATTCTAAACGATACATTTTATTCTGTGATTAACTGCTGCATTCAGTTGTTACTTCAGACTTCATCTACATAGGCCCACTGATATTTATTCTCATTTATAAATCCCTGAAAGCAAGCCTGGTGCTTCACAGAAAAATATAAGACAGCATCCCTACTAACAATCTAAACTAAGGCCTTGTCTACACTACTGTGGTAAGTCAACCTAAGTTATACTATGTGAATAACGTTAACTGGAGTTGATGTAGCTTAGCTCTATAGTGCACTGCGTCGAGGGGAGACGCTCTCCCATCGACTTACCTTACTCTTCTCATTCTGGCGGAATACTGGAGTTGACTGGAGAGCACTCTGTCATCAATTAGCGGACTGCAGAAGCGCCAGTCTACCAGTAGTGTAGACATGGCCTCAGAGAAGACATAAGAGATGGTGGCAAACCACTGGAGTGGGGAAATGTGGTAAAGGGGGTAAAAGTAACACACTTATCCAAAATACACACACAAAAAAAAGGGTGAGATTCAGAAAAATTGCAATCTAGTCTCTTTTAGTTTCCCATATGCTGCCTGGATAACTAATATTATACACAAAATTCAAATGATTACCCTTAGCTCATGTAACACAAGGGGGATAGGAGTTGCTCATGAGCCATAACAAGTGCTATGCAGTACAAAAGCCCTGCACAACTTTCTCTGACTTATAGGGCAGGTTGGTCAGAATTTATCATCATAATTCTGAGTAAGGGAGAGAATTAGACTATGTATGCTGATGATCTCTTACTAGAAGGCCATAAATGTTATCTTAACTAGGTCTTTCCCTTTAATTTATTGAAAATGATATTCACACCAAGTACAAAAGGTATGGAATTAACAAAAAGCATGCTAAACATCATCACTCTTAGATTACTTTGCATACCTTTCTTGTTCCCCATCCACCCTGCAAACAATACCAATTATAGTGCTTCCTGACATGACAAATCCTATTCAGTTTAATGTGACTGCTTATAATATTAAGCACAATATCTGAGAGTAAGTGTGTACAGAAGAAGGCTATTAGAACATAAGCTCGTTGAAGCAGAGGCATTGTCTTCAGATACGTTTGTGAAGCACCTAGAAAAGTGATGACATTACAGACATAAAAAAAGAAAAGGTAATAATAATCTATTTCTGACTTTGAATTTGTTTCCTGTAAGTGCCATTAATTTGTCTGGTACGCACATTAGATTTATTATATGAAATCTGAGACTAGGGGTATTCTTCATGGAAAACATCAGTTCCTTAATGACATTTGTCGTCATTGGAATATCTATGGTTACAGCCCATACAACTATTGGTTTTCACCCCAGTATTCATACTTTTTGCATGCTGTATATACAACTCATCTGAGCTGTCTCACAGTCTTTGCAGTCTTGTAGTTTAGAATCACATATGGCAGGTGCTTATAATAACTCCTTAACATCTATAGATCAATCTGTCAAAGTTTGTAAAGAGCCAGGTAGTTATAAAGAATGATACAAAAGAATAAATATTAATATTTCTATAAATACAGTAAATTGAAATTCTCCACCTATACCTATTGAATTACTTTTGTGGTGCCTCACAACTAAAGAGGCTCTCATTCCTCACCCCTTTCTTCTTCACCTGCACAGGGTAGTTTCAAAGGTGGAAAGTTATTTTCTTCTTCTTAACATAGGAATTTTGCAACCACAATTAACAATGTTCACCTACGGAGATCTTGAAAGACTCCAGAAAATATGTATTTATTTCAGGGACTAAAAGGAACCTGATATTTATTACATCATAATTATAGACAAAGGCACACTTAATATGGATGGCATTGACACAACTGTATTGCATTCTTACGTCTATACTGGAAAAATTAACATAGGGTTAATATTTTTAAGAAAAAGATTTAAACCTGCAGTTAACCACTCATCAAAAGCTGTCCTTGCTGACGAAGAGCTGCAGTAAGCCCTTCCACCCCCATGAACATGACAGAGTCTGAGTATGTCCAGGAATGAGCCAAGGCACTGCTTAATTGAGTAAAGGCTACAAAGTAGGAGGCATAATGATGTTCATTAATAAGTCTTCCACTGACAGTAATTTTACAGAACTGGACTTCATAATTCTGAGTGCTCTGAAATGAGACTTTTATTGTTTGCACTTCTAGGTCAATGATTGTTTCAGCTGAGGAAAGGGCCTGAGTTATGTTGCTAACAAAATCTAAAGGGCCCTGCAGAAGACACAGCCTTCTCCTCAGCCACCGGAAAGTTTGAATGATTATGAAATTAGGTTTTGAGAGGAAAAACCCGGGTAAAATGTTACACGGTATGACCCTAAAAGGCTAGCTGGTTCCAGAGTGCCCGCTGTCTTGGGGCCAGTTTTGTTAAACATTGAGGTCTTTGTTGTCACATAAAAGTAACCTGAAAGATTAAGACTGCACTGCAGCAGTGCCCTGTCTCTGAATTTCTCAGGTAGCGTGTATTCAGTGCCCCAGTTTTCGCACGTCCGCTGTGAATCTTGTGTATTCACTGCATTTGGGGAGTTTGTATTTTTGTCTTCAAGAGAATCATCTAATAGTCAATATCTCCTTTATATTTTGCAGCATGTTTGAGTCAAGCCAGGGCTCCTCCTTCCTGACTCTCCTGTACTTTAGCCTCACTCTCTTATCAATGACACTTTTGGCATAGAACAGTAAATGGGGCAGCAAGCTTGTTTTCCTTCAATGAAATATGTGCCTATTCTTTAATGGACAGAGCAAGTAGAATGAAATTAAAAAAAGATAATGTAACAAGATCTATTAGAATACAATTCTTTTTTGCTCATCCCCTGGTTTCAAAGCTAAATCAGCTTACACTATTTTAAGGCCATTACAATATGACAGCTAAAGAAGGGCAGAAGAATCATATTTGATAGCACTAATAAAACTACACAAAAGAAGTGGATGAATGCAGACTTACTTTAGATTGGTATGTGTGGGCTATAAAAAAATTCTTACGGTGCTTTAAAAACATTATCTGGTTAAGATCCCTAAATGAACATTTAATATGAAAATTCATATTGGTTTCACCCTAGTAACAGCAAAAATGATGTGTCTGAGTTAGAGTGCGTCATGTGCATGCTAACGACTGGGAAAGAGACCTCTACAGTCTCTCAGCAGGTAGTAAATCATGTCCCCAGTGGGATTTTGAAAAACACACACAGAGGAAGGGAGGAAGAGCCATGACGACTTCTGCTTCTTCCATCTCTTAGTACTGTTCTATTTTCATTAGACTGTAAACAGGCCAGTGTCTGATGCTTCTCTCTTAGATGAAGAAAAGAGATCCAGTATTTTTCTCAACTTTACAGTGGTGCTAGCTTTAGTACTTATTTTAAAATAGCTATATAAACTCCAATTATACAGACGCTTTTATGCCAAAAGATGTGTTTTATTAATAGGGTTCATTCTCTAATTCCAATAGAGAATTAACCTTATTATCCTGGAATGCAGCCACTCTCTGGAGTAGAAACATAGCAACCATCCTCTACTAGCAATATTACAAGGGCCGGATTTTTTTTTTTTTTTGGTGGAGGGATCTAATAGGGGATAGGACATAGAGTAACTTCCCCACAGAAAATCTGGAACACAAGATTAAATAGTTTACATGTGAAAGTACAACTAGTACTTGGGAGCTAACCAAGGATTCTTGCAGAAGAAAACGTCAATAACCAGAGGAGATCAGACCCGCTAAAAAGAGAGGATTTCCAAAACATAACATCCGCTAACGCCATGCCAAAAAGACTGGAGTGCCATCTACTGAACCATTACCACTATGGCCTGTAGAAAGTAGGTTTTCCTTGGGCTTTCCAATAAGTAAGTACACATGTGTGTAGTTATGTAAAACAGAGCCGGGCTGTCTCTCAATCCCCATGAGTTATATGTTATAATACAATTGATAAAGAAAGAATACTATATATCCCTTATGATTCCCCCCTTCCAAACTCATTACACATACACTGGAAATACGCATTGTTGTTGTAGCTACGTTGGTTCCAGGATATTAGAGATACAAGGTGGGTGAGTTAATAATTTTTATTAGACCAACTTCTGTTGGTCCAACTGCTTCTGTTTCATCAACAGAAATTGGTGCAATAAAAGATATTACCTCACCCACCTTTTCTCACTAATACACTGGAGATAAGTTTTAAGTGCATGTGTGCATTTCAGGAAGTTAATAGCCCGCATCAGTGGAGAAATAACATTTAATGTATTGATCTACTCGATGGTTCATCCAGGTAGCAGCAAGTAAGTGCTATTGACGTCAGCTGCTGAAAGTCTGAATAAGACTG
Organism: Gopherus flavomarginatus; assembly: GCF_025201925.1. NCBI lineage: Eukaryota > Metazoa > Chordata > Testudines > Testudinidae > Gopherus > Gopherus flavomarginatus. Next base: position 106,725,900 of record NC_066620.1, read on the forward strand.
GAATTGTCAATATTGGTTCTGAGAAGCGGCTTACCAGAAACATTCCCATATGAACATAATGTATTGTTCACAGTAAATTAATGTTAGTTTAACACCAAAAAAACCTAAGTAATAAAACAAATCCATAATAATTAAGTTTCCAACTTCTTATATGCATTATGCATTCATGCTTTTGTCATAAACTATGGGTATGACTACACTTTGAGCTAGGGTTACAATTTCCAGCTCGAAGAGAAATACCTGCACTAGTGCTAGCCCACTAAAAACAGAGTATAACCACAGCAGCACAAGTGGTGGGAGGAGCTTGCAACCCCCTCACACACGTACCCATCCAAAGTGCTAGGTATGTTCTTGGGGCGGATAGCCCCTCCTGCTGTTCACTCTGCTGTGGCTGTTCTCTATTTTTAGCTTGCTATCTCAATCAGAACTAGCACATATGTTTCCTCGAGCTGGAAATTCCACCTGCAGCTCAAAGTGAAGATATACCTTATATATCAGGACACTGGGAAGAAGGCAAGTTCTTTAGTCATTTTTATTATATTTTAAAATTATTTAGTAATTTACATACTTTTACTGCTAGATTAATTGATTGGACCAGATTATGAGCTAAACCCAACTCAGTAGCTTGAGCAGGATATGTGAGCACTTGTAATGGGGTTTCTTTCTCACTGATGAGTCACTGGATGATGCAGGGACCACTATAAAAAAAAAATCAAAAGAATGGATACCAGTGTCTCTATCCTAGACAGAACTGTGGACAGCCGAGGAACTCAACTGTCAAACGCACTTAGACAAGAACATAAGAACAACATACTGGGTCAGATCAATAGTCCATCTAGTCCAATATCCCATCTTCCAACAGTGGCCAGTGACAGGCGCTTCAGAGGGAATGAACAGAACAGGCAATCATTGAGCAATCCATCCCCTGTCGTGCAGTCCCAGCTTCTGGCAATCAGAGGCTAGAGACACCCAGAGCAGGGGGTTGCAACCCTGACCATCTTGGCTAATAGCCATTCATGGACCTATCCTCCAGGAACTTATCTAATTATTTTTTGAACCCCATTATAGTTTTGGTCTTCACAACATCCCCTGGCAACAAGTTCCACAGGTTGATTATGCATTGTGTGAAGAAATACTTCCTTTTTGTTTGTTTTAAATCTCCTGCCTATTGATTTCATTGGGTGGCCCCAGGTTCTTGTGTTATGTGAAGGAGTAAATAACACTTCCTTATTCACTTTCTACACACCATTCACAATTGTATAGACTTCAATCATATTCTCTTTTTGTTGTCTCTTTTCCAAACTGAACAGTCTCAGTCTTTTAATCTCTCCTCATACGGAAGCTGTTCTATATCCTTAATGATTTTTGATGCCTTTTTCTCTACCTTTTCCAATTCTAATATATCTTTTTTAAGATGAAGTGACCAGAACTGCATGCAGTATTCAAGGTGTAGGCATACAGTCCTTCTACCAGTAGTAGGGGAAGAAGGGGAATTATAATAAAGAGATCTAAAATGAAAACTCAGATCACCTAATAATCTGACCCAAGCTTCAGATAATAGAATCCGGTTGAGAAAAATCCTTAAAAGTGCCTACATGACTTAAGAGCCTAAGCCCCACTGAAGGCACTTTGGAAAATTTTGCCCATTGAGTAATGGCATGTCCTACAAATCCCAGCCAGCATCACATTACTCCATCTTTCAGACAGGAGTGTCCATCTGCTCCTTTCCTATGTTCCCCAAAGGGCTCCAACAGGAAATTATAATAGACCCTAAAAAAGTTTGTCTAAAAAGGGTGAAATATTCCACAGCTTGCTCTTATTTTTTTTTAAATTACGTTCTAGAAGCATAAGAGACTTGTCACTGCCCTCGTATGACCCAACTCTATGTGAAAGGTTTTAAAACAGTTTTGATTAAATGTAACTTAATAGAAAAAATTGATCAGCCAAATGGAGCACATTTGAGATATATGGCAAAAAGAAATAATGAAGAACAATCCATGGTTCTTAAACATTTCCTCAGAAGAATGAAAAACTTCTATCATTTCTGATATTATAAAATATCTAGTTTGTGCTGAGCACTGCCAGACTATATAAACCAAAGACATCTTCCAAAATAGCAGAAAGCAAATGTGATTTGATAATACCTATGTAATTGCCATGAGAATTAATTATACTGACAATTACTGCAATCTCTAGATATGTGGTATTTGAATAACTCCAAGTATGGCACTGCAGATCAAACAGATCATTGTTTTAATTAAGTATCCTTCTTCAAACTAGAAGATTCACTTTCTGCAAAGGACGCTTCAAATATAGCACTGTAATAATTTGATCTGTATTTACATAGGACTAGCTGTCCAGATATAAGACTGAGGGCTAGTCTACACTAGAAAATTGAATCAACCCAGCTACTTTGCTCAAAAGACATGAAAAATCCAACCCCACCCCCCCCCCCCCAAGCAATGTAGTCTAAGTCCCCATTGAGACAGCGCTAGATCAATGGAATAATTTTTCTGTAGACCTAACTACTATCCTTCTGGGAGATGGATTACCTATGGGGATGGATGGAGAACTCCTCCCGTCAGCATAGGTAGCGTATATGCTAAAGCGCTACAGTGGCACACCTTCAGTGCCGCAGCTGTGCTGCTGTACTGTTCCGAGTGAAGACAAGTCCTGATATAATGAAGTCATAGAGTTTCAGGCCAGAACAGAACACAAACCATTTAGTTTGACCTCCTGTATATCACAGGCCAATACCACCTGTCAGCACTCACATGTTAAATCCAACAACTGAAATTAGACCAAGTTTAACAGCCCACAGGAGACTAGACCATGATGTGCCAGAGGCAGAGAACAGGTAGGACTAAAGAGTACCAATGCCCGACGCCTCCACCATGGCAGGGAAATGATTGTGAGATATATCCATATAATCCTAGCACTTGACCCACACCCACACACTGCAGAGGAAGGTGAAAAACCCTTTAGGTCACTGCTAGTCTAACCTGGGAAATAGTTCCTGACATCACATATGGTGATCAATTAGATCCTAAGCATGAGAGTGAGAGAATGCCACTTCAGAGCCCTCACCTACCCCACCCAGTGTCCCATTTCCAGCCATGGTCACCCCTGATGCTCCAGAGAAAGGGAATTAAAAATAAAACACTCCCAGAATATATCTGGGGGGAAAGCCCCTTCCTGACCCCTGCTCGTGGCCAGCTGCAATCATGAAGCCTGAGCTTTCAGGAACATAAGACTTAAACTGGAAGTGAGCCCTCAAACTGATGAGCTCTGCCTCTTACCATCACAAGCAACCCCATCATACACATGCACTCAGATTTGCCCAGCTCTCTCTTATAACTTAAGTTGTTTGCCCCCACAACTTCTATTGGAAGGTTGTTCCAGAACCTCAGTCCTCTGATGGTTAGGAATTTGCTTCTGAATTACAACCTGAATTTGTTCATGTTCCATTTATACCATCCATTCTTAGACCAACTCTTGTCCTTTAGCTTAAACAGTTCTTCACCCTCTCTGGGATTTACTTCCCTGATGTATTTACAGAGAGCAATCATGTCTTTTCTCAGCTTTCTCTCTGCTAGACTAAACAAGCCACGCTCTTCCAGTCTCCTTTCATAAGGTAGGCCCTCCATACTCCTAATCATCCTAGTAATTCTTTGTATCTGTTCCAGCTTAAATTCAAATGATCAAGAAAACAGCAATATAGGACTTAAAATTCTGACCTCTGTGAAAAAGGCAACATTGACAGGCCTGCTCCCAACCACAAGCCCTGAGTCCTGAGGTCCCCTAGGTGAGCACCCCATCCGAGGTCTGACGCGTCCATCACAATTGTCAGGTCTGGCTGTTGTGCAGCAAAGGGGATGCCTTCGCAAACCACAGTCTGGGACCGCCACCACTGCAAGGAGTCTAGCACGTCCCCTGGGGCTGTCACTACCAAGTCCAGGGGGGACCTGCCTGGGCAATATACAATATACGGCCAAGCCAAGCCTTCAGCGTTCTGAGTTTCAGTCTGGCATGCTTGACCACATGCGTGCATGCTGCCATGTGGCCCAGCAGCCTCAGGCAGCATCTGGCCATTATAGTGGGAAACTGGCACAGGGAGTTTATTGCTTGCTGGATGGCCAGGAATCGTGATACTGGAAGGCTCGCCTTCGCCTGTACCGCATCTAGGACCACCCCTATGAATTCTCTGCATTGGAATGAGGGTGGATTTGGGGAGACTGACCAGGAGCCCCAGTGTGCGGAATAGTCTCAGGGCCACCTGTACATGGGACCGAACCTCCTCTTCGGACCGGCCTGCCAGGAGCCAGTCATCAAGGTACAGGTAAACTCGAATCCTCTGCCTCCGTAAGAAGGCCGCCACTATTGCCATGCATTTTGTGAACACCCGTGGGGCCTCAGCTAGGCCAAATGGGAGAACCGTTAACTAGTAATGTTCCTGGTTCATGTTGAAATGCAGGAATCAGCGATGCGCCGGGTGGATGGCGATATGAAAGTACACGTCCTTCATGTCGAGGGCAGTGTCCCAGTCCCCTGGATCCAGGGAAGGGATGCTGGTGCCCAGAGAGACCATGCGAAATTGGGCCTTGCCCAAGAACTTGTTGAGCCCGCGCAGGTCTAGAATGGGTCGAAGGCTTCCTTTGGCCTTGGGAATGAGAAGTATCAGGAGTAGAACCTTCTCCTCCTTAGACCTTTTGGTGCCATCTCTACCGCCCCCACCTCCAGGAGCATGTGAACCTTCTTTTTCAGGAGGTGCTCGTCAGAGGGGTCCCTGAAGAGGGACGGGGAAGGGGGGGGGTAGACAGGGAGCAGAACTGCAGCATGTATCCGCTTTGCACCATGTGTAACACCCAACGGTCCGACATAACGCTGGACTACGCATGGGAGAAACGGGACGGACGGTTCAGGAAACAAGGGGACAGATCTGGTGATTGGTCTGGTACGCTGTCTTCAAGCGCACCTTCAAAAGCCTAACAGATCCAATAGGCCGGGCCAGGCTGTGACTTATGTTGGCCTTGGCTCTGGCCCAGCCTATTGGATCTATTATTATTACATCACCTGTTATCCCTCCTTCGCCTGCAGTAAGGCTCATGCCTAGGACAAGGCTGGCAGTGACGCTGAGGCGGCGGCTGCGGCTTGAAGGGCTTCCTCTGAGTTGCCGGGACGTGCATACCCAGCAACTTGAGTGCAGGCCTTGAGTTCTTGAGGTTATGTAGCTTTGTGTCTGTCTGGTCCAAAAAGAGCCCAGACCCTTCAAAGGGAAGGTCCTGGAGCAATTTCTGGACCTCAGGTGGCTGACTTGACTCCTGAATCCATGCCGAGTGTCACATGACCACACCAGGCTTAAACACCTTGCAAATCTTACACCTCTTTGTTTGGCGGGCTTCCCCCAAGCAACGTAGACAGGTGTTGTGGGGGTCGCTAACCAGCACAGGCTTGCGGCACGTGGCACGTCTTAAACCCATGGGCCTGTGGCATGCCCTGTGGCCTGGGGCGCGTGCTGGAAGCCTCCAAGCACCTAATCTATTAAGCGTCCACAACAAGGGAATGCTAACAAACTGATAGCAACTAAGTACTCTAAAGCTAAGGGATTGCTTCCCGTATGAGAGCAAGAGGTTGTTTCAACGCCACCACGGACAGTAAAAAGGAACTGAAAGAGGTCAGGCCAGCGGGGGTATATATGCATGGCACAGTAGTGCCACTCAGGTGGGGGCCCCACCGGCCCGCCGGGTGCCACTAAGAGAAAAGTTTCTGACGCTGATGCATGAGGTGTGCGCACATCTAATGTGGAATGGACATGAACAAGCACTCGAAGAACTATTTTTTACCTGTCAAGTGGCAATTCAATTGCATTTGCCTCAGCAGCCATTCAATGTTTATTTTTCTACACTCTTGATTTTTCTCTCTCTGATCACTAATACAATCATCTCTCCCATAATTCCTAGCTCCCCAAGATCAGAATGTCTTTCTTTCTCCCCCTTCTTTACCCAATCTCTCAGCAGCCTCTTGTTTTTTCAGAGACAAAGTGGGTGAAAATCTCTTTTATGGGACCAACTTCTGTTGGTGAGAGGGACATGCTTTCGAGTTTATACAGAGCTCTTCTTCACGTCTAAGAAACAGTGTGTCACAGCTAAATACATGGTGGAACAGATTGTTTAGCATAAGCAGTTAGTACATATTCCAAAGTACCATTCAAGGTGAAGTGACCAATTAACACCCCTGATATAATGAGGGGGAGGCAGCTGGGAGAGGGAGTTGTTATTGGGTTGTAGATTATTGCAATAAATCATAAATCTGCTGTCTCTATTCAGTTTGATTTCTAGTGTCTAGCAAAGTTTTTCCAAACATTCTTATAGCTGACAAAAATCTAAGGAATTTAATAAATACACTTGGACCACATATAGTGGTGATGTCAATGTGATTCATTATATTTATTTTACACCTCTGACAGCCTCACCTATTAATCTCTCTCTGCCAGAACTACTGCTAATGTTTCAAACATCTGATGGGTTTTAAAACAAAAAAAGAATAAAAAATTGCCATAAATGTGTTTCCTTCTTTCACTACAATGTAGAATTTCCTCCCAAAATTATACAAGGATTATAAATTTGGGCAACTCAAGTTTAAATTCCAATATTTCATGCACCATCAGATCTGGAAAGACCATTAGGGAGATGGAAATCTCCTCTTTCAAATAGGATACAGCATGTGATTCAGATATCATCATCTTAGCTGGTCCTCCACCTTAGTTGCACCATAGGTTGTGAGATCTTGGGAGATAAAGGATTTGGTATATAGCCCAGTGCCCAGCGGGCCCAATCACAAAAAAATAAGTTGGGAAAATCTGGGAGTGAAAATTCACATATTCTACATCAGTGCTGCAGGAGAGATCAATAGGATAGATAATAAAATCTGGGGAGTAAAGGGGTGGGTCTTGTCCCCCTCTTTCCTTATTGGTAACTGCACCTGTGACAATGCTAGTAGTAGAACCAGAGTTCACCATCCCTGCATTTTTCTGTCCCTTCCTGGAATATGTCTGAGTGTATAATATATAACAACTGCCTGTGTGAAATCCTCTGCCTTGCTTTATTACTTCCAGTTCTCTCCAGAACCCAAACTTGCCTTGGTACCATGCACATAAAATTTTCAATGTCTGAAAAAATTTCACAAAAAACAAAACAGGAAGGGTCTGAAAACCACACAAAATGGATAAGCAAAACCAAAATGTGTGAAGTTACACCTGTAATTTATTGCCAGTTTCACTCAGCCATAGCAACAGGAATAAAACACTAGTGGACACAGAATGTATTTATTTTATAAATATTGGTTAAACCAGGGCGAAGACACTAAATTAAATTTTAAATTGACTGTGGTAAATCATCAGATTTCATACACACAAGTAAGTTTGTCACTGATTATTTTACTTTACCTGGGATTTTCTAAGGAAAAAAAATCAAAATTAATTAGCCCCGGGAGAGGCATTTAAAAAACATTTTAATGCTAAGTGAAATCATCTTCCCATTTTGCCTCATGTCCTTGTTTCCCATAACAGCTGTTCACACAAACCAGGCACCTAGATTAAAAACATGCAAGCATATAATGTAGTTCACAGTAAACTTGAAGGAAAAAACCCACTTGCACCATCCTGCTGTAATTAGCATTAACTGCTGTTTGGAGTATAACACAATGATTTTCTATTGACATATAACCGGAAATCATGTAACATGAACTGATATTAAATTGGCTCAGTTGTACTGAAATAGTATGAAATGGGTTGGTGCTTGGAAAACACATTTCCATTAAGTAAGCTGATCCTAAGTGGGCTTGACTGTACAGGTAAATTTGCACAAGAGGTTGCTCCATCAGACAGTCTTGCAATGCATTTACTATGTAAGTTTATATACTTCATTTCCTTTCCCTGCTTTGTTTGTAAAGTGTGCAAACGTTATTTATTTTTGTTATTACTCAGGCAGCAAACCAGCATCTTTTCCACAGTTCACCCATAATGTAATTTAAATGAGGCTGCTCTTTTTAAGGTAATATATTATAAGAATTTGAAGCATAGCATATATCTCACACGCATACCCCTTAGCTCTGCCCATTACACAACACTGCCTTGAATTACATGGTTGTATTTTACTTTTTCCACAGGGCCCCTCACCAACACTGGTCAATGAACAAGGCCACTGTTCAGTATTTCTTCCTATCATCGTTCTTCAGAGTGTGGTTCATGCCTCAAACAGTGAGTGCCATTTAATTTTTGCCCTGAATAAGGAACTTTTTTCTTCCCTATAGACTTTTCCACAAGGCTCACCAATTTAGTATCTGAGTGCCTCAAACATTAATCAATTTACCCTCAAAACACTCCTGTGAAGTTGAGAAATAATGCTATTCCCCATGTTACAAATGAGGAATCAAGACCATGAGTGATCAGATGATTTTTTCCCCCCAAGGTCACAGTCTGTGACAGAGCCTAGAGCAGTGGTCGCCAACCAGTCATGATCTCCAGAGGTGCAGCTTGGCTGCCACTAAGGCAGATGCCTACCCCAGCTGCAAGCCACTCCCAGAAGTGGCCAGTGTGGCCCCATGACCCTGGGGGGTGGGGGTCTCCCTCCACGTGCTGTTCCTGTCTGCAAGCACCGCCCCTGCAGCTCCCTTTGGCCAGGAACGGGGAGCTGTGGCCAATGGGAGCTGCAGGGATGGTGCCTGCAGAGAGGGGCAGCATGCGGAACCACGTACAGGGGCCGGGGCAGACAGGAAGCCTGCCTTAGGCTTGTTTCTCTGCCAACAGGGAGCCACCCAAGGTAAGTGTTGCCCAGCGGGAGGCCACATACCAAACACCAGCCCCCTCCAGGACCCACCACCCATACCCCCTCCTGCACGTCAAGCCCCAGCCCAGAGCAGCTCTCCCAACAGCGTATGTGCGGACAAACCCTCAGGCTTCAGCCTCAGTTTAGTTGGTCCAGGTTACAAAGGCACACCTAGCAAACTCAAGTGTTCTAACTTCTATAGTATTGGCAAGTTGCTGTGCAGTGTTACTGCCCACTAAATTTCTCAGTACAATCCTAAAATCATTAGTGGTTTTCAGCTATGCATTTTTACCGAAGCATGATAGATTTTGTAGTTTAAACATTAAAATAGTAGTAGTTGAGTCAACTATGATGAATTTACTAGTTCTTTTTACCAAAGTCCCTGACATTGCCTGTTCTAATTTCTAAAGCCTAACAGCCCTCTAGATCCAATATTAAAATAATTTAATATTATAGTCCCAAGTTCCCGTCAGGACTATGAAACACCAAACCTAGAAAAATCTAATAAAATAGATACAGAATTAAATTATAGCTTTTCAGTAATAACGATTTCTATTCCTGATTTAAAGCACACTCTTTATTTACTGAATCAGAAAAATATGTAGCTCAAACTCCACTTCTTAGTTGGTTTTTAAGAGCACAGAGCATGCAGGATCAAGCCCCAGAACATGTATTATTTGATCCCTAAAACTATCACTTTGGCAGATCAGTTTTCCTCATCTTCCCTCTCCTTCAGAACATGAGAATATTACCATTATTACACCTGTCTAGTGATATTATTGTTTAATAACTGGAATCTGGATCTTCCATGCTTTTGGGGGCTCAGCTGTAATCTTCCAGTATAGCTTCAAAAACAGCTCATTGCTCAAAAAATAAGGGATACCAAGAAAAAGGAGGAAACATACTAATTAAAAAACTGCCTGATTAATATGCAGGTGAACGAGTATGAAGTGTACGAATTGAGCCTTGCAAATCTGTGGATATTGGCTTTATATCTGCAAATATTGACAGACCATGTTTGCAGATCGCAGATGGATGCAGATTGAAATTTTATATCTAAAGCACTGCAAATCTGAGGACCATGTTTGTTGATCATGGATTGGATGCGGATCAGGGCTCTATGTATAAAAAATGAACTAGACATTTTGATGGAAAAGAACAAAAATGAGAAAAGATAACTGATGTAACTGAAAAATCATTTATTCTAATAACTTCCTTTAAACCATGTCATTTGGTATTCTTGCTCTCTACTGCTAATTTGACATTCCCACTGATCCACTCTATTGACTTAAAGAGAATTTGTTAACTATGAGGATTTAATTCAATGTCCAAAGCGCTTGGTTGTCTAGGAAATCCAATTTACAGCTAAATGTGTAACAGATCAGTACGTGAGTATAGTTACTTTTTCACTACTATTTATGAAGTAGTAACATAGCACTTTCATAAATCAAGATATCTAACTTTGTTCTTTTGGAAACCTCCTTCAATCATGTAAAATGATGAGTCAGCTCTATATTCCTCTATTTTTTAAGAATATATGAGAACTACTTCTTCATATTAGTATCTATAGGTTTCTAAGAGGTCATAATTTTAGCAATGTATAATCCTATTCCAGGTTAATTAATTTTATAAAACAATCTTGTTAATTGAATCCCTACTGAATGGTTTATTTTCCTTTTTAAATCATATACATTTATTTAGAAAAGTAAACTTGCTAACCACAATGCTACGAACCTTATGGAATCAATTTAGTGATACAATCTTACATTGCACAAGTTTAGAACAAACAATTCTTTCCTTACTTCCACCAAAAATATTGAAAGAATTAAACTCAGGCATTCAGGTAGTAATGTATGCCTCTACATTCATTGAAACTGCTCTCGTCAAAGTCTCTACTGCCTCTTCCAAGCCAAAAGTTCAGAACCACTATTCCACCCTCATCCCTCCTGACCTGTCAGCTGTCTTTGGCACATTCAACCATGCTTTCCTTGAAATCTTGTCCTCCCTTGGCTTCCACGATTCTGTTTTCTCCTGGGTCTCCTTCTACCCCTCTAATATCTAATCCTTTGGAGAGTCTGCCTCATCCCACCTCCAGTTTTTTTAGGAATTCCTCAGAGCTCTGTCCTTGTTCCTCTTCTCTTTTTCCTCGACACCTTTTCTTGGGGTAATGTCATCTGCAAACACAAATTCCATTACTATCTGCATGCGGGTGACTCACAGATCTACCTCTCTACTCCAGACTTGTCTCTTTCTGTCCAAACTAAAAGCTTGGTCTGTCTCTTTGCCAGCTCCTTGTGGTTATCTGGCCGTCAGCTCATGCTCAAATTGGTAAAACTGAGTTCTTAATCTTCCAAGCTTTCCACACTCTCCTCTTCATGCTCTATGGGACCTTTCCCTCTCGTGAACAGATAGAGCATTAACTTACATGGATGGAACAGAGGAAGAGAAACTCCAGACAGACTGTAGACAGAGTGTTCAACGATCTTAGAGACGAAAGAGAGAAAGGCTGGTATTTGGAAAGGTAAAGGTCAGGTTTTTTTAAAAAAATAGGAGAGAACAAAGTATTTTGCATTGTTGAGGAAAGATATGTAAGAGAGTGAGATGTTAAGGAGAAGAGTAAGGAAGGGAATGAGAATGGCCACAAGGGAGATCAAGGGATGAGATGGATCACTGGAGCAAGTGCAGGGAGTTTTAAGACAAGAGCAGATGAGAAACTTCTGCATCTATGATAGGGCAGAAAGAGGAGAGGAGAGAGAAAGGCAAGCTGAGGGAAGAGGTCATGACGTTTTTGTTTTTTTTTGGGAAAATATCTACAGAGTGGGATGTGGAGGCAGGAGGAAGAGAGGTTTTGAGCAGTGAGTAAAATAGCAAAAAGGAAGCTGAAATTGCAGGCATGGGATTTAATTAAGTTGGAAGCAGAATCTAGGGAGATGGCAGAACTGAAGAAATAGAACAAATTTGCAGTGGAGGAAAGTCAGACTGTTCATGGGATTTCTGCTACAGACACTCCGCAGTTAGAAAGTAGGAGTGCATGAAGCAGATATTTGGAGTGAGCCAAGGCAAGGGTTTGGCATAACCTCATTTTCTAGAGAAGATAAGGTGTGTGCATTGTGGTGTTCAGCACAGGAGATAAGGAGCTGAGAGGGAGGTAATGCTCAAACTGTGTTCACAGGGTTCTGGGACAGATGTGAAATTTTTTAATATGCTATTTCTGCACTGTAAACTGGTCTTCATTCACATATATTTTCCTCCAGGGTAACAATGGCCTAAAACAGCAAAAAGGGCATTCTAACAAAGAAGACTCTCTAAAACAGGTTTTATTCAGTGGGTTCAAATAGACCAGCTTAATAATGGAGCCCTTGATACAAATGGATACTGGATCCTGAGAAAAGAAATTTACACAAATGTCTACAGCAAGAGGTTAATATTTAAACGACAATTTTCCTGAAGTCTTTCTTTTTATTGTATTGAAAGGATTTTTCTGCTGAGATGCCCATGAATAAGGGATGATTATAGCTATTGGTCTCAGCATTGTAAAACAAGTTATTGTACTTCGCACTGTTAACAGCATGCTTGTTTCTTTTACTGTCCCAGTGGTGTATTATTTTAAGTACTAAATCCATGCAATTTTCCACACTTATCATAAGAAACTGCATTTGATGACATTTGGGAACAGTCGAAGGCAAATTTTCCTTTTAAACTTAAAAATACACTTCATTGAAATCCTAATTTAAAATTTTATTCTTTGTGACACATTTTTACACCATCCTTTTGGAGAAATTGTTAATGAAAGAGGAAAATAATGAACATTAAGAGGAAAAATGTAAACGTAAATCATTACAAGTAACGTACAAATCAATTCAAGCAGTTCCCAATGAAAAGTGGTTCTAAGCTTTTTATATCAGACGGGTCCACTCCACTCTCACAATAGTAGAGTAGAATAGGCGTTACCAGACACTCCCTTTCCTTCTCTCTGACCAAAATATCCACACAAAGTCCCTTTCTCCCATTTCTAACAACAACACAAAAAAAGTTTAGGCTTCACCTCAGTTAAAACTAAAAAAACCTGCACCTTTCTTCTGAATATTTTGTTACTTTCTCACCAGCCAACACTCAGAAACACTTTAATGCTACAAGAGTCTCTTAAGCAGCTCTCAGAATGCTTGGGAATACTGACTGACTAGTGAAGAGGCCATTTTTCCTCCTGATTGAATGTACAATTTTTTTTAAGGAGCAACCTTGCTTTTAAAAGCTACTTAGCATGTGCTGTAGTGGGGAAAAGGACTTTACTCTACAGCAACCACAGGCTAAGGGATCAGATTGTAGTTTGTTCTTCAAATCAAAGACGTTGTTGCCCTTCTCCATCAGTCTGCTGGCCTTCCTGGTTTTCTGTTCCCCCACACTTACCCCATAAGCCTCCCTCATGGACATCATTTCAGCATCCTCATTATATTTAGGAACTGACAGGGAATGTTCTCTATGAGCAGCTTCTACATCATTGTCTTTTTTTAACTGTTGCACCCTTCAGCCTGTGTAAGCCTGGCTCTAACACTTCCTGGGGAACAGCTCACCACAGTACAACTGCCTGACTGAAGAACAGCCAGTGCTGTGCTTCCCCTTAGCCCCTGTGTTTTGCTATGGCTCCCTCCTTATCTTGATAATGCTGCATCTTGGGTCTTTTTGTGAAAAAAGACACTAAAACAGAGTCTGAGTCTACCCCTCTTAATACTATAGGGTACATTTGGTGACAACTGACACAAAGCAAACACAAAGTAATAAAGCATTTGTAGAGAATAATTGAAGGCATCCAGAAAGGTAGCAATTCATGCCTAAAAGAACACTCAATCTCTGTCTAGGAATGATACATTATAATTGTAGGCTTCAGTCTGATGGTTCAAGAACTCTAATATCACTGAATTCCATAAATTTCCCTTTGTAAAAATGGAGATAAAATACTGCAAAATAAGACAGCTCCAAAAGAAATTACATAAACTGCTAAACAATAGGCAATTGCCTGCCAGTCAGAAGGCCACAGTAGCTAGGATTAGAAGAACATTTTCTCCCAAATTTTTCCTGCTGCTTAAGAAAGCTCAAATAGAACTGCAGCCTCCCTGTGAGAAATTAGCTGCAAAGTTTTTGGTGGGCTGAACTACTATTCTTGATCATCTGGGAATGGCTCAACCAATCAAGGACTCAGGAAAAAAATCCCATATAACTTTCACCAAATGACCCACTTCCAGAAACCAATCTGAACAAGAAATATTCTGAAAGCAGTCTGAAAAAAGTTTGGTGTATCCAAAAGAAGAAGAAAAAATTGCAGAAAATCTTCGTGTGTGGTTTTAATGAAATACTTACTGGTTCTTCCCCCATCCAGTTTGAACTTGAATGAGGCCAGATTTTATCATTTCCGTGAATCAAGATGAATGTTCTGTTCAGCACTAGCTAGACCTTTGTTCAGCTACACATCTAGGTGTCATCAAAATTTTATAATTCATAAATTTATAAAGTACTCCATCCTCAAAGCTCTTTGCACAAATTAAGTAGCTATTCCACAAGACAGCCTTATGAAATTGGAAAGTATTAACTTCCTTTTATAGATTGAGAAACTGATTCAGAAAAGTAGAATGATTTGTCCCAGGCCACAGATGGAGCCTACATCAGGAACTAGAAGCATCTTCTGATGTGATCATTGTAATTTATCAGAATTTTTATACAAAAGTGCTATTACCATATAACGCTTTGAAAACCTAAAATGAACTGTTACAAGAAAGCCTGGGAAAGAGCCAAGAGAGTGAAAGAGAAATCAGTCTTAAAACAGATTGGCATTAATGAGAAACATGGAAATATGGAGTAGTAAAATAGGGATTAAAAAGGGAGTTGCCTTCATTCCAACACTTCTTTCTGGCACAGCAAATAACCCCCTAAGAGAAGAATTGAGTTACATCTGAGTTTTCAATAGTATGTGAGGCTGAATGTAATCTTTGCCTTAGGTATATTTTAAACTGCTCATTTGTATTTACTATGAATTCCTCTCAAATTAGATTCATACACTTTAAAGGTCAGAAGGGACCATTATGATCATCTAGTCTGACCTCTCGCACAATGCAGGCCACAGAATCTCACCCGCCCACTCCTGTAACAAACCCCTAACCTATGTCTGAGTTACTGAAGTCCTCAAATCATGGTTTAAAGACCTCCAGCTGCAGAGAATCCTCCAGCAAGTGACCCATGCCCCATGCTGCAGACGAAAGCGAAAAATCTCCAGGGCCTCTGCCAATCTGCCTAGAGGAAAATTCCTTCCCGACCCCAAATATGGAGATCAGTTAAACCCGGAGCATGTGGGCAAGACTCACCAGCCAGCACCCAGGAAAGAATTCTCTGTAGTAACTCAGATCCCACCCCATCTGACATCCCATCACAGATCATTGGATACATTTACTTGCTAATAATCAAAGATCAATTAATTGCCAAAATTTGGCTATCCCATCATACCATCCCCTCCATAAACTTATCAAGCTTAGTCTTGAAGCCAGATATGTCTTTTGCCTCCACTACTCTCCCTGGAAGGCTGTTCCAGAACTTCACTCCTCTCATGTTTAGAAACCTTAGTCTAACTTCAAGTCTAAACTTCCTAATGTCCAGTTTATATCCATTTGTTCCTGTGTCCACATTGATGCTAAGCTTAAATAATTCCTCTCCTTCCCTGATATTTATCCCTTGGATATATTTATAAAGAGTAATCATATCTCCCCTCAGCCCTCTTTTGGTTAGACCAAACAAGCCAAGCTCTTTGAGTCTCCTTTCATAAGACGGGTTTTCCACTCCTTGGATCATCTTAGTAGCCCTTCTCTGTACCTGTTCCAGTTTGAATTCATCCTTCTTAAATATGGGAGACCAGAACTGCACACAATATTCCAGATGAGGTCTCACCAGTGCCTTGTATAACGGTATTAACACCTTCTTATCTTTACTGGAAATATGTCGCCTAATGCATCCCCAGACCGCATTAGCTTTTTTAACAGCCATATCACATTGGCAGCTCATAGTCATCCTGTGATCAACCAATACTCCGAAATCCTTCTCTTCGTCTGTTACTTCCAGCTGATGTGCCCCCAATTTATAACCAAAATTCTTGTTATTAATCCCTAAATGAATGACCTTGCACTTTTCACTATTAAATTTCATCCTATTACTATTACTCCAGTTTACTAATACATTTTTCTTTAAAGTATATTTGGGAATATTCACCTGGGGCTATTCTGAAAGAAGCAAAATGAACTTATGGACACTGGGGCAACACATTACTAGACTTGTAAAAGGTTTCTGTTCATTTGAATAATTTGGTCTTGATCTTGCAGCCCTTACTCCTGGGAGTGATACCAGTATGAATTCTCTTTGAATGTAAACCTTCTTCAGAAAAATTAACATGATCACTGTTATCAAAATCAAAAGCCAAATTTATAATTAATTAGCAATTCATTTCTTTCCACCCACCCTAATACTTCTCAGTAGCACACAAATAAATCAAGCAAACAAACATTTAAAATTGCATTATATTGTACTTATATATAGTGCCTTTGAACCTGAGCACTGGGGAATGCTAACAGAAGGAGAGAGCAATAAAGCAAATTGCATTAAACAGGAACAAACAAATTAACAACAGGCATTCTGGAATGAGAATAAAATATTAGGTTTACAAGGAGGAAGAGGGTATCAAATCATTAGAAGTAGCAACGCTAAAATGAGGAAAAGATTCAGGACTTATTAAAATGAAGCGAGAGAAGATGATATTTACAAAGAGCTAAATGTGGATAAAGTCTGGGGTGAAATCCTGTCACCATTAAATTAACTGGCAAAACTCCCGCTGACTTCCTGGTATTTTTAAATGGCAGTGGCAGAATGAGTTGCGGTAAACTGGCTCAGTGAAAATGAGTGAAAGAAGAAAACAGGAAGGCAGGGAGAAGTGGGAATAAAAAAGGGAGGAAATATTGACCAGTTTGGACAATGGCATTAAATGCTAGAATGACAATTTCCAAACAACAACCTCAACAGTAGAAGCTAATGAATCGAAAAAGGTAGCACATGAAAATAAGGCAAAGCAAAAAGTAGACTGCTGTATGATTTTGGGCTGATCTGCAGTTGAAGAGAGACTTTTGGAAGACCAGCAAGGAGAGCATTGCAAACAGCAGGGCATGGAACAACCACCATGAGGTTGAGGATTTTAGTAGTATTAAAAGTAAATCTTGCAGATATGTGAAATGTTTAGAAGATTTGACAATCTGAGAGGTAGGTGGTCAAAAATGATGTGAGGGTTCACAGTGCTTATAAGTGGCATGAAGGGAGTATCTTTGAAAAGTAATTTTCTCTTGGTCAGATTTAGAGAAATTTGATTGGCTTGTTTCACCAAAGAGAAAAGAAAATCAAAAGAGGAGCCGAAAGAAATTAATTGTTCTGTAGCATGCATCAATAAATATGGGGAAATCTAGTTGAATGGTTTCATTTAAAGATTGCTAATAAACAAAGAATATTTACTCTAATTTGTACGTTTACAATATTTATGGTGACAACTAAAGCATAATTCTAAACTAAATGCCCATGACCCTCACTATATCACAATGAACAGAACCAATCACTGAACATATGTCAGAGAACAATAAATATCAAATACCTGGCATCTGGAAGAACAAGATTCAAATCCTGGGTGCTTTGCTCTGTAAATCGAGAGAGGGCTGAAAGTGGTACTGTGGAAAGATAATTAGCCCCAGAGGAAGGGGAAAGCATGCCACACAGCTTTGAGAACCCTCCAACCAATTAAGGATTGGTACTGATGGAATCTAAAAGGAGACCCATCATGTCATCCTTAACTGGAAGGCAAGTGATCCCAACATTAGGATTTGAACATGAGTGATAAAATGGAATCCCTTGGAGTTCATTTACAAAGGCAGACATTTGGTGTAAGAGGTGGGATCATGAGTTACTGCACAGGGTAAATAACTCTCTCTTCTTCATTCAGTAGTGTCTCTATGGGTGCTCCGCTTCAGGTGACTGCAGGGCAAAACCTCGAGTTGATAGGCTGGGACTTCAGAGTTGGATTTGTTAAAGAGCATAGGGTGGTTCCTCCTAGTATGGTATCCAACGCTGAGTTTTGGGTAATTGTGTAATGTTGTATGAACATGTCCACTGACCAGTTATTGTACTGGTGCCAATGTTGATTTTAATGTGTTTATTTCGAGGCCTAGTCTTGTGAAAAGGTCCATTGTTCTTCATATGTCTTCAAGCGCGTCAGCTCAAGAGGGAGCTTTGATTAGACAATTGTATAGGTATGGGAATATTATAATTCCCTGTTTAAAAAGATGTGGTGCTACCACTGTTAAACCTTAAAGAACACTTGGATGCTGTGGAAAAGCCAAAGGGTAGCATTTTGTACTGATTATGTTCCAACTCCAGGCCAAATCTTAGGAATCTCCTATGAGAAGTGTGTGTGGTGATGTGGAAATATGCGCCTTGGAGGTTGAGGGCCGAGAACCAGTCCCTTGTTCCACTGCTGAAATTATTGTTGATAACATAACCATCCTGAACCGTGGTTGTTTGACGAACTTGTTGCGGTTTCTCAAATCTAGGATCAATCTCCACCTGCTATTTTTCTTTTGCATTATCAAGTGTTTGGAATAAAATCCTTTCCTTCTGTGTCAAAATGGGACTGGTTCTATGGCACCCAACCATAGGAGGTTGATTTATTTAGTCTCGCAGACGGTGCTTGTGGGAAGAGTTCCTGAAGAGGGAGCAGGATGGGAAGCTGGTAGGTAGAAGGGAGAGGAACAGAATCAAGTACCCATTGCTGATGATCTCCAACACTCACTTGTGAAAGGTGATCTTCTGCCAAAGAAGTGGGTCATACAGTTACCAAACAAATGGAGTATTTTCGATGGATGCAGCACATGATCCAGGAGGGATGCGTCTCAGGACCCCAACCAAATTTTCAAAACTGTTGATTTGAGGTAGATGTGGGAGGTGTGGATAACTATCTTGAGGTCTGTCTATGCTGGGGACATAATACTTCTTGTCTACTTGTTTACACAAATGAGGTATGAGTGCTGGGGTCTGCCAGAACACCTTGGCTGAGTCCAATAAGACCTCACTGATCGGGAGTGAGATTTTAGCCGATGTGGAAGTCTGCAATATATCCAACAACTTGTGTTGTAATTCTTGCACTTCCTCCAGGGGGACGTGGAGAGAGTTTGCTATTCTACTAAACAGTTCTTGAAACAGTTTAAAATATTCACCAGATGTTGGAGATAGTGGCATAATTGCGCCTTCTGGCAAGGACAAAGATGTTCCTACAGTTTTTCCTCATGTTCCTCTAAAGGTTCTACCTCAGGTTTGGGAGGCCTGTATAAAGATGAATATGGAGAGTGCTGGTGTCGATCCCTCTGATCAATGGGTGGTTTGTGAAAGCGTTGCCTGTACATAGCACAAGAGTCCCAATAGGGCCTGTGTGGAGGGATAGGCATGTAGGGTGGCATCCGGGGTGCCTGTACCAAGATCCTGGGTTGGTTCTAGTTTCCTGATACTGAGAGCACGTATATGGTTCATGTTGTGGAGTCCCCTGGGGGTAGGGGGAAGTGCATGGTGTAAGCCTCTTCACCAGGGGTTCTCTGACTTTTGTACTGGTGACCCCTTTCACACAGCAAGCCTCTGAGTGCGACCCCCCCCAACCATACGTTAAAAACACTTTTTCATATATTTAACACCATTATAAATGCTGGAGGCAAAGTGGGGTTTGAGGTGGAGGCTGACAGCTCGTGACTCCCTTTGCAATAACCTCACGACCCCCTAAGAGGTCCCAACCCCCAGTCTGAGAACCCCTGCTCTTCACCCTCCTCTTCCTCTTCACTGGGGAAGAGAGAGGAGGCCTAGATGGTGAAGATGATCAGTGTGATACCAGTTGCCTCTCCAAAGGAGAGATGTGTACCGCTAGCAACTTGGTATGGAGGAGTGGCAACTCCGGGGTTTCAGAGACAATCAGGTCTCTCAGGAATGGAATTCTCATGGTACTGACAGCAGCAGCATTGGTATCACGGATTGTGCTTGCATTGGTGCCGTGGAAGGTGTAAGTCCAGGGGTGGCTAAACTGCGGGTTTTTTTTTTTTTGTTTGTTTGTTTTTACAGTTAAAGTGCAGCTTGCACAGCTCCCCATTCTCCACCTACCAGACCGAGACGGGAGGAGTTAGGGGCTTTTGCCCTACAGCAGGGTGTGGGGGTGCTAAGTCTCTTGCCTGTGGGAAGGGGGGGTCTTGGGGCTTCAGCCCCATGGGAAGTGCTTGCTGGGGCTCAGGGCCCCAGCAGACACACCTTGCAGGGCTGAAGCCCCGAGCCCCAGCAGGCACACCAGGCTCTCAAACTTCTGAAAACTGTTGCATATGGCTCAGAGAGTCAGTAAGTTTGGCCGCCCCGATCTAGGCATTGGTGAGGTAAATGCCCACGGTGCAAACATTAGTCTGCATTTTCCCAAGTGACCAGTAGGTGGCACCGAAGGCTTTATCGTGCCAAAGCACTTGGTGCCACATGTATAGTCAGAGCAGCCAGTGCCACCTGTTCAGCTTTGGGCCTGTCTTTGCTAGTACTGTCTTCCATGGTCCTGCACTCTTAGGGTTCTTGGACTTATCAGTAGTGACTGTACCGGAGTCCCCAGCTGGTCACGAGAGCTGAGTCTCACTGTGGAAGATGTTGAGGCTACCGACTTTGTGCGGGGACACTTTTTCCTGGGATAGCTCCTTGATAGGAGAGTTCAAGCTCCATTTCCTGCCATCTTTAAGAGAGTCTGTGGCTTTTCTTTTTACAGTGCATGTCGAGTGTGGAGCGGCAGATGACAGTGCCGGCAGTGACCCCTGTGAAAGAGAGATATTGGGGCCACAGCCTGAGTCTGATTGCAGTGCACTCACCAGCATAAAAATTTTTAATTTCAGCTCCCAGTTCTTTTGGGTCCAAGTCTTTAAGTTGAGGACGTCAGTGCACTTCTGTGGTATATGCCCCTCTCCCAAGCAACGAATGCCTGTTGCTTACAGGGATGGTCTCATGGCAGGAGTAGCACATCTTAAACCCGGGGAATCCAGGCATAACCCCATGTGATGAAGAAAAAAAATATTATCCTAGCCTACAGAGTAACAGGGAGGAATAAAAATTTAAAAGGCGTGGCAGAAAAATGTAAGAAACGGAAACGACCAACTATAAACCTTTAACAGAAACAATAACGTTGCTAAAGGCAGTAAAGACTCTCTCATCAAGGGTTCCGCTAGAGATTCCATACCACATCAACAGCAATTGAGAGGGAGCTGAGGGCAGCTGCACTGCAGAGCGCTATGCAGTCGCCGCTCGCATGTGTGGCCCATGTAGGCACTGCTACTGAAGATGTTGCATCCCTGTGTGTAGTACTGAAGTGCACCTAAAGTGGACCCATACGGACACTACTTGAGGAAGAAAGGAGAAACACCACCTGCATAAGCCTTTAAGAGTTGATTAAAAGGGATACTCTTCATTCCAAGTCCTAAGTAGGGACAATTCAAATATGTTGGAGGAAGAGAATCAGCAAAAAGATCTTTTTCAGTTTTCATAGAAGACAGCAATTGCTTTGTTTGATGTAATACTGGTAAACTACATATCAAGTGAAGTAACATATAGTGCCTATTAAATATAGGAAAACGTAAGTGCTGCCACAGAGAATCAAACCACTTGGTGCGTCTTGTCTAGATTTCTCCCTCTGGCAGTAACCAATCGACAATGCTACAGAGGAAGGTGAAACACCACACCCAAATAGTTCGCACTTGGGTAGATGCAATGACATATATGTGGGATGAGAAGAGAGGATGGTAAGTAAAGGATCTCTTCATCCGAGCTAAGATAAAAGTTAACTTCATCTTACAACTCAAAATTATTTATTTATACATATACACATCATATATATACACACAAGAAATCTGTTCATTTCATTTTGTTGGGTGGTGTGATAAAATGCTCAGAATCAAATCTAAAACCAGACATTGTTCTTGGATATCATATTTCAGCTGACAGGGTCAAATTCTATATGTCTGTCCGTGCCTGGAACTCCTATTTAACCCAAACAGCAGTATACTAGGGAACTTCTACTGTTCAGCAGCTGTGTATACCCAGACGGTGCATGGCAACAGGGTCCACATGGACAGTTAGTGCACGGCTTGATGGAGCGTGGCAGGTTTACACCGAACCTTGCCACATACTAACTGTTCATCTACACATGCCCTCAGATGCTGCACATCTGCATTTAAAAACGGTATTTGGACCACAGTGGGGGTTTGTCGTCATTTTAAATGATCATTTAAATTCTGGAAAATGAACAATCGTGTAGTAATCTGTAAGGATGCTCCAAAACCCCATCTCTACACAGATGTACTTAGTTTGCTTCATAGTCTAAACCTAGCTTCACCCTCTTCCATAATGTGAAAGTTACTCCTTAAGCAGAGGACAGGGAATATGGAGTCTTGATGTTTTCTCCTTCATGTTGCCACTATCTCATTAGCACCTGGGAATGAATCACCTAACTTCTTTGTTCCTCAGTTTTCCTAACTCTGGGTATAACTCCCATTTTTGTAAAGCACTTAAGATCGTTAAATGTCATATTAAAGGTTTGCTTTCTATGTAGCACTAGCATACAGTATGTGCTGAAGTTCATTTGAAGACCAAGTAACACCTGTTTGACAGAGACTTTAAAATACAGACGCTCCCCAGGTTATGCAAACTCGACTTACAGAAATCCGGACTTACGGGAAAAGTTCCATAAGCTTTTTTTTCTTTTTTTTTTCTTTTTTTTTCTTGTTTTTTTTGGGGGGGGGGGCAGAGGATACCTGTCGGAGTTCCCCACTTATGCAAAATTCAACTTATGGGAGCTCCTGTATATATTTATGTGCTCCAGTCTTTTATTGCGTATCTGATCTTAAAAAACCTTCTGTTTGATCACCATAAAGTATTCAGAGAAGTTATGCCTGCAACAGAGCATGATTATTTTATTTCTATTTCTTTTTTTGACCAGGTGGTGGGGGGAGAGAAGATGAACTGTTATGAAAAAAGATCCTGTATTTATGGAAATATTTTTTTTATTAAAAATGAATGAATGAAGAGAAATATATGGTACCAAAGCAGATTTTTTTTAAGTTGTCCTCTTAGGATTTAGCAACTCTAAGCCTCCCCCCAAAACATTACTAAGGCAAAGCATCTTTCTGTTGATCAAAAAATTGAATGTGAAAAATATTTACATCTCCATTAAACATAGTCATAGGAAAGAAACCAGTGTGTTATTGTGCAGAACTACTCAATGTGACAAGTTATATACATTATGATTAAAGTTATAATGCTCACTACCAGGATACATTTGGTTTAATAAGTATATTTACCTTGAGGGCTTTCGTTTGTCTATATTTTAACGTACACCATGATATTTTAGGATTCACTAAACACCACATTTAGAAGAGCTAGATGACAAAATGTGAGGCCTAACTAGTTTTGTTTGAGTGCTTGTAAGCAATTCTGAGTCTTTGTAAACAAACTATCCACTAAACAGAAAAAAAAAATACTGGCCATTTAACAGTATGTGGAGAACCCTTAAGATAATTCTACTAAATTTAGAATCAACACTGAGCTCTCTTTTATAGGGTCTTGATCAGTTCCATTCACAGAATGACAGACTTACCTGTTAGAAGTGAAGAACACCAGGAAGCGGACCAAGTTTTTCTTCAGTAAAAATATATAAATCAGAAACCATTCTGATGTAATTGTAAATAGAGTTTCTAAATTACTCTTATCTAGTAAGAAAATGTGGCCATGATTTAAAAAAAGGTACACTTCAAGATTTATCATTAAGGGAAATTCAAATCTATTTCTGCTTATTCCTTTATTTAATATATTTATTTGCTAAATGCAGCCAACTCACTTTACAGTGGTCATACTGTTGCTGTAAAGTTGGAACATCCCCTCCAATGGGCATCTGCTTTTTCAGCTCTTCATCTTTCACATTCAGCCATTTGATTAGCTCTTCCAGTGATGTTAGCAGTCTGTTCCATTTTTCTGCACTTGCCTCCAAGTGGGCCCTGCAAAAAGATAAAACAGTGTCCTACTCAGGGGCTTGCCCTACATTCCAAATCTGCTATATTTTATTTGAATAAACTTGTCCCTGTTAGTATAGGAACACTTCCCTAACACCTAAATGCAAAATAACTGCTCACACGTGCATTAAAAGTCACCACTTCAAATTATTTTGCACTGCAAAAGCAAATTAGTCTGAGACACAACAGAATGTGGATGAATGTCTGTCTGATGTGTGAACCTGTCTCAAACAATGCAGAGTGCATATTTGAGAGGGATGGAAGAAAATCCCCACTCTCTGTTATGAATCTGAACTTGTAGTGTACAAATTACATACATCTAATCTTTGTACTGAAATACCTTATTTCTGGACTTTAGAGGCAAACTTAAATCTTTGATGCCAGGAACACGAATCTCCAAGGCTGAAAGAAATGATGCACACCAGCAATCATCAGAACTAAGGGATTAATTCTGAATGGCTGAAAACTAGGGCTGTCAAGCAATTAAAAAAATTAATCATGATTAATCATGCTGTTAATAATAGAATGCCATTTATTTAAATATTTTTGGATGTTTTCTACATTTTCAAATATACTCATTTCCATTACAACACAGAATACAAAGTGTACAGTGCTCACTTTATATTTAATTATAAATATTGCACTGTAAAAATAAAAAATAGTATTTTTCAATTCACTGAATACAAGTACTGTAGTGCAATCTCTTTATAAGAACGAAAGAACTGCCGTACTGGGTCAGACCAAAGGTCCATCTATCCCAGTATCTGTCTACCGACAGTGGCCAATGCCAGGTACACCCTAGAGAGAATGAACCTAACAGGCAATGATCAAGTGATCTCTCTCCTGCCATCCATCTCCACCCTCTGACAAACAGAGCCTAGGGACACCATTCCTTACCCATCCTGGCTAATAGCCATTTATGGACTTAGCCACCATGAATTTATTCAGTTCTCTTTTAAACGCTGTGATAGTCCTAGACTTCACAACCTCCTCAGGTAAGGAGTTCCACAAGTTGACAGTGAGCTGAGTGAAGAACTTCCTTTTATTTGTTTTAAACCTGCTGCCTATTAATTTCATCTGGTGACCCCTAGTTCTTGTATTATGGAAATAAGTAAATAACTTTTCCTTATCCACTTTCTCCACATCACTCATGATTTTATATACCTCTATCATATCCCTCCTTAGTCTCCTCTTTTCCAAGCTGAAGAGTCCTAGCCTCTAATCTTTCCTCATATGGGACCTTCTCCAAACCCCTAATCATTTTAGTTGCCCTTTTCTAGTGCCAGTATATCTTTGAGGTGAGAAGACCACATCTGTACACAGTATGCGAGATGTGGGCATACCATGGATTTATATAAGGGCAATAATATATTCTCAGTCTTACTCTCTATCCCCTTTTTAATGATTCCTAACATCTTGTTTGCTTTTTTGACCGCCACTGCATACTGCATGGACATCTTCAGAGAACTATCCACGATGACTCCAAGATCTTTTTCCTGACTTATTATAGCTAAATTACCCCCATCATATTGTATGTATAGTTGGGGTTATTTTTTCCAATGTGCATTACTTCACATTTATCCACATTAAAATTTCATTTGCAATTTTGTTGCCCAATGACTTAGTTTTGTGTGATCTTTTTGAAGTTCTTCACAGTCTGCTTTGGTCTTAACTATCTTGAGCAGTTTAGTATCATCTGCAAACTTTGCTACCTCACTGTTTACCCCTTTCTCCAGATCATTTATGAATAAATTAAATAGGATTGGTCCTAGGACTGACCCTTGGGCAACACCACTAGTTATCCTTCTCCACTCTGAGAATTTACCATTAATTCCTACCCTTTGTTCCCTGCCTTTTAACCAGTTCTCAGTCCATGAAAGGACCTTCCCTTTTATCCCATGACAGCTTAATTTACGTAACAGCCTTTGGTGAGGGACCTTGTCAAAGGCTTTCTGGAAATCAAAGTAAACTATATCCACTGGATCCCCCCCCCTTGTCCACATGTTTGTTGACACAATTTCCCTTTACAGAAACCATGTTGACTATTGCTCAACAGTTTATGTTTTTCTATGTGTCTGACAATTTTATTCTTAACTATTGTTTCGACTAATTTGCCCGGTACTGACGTTAGACTTACCGGTCTGTAATTGTCGGGATCACCTCTAGAGTCCTTTTTAAATATTGGTGTTACATTAGCTAACTTCCAGTCACCGGGTACCGAAGCCAATTTAAAAGGACAGGTTACAAACCTTAGTTAACAGTTGTGCAACTTCACATTTGAGTTCTTTCAGAACTCTTGGGTGAATGCCATCTGGTCCTGGTGACTTGTTAATGTTGAGTTTATCAATTAATTCCAAAACCTCCTCTAGTGACACTTCAATCTGTGACAATTCCTCAGATCTGTCACGTACAAAAGCCAGCTCAGGTTTGGGAATCTCCCTAACATCCTTAGCCGTGAAGACTGAAGCAAAGAATCCATTTAGTTTCTCTGCAATGAATTTATCATCTTTTAAGTGCTCCTTTTATATCTCGATCATCAAGGGGCCCCACTGGTGGTTTAGCAGGCTTCCTGCTTCTGATGTACTTAAAAAACATTTTATTACTACCTTTGGCGTTTCTGGCTAGCCATTCTTCAAACTCCTCTTTAGCTTTTCTTATTACACTCTTGCACTTAATTTGGCAGTGTTTATGCTCCTTTCTATTTGCCTCACTAGGATTTGACTTCCACTTCTTAAAGGAAGTCTTTATCTCTCACTGCTTTTTACATGGTTGTTAAGCCACGGTGCCTCTTTATAATGAAAGTTGAATTTACAAATGTAGAATTATGTACAAAAAATAACTGCATTCAGAAATAAAAATGCAAAACTTTAGAGCCTACAAGTCCACTCAGACTTACTTCTTGTTCAGCCAATTACTCACACAAACAAGTTTGATTACATTTACAGGAGATAATGCTTCCCGCTTCTTGTTTACAATGTCACCTGAAAGTGAGAACAGACGTTCACATGGCACTGTTGGAGCCGGCATTGCAAGGTATTTACATGCCAGATGCCCTAAAGATTCGTATGTCCCTTCATGCTTCAACCATCATTCCAGAGGACATGTGTCCATGCTGATGATGGGTTCTGCTTGATAATGATCAAAAGGAGAGCAGAACAACGCATGTTCACTTTCATCACCTGAGTTAGATGCCACCAGCAGAAGGTTGATTTTCTCTTTTGGTGGTTCGGGTTCTGTAGTTTCTGCATTGGACTGTTGCTCTTTTAAGACTTCTGAAAGCATGCTCCACACCCCATTCCTCTCAGATTTTGGAAGACACTTCAGATTCTTAAACCTTGGGTCAAGTACTGTAGCTATTTTTAGAAATCTCACATTGGTACCTTCAAATCTTCAGTGAAAGTGCACTTAAAATGAACAACATGCTGAGTCGTCATCTGAGACTGCTACAATATGAAATATATAGCAGAATGTGGGTAAAACACTCCCGCAAGCAGTTCAGTCACAAGCTTAATTAACACATTTTTTTGAACAAGTGTCATCAGCATGAAAGCATGGCCTTTGGAATGGTGGCCAAAGCATGAAGGAGCATATGAATGCTTAGCATATCTAGCACGTAAACACCTTGCAATGCTGGCTACAAAAATGCCATGTGAATGTCTGTTCTCACTTTCAGATGATATTATAAATAAGAAGCAGTAGCATTATCTCCCATAAATGTAAAAAAACATTTCTCTTAGCAACTGACTGTACAAGGAGGAGGACTGAGTGGACATGTAAGCTCTAAAGTTTTACATTGTTTTCTTTTTGAGTGCAGTTAGGTACCCAAAGAAAGCTACATTTGTACATTGCAGATTCATGATAAAGAGATTGCACTATGGTACTTGTATGAGGCAAACTGAAAAATACTATTTCTTTTATCATTTTTAAAGTGCAAATATTTGTAATAAAAATAATATGAAGTGGGCATTGAACACTTTGTATTCTGTGCTGTAACCTAAATCAATATATTTGAAAATGTAGAAAAACATCCAAAATATTTAATAAATATCAATTGGTATTCAATTGTTTAACAGCACAATTAAAACTGCAATTTATCACAATTAATTTTTGAGTTAATTATGTGAGTTAATTGCAATTAATCGACAGCCTTACTGAAAACACAGTGGTGGCACAGGTTATTTACGACATTAAGTCTGAGGCAGTGATTAGTTACTGCAGTATTGTGCAGTAATGCAATTAAAGCATGCCCTCATGTAATTTCTCTTGATAATGACAGATGCATTCCTATTTCCTTTGTTCCCCCTTTCTGCTCCATTCCAAGCTATCCTGACATGGGATCCTCAAGCAAGCCTAACACTTAAAAAGCAGTTGTGTAATCTCATACCACTGACATTCTACTATATCACAAATATACGTAGTATTTTTCTATTCTCTAGCTGGCTTCCCTACATTGTCAGGACAATTGTAGTGATGTCCCACTGCTCCACTTTTATTCCGGTCATTCTGTACTTTTGTCGATTAATTTTGAACCCAACATACAATTACTTACACTTGTAAACAATAATTTCATGGTCAGCCAGGTTACAGAGTAGAACTAAATCCTTTTCAATTTAACTTGCTGCTAGCTCCACGGTCTCTGCTTTTCTGTTATCAACAAGCAGTATTATATATATTTGGTTTCTGCCTTTTTTTTTAAAAAATACCTGCTATTTCAATTTTTTTAATCCATGTTAGCTGTTACTCAAACCTTAACTCTTTCAAAGCTACACTATTTCACCTGCCTTCTCCTGTGCTGTCATCTTAAATAGCAGTTCCAATGAATGCTCAATATAACAGTTACTAATCTGGCAGTACTTGGAGGTGCATATGAAATATGCTGGAAGGTCTACTTCAAGAGGATCATTTTGGTGGGGTTGTGATACTTAGGAAGGGAGTGCTTCTGAAGTGAGGGATACAAGGTGGATGAATTGGGAAGCACTTGTCATTGGAATTCATTTGTAGAGGGAAGGTGTCTCCATGAAGTTTGAGCTAGGAGGATTTAAGGAGAGGAATCTGTTCTCCTTTCACCCTGATCCATGAAAGCACTTAAGCACCTACTTTGTTTTTAGCAAGTACTTAAATGTTTTCCTCACAGAGATGCACTTAAGCAGGTGATTTCCTAAATTGGTGCTGCTAAACTCTCAGCTTCCCCACCATTCCTCTCTTAATGCTGAATTCAAGCCAGCTGTCTATATGCTGAGACTGAACATACAGCCAGTTTGCAGCCAGCCCACACTGGCATGTGAATAAGGTACTGCAACCGAGTACAGAGCATGATGTCAGTGCCTTGCTCCACAGAATCTTCTAATTCAAAAGAGAGAAAGCCAACAGACAGGTAAGTGGCACACTTGAACCAATTAAGGCCTGAACACAGCTTTAAGGTAGAGAGGGAAAATAAGGGATTTCAGTTGAATGGCAAAACCCTAGTTTTAGCAGAAAGGTCTGAGACCCCAGGACTGCTAACTCAAGATAATCTTGTAAATAGGCATCCACTGCCATCCAGTAAACCACACGCAAAATCAGTGCCAAACAATACATTTTCAGTGTCCACTGTTTTATATCTAATAAAGATTATGTTCCCCTTATATTAAGATACTGCACTGTGCCTACAAACTTCGACCAAATCAATTCGAAACATTTCACCCCAGAGGCGATTGTGTTTCAAAGCAATATGAAGAGATTCATGTGCACAGTTTGTATTTACATATTTTAATTTAAACGGACTTTTTGACCATATGCCCCTCTTAAAAATAATAAATTCAGGGAACTCCAGGATTCTCAACACTCTGCCTTCCCCTTAATCACCGCATTGCACCAGCCCTCCTTACAGTAGATGGAAACTGTATTATGCTTTCTCCCGCATGTGTTATTGCTCTCTTTTGCACCTTTTAGGAAAGACCACCATGCTTTGAGTTCACTGCTTTGCTGCTGAAACAACAGACTGGCCTTTTTATAAATAAAAGAAATATCTCTAACTGCAATGATTTACTTGTACTGAAATGAGACATTTGTGGAGATTTTTAGGACAAATAATTAGATTTTTAAAAAAACAAACAATTATCCATCTAAGTTGCTCTCACCTGTAAAAGCTGGTATTGCTGAGGTTTTACAATTCTGCTCCAGTTATTTAGCAGACTTCCTATATCATAATGAATTGGAACTTTGAGAGGAAAAAATATGTCACTAGTCAGATAATTAAAAGGAAACTTTAACAGTGGTTCACTGTTAATTTAACATTCCCTGCAATAATATTAATCATAAATGAACTCATTTGGTATTAAATGTGAATTTTGTGGTATACAATACTAGATTAAATTCACTATAATTTACCATTAATGAGTGTCCACTTGTGTGCCAGATTAATGACAGTAGCAGAACATTACCAGCATATGGTTTCAAAGTCTGGTGGAATCCTGATGCTCAGAAAAAGCCAGTTAAGTAATATAAAAGTACCTTCTGCTTAGTAATGAAAATGAGGAAGTATCTCACCAGAAACATTGTAAAGAGATAAAAGAAATGCACATTTAATGAGAGTATCATTGTTTATTTTAACCCAACATTCCTGCTTTTATTTTCACTATTATTCCTTATAGAGGTGTGATATATAGCTGCCGCAGATGAGTAAACACATGCTCAACTCTATAAAGGAACAATTAGGCTTTTGAGGGAATTCTGCTCAGGGTACGTGCTAAGCAGGAGTGCGGGGGGGGGGGGAAAGCTAGCATCAGGTTTGGGTTTCACTCACAACGTTCAATGAATCCATTTTGTAACCTCATCTGTATTTGAGACGCAGGCATCAGTAATGGAAGAGCTAGAACCTGCGGAAAACTATGTGAGTCTGGAAGGCATCTTGAGTTTTGGGGACTTTTTGCTTTTCTTTTGTGCCTCATGGAGAAAAGATTTTTGTCCCTGTTTGGAGACTGGTCCTACCCTAGACAGTGCTTCCTTTGGGAACTTAGTCTGCAAGGAAAGCTTTGACTCTCTGTGCCCCGGTCACTGGATTCATACAAAAGAACTTCCCTGAGGAGGCCATTTGAAGCAGACTGGGTCAAGGGATTTGGGGGTAGGGGCAGCAGTGACTGAGGGATTTATTCCAAAAGCATTACAATGTTGGCAAGGAAGAATGTGCCTGCTGGATCCCAAGCACTGAACTAGGCTGATATCCCTTCTGGTGATGTCCCTATTGGACTCTTGGCTGGAAGGCAGAGGCTCAAAAAAGCACGCCAGACTCAGAGTCCCTGCAGGCTGAGAGCAACTGTGATAGGACTCCCTTTCTATGGACCCTGAGAGGTTCTTCTCACAGCTGGAGCACCTCTTGGCCTTTTGGCTTGCTCTGTTTGGATAACTCCATCACACTAGGGGACAATGGAACAAATGGAGGAAAGAAGTTCAGTGGGTGGTCTCATTCAGAGAATCACTCTTCCTCTCCCACGCTTCCTCCTCTCACCCCGCAAAAACCTTTTGTCTCCTACATGAAAAGGGTAGAAGGGGAAAAAACACCAATCACTGATGCCCCAAAATTTTGCTTTAAAAGACAGGCTTCTAATGTACAAGACAAAAAAATGCTGAGCTGCTGCTGTTCGTGTTGTAGACGGCAGAGAATCCAGACTGAAAGTGGAATAGGTGTGGTCAACTCTAAAATTCCTCTAGTATTAGTAAGAAGAGAGATGCAAATCCAGGTATCTGAGATTGTGGGCGAGGACACAATTGCCAGAATTGAAAAATTTTGAAGTAGATTCTGGATTGTACCTGAAAGTACACCTCTAAATGTTGGCACCCTTTTCAAACTATAGCACCTTTACACATGGCAACAAGCAAGGAAACTAATCATTCTGGATAAAATCAACTCCTGTAAACACGGCTAGCACTAGGCTCAATGTACCATTTGAGCTTCACTTCAGCTTGATGTTAAGGGTTTAAACTGGATTTAAGTGGTGCATGGGCTAGTCATTTGCATAGGGTGAATTATACTCAGGGTGCCTATTTCAACAAGGACTAAAGCCCAGATACGAAACTGCATGATTGGGAATTTTATTCTGTAGAAGAAATGGAATAATCTTCATCTGGGCACAGTACAAAAACTGAACACAAAAATCACAGCAAAATCAGACTTTTCAAACATCAATACTAGCCTATAAAATATGATTTGTGGTTCTTCCCAGACCTATCCTACACTTCACTTATAGCTCACCTCTCAAACCAGGCACAACAAAAAAACAGAAGCATTAAAGGCAAACAATTAGAGAAACACAGTCTTCACACTAATAGTATTTATCATTTCTGTCTCTCTCAGATTTTTTCATTATTATTTTATTCCTGGATTTAGACAATACAACTATAAGAGAAGCATGGGGCTCAATGGGCAGAATCACAAACATTTCAATTTCAATGGATATTAATCTGTTTCGCATGTGTTACTCCAGTTTGTCAGCAAACTCTTCCCAGACTGTTTTTCAGTTCTAGTTCATATTCAGAGCAACACACTGTTCAGCAGCACAGTGGATGTCAACAGTAATCACATCCATGCTGCTAACATTAATGATGTTCTGTGGACAGCATGTTCTACGTATACATAGAAAATAAAAATAGTTTTATATCAAAAAAAGAAGAAGTATTTCCACAAATTTCCCTTTCATAATAGCAATCACAGTTTTGTGCATAGCCTCCTGCCTGGGAATTAATGACTGACTGGGGTAAATGGCTCGAGGGCAATTTGGACCATTAATTTCTCCCAAATGATCATTAATCCCCAGGAAAGGTCAAGTAACTCAGCTGTTATTGTTGGAACTCTTCAGCTGTTGATTAAACCATAACATATGAACATCTTTTAATCTCCCTCTTTTGGTTTTATTAATTTATTTGGTGAGTGTAGCTCATGGATGTCCAAGTTTAAAGAGACTTGCTTCAACTAATCATAGAGCAAGTCAGTCTCTGCAAGCTCCCTTACAAACTCTGCGAGAGTCTCAAATTTCAAAATAGGCTATTCTGGCTGTGGGTTGAGCAGAGGCTGCTCCTTGGGCTTGTCTGTGTAGCAGGTCAGTCATATGGTTAAGTGGAGTCTAAAATTAAATGACTCAGTCATTTCTACACTTAGTTTATAATTTAAACTGTTGTGCCAAAATTCAAGTCTTGATTGAATTTTCTGGTGTTTAGAGAATTAATACATATACTTAACATGACTGGAATAGAATACAGTATAGTTTGCTTTAATCAATAGCAAAGTAATAGCTATTAAAAACTCTGTAAAGGCATTGACAACTAATTAACTTTAATATAAGATTCAGTTTACTCCCTACAACAACTATAGGATGTATCTTCTTACAAACAATATTTTTAAGATTTTAATGGAGACTATTGTACAACACTGGATTGGACATTCTAAAAGATATACTTTGGGAATTATTTTGGGGAAGTTCTATCGCTTATACTATATAGGAGGTCAGACTAGATGATCACAATGGTCCCTTCAGACCTTGGAATCTATGAATCTGAACATCTGAAAAGGCAGTGTTTTTTTCATTATTAGGTTCAAAATAAAATAAACAAACAAACACTGCTTTTGCCTATCTACTCACTTTTAAACAATTTTTATAAACCATCATTTGCAAAGATCTTCCACAACACACACACAAAAATACAAACCCACATATCCAGGATATGAACCCTAAAAAAGTACTAACTTCAGTTAAAAATATAGAATCATAGACTATTAGGGTTGGAAGGGACCTCAGGAGGTCATCTAGTCCAACCCCCTGCTCCAAGCAGGACCAATCCCCAGATTTTTACCCCAGTTCCCTTAATGGCCCCCTCAGGGATTGAACTCACAACCCTGGGTTTAGTAGGCCAATGCTCAAACCCCTGAGCTATCCCTCCCATATATATATATATATATTCTCCTTACACCAGATGCAACTTACAGAGAGCTTCTGATCTGCAACACAGAGAGGAGAACCAGGCCCACTTTCAGCAGACCTTAATAGCACGTGCAGTTGTAACCTGCCAGTTTGTACACCACTGAAGAGAGTTATTTAAGTAGTTAAACCTCCATGGCGAGCAAGTGTCCAGAATTCTTATATCTGAGCCCAAAAGGCTTTTTAAAAAAGAGAACTGAATTCTCTCTTTTACTGTACAGCAATATTTTAGAATAGCAATGAAAGCAAGACATTGTTCCATTCTTTCTTTGATGCTTCTGTTACTAACCTGATGCCAGCTGACTTTGCTTTCAGGTCATTCCAGCGCTGGTTCATGTCATCAATTCGGTGCTGGAGCAATGCCGCCTCCTCAGAGTTTCCCAAGGCTTTTACCATTTTCTGTCTGTTTCCATCAATGCTCTTGAAGATGTCATTGTGGGCATCAATCTCAGCCTGGATGTCCTGGAAAAACAAAGAGAAAAACTCAGGCATGTTAGTTCTGTAACTAGAGCAGAAGAGATATATTTGTTATGAGCCCCCTCCCCCTTCCCTCCTAATGAAATTTGCCAGTTACCAAGATTGCAACATTGGAGCTATTTTGCAACATTTTCTACTAAAATAGAAATTTTCCCACTATCTGGATGTTTACAGAAAAGAGAGCCATATTTGCATGAAATTTGTACTTGTGAAATTTCAAAGCGTTGCCAAAGGAGTAAGCCCAGGCTGTCTAGAGGATTGACCATAGTGCTAGGAGCTCTGTTTCCACCACCACTTAGCCTTAATAGTACTTTGCAATTGTATAGCACTTTACCCACCATTAACCCTCAAAACATATAGGTAATTATCATTATCCCTATTTTACAACTGGAGAAATGTGAGTTATAGATATTAAGTGGGTTGTTCAAGACTACACAGCAAGCCAATGTGGGAACTAAATCTCCTGAATCCTAATCCTATCCTAAAGTCTTCAGACAGCATCCTCCAAAGCAGGTGACTTGACCTTTGTGGCTGGCACTTTCAAAAGAGCCAAAGGGAGAAAAGAACTCAACTCCCATTGACGTTGCTATTATCAATATTAATAAATAATAAAAATAGCAGTTAGGTTTCTCACTGTCCTTTATGCCTTTGAAAATCTCCCCCACCTGACACCTGTCTATATATGGCTGCAGAAATGAAGTCCACGACCTCTTCAGATGTCATTTAAGGTGACTACTATACTCTCTTTTTCCTGCACTACACAACATTTACAAATGCACTCCCAAATCTTGACAGGCAAAAAGTATGTGATCTCAAGCTTCATCACACTCACTTGCCCCTTAGCTCTTTAAAATAAAATATAGCAGGAATTTCATGTATGTATCCAATGAGATCCACTCACCTTACAGTGCTTTAGGCTATATATTCTAGTTAGAAACATTCACAGTGTATTTCTGCAACTTAGACCTAACTTTACTGACTCTACTACAGCAATCACTAAAAATCTTTTTCCAGTTAAACTACTGTACACTAGCTTTTGCTATATATGAGAGGGCAGTATCTACAGTAGATACTACCACTGGAAAAAAAAAACAATTAAAGTAAAAAGTTCACTTCCCAACCCTCCAAATGAAATGGAGTATATTCACTGATCTCACATCTGCCCCAAAAGACATTACTGTAATCCATCAAACCAAGCACATCCCAGCCTTCATTAAAATAAAATGCAACAGCACTGACTGACATTGAAAGAAGCTCTAGTGTGATCGGCAACTGTTTTGTAACATCTGTGTATGAATGCATAAATAGACAAATGTAAATGAATGAAAGAGCCCTGGGATGCCCTGCAAATCTCAACGAGATCAATCAACAAAGATTATTACAGAAACATGGTACAAACAAAAACTTCCTTTTTCAGGGGGAATAAGTTTAGCAAGTATGAAATCCCTTAAAAGGTTTAATTCTTCCAAACTCTCTTCAACCCAGGCTGTCCTTTCCCAGTG
Source organism: Gopherus flavomarginatus (assembly GCF_025201925.1). NCBI lineage: Eukaryota > Metazoa > Chordata > Testudines > Testudinidae > Gopherus > Gopherus flavomarginatus. The sequence continues at coordinate 106,761,785 of NC_066620.1, forward strand.
GCTTTTAAACACACCCCCAAGTGGGTGGTGCTGCAGCTAAAAATGGCTGCTACGCATACAACAGATATTTGGGAATGCACTGAGTGTTAATGTTCACTTGGGATGCTGTGAAACTTTTAATTATATTCCTTCAAAAAATCTGATGAACAGCTGAAAAATGAAATATTTGGGGGAGGCAGAAATCATGGACTTCAAGAACATGTATATATCTGTTCCTTCATAGGGCAAGGCAAGTAAAGTACTCCCTGTGCCAGTGAACATGGCACAGTAACTCTGCCTGGCACTGCCACTGAACTGCCATGTGACTTTGGGCAAATCACTTTGCTATTCTGTGCCTCAGTTTCACCTATGTAATATAGGGAAAATGATACTTGTTCTGCTTTGGAGAGCTAGATCATATTGTATTTCTCATCATGCTGAGAACAAACCTTATGAAAGGGGTATTACGGGAAAGAACTTGCACTGCAGTACTGGAACCTGAATTAGGCAGCAGCGTCATCACATTCCAACAACCTTCTGTGGTTCTGATCCTTCAAGTTCATACATGCAGGCAGATCCCTGCAAATGTGTAGACACCTTAACATCAACCAGACTCTGCACAGTTGCAAAAGGCTGATCTTTTAAGAATGGGAGACTGGGTAAGATGTTCATAGATAATAGAGTGAAGCTGACACTGAACTACGTATTTCACAGAGCTAGCTATACCTCCATTTCCAATCTTACCTCTCCCTCACCTAAACTGCAAATCCAGGGTTGCCAAACTGATTTCTAATTTTACAACAAGAATATCTGTTTTGGGTTATTTAGAACCTCAATGCAAAAATTCAGCCTTGATTTCATTTAAAAGGGATACTGGTTATTATGTACACTTAGAAGGTCAAAAATAATGTTTTTCAAAACGGTTTTAATCCTTGTATTTGAAAAATGCCATGTTATGTTGAACGAGGCACTATGAATTTGTTGTGTTTGCGTTCCTGTTGACATGTTGCGTTCTACTGACAGCACAGTTCAGTGAATAAGCTTCATTAATTACCTTGTCTTCCTATTGTTGACCTTCTCTGGTTAGACAGAAACAAATACTACCAGTTGCTACATAAACAAACACAAAGTGGTATGTGGTGTATGAGTTTCTACAAGAGCAGAGACCTGCCTCAACAGAGCTTATGAAGACAATCAGAACGGGCTCCCCTGCTACAGACGTCAGAAAGCCCCTGGCACAGATCACTGATGGGCATGGGCCACTTAAAATGATCACATGGTTTAAAGCCACTCCCTGCCCCACCCTCTGCTCACTCCACCCCCCTCCCTCTGTTACTCACTCTCCCCCACCCCCACTCACTCATTTTCACTGGGCTGGGGCAGAGGATTGGGGTACAGAATGGTGAGGACTCTGGTTGCAGACAGAGTCAAAGGGTTTGGGGTGCAGGAAGGGCTCTGGACTGGGGGCAAGGGGTTTGGGGTGCAGCGTGGAGCTCCAGGCTGCGGTGCAAGTTCTGGGGTGAGGCTGGGAATGTGGAGTTTGGGGTGCAGAAAGGAGGTAGCTGGCTAGGGCAGGGAGTTGGGGCACGGGAGGGGGTTGGGGTTAGGGTTAGGCTTGTGGGCTCTGGGAGAAAGTTTAGGTGTGGAAGGGGGCTCAGGGCTGGGGCCAGAAATGAGGAGTTCAGGGTGCAGGAGGGGGCTTTGTGCTGGGGCACAGAGAGGGTGAGTGATACAGCTGGGGGTGCGAGCTCTGGGGTGGGACTGGAGATGAGGGGTTTGGGGTGGAGAAAGGAGGTAGCAGGCTAGGGCAGAGAGTTGGGGCGCAGGTTGGGGTTAGGGTTGTGGGCTCTGGGAGGGAGTTTGGGTGTGGGAAGGGGCTCAGGGCTGGGGCAGGGGGTTAGGATGCAGAAGGCAGTGATGGATGTGGGCTCTGGGAGGGAGTTTCGGTGCAGGAGGGGGCTCAGGGCTGGGAGTTGGGGTGCAGGAGGTGGTTCGGGGTGTGGGCTCTGGGTGGCACTTATCTCAGGTGGCTCCCTGAAGTGACCAGCATGTCCAGCTCCTAGGTGGAGGGACTAGGGGAGGGGGCTCAGTGCTGGGGCAGGGGGTTAGGGTGAAGAAGGCAGTGATGGATGTGGGCTCTGGGAGGGAGTTTGGGTGCAGGAGGGGGCTCAGGCCTGGGAGTTGGGGTGCGGGAGGAGGGTCAGGGAGCAGGCTCTGGCAGCACTTACGTCAGGTGGCTCCCGGAAGCAGCCAGCATGCCCAGCTCCTAGGTGGAGGGACCGGGGGCTCTATGCACTGCCCGCGCCTGCAGGCGCTGCATCTGTAGCTCCTATTGATCACAGTTCCTGGACACTGGTAGCTGCAGAGCCGGCACTCGGGGCGAGGACAGCACGTGGAACCCTCCTGACCATCCCGTGCCGAGGAGCCGGAGACACATGCTGGACACTTCCAGGAGCTGTGTGGAGCAGGGTAGGGAGCCTGCCAGCCCCATACCAACAGGACTTTTAACAGCCCGATCCTGCTGACCAGTGCTACCATGGTCCCTTTTCAACCAGACCCCTGGCAACCCTATTACAGAGTGAAATTCTGGGCCTAAACTACACAACAGTATCCTGTAGCACTCATGTCTGAAATGGCTTTTTCAGAATAGAAACGCCATAAGACCTTCAATTCAGACTGCAGTAGCACAGACAGTGCCATTATAATTACTGCCACTCATGTTTTTGTTTAGATTTTACTCGTTTATTTATATACGTGTTTCCACAATGTTACATGCAGAGCTACAATATTTTCTTCTGAAAAAGGACTTCAGAGCCAGCCCTCCACTAATGGTAAAAATATAGCAGGTTGGAGAAAACTCCTCATTCCCAGCCTGTGGTTTAAGCAGAACAAACAGAATGACTTTTATTTTTTAAGTAAGAGGTAAAATCTCACTCTTTCCTATTCTTAAGAAACTGGAACGCCAGAATATTACAGTTATTTGGTAATAGGTACTAATGCACAGAAGTTATTTTATTAGCCACTGTGGATAAAAAGATGTATGTCAGGCTTCCCTAAACAGGTTGTTAAAGGTATACAAAACCGTATTAAATAATGATATAGTTTAATAGTTGAAATTCATTATGGAAGAGTCCTATACAATTTAATACAAAATTATAATCTTTCTATACGTTTCTTCGTAACAACTGCATATAACTTAATGAATATTTTTCTTCTCCTGTAAAAATTCTATAGGGTTTTACTGAATTTCTATAGAACTCCATTAAAGTTCTATATAAAGCTATTGGTTTCATTCCCAGCAAACTCAATAAGAGTTTCTCACAAAGCAGAGACTGTAATAAACTTTTAAGAGTGAAAATCCCCAGAGGACAATACCCCCAGGCTATTTCACCATTGTGGCTTTATTTTGTCACTCTCTCCATCTGCCACTCTCTAACTCCTGACCTCTGAGGGTTACGAGTGCTCCACAAGGGAACTCAAATGCCAGGGAAAGCTCTTTCAATTGGAATAACCCATGAGTGTCAATTGCAACCAAATGGAACAGCATCATGCCAGACAGACATCAGCCAGCACATCTCTATTTGGTCACTACTAAGGAGGGCCCATAGTGGGTAGCAAGGTAGTAGAGGTTCCTTAGGGCAGACTACTTGCTCTGTTTTGAATCCGATACATTACTGTATTATTATATTATATTGTATTATCTACTACTGCTGTAAATTGCCTGTGAGCGCACTTGTAAGTCAGATTCAACGTTCACTAGCCTCCACTGCAGCAATGGCTACGCATTTCTTATGGGGAAGAATACACATCAATTATGTGCTTTTCTCCACTCCCACCCATCCAAAAAAGACCTGCCACCAAAAAGAGACAATTAAGAAATAGAGGAGGATACCCTCAAGAGGTACTTTCTTCTGGCCTCAGAAGATAATTCTGACTTTTGAAGGATTCCTCCCATCTGCCATGCCACAGAAGCCTGCATTTGTCTGCTTTTAGGCAATCAATTCAGAAGGAATTCACACAGAGAAGAGCAGCACACATGTACACGCAAACCCTTGGGTAGAACTGCCACCATCATAAATCCAGTACTGGCAGAACTACATATTAAAGAAAGACATTAAACCTTCTAAAATGTCACACAGACAGCACTGCCTATTCATTATATCTATTGTGATTACTGTGTAAGTAGGTCAAAGCAGTCTACAAAAGCAATTTACTCAAGTATGACAGTAACTTAATTACTGTTTAAACTCTCAGATAATTTCTAAAAAAGAGTTTCAAAGAAAAAACCCTCTGGATAATATTTTTCATGTCTTTATTTTCCATGCTCAGATTATCAAAAGTCTTGCACTGTAGCTTTGGGTTTGCAAGAAGCTGACTCAACTCTCAATCAAACCTGTCGAAAAGCTTAACAGGGGATAGGACACATGGTTAAGGATTCTTTTAATAACATGAACAACTATTTGTTTTCTAAGCTTGAGATTTTAAAGAGTGTTGACATGTTTTAATTAACTTGATATTGGAAAACTTCTGCAGCCTAGTTATGTGCAGTGACTGAACGTCTGAAGGGCGGCATAAATCTAGTTCTACTAATTCCAGCAGTTACATCTTTGGGATTGAATAAAGCCAAAGCAGCACAACCCTCTTCAGTGTAATGTGACTCTGCTTTTGCATATGGTTTGCCCAAGCTTTGGGAATGCCATCTGGTTTCTGCATTACTACCACAGTAATAGCACTTGTAATTCTCTCCTTACAACATGTATTCATGCTTCCAGAAAAGTTAGGAATAGCTGCAAAGCAGGACCTCTCATGCTTCTAGTATTCCTGCCAGCAAACCATTCTGCCAAAGGATAAACATGATGTGTGCATGTGTTTATGGACGTCATGGTGGAAAGGGCACATGAAGGAAAGTTGTTCTGAAAATACATGTTTAAATTTCTGATCACAGTTCAAGTAGTGAACGTTGCACAGATATTAACAATCTTCTGCAGTACTTAGTTATTCTCCTATACCATATTAGAAAACTCAACACAAGATAAAAGGATACAGCAAGCTTTAGGCAAAAAAAGCATAGAAAGACACGAGATTTGTAAATTCTGCCTTTTGTCTAAAACTGCTACAATCAATTATTTTAACAAGAACAAGACACTGGATGTCTTTCACTGACACATTCAAAAACCCAAAGGAGGATGTGAAATGTGCAGAAACCAGGGCTCTATGTGGTACAAAAGAAATACACTAGTGCTAGTACCACAGCTACTTTCTAAACATGTCATTAAATGGCCCAAAGGCACCTAGAAGAATGAAAATTACTAACATCTGCTGTCTGACCTAAGCTTTTAAGACTAACAGCAGCAATTACAGCACAAATGTCCAGATAATGCCTAAAATTACTGACTCTCAGAGAGGTTAAGTGTAGCAAATGATTCGTGCTACATGTACTATATACTTATTAAGAAAAAGCACATGTACACACAAACTAACAGACCATTTTGTTGTCAAAAAACTTTGTCACCTGCTGTTACCAGCTGTCATTGGAAGACACATTTTCATTCATAATGGTGGACCTGCAGTACAGTGCCCATCTCACTGTCTCTGCAAACTAGCTGCTCAGTCGCAGATGAAACTGCAGTTGAAGATACTGCAGAAAGCTAACACCTATCAATCTTTTCAGAACAGTGGTACTACTTGATTTTGAAATAAAATGAAATCATTAAACAAACCATTCCTCCTATGAGAAGGATAAAAAACCTTCACTGTATTCAACAAATAGTCTGAGTTCAGTTTCCATCAGGGACTACATTGGCAATGTCTCTTTTAGAGTAGTTTAGGTGACAAGTATTTATTTGTAACAAAAATTGAATACAGGGTGTGAACAGTTTTTAGGATTTTAGGGCATGAGTGTGTGGCTTTCTCCCTTTCTGACCAAATCTTGCAATAACCTACAATTATTTTTAAAGCTGAACACTTAGGAAAGATAACATTTATTCACCCTCCCAGCTGTGGCTCTGTATAACACCAGCAGATTTACTGTGTATTTTCCATGGAAAAAAAGACTGCATGAAAACACAGTAAGTGGAGCCAAACTAAAGATTCTGTTACATGAACACACACTACTAGTCTCAAAAATGCTGACACTTGGGACTTTAGATGAGTCCAAGTACCATAAACTCTAATCAGTGTAATGGCTACACAACCAAGCATCCTGCCTCACAACATTACTGTTATCAGGGTTTTAGATAAGGGAAAGGCTAACTAGCTTGGGATGAAGAAGAGGAGATGAAGGTGTGGGGAGAGTAGTATTCCTATTTGATGAAGTCATTTTACTGTTAATTTCACTCAGATTTTTTAGTTTCACAAAACTAATTTCAGCTAAATTAACAGCAAGTGATAAAGCACTCTCTCCAGATGTCAAACTGCATGAAAGCACAAGTACCATGAAAAGCACCCTTGTACTCAAGGCTGAGCGATGCTGAATATTCTGTGACTTATTTTAAGAAAGAGAGAGGTGAGTGGCAGAGTAAATGCTACAACAATACCTCTACAGGCTGTGAAGGAAGAAAAAGAGGGGGAGTATTACTTTTCAATATTTGGAAGTTGACATTTAAAGACCTAGACAAACAGAAAATGAAGTTGGGAAAATTAGAATGACCTGCCCTTTTGTTTCTTTATTTGTTTGAAAAAATAATAAATACTTGAAACTTGTCTCCTCGTACCTTTTCAAATTTTGTCAGCAACTCCCGTAAGCTGAAGTTCAGGCCAATCATGGTTAAGTGTTCCTTTGAGCCTACATCTTTCTGTTAAAGATCCTCCAGTCAAGTCTATAGCCGCCAAAAAGTTTTGTTTTTTTCCAACTATACCTCCTTTAAACCCTTAGGAAAATCCTGAGCACGTACCTCCCTTGCACTGTACTCCTTCGGTGGCAGCTGATATTGTACCAACATTTTAGTGTTCCCACTGTACCCACTTGTTCTTATGGACTGGGCAGTTCAGAGTGAATGGAATCGATGCTATCTGTTCTGTTAACCAGGTTCCATGATGCTGGCATGTTCTCCTTGTCTCTCTAGACGACCCAGGATTCCCTTTTGTTCACCCCTCTAATGACCTGCAGATCCCAACTGTTTTCTGTTGGGCCCCAAGCTCAACGTTTGGTCTCAATTACACACAGCATAAGGAGCTATATCCCCGTGGTGTGCAGAAAGAAAAAAGCAAACTATTCCAATCTTGCTCCATTCAAGAGATCTTTCCCAAAAGCACATTTTTGGGTAAAGAAACCAAAAGCCATCTTCATTAGAGGGATTAAAATAGGGTGAAGTAAACTTCAGTCTGAAGAAAAAGAAGAGATATCACCGAAACGCTGGACAGGAGGCACCCCTTCTCTCACTCTCTTTCAGTCACCAGCAGATGTGTTGCTATGGTAATGACCAAGCTAGTTTCAGTCAATTTCCTTCTGTCGGCCTAGTGTAGGGGATGCTGTAGAGCAACAGAAATAAGGCCCAGTTTAAAAAAAAAAAAACAAAAGTTGCTTTCCCTACTTAAGCAAAACCTCCAACAAAGGATCACACTGTAACCTCTAAAACCTTTGCTGGGGATTTCATCTATAGATTCCCTTGCTGCTCTGACAGCAGAGTGCTAATCTATTCCCCAGCATTTGTTTATTGTTTTACTCAGCATCCTCCCTTTCACCACCCCCCATGCTGCTCAGCAGCTAAGCTCACTCCCACTTCCTGGAGGCCTCCCTTGCTGCAAAACATTAATAAATCTAAGAAGTGCAAAACTCCTAGACCATCAGCTTCGCACTTCTCTACTTACTCATCACACTTCCCTCTTCTCAAGAGGAAACTGATATTTAATCGTTAAATAGTTTTTTTAAAACTGTTATAGTAGCTGTAATATTGCAACAAAAACCTACACACACAGACACACACACACGTTTTATTACTTCATATGCAGATCGTATTCATTTGAGGCCTTTGCTCTCATTTCAGCAAGAAACCTGACACCTGAAGTTTGGATACTAGGAAATCTCAACTTAAAATAATTTCCACTTGAAACAGTAAACATGTGCGTGGCGCCCTGTTATAGCTATCAATGTTTTCTGTACACCACTTATTATTCAATTGGCAAGTGCTTCAATATGCTTTCCAGCAAGTGAAAAATATACTAATAGTTTAAAAAACAACCCTAACAGTCACAAAATCTCTCTGCTACGGTTATCACTATGTCACCTTTCTGTGAGCCATGAGATGGTTTCACTTTTTTACTTATTCATTATGTCACTATTTAGAGGGCCAAGAAAATTATTATATGACAAAACTGCTTAAGAGAAAGATTGTTCACTGTCTGTGGTATAGTCTCTGGGGACTGGGGGATGTTTTTAAGATGAACATGTTTTGTAAAATACATTAATATGAACAGGATTTTACTGCAATTATTGGTCTTTATTTTGTTTACACATATATGTATAACTATATTACACACATGAACACACCCAAACAAACTAGACAAATGTTCTACAGAAATTAAATTATATTTATAATATTAAGTGATAAAATTAGAATAATTTAGCTATAGGGTTGCCAGTTTCCTAACCGCAGAAAACCAAACACCCTTACCCTACCCCGCTGCTCATTCACTCCATCCCCCCCTCCTTCCATCGCTTGCTCTCCCCCACCCTTGCTCATTTTCATTGGGCTGAGCAATGGGGTGGGGGTGTATGAGGGGGCAAGGGCTTTGGCTGAGGGTATGGGTTCCAGGGTGGAGCTGGGGATGACGGGTTTGCAGTGCAGCAGGGGACTCTGGGCTGGGAGGTGAGGCTGAGGGGGTCAGAGTGTGGAAAGGGGCTCCAGGCTGGGGAATGGGATTGCAGTGTGGGAGAGGGCTCAAGGTTGGAGCAGATGTGCGGGAGGGGGTATGGGCTGTGGGGTTCCAAGTGCAGAAGGGGTCTCCGGGCTGGGGCCAGAAATGGGCGGTTCGGAGTGCGGAAGGAGTCCAGGCTGAGGCAAGTGATTGAGGTGCGGGAGTGGGCCCAGGAGGCGCTGACTTTAGGCAGCTCCCAAGAAGCAGAGACATGTCCTTCCAGTTTCTAGGTGGAAGGGGCGCCAGGGGACTCTGCCTGTGCCCACAGGCATTGCCCCTGCGGCTCTCATAGGCGGTGGTTCCCGGCCAATAGGAGCAGCAGAGCTGGCGCTCAGAGCAGCGTACACAGGCAGGGGCAGTGCGTAGAGCCTCCCTGGCCACCTCTTCACCCAGGAGCTGGAGGGACATGTTGCTGTTTCCCGAGATCCATGCGGAGCCAGGCAGGAAACAAGGCAGAGAGCCTGCCTGCCCTGCTGAGCTGCCAACCAGACTTTTCATGGCCTGGTCAGCAGTGCTGACCAGAGCAGTCGGGGTCTCTTTTCGACCGGTTGTTGTGGTTGAAAACCAGACACCTGACAACCCTATTTAGCTAACCAAATTCATAGACAGGGAATCAGGAATTGTTTATATTCGTTCAATTTTTTTTTTATGGAAAGCAATAGCTATCAATACGTTACTAGTGAAAAGTGAGTTCAACTACTTCTGACTATATCTGTATTTTGCAAAGTCTGTTCTCCCCTTCTGTAGTCTATATTTCCCTTAAATTAAATTTCTTTTCATAAACTCTATAAAACTCCTAAATAGTTAAAGAAACATGACTCAGATTGAATCCTGATCCCTGAAAACCTTCTGCATTTTACTTCCATAACACAGGCTGCCAGATGGCTTGTGAGATTGGTAGTTCACATAGCGCTTTCACCTGAGGTGGCTGGTTTCAAATTTGCATGAGGAGAGTTACTAAATAGTTGTTATTCTCCATCAGATTTGCTAGTGGCCTCTGTGCAGTTCTAATGAGCAGGTATCCACACCACAACACAAACACATTGGCACTTACTGGCCCTACTGACATTTAAGCACATACTTTAAGGAACAAATGGACACAGAGACTAAACTACGTGCTCAAGGTTCGCTCACACTGGCACAACGTTTTGGGGTTATATGCAAGGCTGCTGCAGTGTTGTTGTGCTCCAATGACAGAGGAATGCAATCACCAAAGCTGTCCATCTATCACATTTTACCAGCACTAAAAACGCACTTTTAGAAAATACATTTTAAACAAAATGAGTTTATTCCCAAGGGTGACCATCAGGCACTGGATTTAAGCATACAAGGATCTTTGGGCAAATCCTCAGTTGGCGAAACTGACATAGCTCCACTGAAGTCAAGGGAGACATAAAATTTACCACAGCTGAAGATCTGCCCCCTATGAGCAGTTGAGAGAGTAGGATTCTTTATTTGCTCACCAGAACAGATAGGTAAAGTAAGGGGGTTGTGCACCCTCCAACCAACTCACAACATATAAAGTCTTGTTAAAGGCCCATTAGTTTTGATGGTGCCCCATCAAAGTCAGTGAAGAAAGCAAGTGTTAAAATGTTAAGCTACCAAGTCAATTTTTTTTTAATTATATTAAGAGTTTTCCCCTTTTTATATAAAGGCTCATTTTAAACTCCCTAATCTTCTATAATGGAGCCTGCGAAGATCTGAAATATAGACTAGTCTGACTGAGCACAGTTAATATGTCTAAAACCAATTTTCTTCTTTTCTAAATTAACAATTTATTGAAAAATCTGAAAATATAGAGTGTCCGGCCTTAAGACTGTATCTGCCCTGCACGGGGATTCCAGTGAATTCCTGTTTCAACAAAACCCCACTTCTTTCCTGCAGAACACAGAAATTTTAGGCCTGATTCTTATTGACACTAAGGTCCCTTTCCATTGCCTGGCAGCATAAAGGGGTTGGCTTTAAAGATGGCATAAATTACATTTATACCCACTTTAGAGGTGTCTTTACACTAGGGGAGTTTTAGTGTAAATGAAAATAAGGTCCATGACCCCAGGCCTGTACACAAAGTGCACACGTCAATTTCTGTTTGACAAGCACATGCTTACGTTGCATAGTTGGAGACAATAATGGGCAGCTCCCAGTTACCTATCCTATCATTCAAAAATCATACATTCCAAAAGAAGATATATCTTACATGAGATGTAGAAAGGTAAGTAGAGTGAGGTGGAAATGTATTGAATTGTTCTGAGAATTCGGTGAAAAATGTTCCAATACACAATGTACTATTAGACAAACATTTTCTGTAAATTGACTCTTCAATCTGAACTGTAAAAGTAGCAATAAAAGTGTTCTTGATGCCCCTTCACATGAAATGAAAATAGACTAATATTCACAAAAGTCTCCATTTGTAAAAGAAAAAAAATCCTCACTCAATTAGCCAAATACTTACTATAGCCTTGCGGGAAAATAATTGTGTAGACATTGAATGGTGGTGTAGGGTATGAGAGGTACCAACCATGCTATACACACACACACACACACCATAAAAGAAGTTACACTATTTATTTCATATTACTGTTTAAATTTTCATGATCAGCATTATCATATTATCTATGTTGATAATAAAAATGGAATATTATAATGAATATAATATTATAATGAAAGGTACAGCTCACACAAAAGTTTTAATAATTCAATACCAGAGTTCTAAGAAGCTGATATTCTGCCAGTTTAAACCTTCATGCAAATACCTCTGTGCTAATCTTCTATGGATGAAACAAGCTTACCACTAACAGTACAGTAACTTACTCCTGGGGAATTCTGCGTCACTGTACATGTGCAGAATTCATGTGCCCCACTGACTTCTTTGCTTTCTTGCAGAAAAATGACTTCTGAAAGCGAAGCAAAAGGAAGCTGCAAGAGCAGTCACATGCCCCTCCCCGGCAGTGAAGGCAGGTTGGTTCAGGTGTCCGGAGCAGTCAGTATTCCTGACTAAATCACCAGATAAATACTGTCCCTCCCATTCACTATTGCGGCACGCTCGGCGCAATAGTGAGTGGGACAGGGCTTCAGGAAGGCATGGGACAGACTCTGTCCACTCAAGCAGGGCAGAATGTAGCAGCCTGCCTGCTTAGTGAATTGTTTCCACTGTCCTTGTGAATTCCCCCAGACGTATAAAACAGGTGTAAAAGTTTTAAGGCACCTTTACATTGCCAGAGTGGTGAAAAGGTCAGTATGGCCTTATAAATGCTTTATTGATTAGAACTGGTCTAACTTTTGGGACTGAAAATATTTCTTATCAAAATGTGCTCTACAAACTATTTGTTACTTCCTTTTCTGGAGATGGTTAGTAGCCCAAATAAATTGTGAGTTTGATCCCCCAGTCTTCACTTGCTCTTCAGTTGCCTATGATATAACACTGAGCATATGGCTGCATATATTTGTTGACTGATAACTAGCAATAAAGGGTGAAATCTATCTACATTGCTATTTGGCAAGGGGCTTTGAGGGATTTCCTCCAGTGCTCCCCATTTCCATTCTCCATGCATTGTATTATAGTTTAAATAAATTACTGAAATAATTGAAACCGGAGTGATTATATTGTATTATTTTGACAAATAAAATATGCAGAATTTTAAAACATTGTGCCCAGAATTTTTATTTTTTTCCTGCAAAATTCTTAATTTTTGGCACAGAATTCCCCCAGGAGTAACAGTAATAGAAGTTAATTGCACATATCATTTTCACAAACAAAATTCACAAAGGGATTTCCAACAGATATTGGGAATGTTCTAATACATTTAGCACATTGTTCCTGAAGAACGTTATCACATACATTAAAATTATTGTATATAATTATACTAGTTTTTCTTGGTTCATTTTAAATATTGCACACATGACAAAGAGTAACACAACATTTTTTAGCATGGACTTCAGTGGAATTACTAATGATTTATTCTGTATATGAAAGGACAATCAGTTCCAAAGCATTTATTCCTTGGGCTAAATAAAGTGGCCAACGCTTCAAATAGTTATTACAGTGTATATCCATAATCACATGCAGAATCCATTAAGTCCATGACAGATTTAAATCTGCAGGATTTAGCCCAAAATTGTATGCTCGGGGAAACAAAAAAAAAAAAAAAAGAGAGAGAAAAAAAAACAACACTACTTCTACTACAGTCTAAATTTGGCAAGATCTAATGCAGGAATTCTATGGATAATAGTAGAATGGAATGTCTGAATGATTAGGGCTCTAAAAAGAGTCATCACTAAAAAGCAATTTTATCAAACAAAGATGCAGTAGCCACAAGTAACTGAAAGCTGGACAACTGCAGATAACTAGTGCAAGTGAACCAATGGAATCAATAGAATTGCATATTCCATTGCCACAGGAAGGAAAAATGTCTGATTGACTGTCACAAGATCTACAACACTAAGGTTGATTTACAGTACAGTTGCAGCATTAAGTTTACAGGAATATCTTTCAAATAAGGCGGTGCACTGAACTTCTCTTTGTACACAATAATAAAGGAAGTGTTGGGACACATCAACACACTCAAAACAGTTTGCTTCGTATTCAAGGCCATGTGCAAAACAATGAACAATTTCAAAACACTACCACCACCTGACTTCAAAATCTAACAAAAAGTGTTTTCCAAGAGAAATTCAACTACTATTTTTTTTTCAACAAAAGCTAAAGTCCAAGAATTTATGAAGCAGGTTTATACAGAATTCCTACCTCTATGATTCACAACAACAAACAAACAACAAAAAGATAAAACTAACAGTGTTTCTCAGAAGAAACAGAAGTAAACCATATGGAGGTCAATAGGTGATTACAGCAAATCAATACATCATGGCTTTGCTCAGAATGTAAGGCTTTGGACAGGGGTAGGAAGATTCACTTGTTCAAAAGCCATCTTGGTATTTTTCTCCCCATGTAAAACAATTTATGATGGTAATTTGATCCAAACTGAAAAAGTCAAATCTACACTCCCTTCTAACTCCTCTGTTAGATCAGAGTTTAATTTCATACTGTAAATAGCTCCAAGAAGGCTCTTATTATATAGCATTAAATTCATTACGTATTAACGAAAACACCTCAGTTCTATTAACAAGACTCTACCAGTACAAAACATGTCTCCCAGCTAACCTCAACCAGCAGCCGAGTCAGCTGCAACATTTGAAGTGATATACATCCCAAAAGGTCATTGAGAATCTGCCAATAAATGGGGGAAAATTCCACCATGGTGGGGATGAATCAATAAAAAAAATAATACTTTAAAATGAGATAGCCTCAATAATCTCTTATTTTGATAACTGCTCTAATAGAGAAACTATGAGAATATTTAAATTGCAACAAGCTGCATGGAAAGGTTTATAGGCCCCTTTCACATATAAGCAATTTAGACCCAAAAAATTCTGTAGTACTTTTTTTTTTCCCCCCAAATGACACACAAAAGAAGCTCTCATTCCTCTTTGCTACTTGATATTTAGATGAATCGACCAGCCAGGTGCAACCCTGTGCAACCTCTGAAGTATCTAACAACAAAGATAATCTTTATTAGGTGAACAGAAATAACACGAGTACTGATAACAAAGACAAGTTAATGTTTCATAATGGTGACCTTCTTCAGAAAATGAAGTATCAGACAAGACATAAAATCTCAAGAGGACAATAGGTGAAAATTCCAGATGGGACACTGAAAATACAAGTCTTTGGAAAAGGCAATAAAATGTCACCAATAGTAAAGGTTTTTTGGTGAAGTGGGGGGGTGATTTTTTCCAATTCTTATTGGTATTGGATATGGAACTTGCAAGTTATTTTTATTTATTTTGACTTCTTAGAAACACGTATCCCCAATGGCTCTTGGTTGTTGTATCCATTTCAAACATACACAGACCACAAAAACCCAGAAGAGAGGACAGGCTTGGTACAACTGAGACGATGGACAGGAGGGGGGGAAATTGATTTTAAGCCACCATTGTCCTTATTCCACCCTAGAGCCACTGATGGCCAAAGCACACCTCAAGGTAACTTGGAGCAGCCTAATGGCTGCTCTAAATTGTGCATTCTGGAGGCCTAGCCAGAGAACCATGCACTCTGTCCCCACCCCTTCCATTTTCTTCCTATCCCCTCTCTGTTCTACATGGGAGGAAGTGAAAGTGGGTAGGGAACAGCTGGCTTTATTGCCACACAGGGCAGGATAATGCACTCTATGGGGGTGTGATTTCTAAAGCACACTAACATGTTGCACATTAATTGGTTCATTTAGATCTTGCTGGTGAGCAGCAGAAGTTCCCTGGTCCACCAGTCGGGAGGCTCTAAAGGTTAAGAAAGAAAATAGTACTTCTTTAAGAATATATTATTTGATTATATATGCTTATCTTCTCCTGGTCTTGGCACAGAACTAGAAGTCGTGAAACACTTGAGTTCACATGCACAGATCCCACTGGAAATTATCAGGAGTTAAACAAAGCAGTTCGCATGCAAGTCCACCAATACTATATTTAGCTGTGTTCTCTCTTTCTTTGCATGGAAAGTGTTTACACTTGTATGCATGTAAGTTTCCCACTCTAATCAAAACGTTTAAAATGAAACAAGTCTAGTGGGACTGAAACAAGATTTCGTCCTAACCACAGTGGCACTCCAAACACAAAACTGACATTGTGGTATCTCCACAGCTCTCAAGTGCCTTGAGTGAAGCAAGTGTCACAGGCTGTTTTCCAGCTACTCCTTCACCTGACTGAAAGATGTTTGACCAACTCTGGATGGGGCTGTGTTAAGTCTCTCATTTGGAGGCAAGATTTCTGCATTATGGAACCTTTTGGGGCATAGGGTAAGAAGATGACAAATCTATGGTTCTCATAGTTCCTGTTCCCCAATTCTCAGAATAAATTACCTTAATTAAAACTTGGGATTTTTAAATCCAAGGCAACACTGAAAATAGAGCTTAACATCTTGCATTTTCCTGCCATAACTAAAGATATCTATCCTCCTGGCAGATTAAAGACATACTATATGACAAAAAATGAAATATCTGTCTTTAAAAAGATTTGCTAATCTGCAAAAAGTGGCAACTGATTTCTATTTTATTAAACCACAGAGGATTACCAATCTCTCAAGAATTAGAACTGACCCATCAAAAGATGATTAGCAATTTAGCAAACCTTTGTTTTGTTGACAAGTTCCCAATCCCTCCAGTATGAAGGATATGAAGCATCATACTTAAATTACAATGGTCTTCATAAATCATTGAAATACTACCTTAAATTCCTTGACACTGGTGTTGACTTCTGGCCAGCTCAATACCTATGGATCTATAATTCATTCGAATAACATACTGTAGTTTTCTCTGAGTTTACTTTCAAGCAATGGCATTTATACTCAAGTCCCTGGCAAGGAGATCAAGCCATTCCTTCTGCACAGCGTCATTTATAATATTGCCACATTCCAAGGGTATGCAGCCTGATACATACTATTGACTGGGTCTTTCTGTATCTTGTCTTATATTTTCAATCAATTAAATGGTCATATCTCAGGAAGAACACTTTTCGGTGAAGATCGCATAGGCTCTAGTCACTTTTCAAACAGGGATTATTCTCTCAATTTTCTGTGAACTCAAGCCACATAAGCAGCAAGAGATAGTGTTACTCATAGACTCATAGGTCAGAAGGGACCAATATGATCATCTAGTCTGACCTCCTGCACAAGGCAGGCCACAGAACCCCACCCATCCACTTTTATAACAACCCTTAACCCAGGATTGAGTTATTGAAATCCTCAACATTGGTTTGAAGACCTCAAGCTGCAGAGAATCCACCAGCAAGCGACCCATGCCCCACGCTGCAGGGGAAGACGAAAAACCTCCAGGGCCCCTGCCAATCCGCCCTGGAGGAAAATTCCTTCCCGACCCCAAATGTGGCGATCAGCTAAACCCTGAGCATGTGGGCAAGACTCACCAGCCAGCACCCAAGAAGGAATTCTCTGCAGTAACTCAGTTCCCATCCTATCCAACATCTCCCCGCAGACCATTGAGCAGACTTATCTGGTGATAATCCAAGATCAATTGCCCAAATTAAACTATCCTATCATAACATCCCCTCCATATACTTATCAAGCTTAGTCTTAAAGCCAGATAAGTCCTTTGCCCCCACTACTTCCCTCGGAAGGCTGTTCCAGAACTTCACTCCCCTAATGGTCAGAAACCTTCGTCTAATTTCAAGTCTAAACTTCCTAATATCCAGTTTGTACCCATTCGTCCTCGTGCCTACATTAGTACTAAACTTAAATAATTCCTCCCCCTCCCTAACGTTAAACCCCCTGATATATTTATATAGAGCAAGCATATCCCCCCGCAGCCTTCTTTTGGCCAGGCTAAACAAGCCAAGCTCTTTGAGTCTGCTTTCATAAGGCAGGTTTTCCATTCCTCGGATCATCCTAGTAGCCCGTCTCTGGACCTGTTTCAGTTTGAATTCATCCTTCTTGAACATGGGACACCAGAACTGCACACAATATTCCAGATGGGGTCTCACCAGCGCCTTATATAACGGTACTAACACCTCCTTATCTTTGCTGGAAATACCTCGCCTGATGCATCCTAAGATCACATTTGCTTTTTTAACGGCCGTATCACATTGGCGGCTCATAGTCATCCTGCTATCAACCAATACCCCAAGGTCCTTCTCCTCCTCTGTCGCTTCCAACTGATGCGTCCCCAACGTATATCTAAAATTCTTATTATTAATCCCTAAGTGCATGACCTTGCACTTTTCACTATTGTATTTCATCCTATTACTATTACTTCAGTTTACAAGGTGGTCCAGATCTTCCTGAATAGTATCCCTGTCCTTCTCCGTGTTAGCAATACCCTCCAGCTTTGTGTCATCCGCAAACTTTATTAGCACATTCCCGCTCTTTGTGCCAAGGTCAGTAATAAAAAGGTTAAATAAGATCGGTCCCAAAACCGATCCTTGAGAGACTCCACTAGTAACCTCCTTCCAGCCTGACAGTTCACCCTTCAATACGACCCGCTGGAGTCTCCCCTTTAACCAGTTCCTTATCCACCTTACAACTTTCATATTCATCCCCATCTTTTCCAATTTAACTAACAGTTCCCCATGTGGAACCGTGTCAAACGCCTTACTGAAATCGAGGTAAATTAGATCTACTGCATTTCCTTTATCTAAGTAATCCGTCACCTTCTCAAAGAAGGAGATCAGATTGGTTTGGCACGATCTACCTTTAGTAAATCCATGTTGCAATTCGTCCCAATTACCATTGACCTCTATGTCCTTAACTACTTTCTCCCTTAAATTTTTTTCCAAGACCTTACATACTACAGACGTCAAGCTAACAGGCCTATAATTACCCGGATCACTTTTATTCCCTTTCTTAAAAATAGGAACTACGTTAGCAATTCTCCAGTCGTACGGCACAACCCCCGAGTTTATCAATTGCTTAAAAATTCTCGCTAACGGGCTCGCAATTTCACGCGCCAGTTCCTTTAATATCCTCGGATGGAGATTGTCCGGGCCCTCCGATTTTGTCCCATTAAGCTGTTCAAGTTTGGCCTCTACCTCAGTTGCGGTAATATCCACCTCAATATCCACATTCCCATTTATCATCCCTCCATCATCGCTAAACTCCTCACTAGTCTTATTAAAAACTGAGGCAAAGTACTTATTTAGATATTGGGCCATGCCTAGGTTATCCTTAACCTCCATTCCATCCTCAGGTGTATAGCGGCCCCACTTCTTCTTTCTTTGTTTCTTTGTTGATTCTGGTCAGAACTGAAACTTTCACTAAGGCAGCTTTTTTAATGTCAAAAGACTGTAGTTTCAGATCAGCCATCCTGGCACCCATAACCCTTCATAAGATGATCTTTCCTATTTGGAAAGAGACTCAATATGTATTCGTTTATTCTAAATCATGTTTTTTTCTTTTTGAAAATCTATTCTGTAGTATTTCTTCCAGCATGAAAGACAGCCTGTTCTTCAGCAATGATACTGTCTGCTTGTGGCTTCAATCTGTTCAATATGACTTTCAACAGTACTTTGTTGGGATAGCTAATTAAGCTTATGGTCTGGTAATTTTGACAAGGTTGCAGGTTGCCTTTCTTTGGCAAAGTGATGATTAGTGACTGTGTCCACGTGGAGGGCCACTCACCAGTCTGCCAGATCTTGTTGCACATCTTGGTGAGTACATCTACTACTATTTCTCCTCCAAATTTCATCAATTCGGCTGGGATGATGTCAATACCTGTAGCCTTTCCGTTCTTGAGTGATTTCACAGCTGTTACCACTTCTTCATGTAGTATTTGGAAAGTCATTCTTTTCTGTTGAATCTGAGCTGTCTAGGACACTAGGATCTCCATTACTCTGGTGGTTGTATAGATCAGAGCAGTCGTTTGTCTACCTATTGATGATGTCCCTTTCTTCTGTAAGATTGTTCCCTTCTTTGTCTTGAATTGCGTTAGTTTTAGTCCATCTTTCCTTTGTCAGATCTTGTACAACCTGGAAGGCTCGTTTGCTATTTTTATTACTGATACACTCTTCAATTTTAGAGCACTGTTTTTCAATCCATATCTCCTTGGCCACCTTCATTCCTTTCTTGATCTTTCTGCCAGTCACTTTGTAATTATCAGCTTCCTCCATGCTGTTCTTGTCTTCCAAGTTCTCTTCTAATGTCACACATTTGTAGTATTTCATATGTGACCCATGGTTTTGTCTTCTTACAATGTTTCCCAAGGATGTCTATTGCTGACTCATTCATTACAGCATTGAAATTCTTGGTAATTGTTTTTATGTCTTCCTCTAGAGCAAGCAGTGGGGCAAATTTTTTGCCAATCATTGCACAGAATGACTCTACAATGTTTTGGTCTCTGAATCTTTCTACGTCAAACTTGATTCTGGTGAACTTTGGTCTGACGGTTTTCCTTAGCCGCAGCCAAAAATTTAGCATCACAAAGTCGTGATCACTTCCAATATCAGAACCAGAGAAGCTCCTTGTTTTAGCTCTGTTAATCCCAGAACGAAATCAGTTTTGGACCATGATTTAGTCAATCTGGCTGTGATGTAGACCATTAGGTTTGTGCCATGTTGACTGTCTGGATGCCTTATGTGCGCCTAATGTGTTTGCAAAAACCAGATTATTACAGCCAGCAAACTCCAGAAGTCTCAATCCTCTCTTATTGGTTACCGCATTACAGAAAGGGCCACAATAAATCTCACCAATTTGCCTGTGCATCAGTACCCACTTTAGCATTCCAATCTCCTTGTACAATCAGGATATCTTTCTTGTGTACCTTATCAATGATGTCTTAGAGCAGATTGTTAATATCTTCAATTTGATCACTGTTATAGTCTGTTGTAGGGGCATAGACTTGTACCACTGTGATATTAAATGATACTGTCTTTAGACAAATGGAAACAGGATGCCGTCCAATGTCCAGCAGGCTTAATGCTGAATTCTTGATATCTTTATGCACAAGAAATTGTAGACTGTTGACATGTTTGTCCTCTCCACTGTAATAGAGTACATGGCCTTCTTCTGTTAGTACCTCTCCAAAGTTCTTCCATCTGACTTCAGAGATTCCTAGGAGGTGCCAGATGTATTGTTCCATTTCGTACGTGAGTTCTTCGAACCTCCCTATTTGTCTCAATGTCCTTACATTCCATGTGGCTATGGTGATGTTATCTCTTTGTTGGGGTTACTCCAATAGTATACTTGTTGCGTCTGCCCTTGTGGGAGACGGATGGCGTGGTCATTATTAACCCAGGCTGAGATCAATCTGGTATGGACATCGTTGACTTGCTCATCATATGGTGTGTCTTGGGTAAATTTCTAACCTGGCGGAGACCATCTTTCTTCAGGCAGCCCGCTCTTACAACATGCAGGAGGAGCACTGGGCCTATTCTGTCCCTGGATCCACAGGACATGCTTATGTCAAAAAAAACAAACCCTCTCACTTTCATATCACACATCCAATGCAGAAGGTCACAAACATGGTCACCACTGACAGCAATAATTATCTCCATGACAGGGACAAAGAGGCAAGTTAATATTTGGCCTTCATTAATGAAGTTGCCATCTAGTAACTAGAGCATCAAGCTTTCCTTTCCTTAGTGGCCAGAAACTGAAGTTACTATGATAGGACTTAATTGCTCAGAAAAGAACTCTCTTTTTTCTTGGTAACTTTGTTTATTCTTTTTACTGATGCACTAAAAATTGTTTCTTTCTAATGGATCAAAACACATCCAAACTGTTGCTGAACCTAGCTTAAAAGGCCTTCAAATTAGATTTGGCTCTACTGATGTATTGTACAAAGCAGTAACATTTGGCTCTAGTTACATAACACACCAGATCAATAACACTTCAAATATGCTCCCAAAAACAAAGATTTGACTGAGAAACACATGGTTTATGAATTTTAGGATATTCATGTTGCCATTTTGATCATGAAGCCTTCTGCAGGAACAAGCACTTACGGAGAAGTGAAGTGCTAATTCAAACCTTTTCTTCTACCTCTAGCTCAAGAAATTAAAGGTGATCTTGTAGCTCAAACATACTCTAAATTTCCTTTTATTTTTAACCTGTTAATTATTTTCTGGTTCATCTGCTGCCACATACCTTTTATTTACAAATCAGCTACCTGAATCCTGAAATCAGAGATTCATTATTTAAAAAAAAAAAAAAAAAAAAAAAGGTGAAAAGTCAGAAGACATCTCTAAAAGAAACATGTCTGTCAACAGAAGAATTAAAAGTCACACATGAAATGGATGGCCTTATTAACTAAAGTATAATTAATAGCCATAAATACTATTACAGGAATAATTTCTGATAACTGGCCAAGATTAAGGAGTGAAAGCAATCCTAAATTAGCAGCTCAATAATAAGAACAGCATTCTTCTCTGTCAGCTAAGCTTTGCAACAAATAATTTTCAAGTTTGTCATGTAGCTAACTGGCAAAGGAAGCAAGTTTTAAAATGTTTTTGATCTGCTGACAGGCAGAAGAACTCTGTCAATTACCTTGCGAACAGGAGAAAAATAAATTACCAGGTTCTTCTGCAAGTTGTATTTAAAAACTCCTATTTTTCTGTTGTACTTTTCTATTTTATGTCATTTCTTCACATCCATCCCTCTATAACCCATGAAAGATGAAGGATTCATCTACTTCTTGCATCTTAGTCAGTGATTTATTTAAATATAAGTTTATAAGTGCATAAATATCCAGTATGAAGGCATGTATTTCCAACTATTATAATGTAAAAAACCTACGTCTCAGTTAAATTTAAAGCACACAAAACAAATGAATTAAAAACTGTTGAGACATTGGTAGCTCCTAAACTAGTCTACTTTATAATTTATACAAAAATATGGCACAACTTCTTTTGTGTTCACTGATTAGAACACACAAATTTAAGGAAGAAGGGTGAGATTTTTCAAAGGCAAAAATGGAAGTTCTATTACTAATATCTTGTAACCCCACTTACCAAAGAAAACTAGCTATAACTGTAGTCAGAGATAAATCATCCCTGAAATAATAAAGCACTAGATAATTAACAAAAATCATCTTAAATTTAAAAGTGAGAGTTCAAGTTCCATGATGGCTTTCAAAGTGTTATTGATCTTAAAGGAAAATCAATGCAATGTAGGTAACAAATGAAATTTAGTTAGCGTTTATTGTCGATAAAATCCCTAAAATGCAAAAGCAAGCACAGCAGGTAAAAAGGTTCCTCCATGCATTTCAGAAGGTATCATGAATTAGTGCACTATATTATATTATTGTTCTTTTTTAAAACTTCTCTCTATACAGTAACCTTCCGATAGCAATAACTAACGGTGACTAGTGGATGAACAGTATGCCCCTTAATATATAGCACCCGGTCAAGATCAGCCTTTAATGTCTTCCTGATCATTCTGATAACTCTTAAAGAAACAGCTCATTTATTATACAATGGGATGCCGAAAAGGCTGTTCTGTGAGCACTGCTCAGGAGCAGGGATTTTAAAATAAAGACGTTGGTTCAATTATTAAGGGTGTGCAATTATTAAGGCTGAAAACTGTACCTTGTAGCCAAAGTGATAAACGCCTATTTAGCCACAGCTCCCAAAGCCATGCCACTATGAATCCCGAATACACTTTCCTATAGTGTAAGTGTTCCTACTGTATTTTTGTGCAGATAATATAGAATGATGCTATTATATTAGCAGCATTTAGGCATTAAATTGTAATATTAAATGGAAAAGTAATAACTAAGCATTTGCTCTTCCTTCTCTTTATCTTCTTCTACAGTATAACTTAGCATCCATTCATTCAACGTTCAGTGTGTACTCATTCTGTCTCATTTTTCTGTAATATATAAGGAAACACACAGAAAGGGGAAGGACCAAATGCCACTCCCAGTTACACCAATAAGACACTAATAAACTCAGAAGGGGCTGAATGGATATGCCAGAGCACAGAATCTCACACTAAGGAACGTGCTCAAGATGGCAGAGGCAGTCAGTGTCAATGTTCAGATTAGAACAGCGCTCTCAGTCCTATACTTAATCCACTAGACATATATTCTAATCAATTTATTGGACTCAAACTCAGGCCAGAGGTTATTCCACAAAGAACCCAAGACAACTGCAGGCAGCTTGCTGGAAGATTCTGGTGGTTGCAGTACCATCAGTGTCAGCCCAAGAAGAAATGCCAACGTCCAGCCCCTTTTGCCTTGGGTTTGACAGATCCCCAAGGCTAATTCCCAGGAGTTTGCAGCTTTATGTGGTGAGGAAGGAAGACCATGGAGAACCTGTGATCCTGAACAAAAATCAGTGACATTCACTCCAACAACTTGTTTAAATTGATAAATGTTTTCAAGGCTATATCCACAAAGAAAAGGGTTAGAAACTTATGTTTTCAAAACAGAAAAAGGGAAAAGAAAAAAAAAAGAAGAAGAAGAAGAAGAGTATAACAGCTGAAATTAACCTTTAACTTGTCCCCAAAACTACAGTGAAGCAGAAATGTCCATATGGGGCCGCAACTGTGCATTCTGTGGGTCTCTAGGCTGGCTCAAAATAATGTGTTAATAAATGCTCTCAATCTTGTCTGCTTTCATCTTACAGACTGGTGGGAATCCTTAGTTAGAGATAGGCAAAAACTAGCAAATGGGTCTCTGTTGAGCTGCCCACAGGGCAAGTCATCAATATAAAAAGAGAGGTTGTCTTGAGCTGTTACCATACAAAATATCCTCGTTAAGATCAGTCAAGCCAGGAACCCGATTCCCTTTCAGGTTTATGTCTTACATATAATTTTTTTTTTTAAAGCAGCGCTTGTCACATGATTTGTAAATACCCAGACAGCAACCACACTCCTCTTTTGCTGAAATTTCCAACCCACGTGAAGTTATTACACACTGAGCTGAAGATCATCATGGGAGCATGTTTCTTATTAGCTTTCAGTATGCAGAGCTAGTGGGTCAGCTAAGTGGTTCACATGCAGATTTTAGCATTCGTCTGTTGAAAACAGAACATCTACATTTGAAATTATGAATACATCATCTTTACTCTTGAAATAAAAGGTAAGCTGCATTATCTACAACTGTGAATCTAGCACTGACCTGAACGAAGAGCTTATTTAAATAGAGGGAGCCTAGGGCTCTCTCCTCCCCCAATGGTACTTCCAGTTATCTTTATGGGAACAAATAGATTAACATGAATAACTTTTTATAACATTAGGGCAGGAGTTACATTCTCACTGTAACATCTTTTCAGAACCTCAGTTGAAATCAAGAAAACAACTCACTCCTCTAAAACAGTGGTCCTCAACCAGGGGTACTCATACTGCTGGGGGTACACCAAGGTCTTCCAGGGTGTACACCAACTCATCTAGATGCCTGCCTAGTTTTACAACAGGCTACATAAAAAAGCACTAGCAAACTCAGTAATACTTGTTCATACTGCTCTATATACTATACACTGAAATGTAGGTAAAATATTGATATTCCAATTGATTTCTTTTATAATATTGTAAAAATAAGTAAGCAAGCCATTTTTCAATAATAGTGTGCTGTGACTTCTGTATTTTCAGGTCTGATTTTGTAAGCAAGTGGTTTCTAAGGGAGGTGAATCCTGGGGGTACACAAGACAAATCATACTCTTGAAAGAGGTACAGTATTCTGGAAAGGTTGAGAGCCATTGCCCTAAAATGTCAAATCTGGTGTGTTGGGAGACAAAGGCTGAACATTTGCAGATAAAAAGACAACATGAAGAAAGTCAGTTTCTCAACAAGCATGTTAGGTCATCTTACATTATTTACAACTCAACCAACATAAGATGTAATGAACAGCTTTAATAATAGAAGTACTGGAAAATCTCTCTAAAAAAGCTTCAGGAAACTGTTAGCACCAAACAGTGACCATTTATAACTGGTACCCAACAGTACAACTTAAGGAAAGTAGCACAGCAGCGTAAGAAAAATATCAGTTTGCATTCACATGTGTTTATTTTTAAAGCCATTAACCACTACGCTAAGGGGTAATGTCTGCAAAAAAAGAGAGAGTACACCAGCTGACTGTTGAGAAGGACTCAGTTTAAAGTTATTGAATCTCACATATGCAGCAAACTCTTCCCACGAGTTATTTGTTCCTCCTAGATGCTCCCACAACTGACAGCATAATGTCAACCAGTTAAGTGAATGTGAGTGGCTGCTCTTAACTTACACAGCAGTAAACATCAAAAACATATCGAGAAAAGCAATACGGAAAGGTTGGTGGGGGGATGTGAGAGTCAGAGTACAAGTGCCAGGGGCTGATCATGATGAGACTGTACTTTATCTGGCCTGATATAATGCATTCCAAAGCATATCTGAACCAGTCACCGCAAAACTACGCTTTGGAGAGTTTGCATAGTTTTTGATAAATGTT
This sequence comes from Gopherus flavomarginatus, assembly GCF_025201925.1. Lineage (NCBI taxonomy): Eukaryota > Metazoa > Chordata > Testudines > Testudinidae > Gopherus > Gopherus flavomarginatus. Next base: position 106,787,536 of record NC_066620.1, read on the forward strand.
CATTTTATACTTGCTTTTACAACAGAGTGCAGTGGCTGCATTTAAAACCTTTCCAATTTTGTGATAAAGATAGCACTTCAGTTATTTGCAGTATTGTCTTTATTGAATGTAGGGAACCTTTTACAGAACACTATGAACTGAATTTAGTTATCTGAGGCAGCTGATCATAGTTTAGGCAGGACCATGTGTACTGTACAATCTGCCCTAATCAGATCCTCTATAGATCATTTTAATAAAAAGTTATTTTATAGTTCATAGTCATTTCTTTTAAAAAAGCTTACTTTAAGGGTTCCCTAAAACACTTCATTCCTTAGAAATATTAGGTGGGATTTCTAATACAAGAATTAAATCATTTTAACATAACACGGTTATGCAGTTGAAAATACACTAAACCATTTTCAAAAACAGTTATTTATTCTTAGTTTGAACCCAATTTTAATAAGCACTGTCTATATTGTATATACTGTCCTGAACATGTTGTTGGCACCCACTATAAATGAAACAGAAAACACAGTTGAATTGTGTAAGCTTTTCTTATGAAGCCCTTGCATCTTCTAAATGTAACAATCTTCCTAGCACACCTCTTTATTCTTAATTTCTCTATATTGAGATTTGTAGGTTTCCATGCATCAGAGAGGTAACATAATGAACTTTATGTTATAATATTCTGGCATCTCCTTTTCAGTTCAAACACCAGCATAGCCTCAAATATGTCTAGGCATTTTGCAGTTCCATCACTGAAAAAAACCTACAATTAAATGTTAAGGAAAATTAAACAACATGTGTCCTGACTGAAAATATTTTAAATTAAATGATGCTTTAATCTTATTGGATTTGGTCAACTAAATTTAAAATTCAGAGGATGATTTTAAGTTCAGTTCTGGGGGATTTTTGAGGCATGGAGGAGCACAAGGAGGTTGAGTGATGTAATTCTGAACAAGTAAATGAATGAGAGAAAGTGACAGAAACGACTACTCATAGCCTCCCTTAAAAACACTGGAAAAGTTAGGTTAAAATAGGTTACTATTTCTTGCAAATGACAACAATCTGATATTTCCAGTGTGTAAATGAATTTATGATAGTGAAAGTGCTTCTCCTGCATTATACATGCATCAAGCATTTTGGTTCAATTCTATGGACCCCTTCATGCATGTGCAAAACCCAAAGCAGGAAAAATTCAGTGTTACCCTCAGCAGGAAGCAGAATGACTCCTCACCTTCTGTGTACATGAAGGAATAAGTACTATGATGGCTTATCTAAGCAAGAATACTAGAGGTGGCCAGAGGTGAGCAAGCCAAGAAAGCCTAGCTAGTGAGATCATGTATAATACGGATCCTCTGACCCAAACAGCAACTAGGGAAGAGAGTTTCAGCTTCTCCTGTGCATAGTCTGCAGTAGGAGTCATGGAGTGGCTCCACATGATGCAGACTCAGAATTTAATTTTTTATTCCCAGATACATTTCCCTGACGTGGCAGCCTGTTTGCTTTCTTGGTCTGTGTGTTCTATTTAAGGATTTTATTTCTGGTCTGTGCCTCAGTGAGATACCTAATTAAGATAAACATAACAAAATATAACTATCACTGTAACGTATATAAAGAAAGAAATGGTAAAGGGAGGAGACCGTGCAAATTAAATACACATTCAGCCAAACAAAAGTAAAGTGCTCTTTTCAGTTCCTGTGCAAAAAGGGAATTGAAAAGCTACTGGGGAAAAAAAGGGATTTGGGATAAACCTGAAACAATGATTATACACATGCCTAAAGCACTTGTCAGCATACCTGGGTGCTTTTACATAAATGTGTCTTATACAAGGGATGACCACACACAAACACACACACCTCTCTTTAATGGGTGTACAATGCCTGATGTTCTTTGATCTGAGGTGATAAGGCTGATCGTTGGTTAATCAGAGGCTGTATTTTATTCGTCAATAATGCAAATATCAATTTTGGTTCCAAGTTCAAAAATTTAGTTTGCCCACACTTAATCTTTACTTCAATAGAGAAATAATTAAATGATGAATAGATTTTATGTACAGTGGTTTTGAACATGCTCTTATGATCACTAGTTTGGCCAGCAAGTTTATTCTTGGCACTGATCTATTCCAGCACTTTTCTCTTGACACCTCCACTACATTGAGCAGTAAAAGATGGCCACATTTTCATATTTGTTTTTTCATTCCCACAATGTTCTCTCTCAACATAAAGAGATATAAAGAAGATTATATAGAAGACTTAAAATAAAAGGAACATACTTGTTAAAATAACATTGGACCTATTTTCAGAGGTGCTGAGTAGTTGCAGCTTCTGTTGAGGACAGCTGAAGCTGCAGATACTCAGAACTTATAAAACCTGATTTTTTCAGATGTTTTAATCATTAAGATCAACTGAAATACAGTAAAAGCCAGCTTGTGAGGAAATAAAGTTAATCAAAAGATGGCAGGGCACCAAAAGGCATTGCCAATAGATGAAACGACTGTTTTCACTGTGTCAAATGTACTTCAGAAAACAAGAGAGTCATTATTATTATTTTTGTAAAAAAGCACCTGTTTGAGGAACATATTTCCCATAATGGTACTAGGTTGTATATTTAACATGTTTCTGTAGCAACTGGCAAAATCATATTGTATCTTCACTGAGGGAAGTGAAGAAGAAGTTTCATTTATGTTATAATTTAAGGAACATATGCAAATACCATATATTTATTTTTAAAAATCAAGGTTACTATTACTAAGCTTCTAAAATAATGACAGCAATATGGTATGATTCACATTTAGCTTCACAGGAAAATGAACCAGCACAGTAGTTTGACTGCTGTTTTTCAAATAATATTATTCTGGTAAATAAGAGATAGACCATATGGCTAGACATACTCATTAACACATTCATACAATCCTCAGCCTCTGAGACCTGCATTAAAATACTGTCAAAACTGGCATATTACAAAACGTATAAAATAACTCCATCAGTACATATTGCAAGATAGCCTCAAGATAGATCTTTTTGACTGTTCAGAAGAGTTCTAGACTATGGCAGAGAGAAAGAAGCTGAGTGATGTTCAAACCAAGAAAAACAAACATTTTTTCATACTGGAGACTGGGGAACGGAAGCCACTAATTTAAAATGCTTCCCAGAACGGATATGAGTTTTAAGAATCCCACACACAGAACCAGAGGGCAGAATAAGAGGCATCACTCACAGCTAGTATATGTTTACGTTTATTTCCTTTGTGAAACTGTATGTCTGATTAAAGGGGAGAGCAGCGTTAGCAATTCTAGACTCGAGTCTTTGAAGAAGGTGCCTGTGCCCTACTTCGACAACAGCAGCCACTGAGGCAAATGAAGTCTCCGACAGGAATAAAATGAAGTTACACTCTTAGAACAAAAGAACTCCCATTGATTTTGGCCTTTTTCAGCTGACGTAAATAATCAAGTAACCATAAATTTGACATGGAACAATTGCTGTGTTGTCCCTTATATGTGCATCCTGAAAGGCATTTAAAATCGCCTTAAGAGTAAGTGGGATATGGACCAATGTCAGTTCTTTTGAGCTATTATACATATAGCAATTCTCTCTGTGCTACAATGCAACCAGTAGCCACAATCATTTATCAATGAAAAAAGGATGACTTAGTGGTCTAAGCATCAGTTTAGAATTCCTCACAGGTCTGAATTGCTACAAGGTTGACTAAGCCCTTCATCCTTCCAAACAAGTTGTACTAAGTTCCATGCAGTTTATAGATATGACCATTTCAAAAATACCAAGCCACAGAACTACTCTGTGCTGCATGGATATTAATGTTCCAATGGCATTTGTCATGAAAATAGGGGTTTGCCACATAACCATGACCAACATTTTCTTTAATCTTCCATCCTTTTGATCTGCCACATGTCCATGCTAGTGTGATGGCTGTCCTCTTGGCTGATAGTCCGGGGATTGAACTGGGAACCTCCAGAGATAAAACCATGTGCTGCTATAGCTCAAGCTAAAAGGTCAAACCTATGTAACTGAGAGCTATAACAACTCTTATCCTCTGAGCTGGGCAGAGAGGGGGACCTATAAAACATACTCACCAGTGGGTTATACGAACACCTGTTGATCCTCATGCTTGGACTCAATATTAAAAGGAGGGTGGATAGGATGTATTCTGTATTCTCCAAATTAAGTTCCTCCCTCAAGCTTGTGGGATGTTCTTAATGTAGCCCTTAGTTTGACAAAATGAGAATACCATGGTTCCCAATCCACACTGACAGCACTATGCAAGGAATAAAATAGCCTGCTAAAGAAACACATCATAAGCACTATTTCTTATCTTAGCCCTCTTACAGCTTGCAAGTCATTTTCCCACAGCCATATCTGATATCTTAACTTGGCTTAACTCTCACTCCATGACAAACTAGTTTTTCCTAAACACACATGCAACAGAATAAAAAATCGTTGCTAATTTTCTCTCTGCAGATTAATACCTGAATTTCTACTATCAGTCCCTGAGCAATCAGATTCTCAATGAATCTACATCATGTCAGCCACCATTCACGAAGGACCATAATTGTAAAAAATGTTTTTTAAAAAAGTAGCTGGGTTCCACTTAGCTGAGCTCAATAAAAGTCCCCAAAATTGCTTCCAACTCATTAAACACACCACTACGTGTGAGGAAAATGGTAGCTATGGCATTAATACACCTAAAAGTTAGTTTTGAATTGTTTTACTTAATATAGCAACACTTATTCCTGTCGGAGATAAAGTGTAGTGACAAACAGCATCATTTTAAGAAAAGCTTTCAGAGTTTTTATTGTACTGCGGCTAGAGATCAGTTTAAGCTTTCCGTAGAACATCACCTTTCTTCATGTAGTTAGAGCTTGGTTGGTGTCAAATGGCACCAGTTATATTCATATTTTAATTTCTCTCTTTCCTTAAAATTCTACAAAAATTCAAAAAAGAAAAGGGGGCATGATTGTACTGATTTCAGACTTCTCTGAGCAGTTCAAGAAATAAAATAATCACAATAGCAAGAAATACAAATTAGTCTTTAAGACGGCTTTGGTTTAAAAGCAAAAGAGGCGTTGCAAGCTTAAATAGATGTAGAGCTCAATTCAGTTTCCAATTCTGCCAACGTATTACTGTGAGACCTCAGGCACTCTCTAGGCCAAATGACAAATAAGAACACTTGGCTGTAAGATTTTAATTAATTAATGTTTACAAAACAGTTTGAAATCAGGGAGGGAAGATGCTAGAAAATAAGATGTTACTTAGAGGGAGGCAAAAAAAGGGACGAGCAAGATGTTCACGAAAGCTGAAGCTCAATCTGGTGCCACGCTCAGGAGTTTCACCAAACTGGATCCTCCTTGTATCTGAAAAGGTTCCCCTATATTCTGGAGGTATATAATTTGAGAAGTAGTGCCAAAGGCAGCAGTATGGGGCTCAGAGAAATCTAACACTGAGGCAAAGGGTTAACCAAAAGAACCACAAGGAGGCTATACATTGGCTTAACACAGCGCTGGACAAATCCCTGAAAATGCTAATTCTGATCACCATATAAATTATAGCATAGAAGAGAACTATTAGTATTCTACTATGCGCCTTCCTCTCTCACATTGATACTAGAGTATCTGTAAATAATGAGAGAGCCATGAGTGAGTTAAGAAAGGAGCTGAAGGCTTAATTCTTATGTACAACGCTCCTGTTAATACACCCCAGAACAATATTAGCCATTTTCACAAGCATATCCCATAGCTTGTGACTATGATGATTCTTATTCAATTTGAGATTCACTATTCCTCCCCCAATCCTATGTAGCACTGCTACCACATAGCCAGATATTCCCCATTTTCTAGTTATGAATTTGATTTTTTCTTCCTAAGTTCTAGTATTTATTGAATATCATCTTGTTGATTTCAGACCAATTCTCCATTTGTCAAGATTACTTTTAATTCTAATCCAGTTTCACAAAGAGCTTGCAACCCTGCAAATTTTGTAAGCATACACTCTACTTCATTATTCAAATCATTAATGAAAATATTGGATAGTACCAGACCCAGGTCAGACCCCTGCAGCACCCACTAGATACATCCTCCTAACTACTCTGAGTAAGGTTTTGTAACCAGTTGCACACCTCATTTAGACCACACTTCTCTAATTTGCTTATAAGAATGTCATGTAGGTCTGTGTCAAAAGCATTTGTGGCAACTGGGCCTTCAAATTTACCCTAATTGCAAGCTAAACTGTAAAAAGTATGTGAAAGTCCATAAAATGCCACAATAACCTAGAACAACAAATGTTGATGGGAAAAGATATGATAGGAAGATAGCCTGAATCAGTCCAAACAAAAAGGCCTATTCATATAATTCAAAACCTGTATTAAGATCGTGTTTGGTAAACAAGAAATGTGTGGAACCAGAAATCAGTGACCTCAGATTAGTATGTTAAAAATTGTTGGACAAAATAATGAGGGAATAGTAGGTGGAATAGGCTTTGTGGCTACTGGAGCAACCTATGGCTGCTATCCCCACTGACTCTGGGACCCAGACCTTTGTCATCCTGATCCTGAGAAATGTTCTGACAAGACAAATCCAGATGTCCACCTCTACCAGCTCCAGCTGAAGCTCAACCATCACTTAATCTCTTCTTCCCAAAAGGACAGTTATTACCATCTTTGATAGTATTAAAGAGACTCTCAAAGGGAGTTTTCCTTCTAAAACCTCTCTCTAGCTAAAGGGAAAAGGAACAGTCTTTTTTAATACTTCACATTTCAAAAGCTTTAACTGTTTTTCCTTCTTTCTCTATCTTTAATAAAAGGTTTAAAGGATTTGTAATGATGTCTTTGCCATGGTGCTAAGCAGGCTGAGGTCCCTGTATAGCAAACTCTGAACCTTGTTTAACACTGTATGATGTTGGATGTTGACTAATTTATGTTAACACCTTTTGCCCATATATCTAATCTAAATTAATACAAGCCTTACTAAAACCAAGACACTGTGTCCAGAGCTTCCACCTATCCACTAGCCAGTAACTCTGTCACAAAGGAGGAAATTCAGTTTGGACTGGCATGATTTTTCTTGACAAATCCATGTTGGCTATTACTTATGATTCTAGTATCCTCCGGATGGTTACAAACTGATTGTTTAACAATTTGTACCAGTATCTTTCCAGACATTAAAGTTAGGCTGACTAGTCTATCATTCCTAGGGTCCTCTTTGTTCCCCTTTTTAAAGATAGGTACATTTGCCCTTCTCCAGTCTCTAGGACTTCACTCATCGCCATGAGCTCTCAAAGATAACCACTAATGGTTCCAAAATTCAAGTATCAGAGGGGTAGCCATGCTAGTCTGGATCTGTAAAAGCAGCAAATAGTCCTGAGGCACCTTATAGACTAAAAGATGTATTGAAGCATGAGCTTTCATGGGTGAATACCCACTTCGTAGGACGCAAATACTCACTTCGTCGGTTCCAAAATTGTTTCAGTTAGTTCCTTAAATCAAACCCTTATTCTGATCTGAGATTTTTTTATTTGCATGTAACTTTAAGGAAAAAACAACTTATACCCATTTAGATATACTGAAGCTGGGAGGACTGTTGCAGTGGAGCAAAAATTCAAATAGCAAATTATCAAATATTCAAACAGGCGCCTATAGTTATCAGCTAAGTTAACAATAGCACATGGTTCATTCTAAACTAGGAATGTGACTATTTGTTTTCTTCCCCACCCCTAAAATCATGACATACATATCATTTCCATCAGAAAGTGGATTCAGCTCCAGGTAGCTAGAGATATTCCTGTGCTGCAATTGTTAACAGTAGCTTATACTAACAATGTCTTACAGAGACTACTAGGTTAGCTACCGTTATAAATAGAAATGCCAAGCCTAATAGATAGCTCAACAAACTGGTCTGCCTAGATTAAGTCCAGAACTTGTCCCTAGCACAAATATTGCCAAGTATTAATATCCATTTGATAATGTTAATTCTGTAGTAAATTATACTTGTTCAGTCTCCACAAGCCACTTCACTCTAAAGATAGGATCGTCCTTAATACAGCAATACTGCAAATGCCTGAAGTCCCCCTGTGCTTTCCCCTCCTGACAGAGAGAGAGAGAACCCCACCACCCCACCCCAGAATGCAGCTAGGGAGAGAGATTATAAAGAGCTGCAACCAGACAACGACACACCGTATAACTGCTAATCTTCCAGAACGCCAACTCTACCAGAACGAATGCAGATTAGATTTGGAGAATGAGTCAATGAAGAAGACACCAAGAATACAAAGCGCTGCAGTGTGCCAAGCTTGACATAGATGTTTATAAGCGCACGGGAGCAGATTTCTCAGATCACCTGCAATTCACCTCACAGCTCACCTGCAACATACTACCTCCAAGTTAAAATAATATAAGATGGGAAGAAAGGGGACCAAAATGCATCCATAACCCAAGAACATTGACTGCATCTGGACTGTTTAGCATTCCTACTGGGTACGGTGGCGTTTTAGGATTTTTTTTTTCTTTTTTGAGGGAAATGAGGAGGGGTTTGGTGTGCGTGAGAATTTAACTCTGGTCTTTCTGACTAGTTTATCTATATAAGGGAAGAGATTTTTCCAAAGCACTAGTTTTGTCCTAATTCTGCTCCAATTAAGTCTATCTAAAAACTCTCAATACTATGTGATTTAGAAAATTCTAGCCAACAAGTGTAGATGTACAGTACTGAATATTGGAAGCTTGGATTGATGCAATTCTCATATATTGAAATCTTAATTTATCATCAGATATTCCTGTTTTGGGGGAGGGAGACACCAACAAATCCAAATATTTAGTACTTCAGTGTTTTAATTGTTCCCAGTATTCATCACATGCCTAACCAGCCTTAGCTGTAGGAAGCCCTTCCTTTTAATTCAAAGTTCTGCTATTTTAAAGAATTATATTATAAAGAAATGCTTTAGCTAACCCAAGCATCATAAAAATAGCTATTGACTGAACTGTTAAATATCAATAGCTGTGTTTAATCACAGATAGGCTATTAACCACTACTGATCAGGTTTCTGTGGATTATTATTGAACAGTTTATTTTTCAGGATGGAAAGGCAGGTTTATACAATATGCAGCTGTCATGCCAGTGTGAAAATGATGAAAAACACCAAACAAGCACCACACCCACACTACATAAACTTCATTCGGTAAACATCATATTCCATATGTCACCACCTGTTGAACTAATGGATGGAGGAAGGCATCCAGTGGCTATAGATAAGCATTTGGCATTTTCAAAAACAATATTTTTAAAAACAGCCCTAAAAAATTATCAGCTAGAAAAAGGTCTTTGGGAACAACAGCAACAAAGATAAAGTCTGTAATAAATATATATATATATATATATACACACACACACACACACACACACACACACAAACATGAAAATGGAAAGCAGTACCAAGCATCAAAATGTTAAGCTAACCCAGTTCAAAATTATCCAGACCTAATTTTCCCTGGATTCATCTGAAGGAAAAGAGAATGCATGGTATGATGATTTCTTGATCAAAGGTGAACCTGTTGTGTGGAAAACTTGTAAGAAACTTATCCATCTTGGGGTTTCAACAACTGGAATTATATGGGTATGAGGCCAAAATTCCAAGTATCTCAAATCCTCAGGAAAATGCATCTTCTGGTCTTTTTCCAAACACCAGAGTTGGGTAATTGAATACTAAAAATAAGAAAAGTATTCAACCAACACAAGTTTGCTATTTTGATAATAAACTAGCTATACGACCTTGTACCTCTAAGAAGCCCAATTATTGCACTGATGGCATGCACAAAATTCTTCATAACAAAAGAGACTGAACAACCTCTGACAGGCATCATTTGCAATCCAACTTGATTGGCTTGGTTTTGAGTATTTCAGACTGAAAAACTACTCTTGCTGAAATGATTTTGCAAAGCTCTGCAAAAAGATTCCAGAAACCAGACACAATATTACTGGCACATTGCTTAAAAGGATGTTGTGAGAATAAATTAATTTTTATGCAGTGCTTTGAGCATACAAAATCATGTAAATGTTTATCATCATCATTATTTAATAAGAAATTATATGGTTGTTCAAGTCTGTATTCTACAGCTCACAGGAAGGGGCATCTACAGTTAAAGCTGCAGAAGAAAGCATCCAGTGCTTTCCTTTCACTTGCTTGTAAATTTCCAAAACAACTTCATTAGAGCTAAAATTTCTTATGTTTGATCCCTACCCAAATGAGACCTTGTAGATGGTTTTCAGTTTTGTTTTGCAGTTTGTGCAAAATGCATTCAACCATTTCTGAGGCCTACTGTATACACAAATGTGCACTGGTTTAATTAAATCAGTACAAACCCTTAGGCAGACTCTCTTACCTCGGCATATTGTGGCTTAATTTAAACCTGTTCCTAATTAATTTAAGCTAAACCAAATAAGCCTAGTTTGAACGAAAATAAGTGTGTCCACATCCTTCTTTTGCACAGGTGTGATTAAATCAGTTTAAAATTGCAAGTTACAAGTGCAATTCTGTACACATATAAGACCTGAGTTATGAGAGAGTGAAAAGAAAATCTGCTTTCTCTTTCAAAACAGTTCTAACCTCAATATTTTTTGAGTGCTACAGCTAAAACAGTTAACTTTCAAATCTGGAACTTGATAGTATTTTGTCTCTATACTGATGACTAATGGTTTTGTTTATTTTGAAAATTATATACGTTTTCCTTTACTTGGCAATAATATTTGAAATCTGAGTACCGAGCATTTGCAGCAGAAAGCGTACTCACATATACCACATATATGCTATGCTTCTGTGCACTTGCAGTTTTCTTTTTTTCTATTATTTTAAAGTTCCAAAAACAGTAACTGCAAAAGGATGCCATACCACAATCTTTAGCATAGGTTCTGCCATCAATATTAAATAGGCCTTGTTATACATAAGTATTTCCAATATCTGTCTTTCTGGTTAAATAGGTATCTTTACTTAGTACTTTTATGTTGTAAAATATATAATACAATTCCAGATTTTTGACAGATTTTAGCTGCTCAGTTTCAAGAGTTGCATTTCATGTCAGCATGACAAGAAAAACACATATTTTAACAAATACTTAGTACACCCTTCTATTTTGGTTTCTCATGCTAAATTAAGGCCTTCTTCAGCACTCCTTACTCATTCAAAACTCTTACTGACTTCACTGCAGATCTTTTCTGAGTCACAAACATAGAATGAGTGAAGAACAGCTACTAAAATCACATCTCCAACTAAAGAAAAAGTAAGGTCAGGAAGGAGACAAACACAAGTTAGGGTACATCCAGACTATCCGCCGGATCGGTGGGTAGCGATCCATCTATCAGGGATCATTATATCGCGTCTCGTCTAGACGCGATATACCGATCCCCAAACGCACTCCCATCAACTCCAGGACTCCACCAGGGCAAGCGGCGGAAGCAGAGTCAACAGGGAAGCCGCGGCTGTTGATCCCGCACTGTGAGGACGAGAAGTAAGTCGAAATAAGATGCATATCTTACATCGACTTGACCCCTCCCCCCCACAGTGCAGACCAGGCATTAGATTCAAATAAATTTAAGGCCAACCCTTATTAAGTGACTGTTCTCTCTTGTTGAGCAAATTGCTTATTTTCATGTTTATGATAACAAACCTGTCTCTCTTCAGTGACCATGTGATGGGATGGACTAGTCTCACCACACCCGAAACCAGGGGTATGTGAAGGAGCTCTGGGATGGCTTCTGGAACTCAACCAAGATAGAACCCTGAAGTAAGGGTGAAGAATGAGCTGGAGGAGCAGGGAAAGTGGCCCAGCAAATCATAGCAGAAATGAGCTTAGTTAAAGGGACAGGGTAGACAGCTGACATCTGCCGGGTCACAGGGCTGGGACCCAGAGTAGAGGGCAGGCCTGGGTCCCCCTAGGGTTGCCAACTCTGACTGAAGCTATTATGGGAGATTTTTTTTCCCCTCAACATGACAATGTTATTTTCTTAAAATATCCTAATAAAATCTCCCAGCTTGCTTTCAATAGGCACCGGAAGATCAACGCTGATTCCGGGAGACTCCAGGCCAGTCCTGGACGGTGGCAACCTTAGCTGCTCCCTCTCCCCCCACAAATACACACAGGGAAAGTGGCCTGGACTTTGATACACTCTAGAAGGGGAACGGAACTCTCAGTGGCCAAGCTGAAGAGTTGCGTCCAGAAAATCCCAGAAATGCAAAGAGTCTCCAGAGAGGGAGTCCTGAGGGACATGGCCCCACACTAGGCCCAGGGGACAATTCAAGGGAGCCCAGAAGGGACTGACAGAGAGAGTTTGGACCAGGGTACTGTGATAGGCCCTGCTAGACTGATTGAGGAGCAAGCCCAGGGATAGGGCTGTAGATAAAGAGACCTTACACAGGGCACTCAGATAGGCCCCCTGTTGGATTTATATCCTGGAAGGGGTTTGATTTATCTCACTGTCATAAACAGATGGTTAAGGGTTAATGCCTCTTTCACCTATAAAGGGTTAAAAATTTCACCTAGCCTAGCTAACACCTGACCAGAGGAAACAATGGGGGAACAAGATGTTTCAAAAGGAAGGAGGGAAGTTTTTCCTTTGTTTAGAGTTTCAGTTTCAGTCGGAGTGAAAAAGATCAAGGAACCAGCCTCTTATCAGAGTAGTAAGTTTTAGAAAAGAATAAGTAGGTTTATGTTTATTTCTTTGTAACCTGACTTATGCAATTAGAGGTAGAATCAAATTAGGTATTTTTTTGTGTAACTAAATTTGGGCCCAGGGGAACATCTTCTGTGTTTTGAATCTGTTGTCTGTGAGAGTAGCTGGTATGCTAATCTCTCCCAGAGGAGTAAAGAATCCTGTGGCACCTTACAGACTAACAGACGTTTTGGAGCATGAGCTTTCGTGGGTGAATACCCACTTAGTCAGATGCATGTAGTGGAAATTTCCAGGGGCAGGTATATATCAAGTTTCTTCATGAGGTTGATGGATTTCCACTCCATACAGCTAAATGCAGTGCCATGCATGGTGTCAAGTATCAGAGGGGTAGCTGTGTTAGTCTGGATCTGTAACAGCAGAAGGTTTTCTTTTACCTTTCTTTTCTTTAATTAAAAGCCTTTTTCTTAATACCTGATTAATTTTTCCTTGTTTTTAGATCCAAGAGGATTGGATCTGGACTCACCAGGGATTGGTGGGAGAAAGGAGGGGGGATGGTTAATTTCTCCTTGTTTTAAGATCCAAGAGATTGGATCTGGACTCACCAGGGAATTGGGGAAGGAGTCTCTCAAGGCTACCCAGGGAGGGGAAGGTTTTGGGGAGAAAGGGAGTGATCCAGACACTGAAAATTCTGGATGGTGGCAGCGATACCAGATCTAAGCTAGTAATTAAGCTTAGAAGTGTCCATGCAGGTCCCCACATCTATATCCTAAAGTTCAGAGTGGGGAAGGAACCTTGACACTTGCATACAGATTGTGTGTGACTCGGCCATAGGGCTGGGTCGCTGAAGACTCATCACAAAGCAGAGAGAAAGTGCAGGCATATGCACTCGGCCAAGGGGAGGCACTTGCGAGAGGTGAGTGCACCCCCATTACAGACCACTACATATGCTTTCCAAATCCTTATAAAAATGAGTGAATGAAAAAACCTTCTTTATACTCAGCAACCCACAAGACTCCCTGATAACAGTTAGACATGTACACAGACCTGTCAACATTCTGTCAACAAAACAATGTAAGTTAAGCCCTGGTTTAATAGAAAGTTGCAAATATTGAGTAACTATTATTATTACCTGGCTGACCGCACCATCATTCCTGCATTCGTTTACTCTGGACTTAACATCCATCACTGAGAGAAGCTGACTCTTTTGGACCTTGCCTGTATTTTGTATATACACACCCAGGAAAAAAATCTTTGTTAACATGGAGTTAAGATTGGAGTGCTGTAAACATCCCAAACCAAACGTTATTTAAACCAAAAAATTCCAAATTAAAGTTAAACTTAGGGCTTGTCTACATGGTATGATAATGCACACTACAGCGGTGTAATTTCTAATGGTCGTTAACATGCTGAACATTAATTGTCCCATGAAGACCCTTCTGGTGCACCTTAAAGAACCCTTAGGGAGCTGTTAACATAGTACTGTGTAGTTCCTCCATGTGTGCATTTTCATACCTTTACACATTTTGATTTAAGTTTTTAACCTTAACTCTGAAATTCCTGGGTTTATAACTGTTTTGGGGTAATTACTATATCCTTGCAATTTACTTCATCCTCCTGACGCTGTATGGAATATGTGGAACACTTTATGATATTGTTGATACTATTATAATAAAACTGCAAGAAATCTGACCAGATAGGCTGTGTGAGGTATCTGCGAAAATGTTATAAATTGCCAAGTATGATAATCTTTTTTATATGTTTGTATCATCTTTGTATTATAAAAGTTATAGATATGTATGGTATATCTGTATTTCAGAACTTACGTTGTGTTTCTGGGTGACATCCCCAGACAGATTGGCATCAGCACTGCCTACTCTGTTTGATAGCCCATTAAGGGTCATCAACTGTACAATGAACCCATTGCAAGGTGCCAGGGGATACACTTTATGATTCAGCAAAAGCATATAGGGACATGCCTAGGTACAAAACTCTAAGGCTTTTCCATGTCCATGTTCATGTGCTGTGAAGCTTGTGTTTGGGACAAACAAAGTACAAGCTACATGGCAAAAGGAATATAAAGGGCAGATGCATCTTCTCCATTTTGTCTTCATTCCTGCTTCTTACCTCTGGAGTAACTCTTCTACAAATGAAGCTCTGAACAAAGGACTGAATGACTCATTCAAGCTGTGGATACGTTCCAAAGGGACTTTACAAGCAGCAAACTCACCAATACTGCTAAGAACCTGATACATGGACTTCGAAGTCTCTGTATTCATCTGACTGCTTTACCATTTAACAACACTTGTTCTTTTTTCTTTACAATAAACCTTTCATTTTAAACACTAAAACAGTGGTCCTCAACCTTTTTTGCCTGACGGGCACCAGACAACGAGCCACGGAGGATCGTGGCGGCGGATGCACATCTGCTGAAATGCCGCTGACAAGCGGCAACGTCAATAGGCATCACCACCGACAAGCATCATCATCCAGTGAGGGCTACCCAAGGCAACTCTGGTCACAACTGTAAATTACTGACATGTGCTCTTCAGTTTCAACTCTGTTTTAACATAGCATGCCAGAGAATATATACAAAATACAGGTTTGAATATCTGAAAAAATCTGTCTTGTGAGCAGAGGCTGGTGCCTAAATCTTTCTCTTTCAGAAATACTCACGAAGAACAGCTGTCTGTGAATGGCCACCACCTCCCATTGTTCCCAAAAAGAGTGAAACCAAGGAATGTGGTGGGGCTTGTGCTGTCAGAAGGCAGAGGTGAACATACAGTCCTACTGAAAGCAATGAGAGAGAAATGTTTTTCTCAAAGTGGGCACCTTCAGTTCCATTAAGGAGGATTGGAGATGCCTGCCATTTTGAAAAAATCTCTGTAGAAGAACATTACTCTTCAGCTTCTACTAAACAAGAAACTTTCAGATGTGAATAACTGAAAAAACTCGATCTTAAAAAAAAATCTTCAAATGTAATCTATGTAGAAAGTTTAAATGAGTTTGAAGCTTCTGCATTATTCTATTAAAATAATTCAGAACAAAATTAAAGCGTGAAACCAGTTACTAAATTTCCTAATACTTTATTTTTAAACTAATTTTAACTCCTAAGCTACACGATATATTTACTTGTAAATACTCAAACTCATTCATACTCAGAATAAGTGCAAAACTCAAGCCAACCTTAACTATGCAGCCAGAATTGGGATCTCCATATTTTAGTCCATAAAAGCTCTATCCGTCTTATAAAGGCACTTTAAAGAGCTTTAAAATGCACTGAAACATTTGCTGGTACTCTTTTCTAGATTACTGTTAGCTTGGAAAAGGATAAATGTGAGACACTGGTCCTTTAAAATCATAGAATATTAGGGTTGGAGGAGACCTCAGGAGGTCATCCATTCCAATCCCCCGCTCAAAGCAGGACCAACACCAACTAAATCATTCCAGCCAGGGCTTTGTCAAGCCGGACCTTAAACACTTGTAAGGATCAAGATTCTAGCACCTCCCTAGGTAACCTATTCCAGTGCTTCACCACCCTCCTAGTGAAATAGTGTGTCCTAATATTCAACCTAGATCTCTCCCATTGCAACGTTGCTTTTTGTTCTGTCATCTGCCACCACTGACAACAGCCTAGCTCCATCCTCTTTGGACCCCTTCTTCAGATAGTTGAAGGATGCTATCAAATCCCCCCTCGCTCTTCTGCAGATTAAATAAGCCCAGTTCCCTCAGCCTCTCCTCATAACTCATGTGCCCCAGCCGCCTAATCATTTTTGTTGCCCTCCGCTGGACACTCTCTAATTTGTCCACATCCCTTCTGTACTGGGGGATCAAAACTGGGCACAATACTCCAGGTGTGGCCTCACCAGTGTCGAACAGAGGGGAATAATCACTTCCCTCAATCTACTGGCAATGCTCCTACAAATACAGCCCAATATGCCGTTGGCCTTCTTCGCAATAAAGGCATGCTGCTCACTCATACCTAGTTTCTCGTCCACTGTAATCCCCAGACCCTTTCCTGCAGAACTGCTCCTTAGCCAGTCAGTCCCCAGTCTGTAGCGGTGCATGGGATTCTTTCTTCCTAAGTGCAGGACTCTGCACTTGTCTTTGTTGAACTTCATCAGATTTCTTTTGGCCCAATCCTTCGATTTGTCTAGGTCACTCTGGACCCGTATCCCTACCCGCCAGCGTATCTACCTCTCCCCCCAGCCCAGTGTCATCTGCAAACTTGCTGAGCGTGCAACTAATCCCATCATCCAGATCATTAATAAAGATGTTGAACAAAATGTATAGTCATAACTGAAAAAGTTGTTTGAAGCAAAGGAGAAAAAAATATTTTTAACCTGGATGAAATCTATGATGTTTCCACATTCATATTCCAATTAATGGTAAAGTTCACAGTATTTTGAGGGCATCTGTGTGGAATAGCAGCAGGTCAGAACTGAAATAAATCTGAGAATAAAACAACTGAGCCAAAGTTGAAGGGATACAGATTCAGAGATTCTAAGGCCAGAAGCGAGCATCTAGTCTGACCTTTGGTATAGCACAGGCCATAGATCTTCCCCAAAATAATTCCTACTATGTATCTTTTAGGAAAATATCCCATATTGACTTCAAAATTGTCAGTGATGGAGAATCCAAAAAAATCCTTGGTAAATTGTTCCTACGATTAATTACTCTGACCCTTATTTCTGAATTTGCCTATCTTTAACTTCCAGCCATTGGATTGTGTTATATACCTTTCCCTGACAGACTCAAGAGCCCATTATTATATATCTGTTCTCCATGTAGGTATTTATATACTGTAAACAAATTACCACTTAACCCTTCTGTTAAGCTAAATAGATTGAGCTCCTTCAGTCTAGCACTATAAGGCACGTTTTTAATCCTTTAATCATTCTCAGTGATCTTCTCTGAGCCCTCTTCAATTTATTAACATCCTTCTTGAATTGTGGGCAGCAGAACTGGACTTAATATTCCAGCAGCAGTCAGAAATACAGAAGTAAAATAACCTCTTTGCTCCTACTTGAGATTCCTCTTTTTATACAACCCAGGATCACAGCGTCACACACGGAGCTCATATTCAGCTGATTATTCACCACGATCCCCATATCTTTTTCAGGGTCTCCTATCCTGTAAGTATGACCTACATTCTTTGTTCCTAAATGCATACATTTACATTGAGTTCTATTAAAACACATACTGTTTGCTTGTGCCCAGTTTACCAAATGATCTAGCTCACTCTGAATCCATGACCTGTCTTCTTCATTATTTATCTCTCCTAATTTGTATGTCAACTGCAAACTTTATCAGTGATGATTTCATGTTTTCTTCCAGGTCACTGATATAGATGTTAAACAGCATAGGGCCAAGAACCGATTCCTGCAGGATTCCACTGGAAACAGACCTGCTCAATGACAATTCCACATTTACAATTACATTTCAAGACCTTACCAGTTTTAATACCTTTTAATCCATTTAATGTGTGCCATGTTAATGCTATAGTTTTTTAATCAAAATGTCACGTGTACCAAGTCAAATGCCTTACAAAAGTCTATTACATAAACATTAACTTTATCAATCAAATTTGTAATCTCATCAAAAAAATCAAGTTAGTTTGACAAGATCTACTTTCCATAAA
The DNA here is from genome assembly GCF_025201925.1 of Gopherus flavomarginatus. Taxonomy (NCBI): domain Eukaryota; kingdom Metazoa; phylum Chordata; order Testudines; family Testudinidae; genus Gopherus; species Gopherus flavomarginatus. The sequence continues at coordinate 106,805,820 of NC_066620.1, forward strand.
ACCATGTTGATTGGCATTAATTACATTACCCTCCTTTAATTTTTTATTAATTAAGTCCCGTATCAGCTGCTTCATTATCTTGTCCAGGATTGATGTGAGACTCACATGCCTATAATTACCTGGGTCATCCCATTTACCCTTTTTAAAAGTTGGCATAACATTAGCTTCCTTCTAGTTGTTTGCAACTTCTCTAGAGCTCCAAGACTTATTGAAAATCAGCATAAGTGATTCAGCAAACTCCTCAGCCAACTCTATTACAACTCTTAGAAGCAAATTATCTGGACCTGCTGATTTAAAAATGTCTAACTTCAGCAGCTTCTGTTTAACAGCTTCTGTTTAACTGTGTGGGGGGCGGGGACAGATAGCTCAGTGGTTTGAGCATTGGCCTGCTAAACCCAGGGCTGTGAGTTCAATTCTTGAGGGGGCTATTTGGGGATTGGTCCTGCTTTGAGCAGGGTGTTGGACTAGATGATCTCCTGAGGTCTCTTCCAACCCCAATAATCTATGATTCTATAATCTATGAATCTAACATCCTCCGGAGATACTACCGAAATTTAAAGCATTATCACCATATGATGAGACAGCACCAGAAATTTTTACTGAACACCTCTGCCTTTTCTGCTCTATTATTTATACTACCATTTCCATCCAGTAATGGACCAATATCATTGACAAGATAATTTTTGTTTCTAACGTATTTTTAAAACTCTTCCTCATTGTCCTTACCTCTGCTGGCTATAGATATCTCCATGTGTCCCCTGGTTTCCATGATGAATTTTCTACAATTCCTAACTTCTGATTTATATACATTAACAACTTCCTTTTTCTTCCATTTGCTTTATGAATATTAGATATATTTATTACAGTTGCCTTCATTTCCTCTCTAAAGCAGGTTGTTTGTTTTTTTTTTTAAACAGCACCACCTTCTTTCACAGTTGTGGGACTGTGGCTTTTGGAGCATCTAGCAAAGTATTCTTAAATTATTGCCAATTATTATTCACATTTTTCTGATTAAATTCTTCCTCTCAGCTGATCTGGCTCATAATTGCTTTCAGCTTTGTGAAATCGGCCCTATTAAATCACCCAATATCTATTACTGGTCTAGACTTTATTTTGCTTGCACACTGGAAATGTGATTAAGTCACAATCACCTAACCTACAATTAACTTTTAGTTCTGTGATCAGTTCTTCTTTATTTGTTAGAGCAAGGTCTAATATAGAAGTCTCCCATATTGGTTGCAAGACTTTTTGAGGTAGCAAATTGTCGGCTATAATGTTTACAAATTTCAATGGTGTTTTAGTCCTGGAAGCATAAGACCTCCAGCATATGTCACTCAAATTGAAGCCCCCCTTGATAATACAGAGGTTTTTTCCTTACACTTGTAGATAGGCGCATAAAGAAGTGGACATCCTGTTTCCTGGTGTGATTTGGTGGTCTATAACAGACATCAACTAGTACTCATATTGTGCTTTATCTGTTACGACACTGAGCTATAAGCATTCAAGATCATTTTCTTCTGAGTTATCACTGACTCAGAAACAGGCAATGCCATTTTTGAGAGTCCCACTCAACTTAATTCTTTTTTGCCCATTCAATCATTTCTAAATAGGTTATAACCACTGACTGTAACAAACTAATTGTGCAAATCATCCCACCAGATTTCGGTAATAGCAACTAGGTTGAGTTTATACTTACAAATGAGAAATTCTATTTCCTCTTATTCATTACTCAGGCTCCTAGCATTGGTGTTCTAGGAAATTAAAGAATTTATCCTCTTAATGTACTTTGGTTCCTTGATTAATTTTGTTCTCAACATCTCAATTTTGTGCTGAGTACTCTTATCTTTTTTCCCTTTTTTCCTCTTCTCGCCTGCTATTAGTTTAAACCCCTTCTGGACGCCTCACAATGCAATGGGGAAAGATTTCTGTTAACGACGGAAGGATATAGAGCTGATTAAATGGCACATATGAATCAGTTCTCTTAAGCTCAGAACTATTAATGAAATGAGAAAGACTTGCCTCTCTCACTAGCTTCTAATTAAAGCCTTGTTTTTCAGGTTCAAAGTCTTAATTACCCAGGTACACTTGACTTTTTCATTGTTTTGTCATTCACTGATTGGTGATGTGGGGAACAGAGACCAAGCAGAATTTGAGGAATGACAGTGTTGCCAACTATCATGATTTTGTCATTAGTCTCAGGATAATTATTGTTTTCTTTAACTCAGCTCCTGGAGTCAAGTGGATGTGTGATTATTTCAGCCTTCATTCTTAAAGAAAAAAGTAAGTTTCCAGCCCTTGCGGCTACGAAGAAAGTGTCAAAATGTGACCTCCCTTGCCCCTTAAAGGCTCAAAAAGTAGAAGGCAAACAAAAACCACCAAGTCTGTTTTTACATAATCTCATGATTTAAGTGCCAATTTTATGATTTTTGGTTAGCCTAACTCATAATTTTTGAACACTTAGGGTTGGCAATATTGGAATGTTATCACTGACCCCATGCTGGAGCACAAATATCTCTTTAGCAGTAACAACATGAGTCATATTTAAACTGAGTCAGAATTACAATTGAGTGGATCTACTGTAGTTCATTGCAGCGCCATCACTTAGCATGGAGTCAAAAAGTGACCTAAACTCCCACAGTTTGTGGCTAATAAAGACAAAAGAGCAATGAAGATGGCATGAAATCAATATTACACAGGAGGAAGCAACAGCAACACTATTTTCTGAAGAATAATGTTCCACTCTTTCAGCTAGAGGGAAGGATCATCTGAAATTGTTTGGATAAGGGTTTTTTTTGTTGTTGTTGCTGTTGTTGGTTTTTTTGGGGGGAAGGGGGGGTAGAAAATCACAGATTCCAAACTGAAGAGATGGCTTTGCCAGCACTCCAGTGACTATAGTGAACAAAAACAAAATTAGGAAAGGGAACGAACAACACTGAAATTGGGAGAAAGAATTATTCATGTATTGAAGTAACTAAAACTTTTTCAAAGGAGGCTACAAAGAGTGCGGCACCCATATCCCATTACATTTCAATAGGATTTAAGTCCGTAATGTTATAAAACAAGAAAGCCTCACACAATAAATACTACTCTCTGGGATCAATACTACCCTTTGGGGGCATGTGAAGTAGGTTTGAGGGAGGAAGGGAAGAAGCAATTCATGCTAATTCACAGAAGGGGAAAAACATTTCCATCTGACAGCTCTCAGCCACACAACAGTCTCAGTATGACAAATATAAACATTGACTTACTAAAGAAATGATTGTTTAATATAAACTCCAGATTTATATTTTTACCCACAAAGAACAAGACTGCAATCTATGTCTCTACTATATAAATTATTAACACTACTTACTTACTCAAATATATATAGTACAGTGAACACTACTGGGATTTTTGCTATTATTGCTGCAGTATCTGCAAGGCATTGTGATGAAAATTCTACTGAACACGTAATTTCCCCCTGAAATTCATCGGTAAACAATGGAAGCAGGAACAACTTTAAAATTTTGCAATTACAAATGAGGGCCTACAGGAAGAATATATTGTTTGCTTTTGCAGATAAGCCTCTTAGCCTGAGTAATTGATGTGTACGATGATGGCAGAAGTAAATAACAAGGCAATGAAAGAAGAGCTGTGATGCTTGTTAAAGAAAAATTTTAAAACAAGTTATGTAAACCTTATCTGCAATTTTAGAATAAATACATTTAAAGAGACAATACATAGACAAACCAGGGAAGAGTATGGAGACAACTTCATTTTAGCAACAGATTCTTCAGTATTACACATCTAGTTACTATCTAGTCTGACTTTTTTAAATTGTTGTTAACATTAGGGTTGTATGAAATAGAAATCATCTATTAAAGTCTCCCCCTTTTTTGTGAAGTTATATTTAATCCGGTTATGATTTCTAGTCAAAGCCATATGAGATACTGAGACCTCACAGGGACCAGGACCGGCTTTAGGCCAATTCCCCGGAATCGAGCCCCACGATGTAGGCACTTTTAATTTTTTTTTTTTCACTCGCCCGGCACAGTCCACTCTGGGGGTCTTCAATGGCATTTCAGCAGCGGAAGACCCGGAGTGGACCCCCTGCTCCCAAAGTGCCGCCGAAGTCCCGGACCACCGCCGCATGTTCAAATTGGACCCCACCGTTCATAAAGCCAGCCCTGTCAGGGACTACTGATGACTTATATCGAGAGTTCCTTCACTCTGTGGCATGTGGACAAAACTACAGCATCTTCTCTCATAGAACTGACAGTCTACTTTCCAGCATACCATCAAGGCAGTCCAGCCAATACATAGGCGTAACCCTTCTGCCCCTCTGAGTTGGCAGCAACAAGGGCCGGGTTCAGTATCCAGGGGTTCCATTTCAATAACACAGTGCATAACCGGCTCAAGCCCCCACCCAGTGACCTGGGACACTTACATAGCACACCCACCTGGGCGCCTCTAGGAAGCAATACTTCCCCTCTCGCAAGCACGGAGTCTGAGTGTAGCAAAATCCTTTTAATAAAGAAAGGAAACAATGCGGCATCCCACTGGAGGAACACCACAAACAGGATAATAACATAAACCATAAGCAAAAACCCATCTCCAAGTACGTTTGGCAATGTCCTTTTCCCCTTAAGCCCAATCACCCCAAAGTCCAACAATCCAAAAGTCTCTGGTCAGCGCCACCCCAGAATTCAAAAGTTTATCTGCACAGTGTTACCCCCCCGCAGTCTGGGTGGAAATGGCAGGGGGAAGTCCACACAAGGTGTTAAGGGGCACCTTAAGTGGGCCAGGGCCAACTGCTCCGCCTCTCCGTGGAGTTCTGCTGCAGCCTTCATGACGACCAGCTCCACTGCACCAGCTGTGCCGCTCCTTCAGCCGTCCCTGCAAACCGCTTCACTCCGCTGACTGTTCCACGGGCTGCTCCAACATGCTGCAAACTGCTCCGCTCTGCCAGCTGCTTAACAATAGGTCTTCAGGCTCCCCCACTAGTTAACACAGCACTCAGTGATCTCAGCTCAGCTCTTTCAGTGATTTCAGCTCTTAGTAGGGGAGCCCTGATGCTGGTGGACCCTTGGCCCAACATGAGCTCAGCTCAGCAGTCTCTAGATGGACTCCTAATAGAATCAAAATTAGCTCTACTCTTTTACAGCGGAGAGAGGAGGCTGTGCATTGGTGTTCCAGGCCCTCAAAAGGGGCCCATACCATCAGGTACACACACCAATGCCCAACCTCTCTCAATTCACGGGGTATTGGAACCCATGTCCCTTGTTTAGCAAGTGTCACTTGAGTTATATTGAGACATCTCTGTCATAAGGCAGTCTCGTAGTTCCTCATTCACATAGTCAGGTGGCAACACTTCATTTATCCTGCCCCAATAACAAAGAAATTGGGGATCCCAGAGCTGTCAAAATAACCATCCTAGGCTGCATTGGGCTATGCTGGGCGTGCCCATGCAAATATCTGAGAATTCACAATTCCTGAAATTCTTTTCACACTTCCCATAATTCACCACCAGATGTCAGGGTAGAGCTCATCCTGACTCTGCTTACATAGGGAAGAGAAAAAGAAAGAAGAAAATGGGAACAGTACAAAAGAAATAGCAAATAGAACACAGCTAGTACAACACTTCTTGGATTAAGGGCCAACGAGACAGAGGAAGGAGAGAATCCAAAAAATAAAGGAGAGGTAAAAAAGGGAGAGAATTCTGTTTATTTTCTAGCTGGTTAAGAAAAAAATACACAAGCTAACATAAAATGTTACATTACAAATGACTATGAGACCAAGTTATTGTGTTGGGGAGGCTATAAAAATGTATCATCAAAATGGCTAGAAATATGAAGAAAAAAAATACAGTCCCGCTTGTTAAAGTATTATTCCCACTTTGAACTTTAGCGTCCAAAAAGTGGGGACCTGCATGTACCCTTACAAGCTTAGTTCCTAGCTTAGATCTGATAGCGCTGCCACCAACCAGAAATTCCAGTGTCTGGTACACTCCCTGGTCCCCCAAAATCTTCCCTGAGGAACCCAAGATCCAAACCCCTTGGGTCTTAAAGCAAAGGGAAATAAACCATTCCACCTCCTCTCCCCCCTCCCAGACTTCCCATCCCTGGGTTACCCTGAGAGATACACTGATCCAAACTCCTTGGATCCTAAAACAGAGAGGAATTAACCTTCCCCCCACCAATCTCCTAGTGAGTTCAGACCCAATCCCCTTGGGTCTTAAACAAGGAAGAAAATCAATCAGGTTCTTAAAAAAGGAAGCTTTTAATTAAAGAAAGAAAAAAGTAAAAATTATCTCTGTAAAATCAAGATGGAAAATGTTACAGGGTATTCAGCTTATATAGACTAGAGGGACTCCCTCCCCCCAGCCTAAGATATAAGTTACAGCAAACAGAGGTAAAATATCCTTCAAGCAAAATACACACTTGCAAGTTAAGGAAACAAACATAAGCCTAATCCGCCTTTTCTAGCTAGTACTTACTATTTTGAACATGAGAGACTGTTTCAGAAAGATTGGAGAAAGATCTGGTTGCATGTCTGGTCCCTCTTAGCCCCAAGAGCGAACAAAGAACAAAACAAACACCACAAACAAAGACTTCCCTCCACAGAGATTTGAAAGTATCTTGTACTCCCATTGGTCCTTTGGTCAGGAGTCAGCCAGGTTCACTGAGCTTCTTAACCCTTTATAGGTAAATGGGACATTAACCCTTAACCATCTGTTTATGACACGCTGTAGCATGTTTTTTTTTCCCTTTTATTACCTTCATCATTACTGGAAATTTTTGTTATAGAGCCTGGTTAGAGGTAGTGAATCTTGTCAATTTCCAATAGCCAAAGCAAGAGCAACTCTATAGCACACATCAACATTTGAAATTATACAATTATATAAATTAAAAGCGAAAATAGAAGAGTGCAAGATAATCATCAGGGCAAGAGAAAATCATATCAAATAATTACTGTAGCCCCAAAGAGGGCTGGCTATCTTACCGGGCAAGTCTCCCCATGTACATTTCTTATGAAAATTTAAAGAACCATCCACATATGATAGGTTGAAAGGAATACAATCAACTTAAACTTTTTAAACTGTTTTTGTCACAGTACATACAATTACTAACTAAAAAGAGGAGAGACATATATTCCCAGTTTACATTGTGCATTTGGCAAGCTTGTAGTGTAATCAATTTCACTGTTAGCCTTGTAGAGTCCTCCTATACCCTAACTATATATGTGGGCTTTTCACACACCAAGAAGAGGAGAGAGAAAAATTTAAATATAGGAGAATCTGACTGTATAATTTCAAAGAGTGGCTGGGGGACCAAGAGGCAGGTGTGGTATCTGAAAGTACTTTTATTTCCTCCCTCCCCAAAAAATGAATTGACTGGATTCAGAAGGCTTTAATGTGTGCTAAGGTAAGTTGTGAGGAAATCAGCCCAACCTTTGAGTGATGTTCTTACTGAAGTGAGTACCAAAGAAAATCAGTTGTTACAGACAATCACCTAATTTAGACTGAATATCTGACATTCCTGCAAACTGTTACATAAAGGCAGTGTCATGACTCACAGGCCTCCATCTGGGTTCACAGAAGTAGCCACGCTTCAACTCTCCACTTGGTAGTCTGCTGACAACTGCAGACCCAGGACCAGGACCAGGGCTAGCCTTAGGGGTGGGACACCTGGGTGACAGCTCAGAGACACTATAGTCAAAGAGGGGCTATGCGGCAGTGCAGAGGTGCACACTGCCTGCAAAGAGTCAGAAACCACTCCTGGCTGGCAGGGGAACGCCGCATGGGGGGCATCCAGATTTCTCCTCACTCCCTCCTGGCATGGAGGAGGCATGCGGTGACACACAAATACTGCTCTCCTCTCAACGTTCCTCTGCGCACCATTAGGGAGGCTGTGAGGAGCAACACCAAGTCCTCCATGTGTCCAGGTCACTTTCCCCACCTGGGCTGTGCTATAAGGCAAGTATCAGAGCTGCTGCTCTCCTGCCCTCCCCTTACGCAGCCCAGGTGGGGAAAGTGACTGGATCCAGGGAGCTCTGACATTGCTCCCGCCTCCAGCCCTCTAGGGGACACAGAGGGGCAGTGTTCCAGAGGTAGGGGGGAGGGTAACGAGCAGCAATGCCAGCTGCTCCGTGCATCCAGGTCAGTTTTCCCATATGGGCACAGGAAGGGGGCACAGGAGAGGGGCAGGAGGGGGTGCAGGGGTTAGGAGGGTGCAGGGGCTAGGGGTTCAGGAGAAGATGCAGGGGTTGGGGTGAAGTGGGCACAGTGCAAGGATTAAGGGTATTGGGGGAGGGGGAGCACACAGGGATGCCAAAATACAAGTTTGCCCAGGGTGCCATTTTCCCTAAGGCTGGCCCTGTCCAGGACCCATGAAGCCCTGCCCCAGTTTAAGGCTCCATCCTTGATATGCTAGCGGTGACTCCCTAAGCAGCTGATTGGCCTGCTGGCTCTACTTAAGCCCAGCAGCAAGCTGTTTGAATAACTGGGATACAACTGCTCTAGACTGCATACCTTGTGCTTCCTGCTCTTCCAGATTGACTTCCTGGCATCCCGACCGGGCTTGGCACCTGATCTCTGATGTTCAGTTCTGATCTCTGGTTTGTCTCCTGCCTCTGACCCCCTAGTATCCTGACCCGGCCTGAATCTGGTGTTGTATCAACCAGGCAAGGTACTAACAAACTTCAACAGGACTTTAAAAATAAGGTGGAAACCTCTTTATCAAGCTGCTGCTACATCCTCTGTAACTCCTCCCTGCTCCTTCCTGTTTCCTGTCCTTTCAGACTCCCAACAGCCAGTGCTCCCAGTTCTAATAATCACAAGCAACATCTAAATACCGTGTCTGGTTACCCACTCATGGTTCTGATCCCAAGTTTGTCTACTGCTTCTGATCTCCCAGTACCCGGACCCAGCTGACTCAACTACTGACTGTGGATTCCAGCTCTGAACATTAGATATGGCTGCCCACGACCCAGCCTTGTGCAGCAGTGAAAAAAGCATTTCAAATTTGAAAATTAACCACACTGTCACTGCAATATTATGAAAACAGAAACAAATGTTACTGCTTAAGTAAGCCTACAAAGGAGAACGCCCTGCTGCTGCAGAAGCATCCATCCAGCCCAAAGGAGTACCAGTTCATTTTTGGCATATGCTTCTGAAGTTGTGCTGACATTGCTGATAATATCAAGGGAACCAATAAGAACGTAACCAAAAAAGATTGTATGGGCTCTTCCCTAAAAAGCAACAAGTAGAGAAGCAAGGCAGGAACACAATTTTTGCCAACCAGAAATAGTCTAAACTAATAAGGGGGGAAAAGTATATTACTTCTTCAGGGACAGCAATACAGAGGAGAAGTAAAAACATTTTGAAAGTTTCTAAGGCATCTAATCAGGAAAAACTGAATGAACACTATTCTTATATGGAAATTCCTTTCACAAGCCTATAAATAATAACAAAAAGGAGAATTCCTTGAGTATGTAAAATACATACCACTGAATAATACAAAGATGCATTCCCTGCTGTAGAATATTACTTCAGACAGTACCTGAAACATTATTTTGAGATATGATACCACCTTCTGAAATTTTTAAGCTATTATTTGACACTCAACCCTACACTCTCTTTAGAAATTGGCCAGTTTGATAAATTGATATAGCAGATATGTATGTATTGATTTAATGTGAAAAGAAATCAAAGTATTACATATGAATGGAATACGAATAGCTAGCTTTTATATAGCATTTTTCATCTTTGCATCTTTGTAGAATGCTTCACAAAGGAAATCTGTATCATTCCCAATTTGTAAATTGTGGGTAAACTATAAAGATAATTAATATTTTGACAGTCTCTTTCTCTACTACTGTTCATATGCTGTTTGTCCTATTTGTTCAGGAGTATCAAACTCATTGTGTGGACAGGGAAGTCCATATTTATTTATGGTCAGTGGTCTCAGGCAAATATTTTGGACTATGTAATAATACCCTTAATCCATAGCAGAACGTCTAATGATATTAACAAGCAATTTCCAGCAAAAGAATATTGACTGTAAGTAATAATTATTATTTAATCATTGTTTTCTACTTATTATTTATTCAGTAATTTCTCATACTCGGCATCATTCAATGAGAAAATGTGGTCCCCATTAAGAGTATTGCTATTTCACCCCTTTGTTTCTCTTATAGCCTAATCCTGCTTTCTACGTTTCTTTCACTCTTCTGTCTTTGTCGCTCTCATCTGCATGTTCATCCTCTGCATTTCCTTCCCTTCAGTAACTTCCACTATACTTTTTGTTCCCATCTCTTACTCCATCCCATACGCCAAACTGATCAGCAACCAATAGTGAATACTGACATTTAAAGTGTCCTCATTAGATCTGAGAGTTAACACCCACTACAAACTACTGGGAAAGGAAGCATTCACATTTCTCAGGATGTCTGCTTCATGCTGTTTGTAGGCTCAGGTAATATACACTGCACAGGTTACACTACGTTAATATCTGAAAGGTTTTCTTCAGAACCATGAGGGCTAGACATTTAAATTTTTGAAATAAACAAGTACTTACATTCTGCATAATCTGAAAATGATAAGTATTCCCTCCCTCTAAATACATCAAGGCAGAGAGATGTAGCCAGAAGGCCAAGGGTGAGATTCTGTACTGAGCCACAGAACTCATAGCTGGGGGGGTGGGGGGGGGAGAGAGGAGTTGTTCCCTCCCAGTCCTGAGATGTTCTAAGGCAGCAATACTCAGACTGAGACTCGCGAAGCATAAGTGACTCTTTAATGTGTCGCCCGAGGCTCTTTGCTGCACAATATTAAAACACTGATTTAATTATTAACCAATCAGGATGCTTCTACTATGTTATTAACCAATTGTAGTTAATAATATACTTTGTTATATATATACCCACACACACGAGAGAGAGACAGAGAGAGAGAATGAAATAATGAATCCACGCTACTGTGGCTCTTTTGGGTAATGTTGATTTCTAATTTGGCTCCTGAACCTCTGAGGTCTCAGTATGGCCTGGTCTACACTACGCATTTAAACCGATTTTAGCAGCATTAAACCGATTTAATGCTGTACCCGTCCACACTACGAGGCCCTTTATATCGACATAAAGGGCTCTTTAAATCGGTTTCTGTACTCCTCCCTGACGAGAGGAGTAACGCTAAAATTGGTATTACCATATCGGATTACAGTTAGGGCTTGTCTACATCAGAAAGTTGCAGCGCTGGTGAGGGAGTTACAGCGCTGCAACTTAGGAGGTGTACACATCTGCAGGGCACCACCAGCGCTGCAACTCCCTGTTTGCAGCGCTGGCCGTACTCCCGTTTTGTCTCGGGTGTAGAGGATCCAGCGCTGGTGATCCAGCGCTGGTAATCAAGTATAGACACTCACCAGCGCTTTTCTTGACCTCCGTGGAATAAGCAGGTATCCCAGCATAGCTGAGGAAGCCTCTGGTAATCAAGCTGGTCTCCTTCCCCGGCTTGCTCTCGCGTTCCCCGAACCCCGAGCAAGCAGGTCTCCTTCCCTGAGGTTTGCTGGGTGGTTCCGGGAACGCGAGAGCAAACCGGGGAAGGAGACCAGCTTCGCCGCGGTTTGCTCTCGCGTTCCCCGAAGCACCCTGCAAACCGTAGGGAAGGAGACCTGCTTGTTCGGGGAACGCGAGAGCAAACCGCGGCGAAGCTGGTCTCCTTTCCCGGTTTGCTCTCTCGTTCCCCGAACCCCGAGCAAGCAGGTCTCCTTCCCTGCGGTTTGCAGGGTGCTTCGGGGAACACGAGAGCAAACCGCGGCGAAGCTGGTCTCCTTTCCCGGTTTGCTCTCGCGTTCCCCGAAACCCCTTGAAGCCGCCCAACAGCGCTGCAGTGTGGCCACATCTAACACCACTTGCAGCGCTGGTTGCTGTAAGTGTGGCCACCCTGCAGCGCTGGCCCTATACAGCTGTACTAATACAGCTGTAACAACCAGCGCTGCAAAATTTTAGATGTAGACATGGCCTTAGTGTGGCCGCAAATCGACAGTATTGGCCTTCAGGCGGTATCCCACAATGCACCACTGTGACTGCTCTGGACAGCAATCTGAACTCGGATGCACTGGCCAGGTAGACAGGAAAAGCCCCGCGAACTTTTGAATTTCATTTCCTGTTTGGCCAGCGTGGAGCTCAGATCAGCACAGGTAGCAATGCAGTCTCCTGAGAACAGAGAAAGAGCTCCAGCATGGACTGCACAGGAGGTACTGGATCTGATCACTATATGGGGAGAGGATTCAGTGCTAACAGAACTCCGTTCCAAAAGACGAAATGAAAAAATATTTGAAAAAATTTCCAAGGCTATGATGGAAAAAGGCCACACCAGGGACTCAGTACAGTGCAGAGTGAAACTTAAGGAGCTCAGACATGCGTACCAGAAAATCAAAGCAGCAAACGGAAAGTCTGGGTCAGGTCCAAAAACATGCCGCTTCTACGCTGAGCTGCATGCAATTTTAGGGGGCTGCGCCACCACTACCCCACCCCTGTCCGTGGATTCTCAGGTGGCGGTTGTAATCTCAACCATGGCTGAGGATTCTGCGGAGGGGGAAGATGAGGACAACCTTGCAGAGAGCACACAGCACTCCGTTAGCCCCAACAGCCAGGAGCTTTTTGTGACCCCGACGAAATTACCCTCCCAAGCCACTAGCCCAGACAGTGAAGCCATGGAAGCGACCTCTGGTGAGTGTACCTTTGTAAATATAAAGCATGGTTTAAAAGCAAGCGTTTTTTAATGACTGATTTGCCATGAGGGCTTGGGATGCACTCGTGGCCAGTAAAGTTACTGGAAAAGTTTGTTAACATGTCTGGGAATGGAGCGGAAATCCTCCAGGGACATCTCCATGAAGCACTCCTGGAGGTACTCCAAAAGCCTTTGCAGAAGGTTTCTGGGCAAGGCAGCCTTGTTCCGTCCACCATGGTAGGACACTTTACCACGCCATGCATGTAGCAAGTAATCGGGTATCATTGCATGGCAAAGCCTAGCTACATATGGTCCCAGTGATTGCTGGCATTCAAGAAACATCCGTTCTTTATCTCACTCTGTTATCCTCAGCAGAGTGATATCATTCATGGTAACCTGGTTGAAATTCAGGAATTTAATTAAGGGGACAGAGATGGCCATTTTCCTCCTGGGCCGTTGCTTAAAAGAAATCCTTTCTTGCACGTAGCCAAGGGGGGGGAGGGGAGGAAGGATAGCACTGAGCTTTTTAAAGTTTGGCTAGCAGCAATATTCCCAGCTATCGGCCATGCGGTGAGGGGGAAAAAGAGGGGTGATTAGCAGTGATCTTCCATGATACCAGCCATGTGGTAGGGGGAGGGGTAAAGCAATCATCCTAGAGAACTGGATGGGGGGGGTGACGTTATTGATAAAAACTGGGACCATATAGAACATGGGTTGCAACCAAGGTCCTGTAGTGGCACCAGATCTTACGTAAAGGGGGTCATATAAGGTGTCTAAGACCAAGTTATGAGTTACTGGTTATGATTATGCTGTCTGTATGTCTGTATCGTTTGTAGTTGAAGTTATAAGTATTGGCTCTATACTGTCTATATTTCAAACTTGTGCTGTGTTACTGGGAAAGATCCCAGACAGGTTGGTGTCAGCTCTGTTTAGCCTGCTTGATGGCCCATTAAGGACCATCACCTACACAACTGTCCCATCGAGAGAAGGCAGTTACGCCCTGTGACTCAGCAGGGTGTGCAGAAACTGGCCCATGTGACTGCAAACTCCATTTTGCTGTAATTTTCCACAGTAAGAACAAAGAAGTGTTCTTACACCTGGAAGTGCCTATATAAGGCTGATATCTCATCTCCATTTTGTCTTCAATCCTGCTTCTTACCTCTGGAGGGTCTTTGCTACAAACAGAAGCTCTGCACAAAGGACTGAATGACCCATCCCAGCGGGGGATGTTCTCCAGAGACTTGATTTGAAGCTGCAGTTTACTCCATCACTGCTACAAGCCTGAACTAAGAACTTGGCCATCACTGTATGTAATTGATTCCATTTAACCAATTCTAGCTCTCATCTCTATCTTTTTCCCTTTATGAATAAACCTTTAGATTTTAGATTCTAAAGGATTGGCAACAGCGTGATTTGTGGGTAAGATCTGATGTGTATATTGACCTGGGTGTGGGGCTTGGTCCTTTGGGATCGAGAGAACCTTTTTCTTTTACTGGGGTGTTGGTTTTCATAACCATTCATCCCCAGGACAGGTGGCACTGGTGGTGATATTGGGAGACTGGAGTGTCTAAGGACATTGCTTGTGTGACTTGTGGTTAGCCAGTGGGGTGAAACCCAAGTCCTTTTTGTCTGGCTGGTTTGGTTTGCCTTAGAGGGGGAAAAACCCCAGCTTAGGGCTGTAACTGCCGTATTTGAGCAATTGGTCCTGAATTGGCACTCTCAGGGCTTGTCTACATCACAAAGTTGCAGCGCTGGTGAGGGGGTTACAGCGCTGCAACTTAGGAGGTGTACACATCTGCAGGGCATCACCAGCGCTGCAACTCCCTGTTTGCAGCGCTGGCCGTACTCCCGTTTTGTCTCGGGTGTAGAGGATCCAGCGCTGGTGATCCAGCGCTGGTAATCAAGTGTAGACACTTACCAGCGCTTTTCTTGACCTCCGTGGAATAAGCAGGTATCGCAGCATACCTGAGGAAGCCTCTTTGTTAATCAAGCAGGTCTCCTTCCCTGCGGTTTGCAGGGGGGTTCGGGGAACGCGAGAGCAAACCGCGGGGAAGCAGGTCTCCTTCCCCGGTTTGCTCTCGCGTTCCCCGAACCCCCGTGCAAGCAGGTCTCCTTCCCCGGTTTGCTCTTGCGTTCCCCAAACCCCCGTGCAAGCAGGTCTCCTTCCCTGCGGTTTGCGGGGGGGTTCGGGGAACGCGAGAGCAAACCGCGGGGAAGCAGGTCTCCTTCCCCGGTTTGCTCTCGCGTTCCCCGAACCCCCATGCAAGCAGGTCTCCTTCCCTGCGGTTTGCAGGGGGGTTCGGGGAACACGAGAGCAAACCGCGGGGAAGCAGGTCTCCTTCCCCGGTTTGCTCTCGCGTTCCCCGAACCCCGTGCAAGCAGGTCTCCTTCCCTGCGGTTTGCTCTCGCGTTCCCCGAACCCCCCTTGAAGCCGCCCAACAGCGCTGCAGTGTGGCCACATCTAACACCACTTGCAGCGCTGGTTGCTGTAAGTGTGACCACTCTGCAGCGCTGGCCCTATACAGCTGTACTAATACAGCTGTAACAACCAGCGCTGCAAAATTGTAGATGTAGACATACCCTCAGTTGGGTCCCACCAGATCCGCATCGTCACAGGGGGTTGGCTTCTGCTGCTGCATGTTAACAGGAAAGAAGCATCAGAGGGCACTGTGTATCTGAAGGCTGGAGAAGCTGAAAGACAATGGCTTACCATGGCCGCATGCAAGCTGAATTCTGATGCCCGGACCTGCGTCTGTGAGATCTGCAACACCAGAGCCGCAGGCACTCAATATTAAGATGCCAAATGCGACCTTGTAGTGAAATCACATGTGCTATGTAAGGTGAATAGTGTTGTTCACTGTGAAAGAGTATAACCATTGTTCTGTAAAATGTATCTTTTTAAACACTTCTCTCCCTTTTTTCCCTCCTTCATGCAGCTGCAAATTTTTCAAGCCTCTCTATTCCATCACGAAGGCTATCTCAGATAAGGCAGGGGAAAAAGAAGACGCGAGACGAAATGTTCTCGGAAATCATGAAAGTAACCCGCAGTGAAAAAGCTCATCTGAATGAGCGGAAGGATGTGGTATCAAATTACAGGAAAGATGCTAGTGAACGTGAGGACAGGAGGAACGCTCGTCAGGAAGATCTGAGGCGTAGGCAGGAAGATCAGTGGTGGCGGGATGCAACGCTGGAGCTGCTGCGTGATCAAACTGATATCCTCCGACATCTGGTGGATCTTCAGGAAGAGCAGTGGGGTCACAGAGTGACGATGCAGCCCCTGTGTAACCACCCTCACCACTCACCATGTTCCATATCTTCCTTACCCAGACGTGTAAGAACGCATGAGGGAAGGCTTCGTGCACCCACACACTCCTCCCCTGTGGACAGTCCAACCAAAAGGCTGTCATTACATTGAAATGTGTTTAATGGCCTTTTCCTTCCCTCCTATCCTCCTCCCAAACCACACCCGGGATACCTTGTCAGTTCTCTGCCTCTTTTTATAATTACTTTTTAATAATGAATACATGATTTTTAAACGATAGAAACTTTATTTCCTTAAGCAAGCTGTAATCGAAGGGGGAGGGTGGGTTGCTGACAGGGAATGATTTTTAATAAAGAATACATGATTTTTAAACAATAGTGACTTTATTTCCTTAAGCAAGCTGTAATCGAATGGGGAGAGTGGGTTGCTTACAGGGAAGGAGTCAATCAAGGGGGGGGGGTTCATGAAGGGAAAACAAACACAGCAGTCACACTGTACCCTGGCCCGTGATGAAACTCGTTTTCAAAGCTTCTCTGATGCACACTGCTTCGTGGTGTGCTCTTCTAATCGCCCTGGTGTCTGGCTGCGCGTAATCAGCAGTCAGATGATTTGCCTCAGCCTCCCACCCTGCCATAAAGGTCTCCCCTTTACTCTCACAGAGATTGTGGAGCACACAACAAGAAGCAATAACAATGGGGACACTGGTTTGGCTGAGGTCTGAGCGAGTCAGTAATGTGCGCCAGTGCGCCTTTAAATGGCCAAATGCACATTCTACCACCATCCTGCACTTGCTCAACCTGTAGTTGAACAGCTCCTGACCATTGTCCAGGCTGCCTGTGTATGGCTTCATAAGCCAAGGCATCAAGAAGTAGGCTGGGTCACCCAGGATAACTACAGGCATTTCAATATCCCCAACTGTTATTTTCTGGTCTGGGAAGTAATTCCCTTGCTGCAGCAGTTTAAACAGAGCAGTGCTTCTGAAGACGCGAGCATCATGAACTCTTCCTGGCCATCCCACGTGGATGTTGGTGAAATGTCCCTTGTGATCCACCAGTGCTTGCAGCATCATTGAAAAGTACCCCTTGCAGTTTATGTACTGGGTGCCCTGGTGCTCCGGTGCCAAGAAAGGGATATGGGTTCCATCTATCGCCCCACCACAGTTAGGGAATCCCATTGCAGCAAAGCCATCCACTATGACCTGCACGTTTCCCAGAGTCACAACCTTTCGTAGCAGCAGCTTAATGATTGCTTTGGCTACTTGCATCACAGCAGCCCCCACAGTAGATTTGCCCACTCCAAAAATTGATTCCTGACTGACCGGTAGCTGTCTGGCGTTGCAAGCTTCCAGAGGGCTATTGCCACTTGCTTCTCCACTGTGAGGGCTGCTCTCATCTTGGTATTATGGTGTTTCAGGGCAGGGGAAAGCAAGTCACAAAGTTCCATGAAAGTGCCCTTACGCATGCGAAAGTTTCACAGCCACTGCGAATCGTCCCACACCTGAAAAACTATGCGGTCCCACCAGTCTGTGCTTGTTTCCCGGGCCCAAAATCGGCGTTCAATAGCTAGAACCTGCCCCATTACCAGCAGGATCTCCAAAGTGCAGGGGCCCGCGGTTTGAGATAATTCTGTGTCCATGTCCTCATCACTCTCGTTGCCGCGCTGCCGTAGCCGCCGCCTCCTCCTCACCTGGCTTTGCAGGTCCCAGTTCAGCATAGACTGTACGAGAATGCGCGAGGTGTTTACAACGTCCACGATTGTGGCATTGATCTGAGCAGGATCCATGCTTGCTGTGCTATGGCGTTTGCACAGATCACCCAGGAAAAAAGGTGCGAAATGGTTGTCTGCTGCTTTCATGGAGGGAGGGGTGAGGCTGTACCCAGAACCACCCGCGACACTGTTTTTGCCCCATCAGGCACTGGGCTGTCAACCCAGAATTCCAAAGGGTGGGCGAGACTGCGGGAATTATGGGATAGCTATGGGATAGCTACCCACAGTGCAATGCTCCAGAAATAGACGCTAGCCTCGGACCATGGACGCACACCATCGAATTAATGTGCTTAATGTGGCCGCGTGCACTCGACTTTATACAATCTGTTTTACAAAACCGGTTTATGTAAAATCGAATAATCCCGTAGTGTAGACGTACCCTATTACTGCTCTAAAGGCTATGGCTCCCATCATAATTTAGAAAGCCCAACCAGGCTGTGTAAGCATGAAAGAGTTTCAAATTTTATGAATTTGCCAATTAGATTTTAAAGCTGAAATCTAACAAATTAGGTTTGCCAATTGGATAGATGTTACAATCAATATAGATTGGAATCAAATAGAATAACCCCTTTTTACTGAGCCCAGGAAGCATTAGCATTAGGTATCTTGTTAAGTGTACACTCTCTAGTGAGATCTCAAGTAACCATATTTTGGATTTTAAATTCTTAATAATTCCAAGCAAATTGGCCTAAAAGAAATTTGAACCATAACTTCAAACAATTGCTTTTGATAGTCTCAGCTTGGCCCTTTTGAACCCATACATTCAAATAGCAGGGACCAAACACTCAGAGATGCCTTAAAGACAAGTACATCCCTCCTCCTTGGAGAAATGCAGGAAGGGAGATAGATGTGTTACATATTAAAGAAATGATGATCAGAAGTAAGCTCAGTAAGAAATCTTGGTGATTTGCACTGTTCTTTGACATAACTGCTGAGCCTCAATCTTAGTCACTGACAGTAGCTTGAAAGACTGTATCGGGTTGTTCAATACATGCCTTGAACACACTGGGTGTGTCTACACTTGACTGAGCCACAGTTGATTCCATATGAATGTGTTTCTGGCTGAATTAAGAAATTGTTGATTAAGAATAATCAAGAGGCCAGAATTGAGAAATACTGTTCAAGTTAAAAGTTGACCTGAAAAGAACCGAGTGTTAAAATTAATAAGCCAATGCTCCTGCCTCCCAGGACTCAATACAAAGAGGTTATCCTATCAGATTTCATTCTATACTGATTTTAACACTTATTCTATTGACAAGCCTACTTTGTTAGATTTCAGCTTTCAAGCTTTCGATATCTAACTAGCACTGAACAAATTCATAAATATGGACATCCTTTCATGCCAGGGACACCGGAACCGGAGGGGCCAGGGGGCCATGCCTGTCCAGTTTTTAACATGGGCATAGTTTGGGAGCTGGGAGTCGTGTTGCAGGCATGCAGTGACCCCGGGGGCAGGGGCTGCACTTCATGGTGGGGGAACTGATAAGGTGATCAGCATCCTCTACTGCAAAGTGCAGTCCCTGTTGGTGGTGCCAGCCTCTTCCTGGTGGAGAGGCTCAGGTGAGCAATCACTACCCCCCCACCATGAGGCCCAGCTCCACTCAGTGGCCCCTGCCATGCTGCTCCTCCCCCCACCCCCTGGGTCAGGTCAGAAGTCGGAGCCAAGCCATGGTAACAACCAGCCAGTGAGTGCAGGCCATTGTGGGGAGCCCTGGACCCTCAACCTGCCCCAAGCAGCACACCTCAGGGATGGGGACATGGGCTGGAAGCTGCTCTCAGCCACCCTGGCACCCATCCAGGCAGATGGAGGGTCCGGGGCTGCCCACAATGGCCCAGGCTCCATGGGCAGCTCTTACAACAGTGTTTCTGGCTTCCACCCTGGCCAGGGACAGGGCCTTGGGGAAAAGAGGAGTAGGGACAGGGCTAACAGGAGCATCTCAGCTCTTAATTTCCTTCCAGTCTTCCATGTAGATTTTAAATAAAACATTTAGGGTGCAAAACAAATTAAATATCAAAGTTAAAGATGTAAAACAATTAATAAATAAGCTGTCCCATCCCCATATGCAGGTCATGATACAGTACCAGAGAGGACATGTATTTGGTATTAAATAGATACACCATTTTTAATTACCACAATTTCTTCCTTTACATTATTAAACTCAATCTGAGCCAAATAAAACAAAGTCAGAATTAAAACAGAAAAGCTGAACTGATGTGCATTATGCAGAAGCAAACAAGCATCACATTGTTGTTTTTCATTTCTAAATTCCCTTCCATCCCCATGTAACTAATATTGCATCACATGTGTCAGACAAAGTGGGTATTCACCCACGAAAGCTTATGCTCTAATACGTCTGTTATAAACTAACAGGGGTAGGCAACCTATGGCACGCGTGCCAAAGGCGGCACTCTCACTGCCCAGGTCCTGGCCACCAGTCCAAAGGGGCTCTGCTTTTAATTTAATTTTAAATGAAGCTTCTTAAACATTTTAAGAACTGTATTTATTTTACATACATCAATACTTTAGTTATATATTATAGACTTATAGAAAGAGACCTTCTAAAAACATTAAAATGTTTTACTGGCACGCAAAACCTTAAATTAGAGTGAATAAATGAAGATTCGGCACAGCACTGCTGAAAGGTTGCTGACCCCTGGTCTATAAGGTGCCACGAGACTCTTTTTTGCTTTTTACAGATCTAGACTAACACGGTTACCCCTCTGATAATTGCATCATTGCTTATTCCTCAGAATTATTTAACATCAGAAATACTGAATCATGGAAATTAAGTTACAGACAACTTCGTTTTAATTTAAAAACTGAATCTCATTCTAGTTCAAGCTTCCTCCATGACTGCTCGGTGTCTTCTAATCTAGAGGCTGCTGTCACACATCGGGGGGCTTGGTACACTGTGAGCTATCTATGCTTCTAATACAAAAGTAGATTTACCGGTATTTCATTTTTCTGAAGTCATGCTGGTTTCTGCTATATACTGCACTTAATCTTAGCACACCAGTGCTAACAGATGAGTTTCTGAAGGGTGAGTTATTTGGGGCCCTATAGAAGCAA
Source organism: Gopherus flavomarginatus (assembly GCF_025201925.1). Taxonomy (NCBI): domain Eukaryota; kingdom Metazoa; phylum Chordata; order Testudines; family Testudinidae; genus Gopherus; species Gopherus flavomarginatus. The sequence continues at coordinate 106,826,622 of NC_066620.1, forward strand.
CAAATCTTTTTTGAAAGTAGTAAGTTCCAGTAGCAGTATCCATTTCTCCTTCAGCTCACTAGACTAAAAGGAAATGAAAATCATACATTTTGTTACTCCCACTACGGTAGTATTGATCATCATGTAAAGTACTGCAAGTCTACGCTCTGCTAGGCAGACAAAAATTCTACAGAAACACTGCACATTGCATTTCCAAATGATTTTTATTAACAGGTCTGACTTTCCTGCTCATATCAGCTATCCCCCAACCATCTCTTCAGACAGTACCTTCCTAAAGAATCTTTCATTTAAAGGGAAGTGAATGGAGACAAGAGGAAGAAAGTCTGAGCAATCTAGTATGACACTTTACCATACAGCTAACAAGGTATTTGCAGATTAACAGCCATTGGTGCTTTTGTAACTCATTCTTTTCCCAGACTCGGATCTTATGAATTTAAAATTTTAATAAGCTGGTTTGCACCCTAAATGGATTAGAGTGACCACAGTATGTATATGAATATGTAGACATGGAAAAATAGTAAAATCTCCAAATCCCATTTCACTATTGACAATGAATAATGTTTATCTTATCTGTTTACATTCTCTGGAGTGGGAATAACACAAAGCTCATCACACCAACACCACAAGGTCCTGGCCTCTGTCAACAAAGACACCAGCCTCCTGCTGGACATCAGTACTTGTACTAATGGTAGGTATGCCCCCCAGTGTCAAAGACAAGAGATGCCCGAGCATGATCTGTAACTCAGATGGCAACCAATGGAAAGACTACTAAACTGCAATGGGAGTTGCACTGGACCAATCACACAGGAACCTAAACCTGAAGAAAAAGCCTTTTCCCCCCATCTATTAAATGGTAAAAACGAATTATCTTCAATTTAAAAGGCATGGAGACAGATCCTCAGCTAGTGCAAACTATGATTTCCCATTGAAGTCAATGAGGTTATACAATGATCTCAAAAGGCAGAAATTATCACTATTGACTCTGATACGTAAAATTCACACACTTAAAACAAATGTCATCCTCCCCCCCCCCGCCCCCCTACACACACACACACACTCCCCTAGGGTCTTGTATCCTTTTGCCATGATTTACATTACATCTCCCAAAAATTTATTCAATGAATTTACAAAAGCTATTCAAAGATTCCTATGGTCAAATCAGAAACCAAGAATAAAACAGAAGGGCTACATCACCCAGTTGAGGTGGGATACCTGGCACTACTAGACTTCAAAAGATACTATACAGCGGTACAAATTAGACTGGTACTGGAATGGATCACTAATAGAGAGAATCCATCATGGATACAGATGGAATAGAAACTAGCAAATCTAATCTTATCATACAGTTGTGTGCTAGATTCATATCCCAACATTCATGAACATCACCCACTGCTTAAAAGTGTACTTCCTAATTGGGCATACATAAGGCATTTGCCCAAACAAGAAGAGCAAGTCTTGGTAATATCAAAAACAAAAAATAATAGTGCTTTCAGACCCGAGCTGAATAGTTTTTAGATGTTGGGGGAAACATCACTATGGTAAGTAGAAGGATTTCCTTAGGGATGGTTATCCCTTTAAACCAACAGATGTAGCTGATATATTAAAAAAAGGATGTGTAATATGAGTTTATACAAATTGCTTACTTTATTAAAAACACTTTCAGAGAAGAAAGGAACAAACAGCTATCTGTATTACAAAATTGTATACATGGGTTGAAGTTTCAGCAATCAAGATCATGTCTAGAACATATCTCATGACTTTTTTCAAGAACAACCTGCAAAAAGCTATTAAGTTGCGGAGTGCAGACTTTAAATATGAAATACCAGAAAAAGAATGAAATGTGATAATGCAGATGATAAATATGGGCTCTGATACTAACCAAATAAAGCAAGTTCAGTATTAATTCACAGAAAGTATATTTCTTCATCTCTGTATGACAAAATACATAATTGGAAAACCATTTCAAAAGAAATTTAAAAAAAATAGAAACAGAACTTGAACAGGACTCAGACTTCTGTTGGCAGTTAGCCTGTTAAAAAAAGATTCACACCTGACTAAGGAATCTCCTCCTATTTTCTCTCTTTACAGGGGAAACAAAAAAAAAAGCCGTTTGAAATGTGTGGACCCAGGCAGTGATTTGTACTGTACATATAAAAATAATAATAATCTTATAACAAAAGACTTAAATTTAACAACAGTACCAGGCAGATTCACAGAAAAATTGATAAAAATAATGGCATACTCTGCACAGGAAAACAGTGCAACAGAAATACTGACATGATTAAGATGTTTTGATATAGATACAGTAATCCTATACTAATAGGAAGTCAAGAAGAATATACACAGAGGATAATAATTGGCTTGCATCCCCCTTAGTTTTTTTTTCTTTATGTTCCCTTGAAATGCTTCCCCCTTCCACCCAAAAAACATTGTTTCCCAAACAAAAAGAAAAAAGTTGACATGAATATTTTTAACACCCCCCCACCTCCCCACACACAAACGTACACACAATTTTCAAAAAAGGGAAATGTTAATACAGAATTAACAGTATTAAGCAACATCTTGTACATTGATCATATATTTTGATATCAAGGTATGTACCCTATGTGCATCCAGAAAATATAACTAATATCTTATTGTAAATGATCCGATTATTTTTTGTTTGTTTGTTTTAGTTTTTTAAACATCTTTCTTTAATCTGACACCGTGGATTTGGAGGTCATAGCTTACTTACAGGAGTGGCCGATTGGCCATCCATTGGTTCACTCCTTCCATTCAGAGAGCCCAGAAGCTGGAGGTCACGCTTGGTTCAACAGAGTGTTTCCTTTTTATTATTCCTCCTATCCAGTGTGTGGGGCCAGCAGGCCAATGTGTCTAGGAATCACTGTGCAGGTGACGTTCACCTCCATCTCTTTTTCATCAAACCCAGATTCAACAGGTTTGTCTACGTTAGAGATCTAGATGAGGAGAGCCAAGTTACAACTTTATCCACAAAGTGAAAAAATGCTTGTGAGCAGAAGGAAGCACCTAAAAGCGTGGGCTGTGGACAAATTTTTGCAAAACGGTTCACAGCCTCCAAGACTCATTGCGGCTCTTGCATACGCAAGTGATGGCAGCAGCAGCAATGACTTGCACTGCATTTTGTCTCCTTGTAACTGGCTAGGAGACTGCTAATTCCCCTCTTCTCTCATTTGGACCAGGTCACCATGGTTTCAGAGTAGCAGCCATGTTAGTATGTATCTGCAAAAAGAACACGAGTACTTGAGAGACTAACAAATTTATTTGAGCATAAGCTTTCATGGGCTACAGCACACTTCATTGGACTGTGGTTGCTGGTGAGTATTCGTTTCAGGTTGAGGGGCTGTCTGTAAGTAAGGACTGGCCTCCCTCCGAAGATCTGAGAGTGATGGATCGCCCTTCAGGATAGGTTGTAGATGCTTGATGATGCGCTTGAGAGGTTTTAGCTGGGGCTGAAGGTGACGGCTAGTAGCGTTCTGTTACTTTCTTTGTTGGGTCTGTTCTGTAGTATGTGACTTCTGGGTACTCTTCTGACTCTGTCAATCTGTTTCTTCACTTCAGCAGGTGGGTATTGTAGTTGTAAGAACACATGATAGAGATCTTGTAGGTGTTTGTATCTGTCTAAGGAGTTGGAGCAAATGCTATTGTATCGTAGAGCTTGGCTGTAGACAATGGATCGTGTGGTGTGGTCTGCATGATAGCCGGAGGCACGTAGGTAAGTATAGCGGTCAGTAGATTTCCGGTATAGGGTGGTGTTTATGTGACCATTGCTTATTAGCACTGTAGTGTCCAGGAAGTTGATCTCTTGTGTGGACTGGTCCAGGCTGAGGCTGAAGGTGGGGTGAAAATTGTTGAAATCATGGTGGAGTTCCTTAAGGGCTTCTTTTCCATGGGTCCAGATGATGAAGGTGTCATCAATGTAGCGCAAGTAGAGCATGGCCATTAGAGGACAAGAGCTGAGGAAGCGTGGTTCTAAGTCAGCCATAAAAATGTTGGCATACTGTGGGGCCATGCAGGTACCCATAGCAGTGCCGCTGATTTGAAGGTATACGTTGTCCCCAAATGTGAAATAGTTATGAGTGAGGACAAAGTCACAAAGTTCTGCCACCAGGTTTGCCGTGACATTATCGGGGATATTGTTCCTGATGGCTTGTAGTCCATCTTTGTGTGGAATGTTGGTGTAGAGGGCTTCTACATCCATAGTGGCTAGGATGGTGTTTTCTAGAAAACCACCAATGGAGTGTAGTTTCCTCAGAAAATCAGTGGTGTCTCGAAGATAGCTAGGAGTGCTGGTAGCGTAGGGCTTGAGGAGGGAGTCTACATAGCCAGACAATCCTGCTGTCAGGGTGCCAATGAGATGATGGGGCGTCCAGGATTTCCAGGATTTAAAATCAATTTTAAAAGGCTTTATCCAGATTTTTGTATTTACTGTGCCTTATGCTGCCATAGCAATAAGCACTACCATAACTATACAAAACAAAAGTCTCATCGGGCTGCTGACTGATCTAATTCTCAGTCAATGCACTACTCCACAATTTCACCTTTTACTTTGTGGCTTATCAATTAAACTGTACTGGTCCTGAGGCCACAAGGAATCACAAGAATGATGGACACACCATAGAAATCCAAACATACTGCTTTTACTTTACTTGTGGATACAAAACAATACATGGAAATAGAGTCCAGATACCACTATGGTTGGCACTAGATGCATAAGTAAGGGAAGAATTAATTTGCCCATGCCCAATGGTCAGATTTTCCTTTATCGTAGCAGGCGGAATGCTGCACAAAAGCTTAATGGTGTGAACTGTACTGTTAACAGGAGGGGAGAAAAACAATTACTCACAGAACAAATCAATGACTTTTTCTACTGGAAGTAAAAGCTACCGTGTTTATCAATTAAAAAGTCAGTCAGCAAGTCCTTTTAAAATAAGTCCAGCACCCAAAATTCTCTGCATTTTGGAGTTCACAAAACCCATCCAGTTGGGATTTATCCCTATGGTAATGTACATTGTAAAACACTGCTACAGAAATATTCTTCACACCAATGAAGTGCAAGGAATCTGCCCGGCATCCCGCACCACTTTGCCGTCTCTCAATTTTAAGACATGTATTTAAGGTTGTCACACATCACCTCCATATTGGTGCACAGAAAATTAATTCCACACATGGATGTAAAAAACGAGAAAACTGCACACAGCCCACACATATTAGAACCCATGTAATGTGAGAAAACTTCTAGTGAAACTTCTACAAGCCTGCAGAGAACCTGCTGCTATTTAGGACTCTGTGTGTTCTATTTTCTTCTGTTCCCTCAGTCCTCCTGCCATACAGGCATTCCTGTCCAGGTTCTATCAGTGACAGTCAGCCAGGATGTGTAATGGAGAGAAGTGACACTGATGGTTCAAGAGGAATACTCTGACAACTCTATTTTGTCTAATACTTAATATCACTTTAAAAGCAGACAAGCATTTCAAAAAATGTCTTCCTATCCAAATGCATAAGCAGTTACAATCCTTCATTTCTTTTTAAGAACAGAACCAACTAAAAGTGGTTCTGGCACAATTTTTTTGGAAGAATGCAGCTAACCAGTGCTGTAGATTTCTAGCAATATGCCCCTCAAATACATTAATTTAATATCACATTTTAAGTTGCTGTGTTGGTTGGTCTCATCACATTAGTTTAATTATGTATAATATTTTCAGTGTCTATGGAAGTTAGACAATTAATATTACACACACTCTCTCTCTCTCTCTCAAGCAGCACTAGCCATTAGCTGCTAGCTGTAGTTTATAAATATATAGTATCAAAGGTCGATTTTATTATATAATTTCTGTGTTTTGGTTTTTATGTAGACTGTGTGGACTCTGGTTGTCTAGACACCAATGCTCATTAGGTAAAAACAAACTCATAATAATTCAATCAAAAATTAAACAGAAAATGTCTCTGAAAACAGTACCTCGTCTCCCAATATGTTCTATCAAGCTACTGTAGCAGTGTGTATTACAGCAAGTACTGTACCATTAACATGTGTCAACAAGAGAAAGCCATGGAACATGGCATTTAAAATATATGCTATCTTCTACCAAAAAAAAAGTCCTGTGCAAGTCAGCTAAAAAGAAAATTACCTGTAGCTTTGAACTCTGCCCTAATATAGTATCCTCACTCTTTAAGAAATTTCCCCCACATTGGCAATTACAATTTGTGAATCCAGCATGTCTTGGCTTGTCGTCTTAAGATTTCAAAACTGTACGAACCATATCTTTAAGTGCACAGTAACAATGTATTAAGCTGCAAATTAGGTGGCTTTACTCTACTTCTTGGGAGAGGGACTGCAAACAATTTAAACGTATAATAATCTGGTATTTGCAGCAAATTAAAAACCAGTTCATTACATTTTAGAATAAATGTGGTTTAATATCTGAGAAAATAATTTTCATTAACTCTTAATTAAATGGAATTTGTTTTTCTACCGAACAATAAAATATTTATATATAGGTTTTCGCAATGAAAAAAGATATTCCCCAGTGAACTTTAATTGTATCTGCATTACTCACTACATGACTTTTTCCTCTTAGAATTAGCTGGCAAAAGCCACCAATGGACATGAATCAGAACAAGCATCAATTTATTTTAAAGATGTCTATGTTATATGAAAAGCACTATATAGGACCAAGTCTTGGTCAATTCTCTAGGCAACAATAAAATCAAATGGAAACTAACTAATTCTCAGTTGTACATTACGTATTTTATTAAAGTTAGTATGAAAAGAAATTCAGACTTTTAAATTATAAGTAAATAATTCTGAAGAAATTACCTCTTCCCCTCAACCTCTCTCCTGTGGAATTATAAAGCAGAGTGGAATCATGATCCTGTCCTATATTACATTAAAAATTAGAAACCCAAGATCTTTCAGCTTCTTACAAAGTCTTTTTGGGTGCAAGTACAATAAATGGTCCACATGCATTCATTATTTTTATTTTTATGTGGTGGTGAAGAGCTTATCTAATTAAGCAACATACAAACAAAAGAGTGAAAGAAGGAATCAATAAAAAGCAGCATGGCACATCTCTTGTTAGTTTCACATTGTTTTTTAATGAAGGTTTGTGAACACAGCCCTGAGGAGAAAATTACTATTTGAAGATTTGGCAAAAGAAGTTTGCTTAAAGGAGAAATCTGAAGGAGGAGAAAAGTAAGGGCTATGGCAGACCAGATCAGGGAGGGAAAACTCCACAGCAAGGAAAACTTGTAGCTGTTAAATACAAGAAGTCTGAATGCACTAGACCGCTCACCACTCTAACTACAGGTTAAATCTTCACCAAAATAAAGGTGCAGGAACACAGATCCTGAGCTGGAATGTAAAAATGTCTATAGAGCATCAATCCACATTTTGAATGCACCATGAACTACCTCATCTGTCACAGGTTGTCCATTGTACTATAGTTACCTGGACCCACTCCTCATTAGGGCAGGATTTTTGAAAGCACGCAGTGTTGGCTCAACAAAGCAGAGTATTATATACAGTGTATAAAGAGAAAACTTGGCTTATACGGACTTGGGCCACTTCTTTCCCTTATACCTAGGATGACCAGATGTCCCGTTTTTAAAAGGCCAGTCCCTTTTTTGGAATTTTTTCTTATATAGGTGCCTATTACTCCCCATCCCATCCTGTTTTTTCGACAGTTGCTATCTGGTCACCCTACTTATGCCTCTGAGGAAAAGCCTACATACACACTCTCCCAGGTATCAATAGTTTTTTGGTATCAAAAGGTATATTGCATGCCTAGTCACTTGATATGACTGGGTTATATTACTCTGACAGCTAAACTAAAATTATTTTCAGTACAAGAAACAAGCACATGAAAGAGAACAGAGACCAGACAGCTATTTTAATTTTCAAATTTCTTCGTAATAAAGTATCCTTTTCTCCACACAGGACACACATGATCAGTAGCTCTTGCCACTTCATCAGACTATGCTCTGGAGGGATATCACAACTTGATATCCACAGAAGGGAAATCAGTAAAAGGAGCCTCCACCTATCTATCCGCCTCAGCATAGCTCCAGACTTCAATGGGCTACTCACCTACAGTCTCTCCCTACTCCAAAAGAAACTCCAAATTCGAAGACAACACACCACATCACCTGTGGGGGAACACTTTTCACAAAGCGATCAACCTATATCTGACCTATCAGTCCTCATCTTCAAAGGAAACATGGCACAACACTGTCAAAAGACAAACCTATGAGCTTAAAGTCGTAACATTGCTAGACATGAAAAATCATGGACTGAATAGAGACACTGGATTTATGCAAAAAGAACAGGAGTATCTGTGGCACCTTAGAGAATAACATTTATTTCAGCATGAGCGCTCATGCTGAAATAAATTTGTGCCACAAGTGCTCCTGTTCTTTTTGCAGATACAGACTAACACAGCTGCTACTCTGAAAACTGGATTTATGCTTATTACAACAATCTAGAACTCACTAAGAAGCCCCTGCCACCTCCTCACCACACTCCCTCTTTCCTTCCTCCCTATGACTGCAGGGTTGTTAAATGGGCCACTTCACCTTGAATGGTCCCCGGAGATGAGTTAACTGCTTATGTAAACAATCAGTTTCATCTGTATTTAGATGTGACATTCTGAATAAGTTTCCCAGACCTGAAGAAGAGCTGTGTAAGCTCAAAAGCTTGGCCTACCTCACCAACAGAAGTTGGTCCCATAAAAGATATTACCTGATCCACTTTGTCTCATTAACATATGTCATTCTCATATTGGTTATTCTCTTCTTTCCTTCCATTATATTAGCAAATCTTTTTCTAGATCAGTCCCTACTGATTTGATTTACTTGAACACAGAATTAAAATGAATAGTCTCCACTCAGGGTTGTTTTATTCCCCCTTCCTTAATAAAACTCTGAGGCTTTGTCTACACCAGGGGCAGTTCTAGACATTTCGCCACCCCAAGAACGGTGTCATGCCGCGGGGGGCGCTCTGCCACTCGCCAGTCCCGCGGCTCCAGTGGATCTCCTGCAGGCATGCCTGCGGAGGGTCCTCTGGTCCCGCGGCTCTGGTGGACCTCCTGCAGGCATGCTGCAGAGGGTCCATTGCTCCCGCGGCTCCGGTGGAGCCACGGGACCAGCAACCCCTCCGCAGGCATGCTGCCAAAGGCACCCTGCCTGCCGCCCTCCTGGTGACCGGCACAACGCCTCCCGCAGCATGCCGCCCTAAGCACAAGCTTGGCATGCTGGGGCCTGGAGCCGTCCTGGTCTACACTATCCTGCCAACAAAGCCGCTGCCACTTGTGGGGGGTGGGGATGGAAGTTCTTTCTTGATAGAAGAGAGCTCTCCTACAGACAAACAGCAGCTACACTACATACCTTTTAGTGGCACAGCTATAGCGGCACAGCCATGTCACTAAAAGCCTCGGATCGTAGCTATAGCCTGAATCACAATGAAATCAGTCCTAATTATCTTTGGAAGAAGAGAAATGTCTTTGATCAGTGGTAAAAACCAGTGTCTTTTCACAGTACATTAAAGGAATGTGTGAAAAGTCTTTATATTGTTTAATTGGACCACTGCTTGAAACATTCATATTGTATCAGTTTTCTAATAAAAATAAATGCAAATGTGACTATGTTCCAAACTAGCCCTTAGAGAGTAGGAACTAATACTCCATCCATTAGGCATCTGTTCCCCTACATGATACCGACCTCCTGATTATAGCAACATTAACAATTTTCTGCAGACAGAAATGTACATGGATTTCTATAATGAAACCACTATGCACAGTGCTACACTCACGGAGTCATCTGGCCTTTACCTTCCTAAAAAGGTAAATTAAATTTGGCGAAAATATTTAAATTTGAATAAACATTCTAATTGGGGGGGGGGGAAGTGAGGCTTACAGCTTCATTAGGTGATAATCATGAGATATTTTTTGAAGGTCACCTTGTCAGCCCTTGTCTCCTGCTTCACAAAGATCTCCTCTAGTGGTGCTGGTAAGTGAGAAGGGAGTAAAGGCATGAGATATGATCTCTAAGGGAGGCAGACAGAGTCCTTAGAAGTTGATGATGGAACAGGCCTCGGGGACCCAATAAAGCCACTGAGGAGGACCATAGGGCATTAAAAGAGGTAGCCACTATTGGTTATCCCAGTCAGCTGAAGGTGAAGGATGTTCATTCATCCTCCCTTCTTACAGCATGCAGAGGCAAGAAACATTTCCTTGAATAGACAGGAGATCCTTGAACTGAAAGCTATGAGTCCAAGTCAGTGTCCTCCTATACATATTTTAAAGGAAATACATGGTCTCCATGGATGATGGAGGTACGGGAAGTAGAGGGTCTCAATAAAATAAGAGTAGTAGATGACCCAGAAGATCTCAGTACCGAGAAATGCACAATACTAGTAAACAGTTGAGACTCCAGTTCATTACAGATGAAGAAGAGACAGAGCATCTGAGCTGTTACAGTATTGAAAGAACACTGGAGGTTGGTGTCAATACTGAGGTAAGAACTTGCATAGCCAACATTGAGGAATGAGCATGCCCAGGTGCAGATTCAGATGTAGCAATCCAGGAGGTCAAAACAGATATTGAGGATACTGAAGAATCTAATTGCACTGAACTCCTGTTAGAGTGGACATGACCATCGAAAGCAGAGGTGGTCTTCAGTACCAGGTCATTTTTAGTAGAGGCATGAAATTTAGAAGCAGACATCTTCATGGTACCAGAAACGCTTGGAACTTCAGTAGTGCTCCTTCTGGGTCTTGAGGTATCTGGTGATCGAGGCCTTAGAAGGAGATTCAACTCTCCTGCTTTTCTTATCCATAGCCATCGGCATGGAGCGTGAGGCTTTTGGTACCACTGACACACACAGAGACCCCTCCCTGAAGGCTTTCCGTGACTGAGATCTCAAAGCGGCTAAGGTAGACCATCTTCTCTCTTAGGGCTTGTCTCCACTGGCACACTAAATTGGGCCACTGTGATCAATGCAGCAGCACTGATTTAGCAGGGTTGATCAAGATGCAATAAGTCAATGAGAGCACTCTCTCATCGACTTCAGTACTCCACCTCCCTGAGAGGTGGAAGGTAAGTCAGCGGGACAGCACCTCCTGATGACATAGCGTAGTGTGCATACTGCATTAAGTCTATGAGAGCTAAGTTGCTCCGAAGGCTGAGTTTTTCCACAACCCTGAGCGATAACTTACATTTGACCTAAAACCCCTTGGTGACTGAGATCCTGACAACTGGGTATCAGAAATCTTACCCCCTGAAGCTCTCAATGACCTGGACCTGAAAATAGATGGGTTATCAGGTACTCTTTTGCCTCTTGAAACTCTGAGAGACCAAGATCCAGAGGGAGATGGGGCAGTATGTACAGGGGGGTTCTTAAGAGTACTACTCTGAAGCCAGCGTTGCTCCATCACAAGGAGCCTGAACTTCATCACCGTGGTCTTATAAGATCTGCTTTAAAACAAAGTCAGATCTTACACTTTGAGGGAATACATGTACGTCCAAAAACTTCAGACAAGAAGAGTGGGTGTCACTAACTGCAACAGATTCCTAGCAGGAAAAATGTCTAAACCCGGAGATACTCACATATCCCAGAAACAAAAAAATCCAAAATGACCCCACAAATGAAGTAAAAAGGAACTACTTGCAATTATATATTATCTAACTTCTTTAAGGCACTCAGCAGACGCAGACATGATAGAGGCTCCATCTCAGGTGGAAGGCACTTGAGAAGGAACTAAGGACAGTTCACCCATGCAGCCCTATACTACTCTCAGTACAGGGCACAAGGATATATAGAGTGCACATGCAGGTCAAAGGGACACTGCTACCAAAAATCTCCAATCAAATGTGCTGAGGAGCACGTGGACCTGAAGTGGAGCACTCTTAGCGACATTACTCTATGAGTTAAAGCTTTATATACTGTTAAAACACAAATTGTCAACAGCACATGTCAAAATATACGAAGTAAATATTCTTAAATCAACAAATTGTACCTGTTCTTACTATTCATTTGCTAGTCCATTTGTAACATGCCTAATTCAGAAGTCTAAATCACTGGATTTTGACTCCAATAAATTCCCAAGCTGCATTTTACTAACTTTGCGTATCTGTGGATTTCATTTATTGATGGAAATATTTTTTCATCAGTTTGTGTGTACAATGAAAACTATATGTTTTTCTGACATTTATCAATAAAAATCCAATCCTTCGAAGCCTAATTAAATGCACACTCACAGGCTCTTATCCAGCTTAAAGTGCCCGTAAATCTAGCAGCTCATCCAAATCCAAGGAGCAAGTTGTTTCACAAGACTAAAGAGGGAAAGCACAATGCCCAACTGCCATGCTCCACAATTTCCTATTCTGTGCCTGTTCATCTCTTCATTCTGCTGTTCCCCCAGAGTTTTTGGAGCAGTCATGCAGGGAGGGAAAGTTTCAGAACACTTTCCTGTATGACTCATCAAACCTCTCTCCATTAGGATTTTGGGTATACTCACTACACCCCCCACCAAGTCTCCCAGTATTATTCCTAGATTCTATGGCTCTGCCCCTTCCACCCTCCCCGAGAAGCAGGCAAGTTTAAGCAATCACATAGTGTTGATCATATGACCATGCAGGACATAAAAGTGAGATTAAACACAAACCCCTGCTACATCTTCATCATGGCTCAGACAGAATGCAGCAGTGCAATATATCTAGGCATGAAGCTTACAGCCTAGGGAACTTCAGCAGGTACAGAATCCTGCACTATGCCTCCTCAGCATCTTCTCAGCAACACAGGTTACCACAAATACATCTGTCTTCTGCTCACTATACTGGCTTCCCACAGAATATCGAATCAAGTTTATAGGTAAGACCCTATATAGAATAGACTAGAACAAAACTTCCCTAGACTTTGAATGTTAGTGCACAGAAGTAAACAGACAGTGTGTCTCCTACTTTTCACCTCACACTGCAGCATGCAAGAGGGGCAAAGAGTGGGTGGGACCTATTTTCCCACCATTCGAGCCAGAGCAACTGAGCCAGTGCAGAGGATGGAAGGGATAATAATCACAACTGGCCAGGGCCAGTAGCAGATTGTTTTTCCTTTGGACCAAGGGGAAATTAGAGAAGGAATCTCAGCTGCAGGCTGTCCGTTACACAGGCTAACATTGTATATGCACAGTCTAGTCTTTAGGCATTAAACGGCCACTCTTAAGAATAAAATAGGACCAGCCTCCATGGTAACAAAGCCAAGGAGCTGTCATGGCTTAAACAGATGCTGAAACTCTTTTACTTTGGAAAGCGCACTGAGCAGGCAACCATCACTTGAAATGTGCTTTAGATAGTAGCTTTGGGACGTCCATATTTGTATTAATGCAGACACTATACATAAGCTTTTGAGTCACAAAGGTTCTTTTATTCAGGTCCTGGAAGTTTAATCATTACCCCGTAGAGTAATGACAATCTTGTCTGAGGACACCGTAAAAGACAGGAAAAACATAGGTCTGTCTGAAGGGTAACTGCATATTTATTGCTTTCTGTTACATTGCTGCTTCAGTGATTCTTTTCACAGAGGCATCCATCTCTTCCCTCCCCTTTAGTCAATAACTGATTTTCTCTACAGCCTACAGTCTTAGACCTAGGTTTGAAAAAGTATCAGTTATGATGACAGGATTTTCAAAATCATTAGCAATAACTGAATATTCTCTCATTGGTAAATGTTTTTCAGATACTTCAGAAACATCTTAGTGTAAAGGAGAAATTAAATCCATTGATTCTAGAAAACAACAACAACAAACAACAACAGAGGCCAATAGCACAGCATTTATAAAATACTAGCTTCATGGCAATGGTATCAATTTGTTCCAACACCTCTTCTACTAACACCTCAATCTGGGACAGTTCCTCAGATTTAGTCTGCAGAAGAGAAGAATGAGGGGGGGATTTGACAGCTGCTTTCAACTACCTGAAAGGGAGTTCCAAAGGGGATGGATCTAGACGGTTCTCAGTGGTACCAGATGACAGAACAAGAAGTAATGGTCTCAAGTTGCATTGGGGGAGGTTAGGTTGGATATTAGGAAAAACTTTTTCACTAGGAGGGTGGTGAAGCACTGGAATGGGTTACCTAGGGAGGTGGTGGAATCTCCTTCCTTAGATGTTTTTAAAGTTAGGCTTGATAAAGCCCTGGCTGGGATGATTCAGTTGGGGACTGGTTCTGTCTTGAGCTGGGCATTGGACTAGATGACCTCCTGAGGTCCCTTCTGTCATAACCTTAGTCCCAGATTTGGACCTTAGCGTCCAAAATATGGGGGTTAGCATGAAAACCTCCAAGCTTAGTTACCAGCTTGGACCTGGTACCTGCTGCCACCACCCAAAAAATTAGAGTGTTTTGGGGCACTCTGGTCCCTCTGAAAAACCTTCCCTGGGGACCCCAAGACCCAAATCCCTTGAGTCTCACAACAAAGGGAAATAATCCTTTTTCCCTTCCCCCCTCCAGGTGCTCCTGGAGAGATACACGGACACAAGCTCTGTGAAACTACACAGAGGGACTCCCCCTCTCCGTTCCCAATCCTGGAAACAAAAAGTACTTTCCTATTCCCCCAGAGGGAATGCAAAATCAGGCTAGCGATCCAACACACAAATCTCCCCTTGATTTCTTCCTCCCACCAATTCCCTGGTGAGTACAGACTTAATTTCCCTGAAGTAAAGAAAAACTCCAACAGGTCTTAAAAGAAAGCTTTATATAAAAAGAAAGAAAAATAAGTACAAATGTTCTCTCTGTATTAAGATGATACAACACAGGGTCAATTGCTTAAAAGAATATTGAATAAACAGCCTTATTTAAAAAGAATACAAATCAAAGCACTCCAGCACTTATATTTATGCAAATACCAAAGAAAAGAAACCATATAACTTACTATCTGATCTTTTTGTCCTTACACTTAGAAACAGAAGACTAGAAAGGAGAACTACTTCTCCAAAGCTCAGAGAAAGCAGGCAGCCAGAAAACAAAGACACAGACACTCAATTCCCTCCACCCAAAGTTGAAAAAATCCGGTTTCCTGATTGGTCCTCTGGTCAGGTGCTTCAGGTGAAAGAGACATTAACCCTTAGCTATCTGTTTATGACACGCCCCCCAAATTGCAGACAGTGGGGAAGCTCACTGGCGGCGATTTCCTTATAGAACTTTAAAATAAACAGATTAATACAACACATAGACCTTTACATATACTCCTAAGTATATAACTAACAGACTTCTACATTTTAAGAACACTTTTTAACTACTGAATTCTGGGAAACTCTCACGGGAGAGTGCATCAGCTACTTTGTTAGAAGCTCCTGTGATGTGTTGAATTTCAAAATCAAAATCTTGGAGAGCTAAACTCCAACGAAGAAGTTTCTTGTTGTTCCCCTTGGCAGTATGAAGCCACTTTAGTGCAGCATGGTCAGTTTGTAGTTGGAACCGCCGTCCCCAAACATATGGGCGTAGCTTTTCCAGGGCGTACACAATGGCAAAGCCCTGGCTGGGATGATTCAGTTGGGGACTGGTTCTGTCTTGAGCTGGGCATTGGACTAGATGACCTCCTGAGGTCCCTTCCAACCCTGATATTCTATGATTCTATTGCTGCTGATAGCAGTCTGCTGTTTCCATTGAGGAAAAGACAGAATAGAGGAAACATGCTAACGAAGACTAATAATCAAAAGATGGGAGAAGCCTTTTAGAACACAATACATTCCATAGCAGTGGTTCTCAAACTTCTGTACTGGCGACCCCTTTCACATAGCAAGCCTCTGAGTGAGACCCCCCCCATAAATTAAAAACACTTTAAAAAATATTTAACACCATATAAATGGTGGAGGCAAAGCAGCTTGCGACCCCCCCCCATGTAATAACCTCACAACCCCCTGAGAGGTCCCGACCCCCAGTTTGAGAACCATTGTTCTATAGTATCATAGTTTTGACACTTCCTATTGAAAGTATTGTATTAGGGCAAGAGTGTGTGTGTGTGTGTGTGTGTGTGTGTGTGTGTGTGTGTGTGTGTGTGTGTGTGTGTGTGTGTGTGTGTGTGTGTGTGTGTGTGTGTGTGCGCGCGCGAAGCACCTGTCAGACAATTCCTGAGTTATTGCCAACAAAGGTATCACCTCACTGGAGTCTTGCAAAACTGTTAGCAGTCTAAAGATAAATGTTATTGTGATTCAGTTTATTATAAAAGCTCAATTTTCCAATATTGGCAGTGGTGAACAACAAAGCCAACAAAGTCAGGAACAGGATATGAAAATCATGGCATCATGGCTCAAAATAACAATAGCCAAATAAGATAACAATTAGTTCTTAACTACTATGTATTTTTTAAAGCTTTGTGTTTCACCCAGATGTATACTACAAGATTCCAAATATTCAAGGTTTAATCATATTCCTTGAAGCCTTCCCCACACTGGTCCCTGTATAGTCAGTAATGAAATTGGATGGAGAAAGCCCCTGGAGGGGATGTCTCTCTATTTATAATCACTGTTACTGTCTAGTAGGGATGATTAATGTCAGCTGAAGTCATTTAATAATTTGGGAGTCTACAGTGCAAGACATGCAATTTCTTACTGCAATAATTAAACATTCAACTCCTCTTTTTCTGTTGACCCCTGAACAGCTCCAAGGACAAAACAGAATTACACTGTCAACCAAAACTACTGTACCTACTGTACAACTCTAATATTCTAGCTGCTACACAATGAAATAACTTTTCTGCAGTTCTAGGTTTTTAATGACTCCAGTGACATCCTTCCTGGTTTGTGCTATATGAGGACACTGGTAATTCAAGAGGGATTGTGCTCTTCTACTTGCTGTAGCAAATATCTATTGTGTTACAGGAGTTTTTGTAGAGCTCAGCCTTGATTCTGAATTTTAGCTATAAGTATTCATATGAGTATTTCAGAGGTAAGATACCAACTCGATGTACTCATACTCATTAACCTGTAAATATCCTTCTGTCATATTAATCAGTTTCACATTAAAAAACAATTTAGAATTACTACATTAACATCTCAAATCCCAGGCTGCATGTATAAGCAGATTTACATTCTATAGCATACGTAAGGCAAGCTAACAACATCTAGTCCTTTATTTAAGTTGACTTCCCATTTTTTTAAATTGTGTGTGTGTATGTATGTATATATATGTATACACATATACACACACATACATATATGTACATAAATAAATACTATCCTGTAAATTAGCATACTTCATATTTTCACATAGCACTTAATATAGTTCCCAGTCATTCTGAACTAGCAAAATATGATGTCTACATGATTTCCTACTATTGCATAAAGTATATCAGCAGAATATGTGTTTTCTTAACTGGATTTACAAGATGACGCCATCTATTTTTTAAAAAAATACAGCAAATAATGAACTGCTTTCTTGCAAGAGAACATGTCTGCAAAGTGATAATTGTTACTTACCCTTTAGAAAAAGCTTGTTTAGAATCGTTTATAAAAATTAATCGCAGGCTACTGTCAAATGTAACACGAAATATATTTATAAGCAATTTCTAGTCCATTTATAGGTTAATAGGTTGACACACTCATTATCCCTTTCTATTATATTTGATCCACCATTAGTTCTGAGGGAGGTAAAATAAAAAAGCATAGTATTTGATTTTAAAGGAGCTAATTCGTCAATTAGCAAAGGCATGTTTCTCTTTCTTTTAAAATATTCCAGGTTTTTCTTAAAAAAAAGTCTCAGTGCCTTGATGATGTTAGAAAAAAGCAATGGTACCAATAATAGTGGTATTTTAAGCTTTTTAGAATGGTATGGTAAGTTTTCCCTCTCTGCATTAGAGATTGAGTCTGCTCCCACAAAAGCCAGTGGCAAGACCCTGCACTGAATGAAGGCAGTAACGTTCTCTTATTTGCTTAGGTCACAAGTGCCCAAATCTTTTGAGCAATTGTACGAGTTTCACACACTAAGGGCCAAATCCTGCTCATCCTACTCAGGTAAGCAAATATATTGTCACATTCAGTGGGACTGCTTATGTGAATAAGATAAACAGGATTTAGCCATAAAACCTTGACTGTAACAGCTAATCTTTCTGCTAGAGTGCTACTCTATATTTCTCATTCATTTATGATTCTTACAACCACAAGCTTGGTCTCTCCAATATCTTAGAACATAAGAATGGCCATATTTGGTGAGGCCAAAAGCCCATCTAGACCGGCATCCTGTCTTCTGACTGTGCCCAAAGCCAGGTGCCCAGAAGGGAATGAACAGAACCGGTAATCATCAAGTGATACATCCCGTCATCCGATCCCAGCATCTGGCAAACACAGGCTAGGGACACCATCCCTGACCATCCTGGCTAATAGCCATCGATGGACCTATCCACCATGAACTTATCTAGTCCTGGAAAGAGCACATACAATTGATTGGGCAACCAGTTATCTATGTTAATAAAATACCATTTTACACTTTCATCTAATAGATAAACAATTAATCATAAGGAGCTCTTTCCTGAATAGGACACCCCTAAACTTTCAATGCTATTGCAAAAAAGCAGCAAAAAGAATTATGAAAATTCCTACAGCCATCGTGAAGTTAAAAAGGAGGAAAATAATAGAATTGAAAAGTAGTAGCCACAGTTTCTCTGTATTTTTCATTTAAGCGTTACAAGCTTTAGCTGTACAAGATGAGCAATACTGAATGATTCTACCCATCTCCTCCTCTAGGCCCAGTCTCTCTGCTGCCTCTTCTTAATACCTCCCCCCAGGCCCAGGGATAGTTTTTAAATGAATGGCATGTTTCAAACTAAGTAGTGTTTAACTTCTGGTTCCAAAGTTAAAGTTTAGTTAAGAGCATACCATAAAGATATGTTGTATGAACCGCTTAATTGTTCTTATAATTGATTTATTAAAAAGATCATTTAAAATGCTGAGCCAGATTCTAAAGTCAATAAGCTGTACCATTACACTGGGTAATTTACTGTGCTTCTCAGGTGGCTGACTACACTTGGTCTAAGTTTTTAAAAACATGACTAATAATTTTGCATGATTTGGGTGCCCAACTTAAGACTCTTTAATAAAGGCTTAATTTTCAAAAAGTACTGAGATACCTGCACTCTGAAAACCAGGCCCTTTTAAGATGTCTCAAGTTGGACATCCAAAAATTGAGACACTCAAAATCATGTCACTTTTGAAAATCGTTTTTTGGCCTTATGTTCACAATGTAATATGTGTCTATATCAGCAGCCTGCTAAAAAAGACACCATACTGTAGCTTGTGACTATATTAAAATACAAAATTTCCCCAACAAAAAAAAAATGTAATTTTCCTCTTACAGAATAAGAAATTTTTAATCAAACTGCAGTACTACAACCTTGGAGAGTACCTTTTACATATGTAGACCCAGCAGTTACAGTCACAAACCACTCTGGTCACTGATATAAGGAGCTATTTTCTAAATGTCAACAAAATCAAACAGCTGTATTTGAAGTGACAGGTTTAATTAAAGCTTTGAGCTCGTTAGACTTCCCCCTGTTCCAAGATAAAAGTTTTCGTCTCAAAGAAAAAACATAGCGTTTTGTTAACAGACAATATGAAATCTGTAGAATACTGAATATAGAAATTTTATTACTAGACAACCAATCATTGCTCTTGGACTCCAGAGTGCTAAGAAAAACCTTTTTTAAAATGACTGAAGTACCTAGAGAGCTACAGCTCTAAAAACAGTTCATATTGGTGATAATTTGACATGCGGTAAATGTCTTCTGCATCTCCCGATGATAAAGATAAAGGAGCCATTTTCCAAAAGGGACTTTAGTTGGTTAGTTGCATGGAGCCTTTGAATGCTGCTAATGTTCTTACACTATACAGCAGTCCCTGCTACAGATTGCTGAACCGCTTCCAAACACATTTTACTTGTTTTAAAAATTTACTGTGTTTCCAGAGCAAATGATTCCTAGAAGCACCTGACTGTTCCAAACAAAACCAACCAAAACAAAAAATTCCACTGTAATAAGCATTCCAAAGTAACATCTTCCGGAAACTGTGAGAGTTACAACTAGTTTCCATGATCCACATTTTTAATTGCCCAATACACCCCTCCCTGAACTTTCTTCAGGGCTCTGGCTTTTTATATGGTAATATGTACACACACATTTAAAAAGTCAAGTTTGTGTCTGTTAGTTGCTAAATTAATATAAAAGATGGTTATTAGGCTGATGAAGTACAACACTGAAATACCTCTAAACTTAAGTGAAACTACAGTCCTGAACAATATTAAGTTAAAAATCTTCATGATTATTCAAATTCCTTTTGTACAATTTTAGAAACTTACAAAAGCAAAATGCGCACAAAAAATGAGTTAAGAATGCTGTAGTGAATATTTACTAATATCACACTATTTGTTATAGTTACCTATGTCTGCTATAATTATAGGTTTTTCCTATAATTTAAAATTCCAAAGTTTCCAGTCGATTCTCTGCATCCAGAGAATGTTCCAGATCACGTATACACTGATTGCTATTCTTTCTCTGCCTATTCATATGTAATTGTTATTGATCATATAATGTCCTTTAAGCCATTAGCGTGTATACTAGCCAATAACTTTTCTTCACTGGTTGGTTTTTAAGTGACAGCAATAAGCGACCAATAATTTCTTAGATGTTACCACAGAGGCTTCTTGGTTTTCAATTATTCTGATATACCATGCAAGAAAATTCTATACCTAGTCAGGTAAAAATTCAGTATGAGACTTAGCAAGATAAACAGCAGGACAATGGCTCACGATCTCCCGCTAATACTAGTTTCTCTATTGCCCCATGTGAGAAAACTGAGTACATAATGAGAAATTGAAATGAAGAGAGAGTGTGAGTGAAAACCTCGCCCTATTTAAATCAATGGGTATTCTGACACTGAGTTCAAAGGGGCCAAGATTTTACCCATTGAATAAAGTTGTGTCTTTTGAAAGACCTGGCATATGCCATCTCACCTGATACTGATTACTGTGACAGTGGTAAGTATGAAAACCTAAGTCAGCATTCTATTCACAGCAGCTCCAATCAGGCAATGCAGATTGGAGCTGACTAGGCAGAGCTATGCCTAATTGGTGGGTGAGGCAGGGCAGAAAGGCTAATTAAGCCATAAGCCAGAGCCCACAAATAGGCACAGGAAAGAAGTACAAAGGGGGGAAAACAGGCAGTGAGAGGGAGAGAGAGAGAGATTCATAGAAGATTAGGGTTGGAAGAGACCTCAGGAGGTTATCTAGTCCAATCCCCTGCTCAAAGCAGGACCAACACCAACTACAGCATCCCAGCCAGCACTTTGTCAAGCCAGGCCTCAAAAACCTTTAAGGATGGAGATTCCACTGCCTTCCTAGGTAACCTATTCCAGCCCTTCACCACCCTCTTAGTGAAATAGTGTTTCCTAATATCCAACCTAGACCTCTTCCACTGCAACTTGGGACCATTGCTCCTTATCCTGTCATTACCACCAAGAACAGCAGAGCTCCATCCTCTTTGGAACCCCCTTTCAGGTAATTGAAGGCTGCTATCAAATTCCCCCTCACTCTTCTCTATTGCAGACTAAATAAGCCCAGTTCCCTCAGCCTGTCCTCGTAAGTCATGTGCCCCAACCCCCTAATCATTTTTGTTGCTCTCTGCTGGACTCTCTCCAATTTGTTCACATACTTTCTGTAGTGGGAGGCCCAAAACTAGCCCAGTACTCCTGGCGTAGCCTCACCAGTGCCAAATACAGGGGAATAATCATTTCCCTCAATCTGCTGGCAATGCTCCTACTAATGCAGCCCAATATGCCATTAGCCTTCTTGGCAACAAGGGCACACAGTTGACTCATATCCAGCTTCTCGTCCACTGTAATCCCCAGGTCCTTTTCTGCAGAACTGCCGCTCTAGTCATTTGGTTCCTAGCCTGTAGCGGTGCATGGGATTCTTCCTTCCTAAGTGCAGGACTTTGCACTTGTCCTTGTTGAACCTCATCAAATTTCTTTTGGCCCAATCCTCCAATTTGTCGAGGTCACTCTGGACCCTATCCCTACCCTCCAGCATATCTACCTCTCCCCCCAGTTTAGTGTCATCCACAAATTTGCTGAGGGTACAATCCATCCAATCATCCAGATCATTAATAAAGATGTTGAACAAAACATGCTTTATCTGATGAGACAGTAAGAAAGATTCACTTTTTTCTGCTCGTTACTTTTCTATTTGTGCCATCTACTTTTGTCCTCTTGTTCACAGTGGAAAAATTCTAACAAGCTGCATTTAGCTAAAAACAATTACACTCTCTTTAACATTTACCCCTCCACCTTTTCTCTATTTTTATAATTATTTCCTCCTTTTGTCTAATTTAGGTTGTGAGTTCCACTGGACTTTTTTTTTATTTGTGTAAAATGCCATGCTTTCATACAGTACTTGATAAATTCTATGCAATAGTAATAAAAATAATCTGCTGCCAACAAAAAACTGCAGCTGAATTAAATTAAATGTTTTCTAAATATCCTCATCTGTTGATTTTGCTGGAAGATGGTAACATTTAAGATGCCTGTGGTATTTATGGATCTGGTTTGCTAATCCCCACAGATTGAAAGTTCTCAGTGCTTTGTTCCTCATCATGATTAATCAATATTTCCAAAATGGAAATATCTTTGAGGGAGAACTTTATGACAGAGAAATACAAACCGGTGGATTAAGCAAAATATCTTCAAACAGAAGTGTTTTCTCATGCAATTTTCTATAGAAACAGATTTGTATAAGCAAAAACCACCAATATCATCTGGTGCAGCTGCCTCACAACAGAACACGCTTGTATATATCCTCAATGTTTTTAATACCTGTCTGGAGATCTAATGGCAACAACAGTACTTTTGGGCAACAGCAATTTCTCTACAGATAAATAATTCTATTGGCAAAGGTTTCAAAAGCTCAATTTTAAAAATTGTCTGATTTTTAACAGTCCCTGTCCAGCTTCAAAAGTGAGCACCCGCCAGACCCTGAGGCTCAATATCAGCATACCATGTTGGCTACCCAAGCACAGGTGCAGCCCAAGGGACTGCACTCATTGCTTGGAGAATCAGCAGCGAAAGTCACAACCACAAACAAAAAGCCAAGAAGTCCTGAGGATGACAATAATATTTTGTTGCTGCTGCCAGTCATTAAACCTGTTCTAACAAACTTCATGGCAGACTCTTATTGAGTCATTTTTCAGTCAAACCTGTCAATTCTGTACAGAAAACGTTTAATCCCTTTAGTGACAAGCTATCAAAGAACCAGAAGGAAGAAGACAGAGACCAATTGCACTGTTTGTCTGTTGAACTCACCAGTTCCCAGGTGTGCTTGCTTACATTTATCTTCACACCAACGTACGTACAAACTTCGCTATCTTTAATTTACCTCTAACTGAAAAGATAGAATTTTATTGTACACTTAACTCAGCCTGACATGAAAACTTAACAATCCAGTCATAAAAACTAAACAATAACGAAGAGCAAATTAATTTTACTTAACCATTAAAATAAAATACTTACCACAGACAAGCAGATTTACCTAGTGGCATAGAATCCTAAAAATATATTGTTAACTTCCTGAGAGATAAGGGAG
The DNA here is from genome assembly GCF_025201925.1 of Gopherus flavomarginatus. Lineage (NCBI taxonomy): Eukaryota > Metazoa > Chordata > Testudines > Testudinidae > Gopherus > Gopherus flavomarginatus. The sequence goes on from NC_066620.1 coordinate 106,850,244, forward strand.
AGAAGTCTAGAATGAGGAAGTAACATTAAATATTTCACACATTAAACAGAATTTCTCTTTGTTTTAATTCCATGATAAATCCCACGTTTAATCTCCAGTGGGTATACAATAACAGCCGACAATTCAATGAGATAAAAAATGGATGAGATTATATCTTTTATTGGACCAATTTTTGTTGGGAGAAAAAGACTTGCTTTCAAGCTCACACAGAGCTTCTTCCTCAGACCTGGAAACATAATCACAGTGTTACAGCTAAATATAAGGTCAAACAAATTGCTTAGTTTAAGTAGTCAGCACACATTTCAATAGACAATTCAAGATGAGATGGCCCATTGATACCCCTCCAGTCATAGGGCAGAATGGAAGAGGGAAATGAGATTGTTAGTGGGTTACAGATCATTTTAATAAGCTATAAATCCAGTGTGTCTATTCAGTGCATAATTTTTAGTGTCTAGCAATGTTATGAATTTAAGCTCCCAGGCTCGTTTTTTAAAAGTGCTGTGCAGGTTTCCTTTGAGAATGAGGACAGAGGTCAGAAAAAGAGTGATCACTTTGTGAAGAGGTGATGTGGTGATTTTGTCTTTTATTTCCCTATGTGAGTTCATTCAAGAGCGTAGTGATTGATTTCACCAATATAGTTGCTACTGGGGGATTTAGCAAACTGGTTGAAATACAACACACATTGTGATAGGCAAGTGTAAGACCGATGTGTTGCACTCTGCACCTCAAAGTAGCACCCTGGAACCTCCATATTCACCACTGTCATAAATGATGATATGTTGTACAAAGTATGCCTTGTGAGGTATCACTTTAAAAATCTTAATCTGTTGAACATTAATATCCTGCTGGATTGTATGTGCTATTTTTATATGTGGAGTTATGAAGTATTGCTGTATGTATCACTGAAATATGTTGTGAGGTTGGGAACACCCACCACCAGCCTTTCAGTTACAACAAAGGAGTAACTATTGGTAGCCAGATGGTCATTAATGGCTAATTAACACACTATCCACTATTCTCCTTAAGAGAAGGCACATACACAAAGGAAATTGCTTGATCAACAGGGACTGTCTGACTCTGTCACAGCAAGGATCTTTCTAGCAGATGGAAGATATAAAAAGAGAGAGAGTGACATCATCACTTAGCCTCTCTCTCCCCAACTCAACATCTAGAAGAACATCTGGGGGACAAAGATTTTGAACAAGGGAAGTTTAGCCCCAGGCTGAAACTTAGTCCCAGTCAGTGTACTGAGGAACCGTAACCAGCTTGTATCATCTGTCAGGGTGAGAAAAGTGGTTTGATTCAACACTTGCTTAGACTAAAAGTTTAGGATTTAGAATGCGTGTTTCTATTTTTATTTCTTAAGGTAGCTATCTATGACCTTTATGAATACCATGTATAATCTATCTTTCTGTAGTAGTTAAATTTATTTTAATTTTTTATCCTTAACAAGTTTGTCTAAAGTGCTTGAGAAATCTGCTCAGGTTACAAAGGTCGGTGCATGTCCACTTTCCTATGAAGAAGTGGTGAACTAAGTAATGAACTTACACTGGTCAGGCTTCTGGTACAGTTCAGGGGTGCAAGTCTGGGAAGCTGGGGTGAACTGACTAGAGCATCTCCACTGGCAAAGTGGCAGGGAGATCATTCATGTCCCTGCCCATGGATCTCTGTTTAAGTGCAGTGCCTATCAGAGGTTTGTAACTTGACATCAGCAGCACAGTGTGAGAGGCAGCCCAGGTTGGTGGATTTAGAAGTCTCAGAAGGCCCACAGTCCAGGTTGCACCCCGGGGACCCCATCACACCATGGATCTTGAAAGGTGTGTTGTAGGGGGTGTTGATCATTGCAATAGTGAAGGTATGTCTGCAGATTTTGTATCTGTTGTTCTGGCAGGGTCTGGTGCCACTTGTTGGTGTGTCCTGGTCTGTGGGCAGCTTGCTTCTGATGATGAACTTGGAGAGGCTGGGGCATTGTTTGAAGGCAAGAACAGTGGGTTCAGGAAAGATTACTTTCAAGATGGGGTTCCCAATGAGTATGGGTTTTACTTGTTTGACACTCCATGTGGGTTCCAGTGTGGTGTAATAGGTGACAATTTGGGATGGATAGTCAAAGGCGATTTTATTTCTGTATTAAAACAGGTTTTCTATGGGTCAGTGGGCTAATTTCTGCTTGGATTCCCACAAACAAATGCCACTGAAATCAATGAGAGTTGTCAGAATGCATCCAGGAAGAGAAATTGGCTTGAGAAGTATATTGTTTTGCTGGGGCAGTACAGTACACTAAGTCATGCAAACCAAAACATTACCTAAGCCAATAGTTCTCAAGCATTTCCCATATCACAAGCCCCTTTTCCATACGTGACCACCCTCCACCAGCTTGGTTGGGACCCCTTCCCATTTGGCAATGTGGGAGAGGGAAGGTGGTCATGACTTCTTAACATTTGTTCATGAACATCGTCTTTGCTGCCACAGCCTCCCGGTGAACTAAACAATGTGTCATAATAGCTTGGTAGAACACACTGGATTATAGTCAGAAGGCTGCTGTGTGTTTTTGGTCAGGCATTAACAGTGCAAATATCAATACAGCAATGTCAATCCAACCCAGCTGCAACATTATTGTCAGAAAGCTTCAAAGATTTTTTCCCCTCTTGCGGCATATCCTGTCAGTGGAGAGCAAAACATGATTCCTTCCCTTTCATATTGATCCAATAATAAAAATTTGACAGAAGAATATATATCTGTAGTTTCACTCTGTTTTGTTGAGAAGTACTACCTCCCTTTAACACTTCTGAATGGCTGATCCCAAACATCTGTAGCCATTTTATGAACTTGTTAGCTAACTGCAGGAATTGCTGAGCCATTGACAGCAGCAGATCCCACCTTAACTTTAACATCATCCATGGTGCATGAGTGGACGGGCATACACATGCAGTCAATGTTTCCCTAGTAATGAAACGCTTTTCAGTAAACAGTGACACCAAGTACGATTTCATGTTTACAGCATTGCCATTTAATGAAACAGCCTTCTGATTTTGTAAACCCATAGTCATATGCTTGAGAAATGCCATTGGTTTCCTCTGTGAAGGTAGATGTCAGGTCTCCAAATGGCTCAGCGCTCTCTCCTTTAAAAGGCCATATGCAAGCTCTAGTATCCTTTGCCAGCTACCAGTGACAACTCCTTTGAAGGGAGATTGCAGCCACTTTGCTGCTTGGCTCATGGGACAGTGCAGGGAAATGTATTGTACCCCAATTTAAAAGAAAGCTAGAGAGCAAGAGGCAGCTGCAGGCTGGTCCCAGCAGGGCAGGGAGACAAGACAAAATGCTGAATGCCTGGCTGCAGCAAAATGGTGGATTCCATGGCAAAAAAGCTGAATTATCTGAGGTTCTCCTTACTGCCAGTGGTGCTGAAACTAGAGGCTCTGGGGTACAGCAGCACCCCTGGCTTGAAGTAGTTTCAATCATATATAGGTTTTACAGTTTTGTTCAAAGGCTTTTAGTACCTACACTATAAAAACTGTTCCAACATCACTGCCTACAGCCATTAGGATTACAAACATTTTTTTTTAAATAAAAAGGAAACAGACTGAGAATCCCTGATTTAAGATACATACTGCTCAGGAACAAATTAATGGTTTTTTCCAGAATATTTATAGGAGATGCAGAAAATCCACCTGATTCCTAAGAGCGCATTATCACCCACGTTACTCAGAAGCAAAAAACAGGTCAAGCCCAGGAGCAGAATTAATAAACACAATGTAACAACTGACCAAAATAAAATAGGAGAAAATAAGATTTACCAACAGCATTTTTCATTTGAAAATGTAACTTTACTGAACTGAGAGCAAACAAGCTTTTGTCTGAAGACACACTAGTGCTGTTGCAAGCCTTTCAAGAAATGTGATGGTAAATGAATAAATTATGCAGTTCCAACTGTATCCAGCTCACTAAGCTGTAGAATCAGATCATTACTGTGAGCTACAGGAAGTGTAATAGACGGAAGGAGTTAGGGTACATCTACACTACCTGCCGGATAGGCGGGTAGTGGTCTATCAGGGATCGATTTATTGCATCTAGTGTAGATGCAATAAAATCGATCCCTGATCGCTCTGCCCTCAATTCTGAAACTCCACCGCAGCAAGAGGTGGATGTGGAGTTGATGTGGCAGTGGTCGACTCGCCACCATCCTTATGGCCAGGTAAATCGACCTAAGATATGCAGACTTCAGCTACGCGATTTGCGTAGCTGAAGTTGGTTAGCTTAGGTCGACCCCCCCACTCCCAGTGTAGACCTAGTCTTAGTAGACTAACCTGGTGTCTCTTATGCTATTTCCAGGACAAGATATGGAAATGTAAGAAGTGCAGTGAAGATCTGCTAAATAGATGGTAGAGAGCTCTCCGGTCAACCAAGGTACTCCAGCTCTCAGAGAACAGTAAAGGAAGTCAACTGGAGAGCGTCTCCCATTCACTCAGCACCGTGAAGATGCCAGGATAAGTCAAGCTAAGCTATCTAAGGGCAGGGAGACAAGAGAAAATGCTGAGTGCCTGGCTGCAGCAAAATGGTGGATTCCATGGCAAAAATGAATTATCTGAGGTTCTCCTTACAGCCAAGGGTGCTGCTCACATAGCTGGAGTAGCATAATTTAGGCCAACTTACCACCACCACCCCCCGTAGTGAAGACAAGCCCTCAGAGTATCACACCTAAATAGAAAGTCAAACAGATAGATTAGCATAGTTTAATGGATATTTTCCTGACAGAAATCTTTCCTGAACCCCCTCTTCTGGCTTCAGACAACACTCCAGCCTCTCCAAGCTACCCACAGATCAAGACAAAACAACTAAAAGCAGCACCAGAGTCTGCCAGAGCAACAAATGCAAAACCTGCAGACATATTTCCACTGCTACAATGATCAACACACCCCACAACACGCCTTTCAAAATCCATCAGTCCTACACATGCCTAGCATAACATGTGGTGTTCCTAATCCAATGCACTGAATACCTCAATAGCAACTATGTGGGTGAAACTAGACAATCCCTATGCTCTCAAATGAACTCACACAGGAAAATGCTAAAACAAAAACACCATATTGTATGTTGAACACTTTTCACAGGAGATCACTCTCTTTCTGTCCTCTCAGCCCTCATTCTCCAAGGAAACCTGGCACAGTACTTTCAGAAGTCAAGCCTAGTAGGTTAAATTCATAATTTTGCTAGACACTAAAAAATCCTGCTCCTAATAAAGACACTAGATTTATAACTTATTACAACAATCTACAACCCATTAACCCCCATTTTTGCCCTACGACACTTCACCTTGAATGGTCCCTTAGAATGTGTTACCTACTCATGCTAATCAATCTGTTTGACCTTGTATTTGGCTATGACACTCTGAATAACTACACTAAGGTCAATCTATGCCATATGTTTCCTATGCCAGAGAAATTGAACAGGTTACTTAGCCACTTCCATAAAGAACTCAGCTCTTCATGAGGAAGATATGCGATTTGTTCTAAGTGGCTGTAGCGATCTATTACCTTATTGGTATTGTATAAACATACAACATTGTTTTCCAGTGAGAGCACAGGTCCCTCCTTTGGCCGTGAGCACTATGTCCAATGCCTGACGGTTCTGGAGGGCCACCTGTCCAATCGCCTCTGTTTCCTTGGCCAGGGCTCTTAAACTTTCTCTGGTTTTATTTGCCATTATTTAACTACTTAGGAGCCTTTTTGCCTGGTGTATTGCTCCCCCAAGTAGGGTAAAGGAACTGCCAATAGCCTCTTCCCAGGTGTCATTACTGTTCCATATTGTGTTAAACAGACAAGGTCCTCCAGTGAGGTCTGGGGAATTGAGTGGGATAGCCAGGACAGGAACACCAGTTTGAGAGTGGGCTGGGATGTGGCTGCAGACCCAGCATTTAGAAATATTAAGGGTCTGAGCTATCCACACTTGCTGCTGGATAAAAGAATTGTCATTGTGTGCACCCCAGACCTTAAGATACCAGCAGCCGAGGAACAGGCGCTACCAGAGCTGCATGTTGGAGGCAAGGCCCTTCTGGTTCTGACAACCTCAACTGAGGGAACTGCACTCACAGTTTTATGTCCACCAGGCAGCAGGCGCTCGGCTCACTACTGCTTCTTCTTGGGCCTTGCTTTATGTAGTCATCTGCTTCTGGCAACCCTTACGAGAGCGTAGATTGTAAGGTATTGCAGGCTGTTCCTCTACGTCGTCTTCTGGAGTCAAAAAAATTGACTCTGCGTGGTCCTGAGGTGGTGTTTGGTTCACTGGGGGTGGTGCATTCTTACACTGCGAAGCATGTATCCACTCTGAGATGCCAGACAGTTTAACAGCCGTCCCTTGACTCTGGCTATAACAATGGCCTTCACACCTTATCTTGTCCTGATGCATACATTCCTCATTCACACAAATAGATTTGAGAATACAAACAGTAGTATTTTATATTGAACAAAAAAAACATTGCAAATTAAACCTTGCTAAGTTTTACAATTGGTAACTAAGACAATTTACATTGGACCCAGGCCTTCAATGTTTCTCTAATTTACTTAACACAGACACAATAGAGAATCCTGTCTCTTACTACCTAAATCTTAAAACAAAGAGTTAGAGAGGGCCCAATTTGTAATGCATATGGGAAAACAGAATCCTATAGTCCCAGGGGGTCATTTCTTTCTGCTATTTAAAAATAGTGACTAGCAGGATGAAATCAAATTATACTTTAATTCTTATGGGATATTATAAAATCCTGCTCCTACATATCCCCCTTTTGACACTAAGATTATTAATCGCCAGTGTCACTTCTTATTTAGTCCACGTAATAGAAAATACTGGGAGGTGATTTGGGCCTGTGGCTTTAGCTTTACATACATTTGTTTTATCCACCAGCACATTTTAAACATTTCAATTAAACACATACAATGTAAAACCAAAAACAATTAGGGTAGTAATATTAGTATGCCAGTAGTTGTGGGAGACCATCCAGAAAATGTTATACCAATGGTAAGCTGTTATGCTTTTATGCAGTGGCAATTTTTAACATGTCCCCATTTGCGTGTATAATATGAATAGTTCAGTTTTCCACATT